>NC_045541.1:89306490-89960543 GCF_009769535.1 Thamnophis elegans
ATTCATTCATTCATTCATAAAATTTATAGGCTGCCTATCTTTCCTCAAGGTAACTCTGGGTGGGTTTTATATAGAACTGAACATAGGTACTTAGAATAGCCTTGCCTGTTTTGTAGCCTTTTAGAGAACACCTTGTACTGAAGGTTTTGGACCATCGTATTTGAGTGTCTCTAATATATATTGTGAAATAGTACTGCATTGTGGAACATCTTGCCCTCAGAGGTGAGGAAAGCCCCCAATCTCTTGGCCTACTCCAGGTTAAATCCTGGCTGTGAAGCCTTGCATGGGGGGGGGGGGGACAAAGAGGCCCACACAACTATGGGACTGGCTGACACCATGAGAACCTCCTTACCTGTATTAACAACTGCTAATCCCCCATCTTGGAATACAGCTTCTTTATAATGTTGATTTATTATTTAAAATTTTTAATCCTACATTATTCTGATTTGAATGTTTAATTTTATTGATTAAATTTTACACTACCAAGACCCTCTTTCCATGGGAAATGTCAAGAAGTATGAGGTATAAAAGTAATAAATAAATATATTATTTTATATCTTGTGCCATTTTATTTTTTAAGTCTTCCTTTTTTAAAGTATAGTCTTTGGAATGGAGTTCAGAACAAATATGCTTAAATCAGGGTTGGCTTTGCCTCTATGTTTTTATTATATAGCCTTGGAAAAAATCTTCCTTCAATATTACTTACTCAGATGATAGAAATGTATTAAACTCATGTGAGTATGTGAGTATATTATAAGTCATATAAGTTGTATTATATTGTATTAAGTGCTTCCTTTTAGCAATATTATTATCTAGCCTCTGAATTATGTACCTCAAGGTGAACTTTGATATTACAAAATCTATGTGGTAGGTAATTGTGGAAATGATAACTTCTTTAAGGTGAAAGCTAATCTTGAATTTTGGAGCCAAGTTTAAAACCTGTCACTCTGGTTTTACAGTATACCACACTGCCTTTATGCATGTAAGTCATATCGTAAACCTGATTTTCTACTACCTGCTACTCTTCAGATTTGGGCATTCAATATTAACAGTTTCAGATTGAGGAAATCTGGTCCTAATTATTAAGAGGATGAAGTGATGAAGCTAATTAAGGACCACTGTTACTTTAATATTGATTTCATGTACCAGTTTCATCTGCCACTCCAGGTTTCCTTTGACCTAATAGACCTTTAGTAAAATAAAATAGGCAAAACATGGAAGTGTAATTAGGACATGGTGCTCCAAATTGCAGACCATAAATTAAATCAGTTACTTCTCTACATATACGTGTAGTTGTAAACTGAATTTTTATCTTTCCTGGTGAAAGCTAAGTAACATTCATTTCAGGAATTCTGAGAATGCTTCTGTGTGCTTCTGGTTTTATTAGATTTAAACATAACAAATTCAAGCAGTGGAGTGATACCTGAAGAAATCAGTGAGTCTGCAAATGAAACAGACATGCCTGGTAAATATGTTTCTCCTGAGATTCTTTTTAATAGCCACAAAGAAGGGGAAAGGGAAAGCAGAGAGAAATCCAGAATTTAATTTGTAAATATTCTTGGAATAAATGTGGCACATGCTGCAATACAACATACACAGAATTATATAAAATTTCTGTAAGCATTCCATTGTCATTCAACTCATCTAGGTGGAAACTGTGTTTCTCTAATAAGTAATTCATGGATGAAACCATTTATTTAATAATGAACCTCACAGATTAAAAACTTGGGTTTTTGTACATTCTTTTATAGAATATTGGCCAATCAGACCCGTTATCTATTGGGTTATACAAAGGCTCCATTATAATAGGAAGGCTTTAATGAAGAGCCAAAAAAGAAAAAAAAGTGTGGAATTCCATAGTGAAGTGACTTTCCTCTTTATGGATAGAGATGGGATGCAGTAGCCATCACTTGACCATTGCAAACCTGAAGAATGACTAGGGATTTGAAGCATGGATACTAACTGAAGGTCATCCAATAAACTTACTATCCATTTGGGAAAAGAGTGCTCACTTGGGACAGCCATTGCACACCTCCACTACCTCTTCTTTACACCAAATTTTATACTGGCAAATCTCTAATGCAGTGCTGCTGTTAATGATAACTTGTCTAGAGCAGTGTTTTTCAACCTTGATAATTTTGAGTTGGGTGGATTTCATCTTCCAGAATTCTTCAGACAACATCCTAAGCAATCTAAAGAACCAGCTAAGGGTAAATAGCATTATGATTCCCATGAAGAAATGTGCTCTATGTTCACATTTTCTCTGTCAGCAGATGATAGATGTGGATTAGCTTCCAACCAGCCTAGATTTCTCTTTAGTCGGATAGTTGGCGGTGAAGAAGCTGTGCCGTATTCCTGGCCTTGGCAGGCCAGTTTGCAGATTTTGGATGAAAACATCTGTGGTGGAGCTGTTCTCACAAGAACATGGGTTGTTACTGCTGCTCACTGTTTAAAAAAAGAGTAAGTACACTATGGATACTCTAGTTTTGAGAGAGACAAAGGCCTGCTTGACGAGGCCTCTGGCAACAAAAAAGGAGGCCCAGAAGATTGCATGTGAACCTCCGAGCCTTTCTCACTCGAGATCCACTTGACGAGGCCTCTGGAGACAAAAAAGGAGGCCCACAGAAGTCCTCCTTTCTCATCGGCAAAACACTTGAAAATTATGTTCCCATAAACTTTGGCAACCCTTTTCAAAAAGCCTTTGCCAGAAGGAACAGAGCTTTGGAGGGAGATATCCTCCCAAACTCCGTTGGTACCAACAAAAGCTTTTTGTAAAGGGCTGCCAAAGCCGACAGGAACACAACCTCCCTGCAGGCTTCGACAAGGAAATGGCAAATGGAGGGAAGGCCTGAAGCCTCCCCTCCATTTGCAAACATCCAGACCTCAATACACAGAGAACAGAATCCTAAAGTGTGAGATCACACGAGATCAGTAGCATGAGCTCTCATGCTACTGATCTCACATGATCTTGTGGTACGTTAGGCCTCTGTTCTCTGTGAAAGCACCGAAACCCTGGAGCAATGAAGCAGGCAAAGAAATTGTGACAGAGAGGAGATCTTTGCAAGGTAAGTGAGTCTCCACAGGCGAAGTGCCTGTGAAGACCCAGCTGGCGGGGGAGGAGAAATAGGTGGGGTGAATGTTGCAGAGCCTCTGTGGTTGTTCGTAAGAGCGAACAACTGTCGTGGTTCTGCAATATTCATAATTTCGGGACTTGTTTGTAAATGCCAGGGATCACTTATTGTGTAACTTTGAATGTTCGCTAAGGGAAAACTCATAACCCGGGGACTACCTGTATTTGATCCAACCTACCACTATACATGTGATGAATGCTATCCAGTTCTCAAGACCAATATTTTGTATCTTCTAATTCTGAATACTAAGGTCTTCACACAATTCTGATTCAATTTCAGAACAATCCTACTCATGGCTTGCCTCACCTCATTATACCAATATCTAACTCTCAACTCTCTTCTGCAACTTAAACTACATTACGTGGGCATGATATTAATGTATCGAATAATGTATTTAATTAGATATTAATTTAATTAAATGTGGATTTAATGACAAAGTCCCTCTCTGACAACTATTGATAGTTATGTGGCTACCTGTTGCTACACGAGTTACAACATTTATATGTAATATTTATGTTCCCATTTCTTTTCATTATTGAAGCTCTATGAAATAAATTGGAAGTTTCCATCCCTATCAAATGACTGGACATTTTTAAACATAGTAAATATATTGAAGATTTTTTAAAATTATATAATCATATTATAACACCTAGTGAACCTACTTGGTTTGTGATCAATACTGGATTCTTATTTCAAATTCAGCATTTTTCTTTATCTACCAATGAATAACTGTGTAGGGGAATATGAGAGATGCTATGCTTGAGCTGATTAAAGCAATATTTGAATTATGTTGTTTTTCTAGGGGAAAATATCAGGATCTTTGGAGAGTGGTGGTGGGCACTCATGATATAAAAGAGCAAGATCAGAGCAGCCAAGTTAGTACAAGTTGTTCTTTCTTTATGACATAATGTGAATTGATCGTGATCATATAGTACTCTATCCGTGATGGCGAACCTAGGACACGCGTGCTGGAGCCATCTCTCTGGGCATGTGAGCCGTCAACTCAAGGTCTTCTGGCTTCCGGCCAGCTGGTCTTCATGTGCACAGGAATGCTGGAAACTGGAAGACCATATGGCTGGTGGACATGCATGTGCCAGAAACTGAAATATCATCTTCCCGGTGCGCACATGCGCATTGGGCGGCTGTTCTTCCGGTTTCTGGCACTTGATAGCAAAAAGGTTCAACAACACTGCTCTATGTAATGTGTGAGCCTCAGTTCTTTTAAGGAAAACGGTCCTTTTTAGTTGAACTGAAAACGATCTAGGTACTATTTTGCATTTTATAATACAGAGGCATGTTTCTGGTAAAGCCAGTCTTACAGGATTTTGAAGCAATGTGGAACTTGTCAAACTTGTTTGGTTTAAGTATTGAAGTGTTTTGTTGAAGCATTTATGCCATTAGCTATGATTTCTATTTGGATCAGCAAATAGTTTCTAGCCTAACAGTTCTAAAAGTATTTGGTTCTGCTGCAGAATTACATTTACTTTAGCTAATACAGCCAGGCTAGAAAATAGCTTTCTTTGATTTCTGGCTATTAATTCCTTTGTTTGTTTGTTTTGCTTTTTATTCTTGTTTTTATTTTATTTTATCTAGTCGTAAATAAGGATTCGGAATATGAATCATTAAATACAGAGACTTGATTACTCGCTGATCCTAGGGAATTTTGAGTATCATTGTTTGAAGCAAGAACGTTCCACTGTGTGTTGTGCTGACTGGTAGATAGTGAAGACTTGCCCGGCTTGAATGGCAGCAGGGGTCCCAACTGTGGCAATTTCCATGTATATGGACTTCAAGTTCCAGAATTCCACAGCCAGCATAACCATCACTGAGAATTCTGGGAATTGAAGTCCACTCACCTTCAATTTGCTAAGGTTGGGAAAACCTGGTATATAGATAAGATGTACATTTGAAAAAAGTCATTACAGGCAATCTTTGGTTTATGACCACTTGTTTAGTGACAATTTGAAGTTACAATCGGATTCATATTTATGATGGTTGCAGTGTCCTGCAGTCTGATGATCATGATTTGCAACCCTCTGACCTGGCTTCTGATGAGCAAAGTCAAACCTTCTAGTGCAGGGGTGTCAAACTCAAGGCCAGATCCAGCACATAGGTACTTAGATATGGCCTGTGAGACCGCCCTGGAAATAGTGAAGGACTGGCCCACAGTGCCTCTGCCAGCAAAAATGAAGATCGGGAGGGCTATGAGCTCTGTTTACACTGGCAGAGGGTTGCAGGAGGCCACCACAGCCAAAAATGGAGATCGGGAGCCCATTTTCTCTAGCAGAGCACTCGGGCCCCACAGGCACCCCCAACACAAGTGACATTGGGCTGGTCATGCCCACCCAGGCCACGCGCCCAAGATCAAACACAACCCTGATATGACCCTCAATGAAATCGAGTTTGACACCCCTGTTCTAGCGGAAATGGGCTGCATAAAAACTTATTATTTTTAAAAATAATAATAAACAAATAAATGGGGGAAGTAAAATTAACTTAATAATTGTATCATTCACTTTAGAAATGCAGTAAGAACAGTCATAAAATTGGATCTGATCACATTAAGATTTACTTAATAACCACATTGCTAAGTGACTGAAATTCTGGTTCCCAGTATGGTTCTAAGTCAAAGACTTCCTGTACTATATAATAACACTGGACAATTAATAAAAAAGAGTCTTGTTCTTTAGCCTGACATCCTTAACATTCGTAGCTACCCAGTGATGTAAGAGAAGATTATGTAGGACATCTGAAAAGCACAGGTGTATTGCCTGCAGCTTAATGCTGTAAGTAAAGGCTGTAGTGTAGTAACTTCAACAAAGGGGACTATTATTTTTAATGTGATGGATGGTTGAGTATGATTAAATGCATGAGAAGAAATCATCTTAGTTAATGCTTGTTTAGATAAAACTAAAACTAAATCTAATCTGTTCTGGGCCTACACACTTGTTAGTAGGTGGCTCCCAGCATGCCATCAAAAGCTAAATGCAACCTTTGACTTAAAAAGTTACACATTCCTGTCCTGAAAAAAGATAAAACAAAAAACCTCGGGCAATTTGATGCCAGGATCAGGATGATATAATGATTATGTTCAGGTCACTTTAGAGGAGGCATGTGGGACCAGCTCTCAGTCCCAGCCTTCCAGGTGTTATAAACACAATGCTACAAGGCCCACAGAATTTAACTCCTTCACTTAGGGCAGTGGTTCTCAACCTTCCCAATGCCGCGACCCTTTAATACAGTTCCTCATGTTGTGGTGACCCCCAACCATAAAATTGGTATCTCGGTTCCTAAGACCATCGAAAATATGTGTTTTCTGATGGTCTTAGGCGACCCCTGTGAAAGGGTCATTCAACCCCCCAAAGGGGTCCCGACCCACAGGTTGAGAACCACTGACTTAGGGAATGCTTCCCTCCTGCACTACTCTTATACTATTGGTCTCATAAGCAGCAGATGCCTTTCATAACTTTATGCCTGTTATTTACTCAATCTTCTAAGTAACAAAGTAGAAGCATCAGTCAAGCAAGAGGTTTGCATGAAAATATGTTTTTTTATGATATGGCCTGCTTTGATTTGGATTTCTATAGTGAATTACTATTTTGCCTATCTTATTCTATCACTGGCTCTTGCCTCTCATGAAAAGAAAAGATTTCTTTCTAAACAGCTTGAAATAGTCCTTGATTTATGACCATTTGTTTAGAGACTGTTTAAAGTTATGATGGCACTGAAAAAGTGACTTATGATTTATGTCACACAACTGTCGCAGCGTTCCCACAATCATGTGATCAGAATTCAGGGGCAGTGTGAATTTACAATGTTTATAGCATTTTGGGATCACCTGATCACCATTTGTGATCTTCCCAGGCAGCTTCCATCAAACAAAGTCAATTGGGGAAATAGATTTGCTTCAAAAATGCGTGAATCACTTAGCTGCAGTGATTTGCATTAACAACTGTGGCATTTTTATAAAGAAAATCAGGTATGAGTCACTTAACAACCACTCTGCTTAGCAATAGAAATTCTGGTCCTAACTGTGGTTCAGAGGTAGTATTCAGCAGGTTCTGACCAGTTCTGGAGAACCAGTAGCGGAAATTTTGAGTAGTTCAAAGGAACACTAAATACCACCTCTGACTGGCCCCGCCTCCATCTATTCTCTGCCATCCGAGTCCCAGCAGATTGGGAGGAACTGGGGATTTTGCAATAACCTTCCCCTGGAGTGGGGAGGGAATGGAGATTTTACAGTATACTTCCCCTGCCACACCCACCAAGCCACGTCACGCCCACAGAACTGGTAGTAAAAATCCACCACTGATGTGGTTGTAAGTCAAGGACTACCTATATCGAACTCTGCTATATCAATGTCTTAGACAGATCAACTGGAATGCACCCAAGTTGATTAGCACATCCAATATATATATGAGCATATAATCTCACCTAACATGCTGCCATGATTTTCCCATGTGTAGAAAAGATTGGTGAAACAGTACATCCTGCATCCAGATTTCAACACCAGCCCTCTTGATTCAGACATTGCTCTAATGGAACTTACTGAGCCTTTAGAATTCAATCATTATGTTCATCCAGTATGCCTTCCGGAGCAAGAGGAGAAGATTGAACCTTCGAGGATTTGTGTAATTACAGGATGGGGCAATCAGTATGAAGGTGAGCATTTCCTTTTCCATCAAAAAAATATGTCTCTTCGTTGATTAGCCAGAATGATTCTTATTCTATCCGTCAGCCATGGAAGAATATGAAAAAAAGCTGGATCAATTATAGAAAACTAGTTGATAATCCAGCATTTCCTGGGTATTTATTTTTAGAGGGAAAATGTCCGGACCAAACATAATTTCTAATGTCGGATTTTCTTCCTTACCAGAGGCAGCCCTCTTGTGGAGTACTGTGAAGCTGTTACCATGGCAACTCTACTGCACTTGTACAGTAGAAGCCATTTTAAGACATAACAGGCTGTATCTTAACAGAATACACACTCCGACAAGCGTTAGGGATATCTTACCCCAACAGTATTTTTTTTTCAGAGAGTAAGTCATCTGTGTACCAAGTTTGGTTGAAATTGCTTGAGGCGTCCCAGAGTTATGCTGGAACACACGCACGCACGCACACATGCACACACACAAGTATGTATGTATGTATGTATGTATGTATGTATGTATGTAAAGGTAGACTGCAAGAATGATAAGATGATACATATCAACTCAGCATGTTAGATTCAGACAGGGTGAGAAGATCCTTTTTATATCAAGAATTACATTTCCTTATAGGCAATCTCTTTGGGGGGGGTGTTCCACACAAGACCAAATGAATGGTAGGCAAGCCTCCCTTTTTCATTTTGCCTCCCATTCCTCTCTTTTTTTTAAAAAAAAAAAATCACTTTCTCCCTCTTCTTCTTCCTCAGGGAAGGCTGATCCCTCTTGTCAGATGTCCAAAGTGATTTCATACAGGGATTTTGAAATTAAACCAAGGGTTCTGTGAAATCAGATTGAACATCACAAGTTGCTCTCTTCCTTTTAAAGGTCCTCCTTGTTGCTTTCTTCATTGTAAATGATTTATTTCCCCCCTCTTTCACCTCAAGATAGAGCACAGTCAAGTAAACTGCATCAACTCAGAGTTCCTATTTTGGTTTCTGAAGAATGCCAGAAATACTATGAGAGCCATCCTGGTTTGGTCAACGAAAGGATGTTCTGTGCTGGATTTCCTGCAGAAGGGGGAAAAGATGGCTGTACAGTAAGCTGCCTATGGAGTATATGCATTTCACAAATTCTGAAGCTTTACTATAATACTTCTTTGACAAACAGGTTCTGTTAACGTAAGCTGTATTCCTTTTCACTAGGGTGATTCTGGAGGCCCACTGGTTTGTCCTGTTAAAGACTCAAGCTTCTACACTCTTAATGGAGTAATCAGCTGGGGCCTTGGTTGTGGAAGAAAAGGCTACCCAGGAGTCTATACAAATGTTGCTGCTTTTGCCGATTGGATCAGTCAATACATATATGGAAAAAACAGTATGTTCATTTTAACAACAGCTCTTCAATTCTGATCTGCATTTTCTTCATATGCGTACCTGCACAAAACTGTTTCAGATGGACTGCTGCCCTTTGCATATATCAGAGGGGGTAGAAACAATCTCAGTGTAATTCTGCTCAGTCAATCAAGTAATACTGCTCCAGTCCTTCAATGTGGAGAAGCCAGCAAGGGAATTACAAACACAATTGCCAATAAATTATTCCAATCAAATTGTTGTAAGAGATGACAGGGCTATTTTATGTTGTCTACTCCTGCCCTACCCAAAATTCCCTCATATCTGATTTAGGAAAGCATTCTTCAGAACCAGGACAGCAAGTTTATAATCTTCAGTCCCTGGGAGCAAAGTTACTCCCACCTATGACCTGACATTCAAGAACAGGAATTTCCAAACCCCAAGGGAAATGTATTGTATTGTCATAGCTTTCACAATAAAGGGGGGGGGAGGTCCATGTGTGGAAGGGTTGCTTCATATTAGTTAACTGAATGAAGGATAATTCATACTTTTAAAAAGCCCAAAGCCCTTCCAGCTGTATTTGCTTTCAAGTTGTTAACTTTGCAAGGATTCTTTTGTAATTTACGTCTGACCTGTGTTGACCAATCTGATTTAATGATTTCTACATTTCTCTCCATGTGGGATCCTGTATATTGGCCTGTGCGTGAGATTACATGGAAGCAAAATGCAAAATCTTTTAAAGGCTCTTTTGTATGTTTGTGCTGAGATCCTTAAATTACAAGAAGTACTCAGGATTTTGAGAAATCTTTTCTTTAACAACTCCTGCAATTTTATTTTCAGATTGAGTTTTTTTTTTTGAGTCAGAGCTCATTTCTTCCAGTTGGTCTGAAAATTATAGTTACATAGGTTTTTCACCCTCATACTTAACGAATGTAGAAAATAAATGTATGTACGAGGATTCTAGTTGAGATGCTTGCCATATATTTCCAAATGCTCTACGGCAGTGGTCCCCAATCTTTTTGGGGTCCATAGACCGGCAGTAGTAGTGGGGTGGGGGGGTGGAAGTGCAATTTTCATTTAAGAGCCGAGGTGGCGCAGTGGTTAAATGCAGCACTGCAGGCTACTTCAGCTGACTGCAGTTCTGCAGTTCAAATCTCACCGGCTCAGGGTTGACTCAGTCTTCCATCCTTCCGAGGTGGGTAAAATGAGGACCCGGATTGTTGTTGGGGGCAATATGCTGACTCTGTAAACCGCTTAGAGAGGGCTGAAAGCCCTATGAAGCTGTATATAAGTCTAACTGCTATTGCTATTGCTAATTTTATTTTCAGATTGATTTTTTTAAAAGTCACAGCTCATTTCTTCCAGTTAGTCTGGCCGTTTCTATATTAACAGTGGAGTTGGGCTACCGTGTTTTCCCAAAAATAAGACAGGGTCTTATTTTCTTTTGAACCCTCCCCCCCAAATAAGCACTTGGCTTTATTTTCAGGGAGGTCTTATTATTTTTGAGGTGCGGGAGGTGGCGAGTGTGGTCACTTCATGGCTGCTGCTGTTTTGCGCTGCTGCAGCAGCGAAGTGCGCCGCTAGGCCTGCTGCTCTTTTTGTGGCAGTTACCGTGACAGAAGTGGCACGATGGCTAGGGTTGCTGGAACGGCTGTTAGGTAAGGATGTGTGGGACATGTTCCCCCCTTCCCTTCCTCACCTCGTGTTGTTTGTGCAGCAAGCAACCAGAGGAAATGGTGGGGAACGGCTGTGCAGGTACTTAAATCTTTTTGGGGAGGGTTTATTTTAGCGCATGCGTTCAAAAGTCCGATTGGGCTTATTATCCGGGGAGGTCTTTTTCTCAGGGAAACAGGCTACGATTCTAAGAGACATGGCAGATGCGTCTCACACTGGTGCTGTGATGGGATGTTGTCAACTTCTAGCAATGGGTTTCTAGAATCTTACCAAAACAATTGCAATTAGTGTTAACCTTTAATTAAACGTATTCCCAGAAAGCTTAAGCATTTCATAATCATTATGCCATGCCTTTTGTTGTAATTTAATGTGGATCAGCTTTTGATTGGCAGTCATTGCTTGCTTCTTTATTTTTGCAGATTCATCAAGTATGGCATGAAGACAACTAAATAAAGGCACCGTTGTGAAGGGCATTCCTTAGTTCATGTGTCTGACTCCTGGATGTGTGAGCTATGATGGTCAAAAAGGGGAAAAAAGACAAAAAGCTGCAACTGCTCTATTCTCATACTGGGATATTCATTTATTATTAATTGTCTTAAGTGTGTGCTTAAGTTCAAGTTTCTGTATGCCTTAAGAATTACTTGGATAGCAATAGTAAAAGCACTGAATGAATTAGGAGTTCTAACTTTTTAAAAAAAATTAGAGTGCACCTTGTTTTTACAGTAATTTTATAGTATAAATGAATATAGATGTTTCCATATTAACTATGTTAAAGGGAGGAGAAAAAGGGACAAAAGTAAGGATGAAGCAGCACTACCGATTGTGTGGCAAGAAGTGTATGTGATTGTATTATTACTTGCACATTAGATTAACAATGTCTAGCCTCCTGATGAAAATTATAGTTACATAGGTTTTTCACCATCATACTTAACAAATGTGGCAAATAAATGTATGTACAAGGACTTCTAGTTGAGATGCTTGCCATATATTTCCAAATAATGCTCTATGGCAGTGGTCCCCAATCTTTTGGGGGTCCATAGACCGGCAGTGGTAGTGGGGTGGGGGGTGGAGGATGATTGCACACCAGAGGTGGGTTCCTACCAGTTCGCACCTATTTGGTAGAACCGGTTCGTCAAATCTACCAAACCGGTTAGAAGAGGTTCCACCAGTGGACCCGGAAAGCAGGCCACACCTACAGAAGAGGTTTTTTTTGAAACCCACCACTGGTCCTTGGATATGATTATTCTACACTATCATGCTCATATTTATAAAACTCAGTGCCTCTGTGAAAGGTGAGGATGACTACTGCGTTTGTGGTGCAATCAGAACATTGCGTGTGTTGAAGTTGTTTTAACGCAAACCAAAGATGCCTTTTAAAAAACAAGTTTACATCATATTCTTATGCATGCCAGTGCTGTGTGTGAGGTAATTTAAGGTGGTTCTGACAAGTGTCGTCAGCATCTTCATATCCGGTCACATGGGCGGCAAGCCACTCCCATCCGGTCACATGGGTGGCAAGCCACTCCCACAAAGGAGGCCACACCCACAGAGTAGGTTCGAACAATTTTTGAAACCCACCACTGTTGAACACGCACAACCCAATCCCACGCATGACCAAATAAAGCTTTCCGTGATCGCCAGCTACTTGCGAGACCGCTTTCCTCTAACGAAAGACAATGGCATGTTGATTTGACTGAGAGCATTTTTTAAGATCAGCCCAGGTTGCCAAGGTGCTCTCCAACCCTCTATTTCACTTCTTTCTATTGACCCAAGACTCTCATAGCATCCCCAAGGATCCACCTACCTTTTACTCTGATTATTTAATTGGATCTACACCCCAAATTTCTCTTCAGAGTTTTACATCCAAGAGTGATGCAAGACACGAAGTATTTCTATAGTCATTCTTTGTCCAATCAAAGAACCCCTGAAAGCAGACACCTAAGAAACATCCGAGAATCCTATAGAAAAAGTCAGCACACTGGCTGCCTCCAAGTATTTGAGTTCAGCGGCTCCTCTGCCTAATCAAGAGAGTATAGGTTCGTTTAGTGACTGTTTAAGGTTACAACGGCACAGGAAAAGGTGATTTATGACCGTTTTCCACACTTACGTCCTTTGTACCATCCCCATGATCAAAATTCAGATGTTTGATAACCGACTCATACTTATGATTGTTGCTGTGCCCCATGGTCATGTGATCAGCTTTTGCAACCTTTTTGACAAGCAAAATCAATGGGGAAAGCCAGATTCACTTAACAACCATTTTACTAATTTATCAACTGTGGTGATTCACTTAACAACTGTGGCAAGAAAGTTGTAAAAAAAGGGGCAAATGTCTCACTTAACAACATAAATTTTGGGCTTCATTGTGGTCATAAGGCGAGGACTACCACGGGTGGGTGTTGCAATCCTGCCCAGTTGTTGCTTTTCACAACAGCTTTTCTTTGTGGCTGGGAGACTCTTCTCTGATGAATCTCGCTGAAAATATAATTTTTCATCATATTAAGGCACTGAGTAATAAAAACTGGAGTGGAAGATCTACCCATAACCCAATACCATTAAGTGAACAGAGAAGGGCTTTATTCAAAAGCAAAGAGTCAAACCCCGCTCCCCCCTCAAGGGACTCCCTGTCCCACGCGCGGTGGCCTTCATGGCTACCAGCAAGGGTCACCCCCAACCATCCAGTGGGTGTCTACCTTTGAGTATCCCCCCCCCCCATGCCTTCGCAGAGCAGGTGCGCGTCCTGGAGAAAGCCACGAACGGGCGGGTGTTGCAATCGCGGGACCCGAGCCAACGCAGAGGTGCCCTTTGTTCCTACGGAGCAGGCGAAGCTGCGAGACGCGTGAGGCCGTGGGAAGGCGCGGCGAGCTCTCAAGAACCGGGGCGTGGGGAGAGAGGGAACTGCGAAGCTCCTTACGGCTTATTTCACCCTCCGTTCTTGCCTGCCATGGAATCGACAGGCTGGGTAAGCAAAACCGAAGCCCCTGTGGCTGGAGAGAGAGAGAAACTCCTCGGCGATCCCGCTTCCCTCCCGGTTACGCTCCCCTTTTTTCACCGGATGCCCCCCGCACCCACACAGGGAGAGCAAGGGGTAGGGAGATTATGGGGAGGCAGATCATGACGGCATTTGGCGAAGGAAGCGTACGGGTGTCTCGGGAATTCGCAGCCCGCTGAGGAATACAATACAGTAATCTTCCTCTGTAATTCCGGGACAGGTATATTCGCCTTAGATTCGTCAAAAGGCAGATTCTGGCTGCCTTTTTGGAGAAGTTTCCTGACAAATACGGTGTCACAGCATCGGAGGCTTCTCTATCTCCTCATTGGATAAAACAACCTGGATTTTATTTTAAATCTGGATTGGAACAACAGAGGTTTTGACTGCAAGGCCAGACCAAATAAATTATATATTTCAAAGTTGGGCGGATATGGCTACCAACATCAAGACTTCCATTTGTTGTAATTTATTCCTTTATGTATCATCCGATGATGTGAAGTAATACTGCAGATTTATTATTTTTTTCCAGCTTGGACACAAACATAAAAAGTTGGCAGCTAAAGTGAAAAAGTACACAACCCTCTGCTCCACCTATGAAAAGCAACTGGTAAAAAAAAGGTTGTAAAATAGGGCAAAATTCACTTAACAAATGTTTCACTTAGCAACATCAGTTTGGGAACTCAATTGTGGTCATAACTCGAGGACTACCTTTGTGACTCGTTCTTGAAACTGCTGCTTTGCTTTACAGCATAATAGCTTCCCATTTATTAATTTATTCCTAAAAATAAACCTTTAAGAGGTTAAATGGGTTAGGGAACTCTGCAGGTATAACATGGTCTCTGGATGCCACATACAGAATGGAGGTCTGCTCAGTAGATTTAGAGCTGATCAATTCCATGATAAGCTGATTGAGAAGGAGTCCACCTTTGCAGTGGAGACTTAAGACTGTAACATACTGTATAAAATCAAGTTTTCATTCTTGTTGCGTACCTGTTCTCCTTTTTTCATCTTTCAGGATGTTTCCGTTTTGATTGCCGTGGCTGCAGTTGTACCATCAGTGCTATTTTTGCTTTATAAAATAATTGGATCTCAGAAGAAGAAAGATCCATTGACCTTAGAGGATCCAAATATCAAATATCCATTGTCTTTGATAGAGAAAGAGGTGAGTTGTCAGTTCTTTTTTTGGCTTGAATGTATGAAAATGCCATATAAAACTCTTGACAGCAGTGTGCCAGGTTGGATATCTGTATTTTAAATGAGAGATTGCAGGGGTGGGACTCAAGCCCTTGGCATAGAAAGCATGTGCGCACTGATACAAAACTCTTCAGAAACATTGAGATTTGAGCATTTGATATTGGCCTACACCTATTTCCCCATGTTTGGAAGGCCATAAATGTGCCAAGGTATTTGGAAATTCTGCCCTTGGGATATTGCACAATGTTCAGTAACAGCAGCTGTGATGCATTAAAGCAGCAACAGAATAGCTATCACTTGGAAATCTAATCTGTGGTCCAGCATGTACAAGATTTTCCCAACCCACAACTGGGTATATTGTGTATTCAGTTCTGTGGCGTTGTGCAATGATATAATGGAGGCATGAAAAGAAAAAAAAAAGGTTATTCCAAGGAATTAAAACGTAAATGATTATGGGAGGGGGCACATTGCATAAAGTATGCTCCTTGGTGGGTTGCGTTCATGCCCATGGGAAGGCTAGGAATATTACACCTGAATTGAAACTGAACATTTTATGTGGAATATATGAGGTGACATTATTCAGTGTACTCAGCTTGGCATTCCTGGTGTGGCAACCAGCCATGTTTCTCGTTGGCTGGTGTCCACATCATCCAAACACGGACACTTTGAGACAGATAAGGGCAGGGACACTAAAAAATAATAGACACCTATTAAAATTGCATAAACTTTTTGAATGGCTTTAATTTTCCTATGTTTCCCATTGACCTCACTATCTATCCCTTCAGCATCTCTGGCAGTTCCAGCTGTGGTTCTTCATTGATGGGCAAAGTAGCTGATTCAGGAAGAGCAGAATGAAAAGACACACAAGCTGATGTGTTGAGGGAAGAGCAAAGGCAGTGCCAGGCACCCTTTCCTCCATGTTACCTCCTTTGTGAGGCTCCATACAGCTGCTGCCTTCTTCCCTTCTGCACGGCTGGTGTGGCTTCACTTTTACCCCCACAATGCCAGCTTATGTGGCATCAGTTTCCCTCTCACAGGGTTGCAGTATTAGCTGCCTCTGTGGGGGAGGAGTGAAATGCGATTCACTATGGGAGACGAGCCATCAATGCCAGGAAGAAAACAGTGGGGAAAGGGTGCCTGGAGTTTGTCACTGGGACAAATGATAAACCAGGATGCATGGTCATCCTACTGAGATGCTGGCTGCCAGGCATGGCCAGATGCACACAGTGGGGATGGGTGAGCTATCATAGGTAAAGGTAAAGGTTCCCTTCGCACATATGTACTAGTCGTTCCCGACTCAAGGGTGTGGTGCTCATCTCTGTTTCAAAGGCAAAAAGCCAGCGCTGTCCAAAGATTTCTCCGTGGTCATGGGGCCAGTATGACTAAACACCGAAGGCACACAGAGTACTGTTACCTTCCCACCAAAGGTGGTCCCTAGTTTTCTACTTGCATTTTTACGTGCTTTCGAACTGCTAGATTGGCAGAAGCTGGGACAAGTAACAGCTCACTCCATTATGCGGCACTAGGAATTCGAACCACTGAACTGCTGACCTTTCTGATCGACAAGCTTAGCGTCTTAGCCACTGAGCCACTGCTTCCCTTGAGCTGTCGTAGACCATACCAAAAAAACTTCCAATGGGACAGATATGGGGCACAAGCTGAATGTTTGAGATCGCCCAATGAACCAATACTCGAAGATCTTGCGTGTTCTCTGCCTTGTTGTGGTTAGATCACTTTTGGTATCCGCAGTTCCCCCTTATCCTTTATGGTGCCCCTTTTCTTTCTCAGTTGTATATTTTAGCACATGGAAAGTGAGGCGTGTCATGATGAAAAGGTCTTAAATCATTTTTGTGATGCTTTATTGCTCAAAGTTTTTCACCTGATTTTTTTCCCCAGGATATCAGTCATGATACCAGGAGATTCCGATTTGCGCTACCATCGCCAAAACATATATTGGGCTTGCCTATAGGTAAGCATGGCCTCATTCTTCATCAGTTCCTGATGCAGAGTCCTTGCATTAGTGCCCCCCCAAAAGAAATCTCTGAAAAGATCTAGTAAAACTTATTCGATACTGAAACTGCTTTTTCCAGTGTTGCACAAAATCTTTTACTAGTTATCTCTTTGAAATCCTAAGTGGTTTTAATGTTAAGAGAATAATTGTTAGAATAAATGCTACAATATGTAATTATATATAATATAATATCTAAGGAAAGATAACAATTTGCTTTTCAACAGAATTGGTCACCATTATAGGCTAATCTAGTAGTAGAACAAATTAATAATGTTCAGTTGAGGCAAAGGACTGAAAATTCACAATATCTTATGAAGTCAGTTTACATCAAACAGAGTAAGAAAGTGACTCCCTTTGTACCTCTGCATAGTTGGGACAATTTAAGGCGCATGGTTAAATGAGTAGAATGAAGGTGGTGAGCATGTTTAGATGGACAGTCCTTTCTCATGGTGGACCAATCTACTTACTGTTTCATTCAAAACTTCCTTTGCTGGATGGTGAAGGCCTAAGACATGCTTGGGCTGGGTTTCAGTCACATTGTAAGGGAAGCTGTAGTGATTCTCAGTCATCCAGGGTGTGGTTGTCCCAAAGGTGCTTTTCCAAGAGGCAACTGGACGTTTTTTCTTTTGAAGACGTTTCGCTTCTCATCCAAGAAACTTCTTCAGCTCTGACTGGACGGTGGGGAATAAGAGTTGAAGTCAGAGCTGAAGAAGCTTCTTGGATGAGAAGCAAAATGTCTTCAAAAGAAAGAAGAAAAATAAAGTCCAGTTGTAAGGGAAGCAGTAAAATGGCAGCCATGAGAAAACTTTCCTGGGTAAATCCAATGGAAAAGAGTTGGCTTTATGTTTAACTTTGTGTTGCAAAGTAGTTTATCTAGCAATTCTGGGAAATGTGGGCTGAAAACCATCCAGCTCAAACACAGGTTTCATTTCCTATGGCTCTGCTACCTACATTCAGTATCTTACCTTGTCTTTCTTATAGGAAAATATAGGGGGGCTGGATATCTGTCCATTCTCTGATAGATGATTTGCTTAACTAAAGTTTCACACAGTCTGACTTGGCTTATTAGTAAGTTCTTTTATTGTAGGTGTTTATATACTGTCCTTCAACATATTATGATAGGGACTGCAAAATAAAATCAGAAAGTAAAGCACAGATGCAATAGAAGTGAAACTACAGCAGAAAGTGACTTCTCTCTCACTGAAAGTCAGAGTAAAATATTTCAGCTTTAAAGTAGGGGTCAGCCATAGTTATCCAAGCCAGGCATGACTCATGGATGATGAGGACATAGATGACAAGGATTTATTCATGTTCATTTCTTTGATTGTGTCTGATAAAAGCTGGAATATTGAGCCAGAAACAGGTTAGGAACCTAGGCAGATGTTTTAGCATAAGAATAGGTCTCCAGTGAGGTAGAATCCTAGCACTGCATTGGTTTTAGCCTTCTTGCAATAGTAGGCTTTCCAAAGTCATCCAGGTATTTAGGATGGCAAACCAAAATATAAAGGATGGGAAAGCCATAAGGTTGTCCTCCTTTTGTTTTCCTTGATCCAATCCAGAAGGACTTCAGGTTATACACCAGAGGTAGGTTCCTACCAGTTCGGACCACTTTGGCAAGTAAGTAGTAACTGGACACATGCCCAAACCAG
Source organism: Thamnophis elegans (assembly GCF_009769535.1). NCBI lineage: Eukaryota > Metazoa > Chordata > Lepidosauria > Squamata > Natricidae > Thamnophis > Thamnophis elegans. Next base: position 89,325,134 of record NC_045541.1, read on the forward strand.
TTCTATTGGTGGCACCCTAGGTGGCGCCATCTTGTTTTTCGCTTCTGTGCATGTGCAGAAACAATTTTTTTTACTTCTGCGCATGTGCGCCCCCAAAGCGCATCCCTGAGCGAACTGGCAGTAAAAGAAGCTGGAATCCACTCTTGGTATAGATACATGGTTAACTTTTGGAAAAGTCAGAAACAGCTCAAAATAGGTCTAAGTTTAACTGCTTGATTATAGTTACACCTGTATTTTATTTTAACAGGCATGCTTTTTAATGCAATCTTTTAACATAATCTGTATCTGCCAAACTAATGTCTTAGAAGAAGAAGTTGAGTTAGGGAAGAAAACAGTTAATTCCCTATCAATGTGTTAATCCCACTGCAGTTCTGATACCATTTACGCTGCCATAGTTAATTAACACATGCTCATAATTGCTGTCATGAAGTTAATGTCATGTTTTGTTTGGTGGTCTTCTACTTTTTCATAAGATTGAATGATGACATTCACACCTCTGCAGGATCTTAAGTTCATGGGGATTTGTATATTTCTAAATATTATTTTCTTATCAGCTAGTGGGAATTTACTTCTCCCCCACTAACCCAGCATTTTCATGCTTATCTTCGCAACTATAGGAGATTCCCCATTCTTACGTAATTAAATATATAACTGATATTTCTCTCTGGGGATGAGAAGGATTGTGTTCTCTACCAAATTTGCAGATGTTATCCAGTTTAGAAAGATATCCCAAATCATTTGCCTTCTTCATTAATGCCATAATGATAAATTTGGAATAATTTAATCATAATTATTTTTCTCTAGGCCAACATGTATACCTCTCTGCCAAAGTTGGCGGTAACCTTGTGATTCGGGCTTATACTCCAGTTTCTAGTGATGAAGTAAAAGGATATGTTGATTTAGTAATAAAGGTAGGTTTATACCTTTTTGACCAAGTAACTTAGTTTTAGTTTTGCTTACTCTGTTTCTCAAATAAATTATTCCCTAATATTCCAGTTATATAATAAGTCAAATAAAAAGCAAACAATGGGCCACATTTTATATCCAGAAATTAACTTTGAAGATATGGTTGGAATATTGTGCACAGTTATTTTAGAGATAAAGCACCAACACTGAGAAGGACAATGAGTAAATGATAAAAAATCTATTTCTCTGTAGCTTATTTAATTTTGTTAATTTTCTCAGCCAAAACAATGTAAAATAGGTTCTGGGATTCTAAAAAATCTGGGGAGTTCTGATTGGAATCTCTTCTCCATGATAAAAGTAAAAAGAGATACTAGATCTTGACAGACCAGGGTATCAAAAAATAGAATGTGACAGAAATTGATTTTTTTTTTAAAAAAAAGTTTTTAAAAGCAAGTATTTTATGTCTAATTTGAAATTAAGGCCCAGAGTTAATAGTTCTTCTTGTCCTAAATATAATGAAGAAATAATATCACCCAGAGCTTAGTAAGCAATGTTTTCAAAATTACACTGAAGTAATCTTGATCACGTTATTCATTTTTATTTATCATATTAATGTTACTACTTTGAGGCACACATTTTCTGAGACCTCACAAAACAAATCTAGCATTAAAAGCCACTGCAGTATAAAACAGTTATACTTAAGACCAGTTATAAACAATGATGCTTAGCCTAGAGTACATGCTCTTCAAAAGATTGGTGCTTTCTCTTCTGTGAGAAGATCGTTAATATATCTTCAGTTGAATTTCTCTGAGGAAACTGTTCCATAACTGAAAAGGGCTTCTCTTTAGAGCTTTTTCCTGTCTTATATGTAGTGAGAACACTACAGAGAAGGATTTCTAAAGGCAAAGCTTATAGTTTAGCTAGGAGAAGTTATATAGAGAAGGTAACTTGCTCTCAATTTTGTGGTCTAAAACAAGTATATAAATAGGGCCTATAAATAACTGGTAAAATACATAATTGGCCAAAAATAACAGTCTAGGTTAATACTCTTGTAACCTTATTGAGGATAAAATTATTTGCCTTTAGCACTGCAGTGGATTTGTTTTATAGAGCATAAACAGGAGAAATGTGGCTTTTTCCGGCTTCTAATTCATGTTTATGTAACAGTACAAAATAGAATTATCTTTTCCAATGCAGATCATGGTCACTTAATTGTAAAACGTTGCAAAGATTGCATGTGTGTGTATTCGTTCTAGGTTTACCACAAAAATGTTCACCCCAAATTTCCTGAAGGTGGGAAGATGTCCCAGCACTTAGACGCCATGAAGACTGGTGACACCATTGATTTCAGAGGACCTAATGGGCTTCTGGTGTACAAAGGATCCGGTACTATTTCATTGTCAAGTCCCAAGAAGTTTATAATTACGAATAGGGGTGATCAATTGCTTTTAAGTAAATACAAGCAGTAGGCAGATGAGAAATATTTATTTTTTTCTTTTATTTATCAAATTTTGAAACTACCCATCTCCCTACAGAGAGACTCTGGGCGGATAATATAGCACGTCACAAGTTGAACAAATCTTAGATTTTTTTTGCCCTTGCATTCAATGTTAATTTGTTTGTGCGTGCTTCACACACAATACAATAATCCCCAGGGGAATTTGGAATACTATCTACCCTCCTGCCTCCAGCTGGTAATGAATATCACATTATTGATGTGGTTGAATGGGATTCATTGAATAGGGCATTCAACAAATACCACATTATATATCAAAAAATACCAGATCCTATTTATTGTTTTTACAAATAACTCAAAGTGGCAAACATATCCAACACATCTTCCTCAACAATGACCCTGTGAGGTGGGTTAGGCTCAGACAAAGTGACTAGCCCAAAGTCACCCAGCTGTTTTTTGTGGCTAAAGCGGGACTTGAACTCATGGTCTCTTGCTTTCTAACCTGGTGCCTTAACTATGATTAGACCAAATTGCTTCTCTTATTTATAAGAAACAGAATTTCCTTTCTATTACACAAAACACAGTTTGTTAATAACTCCTGGAAGTCTCTAGTCGAGCTATAGGAGCTGATCGGATCTGAGCTGCAGAAATGTAACCAACCATTACTTGGTGGCAAATACTTACAGAATATTAGGAAATATTTACAAAACGTTATAACTCTTATTACAGAGATGGCTAATCTTTTTGTTGTCAAGTGCCAAAAGTATGCACATGTGCACGCAACAGTTTGTGTGTGCACACCCGCCCCCATGTTGCAATGCATGTGCTCCTCCCATGCATGGGCCCCGCCTCCCCCTCACCATTTTTGGCTTCCAGGTCGGTGTAGGAGACTTTCCAGGCCCAAAATGGGGCATGGGGGTGCTGCATGAGGCCCCAAAATGCAATGAGAGCACCCCTATGTGCATGCACTCTGCCCCCATGCATGTATGTGTTCATTGCCTGCATGCCCCCCACGTATAGCAGTGACCTGAAGGCTAGCAGGTGTCCGGGAGGTGTGCATGCGCGGTGGAGCTGAGCTGGGGCGATGGCTGGTGTGTCCACAGAGAGGGTTGTGTGTGCCACCTGTGGCACAGGTGCCATAGGTTCACCATCATGGCTCTATTATAATGGCAGCAAATGCTTACAGAACATTATAACTGTGTGCCACCATCAAAAGGTTGTTCATATTGCAACTCAGATTTAGTAGCATTGTTTCAAATGTCACAAGAAAGCTTCCAGTAACTGTAAACTGCTCTGGAGACTCAGATTGTACATTTGTGGATTAATATTTAGTTTTGTATGAGCTCAGGCAATTGTGGCTTATTTAGAGAGCTAGTTCCAAATATATACTTAGATTAAGTCTGCTAATGAGAGGGAAGGCCTTTAGCATTGTACAGGTTTTTACTCTTAGAAATGGATATAATATTGCAGAATTAATATACAGTAGTGTATACCAATGGTGGGTTGCCAATCTTTTTACTACCGGATTGGGGGTGCTCGCATACGCAGAAGTGTCTGAGCGGGTGGGCGGAGCCTCCCGCCACCGCCACTACCGGTTTGCCTGATGTGGGCCAAATCAGGAATAACCCATCTCGGTGTATAAAGCTGTGATTCAGAGCTTTGATGTGGTTCAATTTTGTTGGAATTGACTGTTGTAATTTTACACAGGTAAATTTGCTATCAAATTGGATAAAAAGTCTGAAGCAAAGATAAAGTTTGTTAAGCACCTTGGGATGATTGCTGGGGGAACAGGTAAGGTATTCCTTGTTTCTGCAATAATGGGGTTTGAATAATGTCTTTTAAAAAGCTATATACTTCCTTCTATAACATATGCCCTAAAAGGAACCTTCTCTCCTCTATTAAAAAAGAGTAAGCGCAGAGGACTTGACCAAGGCTTAGTATGGAACAAAAGATGTCATCTCTGATGCACAGCTTAATTTACTTCTAAAAATGCCTGAGTACTTCACCTTGACTAGAATATTGCTTAATAAGCTATCTTTGTATCCAGTTTGAAGTGAATATGACATGAATATGACATGAAATCCTAGTCAATTTGACACTCTGGCTATTGAAAAGCTACATTTTTATTATGAGCCTAGGCATTCTTTTGAGATCTTTAAGATTACTTTTCTTTTCTACAGATCCTCCTTTATAGTTAAACATAATTTAATATTCTGTCACTAGCCATGAACCTGTGGCTCAGAAGCTGAATGTAAAATTAAATAGTGTACGGTAAGACTAAAATCATTGAATATAAAAGGAGGAGAAAAAAGATATCCTCTTAGAGAACCTATTAAATAATATTCTTGAATCTCGGGAATGACTGTTTTATCTATTCATTCTATTTTGTATGCCTTTCATGTTCACACAAATGCCCACCTAATTTTATAGTTGACAAGGATGGGGGTAAAAACAAAATGTTATGGTTCTGCTTCTGGGTTATGGAAAAAAATATTACTTCATTGGCTTTGATTTGATAGGAATTACTCCAATGCTTCAGCTGATCCGCCATATCACAAAGGACCCTACCGATAAAACAAAATGTTATCTCCTTTTTGCTAATCAGGTTGGTTGACTTATATTTATTTGCCTTTCCTTTTGTGTGAAATCACTATAAAAGCAGCTGCTTATACTTCTACACCATCTTCCCAACTACATATCAAAATGTTTGTTTATAGCTCTTCCTTTGATGAAAATTAAACATTTTTCTTCTGGTTCCCATGGAAAGCTGGATGCTATTGATTGCAAACAGAGGTGGATGGGAGGATGGTGAGGTAGCCAAGAAGAATTATAGTTTGAGTAGCCTCCTTACCTTCTTATATGCCTCCGGGTGTAAAACTAATATATGCCAAGTGCTGACAGATTAATTTTGCCTGCACCAGGTGTTCATTGGAAAGTACTATACGTAGCACATTATTATTATTAAGCCCAAGCATATTTAATTAATAGAAACAGCATAAGATGTTGTGCCAGATGTTTTAGGAAATCTCTGGTGGTATTGGTAGTTTTCTGATTGCACAGAATTGCTAACATTTAATTCTAACCACAAAGTGGCTCAGTGGCTAAGACGCTGAGCTTATCAATCAGAAAGGTTGGCAATTCAGCAGTTCGAATCCCTAGCACCATGTAACGAGTGAGCTCCCATTACTTGTCCCAGCTTCTGCCAACCTAGCAGTTCAAAAACATGTAAAATGCAAGTAGAAAAATAGGGACCACCTTTGGTGGGAAGGTAACAGCGTGCCGTGCATTTTCGGCATTGAGTCATGCCAGTCACATGGCCACAGAGACATCTTCGGACAGCGCTGGCTCTTCAGCTTTGAAACGGAGATGAGCACTGCCCCCTAGAGTCAGGAACAACTAGCACATATGTGCGAGGGGAATATTTACCTTTTACCTTAATTCTAACCACATTGCCCACAATATAAGCTACTCTACCTGAGAGTAGGTTGATTAGACTGCAGTATTGAGGATTAAGCCTCCTAAGGCAAACGGGTCTTTTCCCGTGTAAGATTGAGATTGTCTTGGCAATGTTTCAGCGAGGTCTCACTCGCCATCTTCAGGCTGGTGTTTTCGGCTTAAAGTGTAGTCGGAGTTGCCGTCTTTCTATAAATCTTGACGTGTGTGTGTGGAATGCTGGTTTTGTTTCAGTAAGTGGATTGATTGGCTGTGTGGCTGTATCATGATTGGTAGTATTACTGAAACAAAACCAGCACTCCATTACCCGCCCCCCGCCAAGATTTATAGAAAGACGGCAGCTCCGACCACGCTGAAGATGGTGAGTGAGACCTTGCCGAAACGTTGCTAAGACAATCTCAATCTTACATGGGAAAAGACCCGAATACAACAAGAACAGCATACCTACACCTATGAAAATTTACACACACACACACAAAATAATAATAATCCTAGATCAAATGGTAAGCTAATACTAACAATGAAACTCTGTCAACCTGCATGTTCAACTCTGAATGGCTATTTGACTTTTGGTTGGCAGACGGAACAGGATATATTACTGAGACCAGAGCTGGAAGATGTAGCTGCAAACCACTCAGATCAATTTAAATTGTGGTATACTTTGGACAAACCACCTCAGGGTAAGCTGACGTCGCTCAAAGGCTAAACAAACTTTTCTGTATACAGCCAATTTTAAGATAACATGTATATCTCTATTGCAAGCACGTGAGACATTTGTCTTGATACGATGTACCACTTGTACCAAACTATTTTGTTTTCCCACATTGCCTTTCCTGACTGATATTATTCCCATTAATATCTAAGCACCTTTCCATTGTGATATCAGATATTAAGTCTTTATAGAAAATGATTAGAGAAGTATATAGTTACTGTGCTGTATTTCTAAGTAATGGATTCACCTATCAGTTAGTGATTCACATTTTTTAACATGGGTAGGTGAAAAGTAGCATGAAAAAGTATAATGCAGTCTTTCCAACAGAAATTACATTTGTACAAGTTAGTAACAAATTTATTAGATTTATACCCCGCACTTTTATTACTTTATGTGTAACTCAAGGTGGTGAATATACATAATAGTTGTTCCTCCTCCTATTTTCCCCACAAAAACAACAACCCTGTGATGCAAGTTGAGCTGAGAGAATGACTGGCACCCAGCTGGCTTTCATGCCTAAGGACTAAAACTTGAAAACTCTTGGTTTCTAGCCTGGAGTCTTAACCATTGGACTAAACTGATATGAGTTAAGGTTATGATTCTATCTTTGAAAGTATACTAATGTTGCTATGAAGCAGAGCAGGCATGAAATGCTACCGGTTTGACCGAACCGGTAATAAAAATGCTACTGGTTCACCTGAACCGGTAGTAAAAAAACTGAAACCGGTTCAGATGAACTGTTTTTTCCTGAGGATCAGCTGTGACATGTGATTTATATTAGGATCTCCTGCTTTCTAGCTAATCTAAATTGTGTGGCACAGCGGATTCTCCCCCTTGCTGTCCATTTACCTTTACAGGTGCTTGGTAGCAGGCTCCGCCCACCCACCCAGACATAATGTCTGTTTTTGACACTCTGAGCATGCGTGTGAGGTCCTGCGCAAGCACGGAGGTGGTGAGTGCGAGCTCACATTGCTACGAAACCAGTAGCAAAGGTAAATGGATTTCACCCCTGAAGCAGAGGTATACAATCTTGGCCAGGTGTGTTTCCAGGATATCTCCAAATGTTGCTGTCAAATTCAATATGGTCTAAGGGAATTATTAAATATAAAGAGAAGAATCATATAACATTCAAATTAAATGAAATCAAACAGATTTCTTCGAAATGGAGGAACCATGAGAAAAACATGAATGCATGTAATACTACCCTCTGTTAGACATTGTCATGAAGATTCTCTTTCATTTTTGTTGCAGGATGGAAGTATAGTTCTGGCTTTGTTAATGCAGATATGATAAAGGACCATCTTCCTCCCGCCTCTGGAGACACTTTGATTCTTATGTGTGGACCTCCACCCATGATTCAATTTGCCTGTCAGCCCAATCTTGAGCTACTGGGATATGCAAAAGAGAGCACATTTGCTTACTGAACCTGAAGTTAATTCATTTAGCAAATGTCACAGGTACAATGGTTATGGCAAAAGATTTGAAGGTGCACGTTACAAAATGGCTGATGTAAGCAAAGGGTTCCTCCATGAAGCATTAAAACAACCATGATCTCTAGGAGCTACCTTGAAAACTTTCCCCAAGTGTGTGCATGTGGTTTGTGCAGAGTTGCTTTGATTGGCCAGCAATCCCAAAGAAAGTGTTGTCTGTGCATATTGTGATGGGACGCACACCTGGAGGAGCAATGGGGGAGATTTGTGGTAACCCAGAGTTTTTCCAGAGAGAGGCCCAGACTAAGCTTGCACAGCCCCAAGCTGGGTGTGGGAGGCGGGAAGGGTTAGGGCTAGGGTTCAGGTTAGTCACAGTCTACAATCTCTCAGGATCTGGTAGATTAGATTATAATTTTAGTCTGTCAAGAGTGTCTATTATCTGTAAGCAAATAAAGGAATGATTGGATGCTGCTGTATCATCTCTAGGCTTGAACCTGACAAATACACATTCCAGAGGGGAAAGAGTTCAGAAGACCTGTGCCAATCCTTCAAAAGAGGACACTTTTATCAAACTAACACACTTGGCAAAGTACCCCTTTCTGATGCCTTGCCCTGCCTTAATAAAGTTTTATGAAGCTTTTCTCTTTCACTTAAATAAAATGTCGATACATTTTGTGGATCTTGAATTTCCTTGTGAGTTTCCTATGGCAATGTTTATTAGTGTATAATGCATGAACTGGCTTTGAAGCAAAGCTGGTGAGGAATTAGTTGCAGTGGAGAGAGGTAAGGAGCCTGTGGCTTCCTGTAACTTCTATAGATAATTTTTTTTGAGTCATCGGAGCTTCTTCTATCCACAGTTCCTGAAGCTGACTTCAGTTTTTCACCAACATGAAGTAGAAAATGTAAAAACTATGACATGTAGTTTTTAAAATGTAAAAGTAAAAAAAATCCAATCCAGGTTTCACTGGGCTTAAAGAGCTAATTTAAAATCCAGATTTTCCTCCCCAAATGTTGACTCCAGCTGAACTTGATGAAGCCATCAGCACACCAAGATATTCCTAGAGAAAAAACATCTTCCTTGGTCAGACAAAATCCTATTGATGAAATTCTTTTATTGGGCAGTTTCTCACTGATGAGAAGCAGAGATGCATTTAGCTTGATGTTTCTTATAGGAACGAATGGTGTTCATGTAAAAACAGTCATATAACCTTCCATCTATGTTGGCTGGAACCAGAATGTTTGCCTTCTGGATCATGCAGATGCTTGCATGTGCAATATTTAGAATAACCATGCAACTATAGCACAATTTCCGATCATGAACTTCACACCAAGTTACTTGTGGGAAACATTCTTCACACAAACCAACTTAACAGCTGTAAATACAACTAAGATTTAAATCGCCTAATCATTTGTGATATGATTTGGAGCATAACATTTTCCACACAAAACTTTTAATAATATTTAGATAATAATGAGGACAAGCAAAGAAATTATAAATATTTTAAAACTATTCTCATGCAGAACCGTCTACCTCATTTGGATTCAAAATACTCATTTCTGCAGGAGAGAAATCAAACATTTGCCATTCCTGATATAAGGTACTGTGGTCCAATATATTTTACCTTCTAGACCAAATATGCTTCAACTCCTGGTAACACCCATATACATACTTTAATGCAATTATTTTTGGAAAAAAATGTACAATAAAACTTGACATTAGAACATGCAATATTTTAGATCCAGAATTATATCTTTACATCAAATAAAACTATGTTCAAAATGATCATAGGTCTGAAAGGAACAGCTAAGCTTCTGGATGAAGATTGAATCACATCTGCAAAGTTACCATTGATTATAATATCTAAAGCCCTGTTATTTAACTGAAAGCTGGGCTGGTACCACAGTATACATTTGTTGATATCTTCAGGTTAATACTTCTGCAGGAAGAATAAGGCTGTGCTTCTATTAGCAACAACTTATATTGGGAATGTATTTGGCAAACAAGGAATTTTATTACCACTGGGTGGCAAACTTGTATAAAGACAGTTAGATGAACAAGATTGCATTAGAATTGTTACAAGCCTTTTAATTTAAGCCTTTAAACTGTAGATTGCTGAAAGCCTTTCCAGAGAGATTGGCAAATATTTCCACACAAAAAATAAAAATAATAAAAAAAATTCAGAGAGTGGCCAATTACCCTCTAAATTAGTTCTGAAAGAGGTGTGCCCAATTATCTCATTTCAAAAGGAAACTGAAGCAGACAATGGAACAATTCTGTTAGAGATAAGAATGAATAGCATGTCAGATTCTAATTATTAACAACACTCCCCTGATGTGGAAAGTTGTTTACACACACTGCTGAAATATTACTAATGTTTCTCCCTGAATTTAGATGATAAACTTGGATACTCCAAATCAGAGATTTTGGCAGTTTAGATGTAAACTATAAATTATAATACAAGCCCCCCTCCCCAAATTGTCATACATTTTAACAAAATCTTGCTATTTAGCTATGAATTTTGAAGGTGTTTTTAGGATTGAAAACTGACAAGTTTGAAGAGGTTGGTTCTTTTCTGACAAAACATTTTTCTTTCAATTACTATAAGGAAATATTAAAATTTAATAGTTGGTAAATGACTTCAATAATTTTCTGCACTGAAAAATAAGTGGGAGGACAGAGAAAGAAGTGCAACTGGGCATTTGCTTGGCCCCTTCATTGTTTTTCATGCTTCCAATTAACTCCAATCTATAGAATATTTCAAAGAATGTTTAGTTTTTAGCTGGGTATTGTTATCTGCAAGGCTATTGTGTATAAAGCAGTGATGAGCTTTCTGGCTGTATGGCTATGGCCTAGGATTGGGGTTTCCAATCTTGACAACTTTTAAGACTTATGGACTTTAACTTCCAGAATTCCCCAGCCAGCCACTGCTTCATTGATGCCAGCTGTGAAAGCCTGTGCCAACATGCTGTTGTGTATTTCCTCTGAATTTGTTACTCAAATGAAATGTAGAATTTATTACAATGTATTTAAGACACATTTTTGGTGTTGCATGAATTAATGCACCCATTTAAACCCTTGAACAAAGCACAAACACTCTGACTTTTCCATAGTTTCTATCACACTGCAACAATGAAATGTTATATAAACAAATACTGTGTTTCTCCGAAACTAAGACAGGATCTGATTTTCTTTTGACCCCTGAAATAAGCGCTTGGCCTTATTTTTGGGGAGATCTTATTATTTTGGAGGTGCAGGAGGTGGTGAGTGTGGTTATCTCATGGCTGCTGCTGTGTTGCAATGTTTTCAGGGAGGGCTTATTTTTTGGGGGGAGGGCTTTTTTAGCATATGCGCTCAAAAGCCCGATTGGACTTATTATCCAGGGAGGTCTTATTTTCAGGGAAACAGGGTAGCTAATGGACGTTTTTTGTTAATCTGTCACCGCTTAACCCGGATGTATAGTTCAAAATTAGCAAGATGGAAGACACAAATAGTTACAAAGAGGATAGGAATGATTTCTTCATCAAATATTGGGAGCTTCTAGTACTCAGTAGTTGATACTCATAGCAACTAGTCAAAAGTCCTCAAGAAAACAGTAAGTATATAAGTTGGTGGTAGCACCGGGTTAATATTGTCCAGCTTTGAGAATCAAACAGGACCAGACCTGATTAATTCTTGGATAGGAGAACACCAGGGAATACTGAGATTGTAGACTAGCCCAGTTTAAAACTGAGTTTCTTCATTTTAAAAAAATGAAGAAAAAGCAATGGCAAAAGATTTCAATACTGCTTCAAAGTCAGCTGCATGGATGTGTCTATGGAGTCATCAGGAATTACAGTCCTCTTGATCATGACTATCTTTTGAACCAGTGAACACATTTTTAATACATCAAGGAATCACTTTTTCAGTGCCATAGTTCAGATCCAATATAAATCATTGCATAAACTACATTGACAATAAAGAATTGCTACAGCTTTGAAGTCTATTGCAGTTCCATTGCATAACCAAATCTTAAAATTACAAAATATAGAAAAAGGAATCACTATTAAATGTGCTCATAGTGAGTAAAGTAAGCGATCAACAGATCTTTGATTTCCAAATTTCTAGAAAAATTGCATAGTTCTTTAAATGCATGTCTTAACTACCTAGTCCAGAGAGTTTATCTGTGTATGTGCGTGTTTTTTAAAAGCACATTGAACTTTCTCATATTTTAATTAGCAAAGAAAATGATACATTTTTAGGTATAGTATCCAGCCTGCATCAGTTTTCTGTCACAACAGAAGAAAGAACTTAAGTGTTACTCCTGTGGCATCTTCATCTCCAATCCTCAAAAGTTGATGTTAAAAATTGATCGTTGTTTAGCATCTGATCTTGGCTTAACATTGTCTGGAAATTAAAAAAAAATCAAGCCACATCTATAATCAGATACATTAGAAAATGAGAAATAGTAATAGCACTTAGACTTATATACCGGGTCACAGTGCTTTACAGCCCTCTCTAAGTGGTTTAGAGTCAGCATATTGCCCCAACAATTTGGGTCCTCATTTTACTCACCTCGGAAGGATGGGAGGCTGAGTCAACCTTGAGCTGGGTGAGATTTGATTTGCCAAATTGCAGGCAGCCGCAGGCAGAAGTAGCCAGCAGTACTGCGCTCTAACCACTGCGCCACCGTGGCTCATGTTGAAATGTTTTTATGATAATAATTTATGAGAGAGTTTATCCAAAACCCTTTTCCCAATTAGAAGCCTAGACTTCTTCATTCTTCCCTTAAAGGATCCAAAATTTTGAAATTGTTTTCTTTCACTGATCTCAGTGGGAAAAAAGAAAATAAACGAAGAGCTTGATAAATCTAAAACATCCCTCTCTTACATAGGGATGGCAGCTAATATTATATAATCTTGGCTGATTAACAACGATCCATAACAACATTTCTAGATAGCCTTCTTGAATTCATACATACCGTGAGGTTGCTTATTCCTCGAGACAGCTCCCCTATTTGCATCACTGCTCCTTCTGAATGGTCCATCTGCAAAATCATTTCGGCAACTACATTGAAATTAAAGCAGCCATCCAATCTTAAGTCAAACCTGCATGCACAACTTTTGGGAGAGCAGAACTGTTCCACATATATGACACCTGTCTCTGCTTCAGCAAGTTGAGGTTGACTTACAGAGTTCCCTCCACCCCCAATATTAGAAAGATTTCCAAGTTGAACATTTTCCATAAGTATAGATCTCACACCACTGCATTTAACAAACAAGTTAGTAGGTTAATCAGATCAAAAATTAAAAGGCAATTCATTGTATTTTTTAAAAAAGTGGTATGTTTGATATTATATTTTTAAATAAAAAGAATGCAACAGAGCTGTTTTCTGTAATTCAAAAACCCTTTCTTGATCTCATGCAGATTCAAATGCTTATGCTATTTTAATAACTTGTTCATTGCTTAACACATAAGATAACCACTAATATGCTCAATGCTTCGTTATTCTAAAATGTATTTCAGTTTCTTCTCTGGCTCCATCATTTAGTCATGGCAGTTATCATTGTATAACACAGAAAGTAGGAATATGTGCACTGCTCTTTCTCCTTTCCATCCCCACTCAATGTCCCCATTGTAGGGCCTGAATTTCTATATTCAGAGATATTTGTGGTGATGGTAGTTTGTTTCTAAATGATTAGGTTACCTGCCTTGTTTAGATCACTGGGTGATTAGATGCCTAAGTACATTATAGCTAATTCTTGTGGCCTATTTTGGCTAGTGTTTTTCCACTATCCCTTCCCCTTGCAAATTTTAGAAATTGACATTTATCAATTAGCCTTACTTAGATGTGTGCCTGTTTCTTGGATTTCTTATACTCTACCTATTCCAGATAGCTAGAACTTTATTTTGTGTTAGATACCTTTGTCTACCCCAAGGGTGTCAAACTCAAGGTCCGAGGCCTGGATCTGGCCTGTAGAGTGCTTAGATCTAGCCCATAGGGCTTCCCTGGAAACAGCGATGGACTGGCCGGTGGTGCTTCTGCCAGCGAAAACGGAACTCAGGAGGACCGCGGACAACCCTCCTATTTTTGCTGGCAGAGGGTCGCAGTCGAAAATGGAGTTAGGGAGCCAATTTTTGCTGGCAGAGCACTCGGATCACCACAGGCATCCCTGACATGAGTGACGTCAAGCTGGCCATGCCCCCCCCCCCCCGAGGTCAAACACAACACTGATGCAGCCCTCAGTGAAATTGAGTTTGACACCCCTGGTCTAACCTTACTGTATTCTATACAAATCACCTTAAATGACACTCAAATAGGCCTACTAGCAAATCATACAATTGACTGCATATGTTTAGGGATTCTTTCAAGCTTTAAGGATTAGCACTTGGGGTAGAACAGGTAAGAGCATAGTTTTCCACCCATTAAAATGACCATTTTAACAGACAAAGACAGCCTAATCTCTGCAATAGTTTCTCTAACAAAGCAGTAGCTGGCAAACTTATATACTTATTAATATGACTCTAAGATAATTCCTTGAATGTTAATCAGCTCTATATTCCATACCAAACTAGTGTTCATGGATATTCAACTAAATTTTGATGACTTGTTTTAAATCAATGTTTGGGCTGGAAATTTCTGGGAGTTGAAGTCTACGCATCTTAAATTTGCCAAGTTTGAGAAATACTGCTTTAAATGAATCAGGACACGGCAGATTGGTCTTCAAACAATGTGGTTCTGTGGTTTCCAAACTCTAACTATGACTGCTTCAGATAGGCAGTGAAATAGCATATAACTCCAAATGACAAGTTGTCAGGAATCATAATATTTAAAAGATGCAAATTCCAAGTTTAATTTTCATTTACTATGTGGTATTACATGCATGCATGCTGAGAAGCTTTTCTGTACACGAACTGATTCCTGTAAAAAAGACAGATCCTTTATCCTCACTGAGAAGAGCTTGAAACAAAAAGAGGCTCAACACAAAGTTAGGAGGCTAAGAAAATGTGAGGAAAAATCTATACTTTATGAATCTTTAATTTTAAGAAATTCCAGGAGTTTGACTGAAAATTGTGTTTTAAAAATAAACAGAACATTAAAATAGTTCCAATTGTGTATATATCACACACATACTGAACAAATTACATGCTTTAAGCAAAATGGAAAAATAATTACATTCTAAATGAGAGAAAAATGGAACGTGTTAGATGTAGTAAATCATGCATATGAAAAAAATACTTTTTGCAGTTAATCATGTGATATTACCATAATTTTTCTGATCAGTTTGACTCCAAAATCAGAGTAAATGGAAGTTTGGTTTGCTGTCTTATATCTTGCAGAAAACTCCAATTACTCCATTTTTCAGGCTTTTTAAAATTACTTTACACATGTTTCAATGTAGTGTTTCTTGGGACAGCAATTTATAAAATCAGTCTAAGCACCTTTTGAAAGCATAATTCAACCGCAAAAATAATAATTACAACAAAAACAATTGAGACATTTTCCCAAGTAAATATTTTATTGCTTTCTTCAAGAAATTGTATTCTCATATATTTTTTTTATTTAAGAAGAGATCCATCATTAGGCCTATATTTTAATGTTCTATCGTATGTAACCCCTATGGTGCAGACACTGCACAATTAAAAGAACATATTTTAATAAAAATATACAATTCAGCTGTGCTGTCAAGAATAAAATAGATCATTCTTACCACTGTGGACATGAAAAAGCTAATACAAAATGTTAAAAATTATTTGTTGGGCATTGTAAAGGAAATATAAAAAGCTCTGAGCTGCCACAGCAGTTCGGAGAGCAATCATGCTCAATTTTAGGTGCCTTGAATGTCAGCTACAACTGTTGTGTAAAGCTTTTTCTTTTCCTGAAAAAGGGCTAGAGAAGATGAGTAGGATGAACAGTTGCAAATGGGGAGATGGGATTCCAAGTGATATTTTAAAGATTCTTCAAGCTTCATCCTAATACATTCACTAAAGACATGCAGATGCATTATGCACTTTAGTTAAATTATAAAAGGTTATCTGTAAGCTCCAGAATACATCAAAGAGGATGAAAAGTGAGTGTATCAGTCCCCCTGGCCCACCTGATCCAGTTTGTCTAATTCTTTGTCAGGGAGGGCGTTATGCACTCTGTATGTTCCATAACTCCTCTGAGTGCCATTGGTTATACTTGTATCCATAGGGCAAATATAATCCGTAGATTCATCAAACTTCTTTTTTCTTAAGTTTCCAAAATGTGAAAATCCAAGTTTCTTTGGCTGTCAAGAATGAAAGATGGGTGGGTGGATAAAGAGAGAAAGCATTGTCAGAAAATCACTATAGGGGAAAACACTTGACAGTTATAAATGACCTTTGTTAAATAATAAGACCTTTCACAGACTTTACAAGATTAATGTGAACGTTTTCATTGATTTTTCAAATTCCTGTAGGAAATGAACAAATAAATGCATCTAAAGGAAAGGGGAAGGTTGTCTTTATGCCGAAGAGAAGGGTTAGTAATGGAGTCACTGACATAACTTTTTTGACTCCGTATATAGAAAAACTAACCTGAGATAAAGTTCTTTAAAAATCAGAGCATAACTGTTTACCATTTTAGCAAGAAGTATTAACGTATCCTTTAAGGGACAGGAATGATAATAGTTCAATGAAGTCTTAAAACAATTCATTATGTGCTTCCAAAGTCACAATAAGGCTCAGGGACTAAGACACTGAGCTTGTCGATCAGAAAGGTCGGCAGTTCGAATCCCTAGCACCGTGTAACGGAGTGAGCGCCGTTACTTGTCCCAGCTTTTGCCCACCTAGCAGTTCGAAACCATGTAAAAATGCAAGTAGAAAAATAGGGACCACCTTTGGTCAGAAGGTAACAGGATTTTGTGCGCCTTCGGCATTTCATCATGCTGGCTACATGACCACCGAGATGTCAACAGACAGCGCTGGCTCTTTGGCTTTGTAACGGAGATGAGCACCGTCCCCTAGAGTCGGGAATGACTAGCACATATGTGCCAGGAGATCCTTTACTTTTACCTAAAGTGACAATATTTACAAGTCCCAATACAGAATTCCAGGATTCCCTATACGAAAAACCAAAATACTAGAAGATGCCTCAGAGTCCAACCTCTTGATTATGGAAGATTCTCAATGCAAGATGCAACATCCCTGGTTGATAGCAAGAAGGCAGGCTTCTGAGAAGCTGGACAAGTCTTGAGAGAAGTGAGACTAAACTTTGTACTGCTGCCATCATGTTCCTATTCAACCTTAACTCTTCTAGGTACATTAAATTTAAGATCCTCAGGGGCATGCATACCTTTAAATGCAATAATTAACTCACAGAAGAAAAAAAACAGATCCCAGCTACACTGTGTGTGAAATGCAAAGTAGCAGAACATAAAGAAGTGCTTCTTTAAAACAACTACTGTATTCAGTGCTGAGAAACACACACAACGGTCCATGTATCTTTATGGAGAGCTTTTCTTCCACTCCTGCTCCCAAATATCAGACCTCTCAAGTGGCACAAAACCCTAACAACAACACCCCATGAATGTGCTAGTCGTTTCCGACTCTAGGGGGCGGTGCTCATCTCCATTTCAAAGCCAAAGAACCAGCGCTGTCCGAGGACGTCTCTGTGGTCATGTGGCCAGCATGACTAAATGTCAAAGGCGCACGGAACGCTGTTACCTTCCCACCAAAAGTGGTTCCTATTTTTTCTACTTACATTTTTATGTGCTTTTGAACTGCTACATTGGCAGAAGCTGGGGCAAGTAACAGGAGCTCACTCCGTTATGTGGTACTAGGGATTCGAACCACCGAACTGCCAACCTTTCTGATCGACAAGTTCAGCGTCTTAGCCCACTGAGCCACCGTGTCCCTTAAAATACTGAGTGCAAAGTGAATATAAGTCAAATGCAACAATCAGCAGGGGATGTTTGCATCATTGTGCCTTGGCTGGACCGTATGATACCTTTCCATCCTATGGATAAGTTTAAGTATAGTATTTCAGCTACTAAAAAAAAAAAGCCTTCAATACTCTGCAGATGCAGATGCTGTCGCTAGAGCCCCAAAATAGTTTAATAATTAGAGCAGATTTTTCCCATTTGGGGACACTAAACTGAAATCCTTACCCTCTCTTAGCCACATTTCCCAGAATTCTTTGGGGAAGCATGTTCTTAAGTATACAAAAAGCCTCTGTTTTTAAATAACATACCAGTTATAATGACTCTTATTCATCTATTTAGAAAGAACTCCCATTGGCCTCTCAATGAAACTCACTCTCAAGTAGTTACATGGACTACAAGAGTTCTGCCTAAGAGTTTGCTGGCTTTAAACTGCCAACTAGGAACTCAAGCAGGATTTCTAAAGTTTGTATGGTTTCCCTGTAGCCTACCCGGACTTTTGCGGTGGTAGTGAGAGCTGCATAAGCGGTAGATTCCACGATTTCCCTTTTATCTTGCTGAGCCTCTGGCCCGATGAGCACATTGAAATTTGTGGTCAAGTGGCGTCTTAGCAGAGTCTTTTGAGGTGGAATGTTGAGGAGCATTGCTAGAGTATCTCCATTGAAACGAGGCTCCAGGATCTGTGAGGGAAACAAAGAGCATCTGTGCTGCTTTAAGTGTGGTCTCTAAACAGCAAGGTATTCAAAGGCTATTCTGAGGGTTGCCTGCTTTCATTAGTCCCTGCACGTGCGGGATGTGTTACTGGACCAGGAAGCATCAGGGCTTCTTCACATGTTAGCCATTATAATCCATTTCCAACAATTATATAACATTAACAGGAAATATAAATTTTAGAAATGCAATTTTAAGCGGCACTTCTTTGGGATATCAAAGAAAAACATCTGTTTCATATTGCAGTTCCAGATCTACGGTATAGGGTTAGTATGAGCTTCCATTTCCATTTGATCACATCTCTTAATGCAACCCATAATAACTTGGATCCTGCAGTTGTTCCTGGGATTTTGATTCAGCAGAATTTTCCCTACATCAGGAAAAGAAATTATTATTTCCCTTTCCTCCTATATTTCCATTACCCATGCTATTCTAGAGGGTTCCCCATTCATTCGCAACAAATCTATGAGAGGGGATCACAACACATATATTAAATTTCCCAACTTTTCTCTCCAGCAGTGAGAGCTTTGGGGAGCATAGTTTTGCTCAAGGAAGCCCGGATCAAGCTAACATGTTCAGAAAGGGTATGGGTTGCTTATAGCAATGGATTTTATAGTCGAGTGATGAAAAACAGCACAAAAGAAAGAAAGAACAGGAAAATATAATAGATGGACAGAATTAAGTAAGTCTATATATGCATCAATACATATACTGTCTATATTAATATCTACTGTGTAATTTTTAGAGGCACAAATGAAGAAATCAATTGTAGAAAAAGATTTAAAAGAAGAAAGAGGAGGTTCATATGCGTGATATGTTATGAAATGTATACAGTTCTTAGGCTAAAGTGATCTTGTTTAAAATAAGATAATAACTGGTGTCAAGAATACAATTGTTTTAAAAAGCATTCGCAACTGTCTATCTTCATTCTAAGCTACTTGAATTTGCACTGTTGCTTAAAACAATTCATGATAAAAGATAATTTGTTCTCCCTTGCTTGGGACAGTTTATATTCATTAAAAAACTCAGCCAACATTTTATCAATTGCTGATTTGAAAGTATTTTCTGCTCTTTAATTTATTTCATATATTGAGTGCTAATGATTTGGGTACTGGCTTATTACCCAAGATAATTTATAAAATGTTATGTTAAATACTGCCAAATTTATTTTACATAAAACACTCAGGGGAAAAAATTCCATAAACTGACTTTCCTTTTCTTCAATCAACAAAATAGACAAAACGTTAAAAACTGAAAGCTGATGTGTTGAAAAATTGTCATGTTAATATTTATATCGCAAAACCTAAATTAAGTTCTTTTTTCTTACGATGAGTCCACCGTGAACGCCACTTCCTCGAAGATTTGGTGCATATTCTGCCAAATCTACTGATCTGAGCCATTCCATCACTCTATGATTGGACCATTGTACTACTTCTGATGATGAGATAGTATTCTGTATTGCAGAAAAAAATGCATGGTAAATACAATAAAGTAGGCCACTTAGATGCTGCTAATAAAGTGATTCTTTCTAAATATTCAGTAATTCTTCCTTAAACTGTTGTGTAGGTTTTATTCAATTTTCTTTTCCCACATGGAGTCCATCTTATCTGTAGAATTACATATAAATATGGACATGGCATTCATTTCTCTGAGTAGAAGCAAAAGGCAAGGAGAAATTAACTAGTGAGCTTGCCTAGGAACAAGAAAGGTTGATAGATTTCCTCACTAATAGATATAAGAGCACTGAGTTTAGGAAGCAAATATCAATGACTTTTATCTCACCTCGTCTGCTGGTCTTCTGCGTAAGCAATGTGGGTTAAAATTGTTCAGGTGTAGCACGTGAATGGCACATTTAATGCTGAGGTGATGCAGCTGGCTTGTAACCTTGAGGAAGAGGAGGTCGTTCTGTAAAGGAAAGCATTGTTTAGCAGAATAAAGTTATTAAATCTTAGAATTAGAATTTCTTAGAATTCTAAGAAACCAAAAGAACACAATTTTTCTTTTTTCTTTTCTATTGGAGCCTGTATTGTGATTCCTACTCCTACATTGTGATTCCTACTACTGTAGCCAGAGGGCACCAAATAAGAAGGCAAACACTATTTCTTGTTCTATAACTACAGAATCTTCCTTGTATAGGTAATCCTAGACTGACAACCCCAACTGGGAACAGGAATTTCCATTGCTAAGCAAGGCAGTTGTTAAGTGAGGCACGCCCGGTTTTATGAACTTTTTTTTGCCATGATTGTTAAGCAAATCACATGGTCATGAAGCAAACCTGGCTTCCCCCCATTGACTTTGCTTGTTGGAAGATGGCTGGGAAGGACACAAATGGAGGTCACATGATCCTGTGATGCTGCAACAGTCGTAAACACATACTGCCTATATTTTGTGCCTGTATTTTCACCATGTGACCATAGGAATGCTGCCGCAGGTATAAGTGCAAGGATCAGTCTTAAGTCACTTTTTTTCAGTACCACTGTAACTTTGAATGGCTGCTAAACAATTGGTTACAAGTTGAGGACTACCTGTATGTTGGTTATAAATTACTGGGAAATCATCAATTTAAGGAAGGTGGAATGCTGCCTTATGCAACTAATTAGCAGAAGATTCCCCTCTATTTTATAGTGTGCTGTAGTTCAGAAGTTGACTGTTTCTTTTGACTATTCCACATCTCAGTTCTGGATCCAAAAATCTGGTGGATCTTGTTCTGTTCTATGATACTGGCAGTATATATATACACACACATTATGGATACATGAGAGCCAGTTTGGTTTAATGATTAAGGCATCAGACTAGAACAGGAGACCGTGAGTTTTAGACCCTTCTTAGGCCCAAAGCCATCTGGATGACCTTGATCCAATCACTTTCTCTCAGCCCTAGAAAGGAGGCAAACCATTGCTGAAAAACCTTGCCAAGAGACTTATCCAGGCAGTCTCTGAAAACTGAACATGATTGAACAGATGACGAGTGAGTACAAAATATGCTATTTAGATTGTTCTACTATTTAATACAGGAACAATCATTTTTCTTAGGATTGAGATGTGGTGCAGAATGAGATTTATCTTCTTCGCTAGTGTGATTTTAGCAAAAACCATTCCCTGGTCTTAAGCTAGAGCAGTAATTAGTGTTGGTTTTTTTTTAAAAAAAAGTTTGTGTGTGGGGACTCTTCCATTGTCATGTTTACCATGAATATTCAAAAATGGTCTGGGTTAGCTTCCTGTCCATTCAAAGTGTTTGGAAAGTTAAATATTGACAATACTTGGGAATACAAATTCTAAATATAGTTTTGAAAGAAAAGAATGCTGGGATAAAATTATTCTCTTCTGTTCCATCTGAATGAAAGAAACATTTGCTGGTCTCAAACTTTAAAAATAAGGATTTTAGCTACCTTACCACAGTTAGATATTGCAGCATTCTGCCATCAACTCGTGATTCATGAAACTGATCCTTGTACTGGGGTAAACCAATATCATCAAGCCATCCTGTGGAATATACATAAATATATTTTACTGCTTAATAAAAAAACCAAAAACAATTCACTTGTTCACAAGACTAAATTTTGTTTTTGCAGAATAATGTTTCTAGCTTCTTATATTCCCTGGAGAATAATATGATTTCCATCCCTATTGTTTGTGTCCATTCTACATGTTTAATATTTTCCCCATCAAAACAGCTTTTTAAGAAATCTTCCATCTAATTTCATAGTTTATACAAAGCAATGCAATGCTCGAAAAGGAAATAAAACTGAAGAAAATGAAAATAAAGCCATATATCTCTGTAATGTTTCTAGAGATGAAATTGAAGTTGAGTAGGTTTTTAAAAAAAACCAACACATACACATTTCTAAATTGTAAAGTAGGCTAGAAACATAATCAATCTGTTTTTCATTCCTTTTTGCCATTTCAAATACTTACGTGTAACCCAGATATGATCTAACTGCGCAGACTTATCATCTTGTTTTGTATTTATAGCTTTGACTGCCAAAACCAATTTCTTCCTGTGTAAAGGATGCTTAATTCCCAACTCCTACAAGGGGAAGCAATGATGATAATTAAAATGGTTACCTGTCAGCTTGATACATGCTCAGATAGATCACAAATACGTTGAAGTTATTGAATAAAAGATACTATGCTGAATTGGAAATTGGGAGTTTCCAAAGTAATATTAATGTTTTAATGTTTAAACCTCAAGATATCCAATTTGTTGTCTGCTAGTACATAGAGCTGCTAAATAAGCAATCTTTTGAATTCAATAAATGCATGGCTGATTTTATTTGGACTGATGGTTCATAAATACTGATGTACTTCACCTTTAGGCTTAAAATAAGAAGAAAGGGTTGTGCAAAGTGTATGCATCTCTATTTGTGTGTATATTTAACTGTAGAGAAAAGTGAAAAAAGAGAAACTGATTTTACTTTTTGAAACTCCTTATAAAAATGAACATACTGGGACATACAAGAATATACTATACATACATACTTTCTAATTTGTACTGCCTTCTACTTTGTTTTCTGTTTCTTTCTATGAAAATTCTGGCAAATCAAGCCTGAACAATTGTTTTACGTCCTCCAGTTCTCTAGAATGACAACCAAGTTTATATACTCTGCCTACAAAGATATGTTTACAGGTGCATTACATAGCCTCTATAAGTGACTATGTTTAAAGATAGTTTTCCCTTCTCCAAAGAACAAGGGTTTTATGTAAAGCAATCTGACAATTGCTACTCATTCTTCCTGCTTAGATCTCTGCTTTATATTTTTGGGAGATAATCTAACCTTTGGTGTACACTGTGGGGGAGATACTGCTGCAGCCAAATCAAATATCACTGGGGCTTAATTGTTTCTTTTATATTTTCAAAATTATATATAACAGAGTTGGAAACTACCTTGGAAGTCTTCTAATCCAACCTCCTGCTCAAGTAGGAAACCCTATACTGTTTCAGACAAGTAATTATCCGACCTCTTCTTAAAAACCTCCAGTATTGGAGCACTCACAACTTCTGGAGGAAGTCATTCCACTGATTGATTGTTCTAACTGGCAGAAAATCTCTCCTTAGTTCCAGGTTGGTTCTCTCCTTGAGTAGTTTCCATCCATTGCTTCTTGTTCTGCCTTCAGGTGCTTTGGAGAATAAGTTGACTCCCTCTTCTTTGTGGCAGACCCTTAGATATTGGAACACTGCTATCATGTCGTTCCTACTCCTTTGTCTTCATTAAACAAGACATATCCAATATATGTAACCATTCTTCAATATGTTTTAGCCTCCAGTCCCCTAATCATCTTTATTGCTCTTCTTTGCACTCTTTTCTAGAGTCTTAACATCTTTTTTATATCATGGTGACCGAAAATGGATGCAATATTCAAGGGTGGTCTTACCAAGGCATTATAGAGTGGTACTAACACTTCACAGGTTAATATACGGTATCATCTGAATGTCCCAGCAACCAGAAAACCTCCCAGAATGAATTCTTAATGGATTTTTTTTTTTTAGCAATCTAGAATGTTTACCTTTTCCATATCCTGAGGTGTTGCCGTCAGAAGTGTATGGCCAGATGATATCCACTGTCTTGCAAAAATGACATATTGACCAAGGCCAAACTCTTCAAGCCAGTTGCAAACACGTTCAGTGTCCCATTGGGCAAATGGGGCATTATGATCACTAAGAACCACAATTAAGGAAAAGGGATTTGCATTAGCATATCATCGTCGATAACCTGCAATCCATAACTGTGACTGAGATGCAAGATCAGTTGAATAAATAAATATATAAAAGTATCCCAACTATTAGTCACTACGGATTAAAGTCAGAATCTCTTAATCTCAGGATTATTATCATCATAATAATGTGGGGAGATTATATTAAAAAAAAAAACCTGAGCATAGAGATATCCCACTTCAAACTATCAAAGAGTTTCCAGTATATCTTTGCTTCCTTGCCATTGGGGTGTGATGCTAGTTCGCCTCCTCGTGGTGCACCCTAGATAGCACAGTAGTGTGAACTGAGCAACTAGCAACAAGTGGCAGCCAGACTACATTGAAGAATTGGTAGTTCATAAAGTTGGTAGCCAGGCATCTTTGTGGAACTCCTGGCTCTCTAAATACATGACAATGGATAAACAAAATGGGCCTTTTTTGGCTCAAAGATCAAGACAGATTGGGGCCAGAATATGCCAAATTAATGTTTTGCCATACACTAAATAAATAAATCCTTGCCGTTGGTTTTTATTTTCAAGAATAGGGAAATTTGCCATGCATCACTTGCTTTTGAATATTAATAAAACTGGAATATTTCTCAGAAACATATAGATGAGTTAGCCACATAACTTGACAAAAATAGAAACCCAGTAGCTTCAATATGACATTTAGGCTGGGTAGGTTTAGCAGCTATAGCATTTCCTGCTAATCCCATTGCAAAACAATTTGCTCTTTGGTCATTTGCTATGTCTCGGTTGCAAACAACCAAAGTCCATTGTGATAGAGTTAATGGGAAGTAGACTAAGCAAAGAAGCAAAATTTATTCTTGTTTCAGAAACTGCAGTCAAATAGAACAGTGAAGCTTTGTAAATAAGAATTATTACTGAGGGAGGTTGCTAAACACTTGAACGTATCCTGTACAATTGCAAACACATATTTACCAGTTAGGTCCCCTAGAAGAGAAATCTTGGTTTGAAAATCTCTACATAAAGGTAAAACAATGCTTTTCACTACAGAGTGAATTTAACTCTGTTAAATGAAATTTTTAGAGTGAATTAAAGTTAGATGAAATTCAGAGTGAATTTAAACGCTTAAGCAAAGAGTTAGCCACACACAAAAAAATAGCCATCTTCTACCTCTTTGGACCCTTGGTGTCCTTTGACCGAGATAATCGAGGTCCAGCTGTTGCACGGAGACCACCTCTTCGAAATTCAACCAAACCTAGATCATCTCCAGGGAAATTTCCAGATTGAGTTCGACGTATCCTTTTATGGAGAGGTTAAAAATGGTAAGTCATCAGAAATTCAACCACAAGCAGCAAATTTTACATACCAATACCTGAATTTTTGATGTCAGGTATGCAGTAGTATCTAATGTTTCTTCAGGTGGATGCATTAATCTATTACATTGCTTCTGTTTCCTGGATTTTCTTTTACATTTTGTTTTATTATGTGATTTTTATCAATTACTAGCTGATAAACCAGCATAGCCCGGGTATGTTCCCAATCCTGTAGAGGGACCCCCTTTGTGGAGTACTGCAAAGCCATTACCATGGCAACTCTACTGTGCTGTACAGTAGAAGCCATTTTAAGGCACAACAGGCTGTATCTTAACAGAACTTGAATCAGACACACACACACATAGACCTCCCCCCCCCCCAAGGGTCCTTAGGGGTGTTTTACTCCCACAGTATTTATTTCCAGAGGGTAAATTCGGTTGAAATTGCTCAAGGTGTTCCAGAGTTATGCTGGAACACACACACACACACACACACACACACACACAAACACACACAGAGCCATGTAGAAGATGACTGATGTGTGTTGAGCAGGGCAGCTGTATAAATCAATGTAAACAATAAATAATCAAGATAGAGGGGTGGGGGGAAAGCACACTTACTTTCCCCATATTTTTTTAATTCCTTTTGGATTTCTTTTATTGTCTGGAGATAATGGAGACTGTGCACCTGAATCTGTTCCAGATGACAAGGGTGAAAGTTCCTCTGAAGTTGTATTATCCATGTGATCAGGAGCTCCTGTGGAACATAAAGGGTATCTATGAACTTCAAGATGCCCAGGGTATGAATCACTCAAAGCTGGTCATATATACTGGGTTGCATTTGTTGGATATATTGGATTGCAAAAATAAAAGCCTGCATCCTCTCAAGTGTATAAACTGGTGTTCTATGGATAGAAAAAACAATTGTACATAATTTATTTGGCGTATAGTCATGTTGGTCATATGACCATGGAAATGTCTTTGGTCAATGCTGGCTCCCTCAGCTAAGAAATGGAGATGGGCACCGCCCCCTAGAGTCCAACACAACTGGATAGGGGAAATCTATAACTTTACCTTTACATAATTTATAACACTGGATGGCTAGCTGAAGGGTTCACTAATCGTATTATAAATTGGACATGGTATCCCATGATGGATGTTAGTAATTATAGCCTGATATGTAACATGGATGCAAAATACATTTTTCAAATGGACAGAATTCTCTATGGCATGGAATAGCCAAAATGTTTCCCCATAAGCTATGTATTGCATGGCTTAATGACAAAAATAAGATGCATTTTAAATATTTTTCCCAAACATGTTTTCTTTTGAAGTACTAAATGCAGATTTCAAGCATGTCCAGAGTCCATTAAAAACCACAGAATCTCTCATGTTGCTCTCTAAATGTAGTCTTGTACTATTAGGACCACATGTGGCTTTCACTTGCTGGATCGGAAATCACAATTAAAAAAGGCAATTCCCCGCAGTTTGTATTTTCAATAAGTTACTTCTTTCTTGCATAAAGGTGACATGTTGGTTAGGTATACAATACCTAATATTGGTGCACTGACACTCCTGAGGCGATCTTCACTCATTCCAAGAAGCAGAAAGCCATATGAAGAAGCAAAGATGATGTAAAATTGAAGCAAAACAAAGTTAAAGAAAAGCAGAGAAAGCAAACAGACGACAGAAGAAAAATAAAAAAATATGGACAGGAGGCAAAATAGCAAAGCAGATGAACTTGAATGCTCAGGAGCAGTGCGCACTGCATACAGATGAAAATCTTTTACTGTGAAAAATACACAACTTTAAAAAATCCACATACTGAGTACTAAGCCAGTATAATGAATAAATTAAAACATGTTCTTTTTCTAATTTAAATGCAAACAATTCATAGTAAAATGTGTGTGTTTTTCCCTCCTAGAAAGAAATCATGCTGATCTTCTAGGCTCAGCTATCAGTTTTATTTATAAAGAGAGGTCAAAGATCTTTTCCCCCAAAGAGAATCTATGCATTTGAAAAGGACTGTTTACTATTTCAACAGGCCTGGGTTTTTGAGTGTCTCCATAATGTAGTGTAAATGAAAAGCAGAGTCAGATGCCTGTGATCTACTTCTTAGGAATTCAACCATTAAGTCATGCAGCTTATTTACATGCACCAGTTAAAATTTGTGGGCAGCTTCAACTGACATGATGACATTTCTAATTAGCAATTCAAAAAGGTGCAATAGCTTTATGACAACATGTAGGCAGCGTATTAAATAATGATAAATTAAGACTGATGGAACTAAAGTATTACAAGTAAATAATGGAAGTTACCTTTCCTGGACCTACACTGGCATCCATAACACTGCCTTGGTCTCACAGTGGTTTATTATAATCATGAACAGGTTTGATACAGAAGTGTCCACAAAGTTTTTAATGTGTGTCACATATCACATTCTTGCGGCTGTCAGTGTGACTTTTCTGCACACATCCCTGCAGTTGTTCATTTCCTGCCTTTGCAGTGGATGAAACAATTCAGTGTCCACAAAATTCTTCCCAGATCAATAGACACTCCAAACTCTCAGACTAATTATATTTTAGGGGCATCATCAACTAATTATGCAGCTAGCAGTTCTGAATTCAAAGAATTAGGAAATCCAACTTTGGTACAGTGTAGGAGCCATACTGATGGAAATTAAGATTCATTACCCCTAATAATATGATATTATTCTGACAAGTCCAAATTTTGCTCCGTGGCATTTTAAAAATATTTTCAAACCACACACAAATGCACATAGGCAGCAAGTTCATTGTTGTTTCCAAAGTACATACTCAGGCTCTGTATGCTGTTGTCCTCACTGCCATTTATACAACATGGAGTAGCAGGTGTATTGTACAGGTGGTTATCTTCATTGTGTGCTGCTCGAGGAAGTTTTCCTGGCAAGGTTTGGTACTTGCTGCTTTTCACATGAGATTTATTCTATGTAGGTTGCAATTTTTTTAACAAAAAGAGAAAAATAATTAAGTCAACATTGTTTTTAAAATACACTACATTCGTTTTGGTCAGAAGCTATCAGCATTTGTCTTCTGAGAAGTAAAAATATTTGGCCAATATAGAAATTCTCATTGTGATCAAATGTTCTCTAATATTGTGGAAAGATGTGGCTTTTGACAGCTAAAAATAGAGTAATGAAGACAGTGGTAGAGAACTTTGTCACATTTATATATATTACATATGTGGTATGTTTTTATGCCACATATCAATATCTATAGTAATTATTTTATCTTAATTTATTCTTGTATGCTACTTGTTGAATCACTATATTATTTAAGAAAATAAATGCCACCATCTGGTTGATATCTGGAACATATGCACCATGGATGTCCCTAATTTATCTGACATTTGATATCTCCTCCAATATACCTGGCTGCCTGCATTCTGTGCTGAATAGTCATGGATAGCTTTTATGGCCTATTTAACTATTCTCTCTGTTGAGTAGCCTATACAGTCCATTTGTTACAAACATCTAATTTTTTAATCATTCGTAGATTAGGAAAGCAAGGAGTATTGTGTTAATATTTAGTTACACAAGCACTTTGACATGACTTTAACCCATTATAACCATTCATCAGCCTTAGAAAATGTTAATTTTAAGCCTTAACTAAAAATATTTATTATACAAACATTAAAAGTAAAAACTTGGCTAATTTGCACAGACTGCCCACATACAAAAATTCTCAAGCACACATTCCATGGTAACACACATAAGAAAATTATGCACAAAATAAAGAAATGGTTTTCAGAGTGTAAATGTTAAAATGGAGTTAATATACCTCTTCTTCTAGATCACGTTCTACTGGTTTCCCATCAACATGCTATGAAGTTGCAGGAAGGGCAATTTCAAAGTATGAGGGAGAGAAAGTAACAAACAAAATGTTAGTGTAGATATAAATGATGTGGTATTTTTAGTCCAGTCTGTGGGATAACAATAATAGGTTTATTTTCTCCTCAATATGCAGTGTCCTGCTATACTGATATTGATGTGCATGTCATTTCTCATAAGATGAGCAACAAAAATGATAAGGGGCTTGGAGGTTAAACTGTACGATGAATAGTTGAAGGAACTAGGTATGTCTACTATAACAAAGAGAAGGCAAGAGATGTCACAGAAGTGGTCTTCCAATACTTGAGGGACTGTCACAGAGAGGAAGGTGTCAACCTCTTCTCCAAAGCACTAGCAGGGAGGAAAAGAAATAATGGATAGAAGATCATTAAAGAGAGATCCCAATCTAAATCTAAGGATAAATTTCCTGATAGTGAAAACAATTAATCATGGAATGGCTTGCCTTCAGAAACTGTGTGTGCTCCTACATTTGAAGTTTTCAAGAAAAGATTGGATAATCATTTGGTATAAGATCTTATGCTCAAGCAGGGGGTTGGACTAGAAGTCCTCAAGGTCTCTTACAACCCTTTTATTCTATCCTCTAAGTCTAACTTCTCCAAATCAATGGAATCTGTTGCTACAGGCACTATGCTGAATCCAGTCACCTTCCATTCATTCTGATCATTGACCCACAGAGAACAAACTTCAAAACTTGGCTACTGCCATATACGTAGCACATGTTGGAAAATAGTAAAAATTACAATCATTTCAATCTCACAACTCCTCCATGAACACAATGCAAGATATACTAACTGTACTAATAAGTGCTTATATTGTATCTGTATATTGACTGAAATACTTGTTGATTTTCCTCTGGAAGTGAGTGGCAATATATTATTGCATTGAGGTTTTGCAGATTTGATTTAGCAATGTAAGTAGCACAGAGAATGCACAGTCTAATGCATGAACGTGATGTAAATCTTCTGTTCCATCATTTTATTATACTAAAAATAGGAATAGAACAATCTGTTTATAGCAAATTCAGCCGCAAGTAGGACACACTGTATTCTAATCTCGTCTAACCCTGGTTTGCTTGGAGGGCTCTTTATATGTGCAAAGGATTATGTAGATAAGACAGTTGGCAGTTCAAGAACTGTTGGCATGTCAAGTATGCACATATCCAAATGTGCAACTTCAGAGAAATATATGCACTGCAGGAAAAATGCATTTATGGATGGCCAACAGTTTGATAAAACAAATTCTCACAAGTATGTAATCCCAGGGCTCCAGTATATGGTAAATTGGATGCTGCAAATGGAACAGAATCTACAATATTCCCGATAAGCATTAACAAACCTGACAATTCTGACCTTGGGGTATGGTCTCCTTTTCACGTTTTTGGCCACAGTCAGCTATTTCAGCTTCTGCCTACTATCTATCTGCCAATTGTACGTGGTATCAACATACTCTCTGATATCAGCATTGTATCAATCTCAAGGTCTCACTAAAAACCAATTACTTATATGCACATCCAAATTATACACTAGAACAAAGTAAAAGTGCAAAACAAGGAGAAAATAAACCTTAAAATTATAGGATAATTGGGAAAGTTAGTTTTTCATTTGCTATGCATAAGAACACAAATTATACTGAAAGGATATAATGGAAAGTCCACAGATTAGCCTTTAAACTGATATTTCACCATCATGGTAAATATATGGTTTGTTAGTTAAGTGAAATCAAATTATTTTGAATTTGGATTTGGATTTATATTGCATATGTTGTTCAGAATTTACCAAATATAGATAGCTTCTTCCTGATGTGGGTGATTTAGCATATATTGATGTATTTGACAGTACAGAGCAGTTTCTTTTGATCTCAAAGTCAAAGCAACAGTGGAATTAGAAGTATTCTGCTACATGAAACTTCTGTGGATTGATTTATATCCAGCTTTATTTACTTCCAATGCATATTTATTAGGCAAATATCGAAATATTGGAGCTAACCTTTTCCAGAGATTCACTTTGCAAGTCTTCTAGACTACTTGAAATTTTTTTCTGAGAGATCCTTCAAAATACAATGACAATAATTAATGAAACCATACACATACCAAATCACATTGATGATTAGCAACAATTATTTGACATTTACATAACCTGCAATCTTAAGTTTGAATAATAAATGCCACCAGTAAAACTCTTAGCTGCTAAGACATGGGAGTGTCCATGCATATGCAACTAGGCTAGAGTAAGTTCGGATTTTTAAATACAATAAGGCTTGTATAATGTTGATATGGATATAATTTGTGATATACATTGTATATGTAAGACAGAAGTGTACTGGTTTTTGACAGATACATCAGGGATATAAGAATCTTTTCCTTGCCAGAACACACAGCCTTCAGGGTGACTGATTTGTTTATCAAAGGAAAACAAAACAGAATAATAACTGAATTATTATTAGACTATGTAGGAGGCAAAGGAGGAAGAGCGAACAGCATTTTATAGATGATATAAAGCAAACTAATAACTATAGAAAGAATGAGTGAATAGGCTGAGAGGAAGGGGAAGATAAAAGCTTTGGTTGATGAAGTCAATATTCTCAAAAAGAGAATTCAGAAGTGATGCTTAAACTAGATCAACTTAAGATTCATTTCCTTTTTTCCCCCTTACCACATATTTTAATTTATTTCATTTATACTACACTTTTTTCTGTACTTTTCATAATATAATCTACTTTGAAAGGTAACAGCATGATGTGTATGCATGAATGGATATATTGATAGAAAACCTCATTTAGATAAACTGGACAGCAAGCTCCTACAGATGGCCCACAATACACAAGTTCTTCTAACTCAAAGATTGTCTGTTGTGGGCGCAAATGACAAATGGTATCTGTTAAAATAACTTTGATAATTTCTTTAAAATATATTCACTGATATTTTCTTACCTGTTTTGAAATTCCGGAGTTTCCCCATTTGTCAAAGATAGTTTATTTGAGGGAACTGGAGAGCTTCCCCTGTTGATTATAACAATATGGTGTTATTTGAATTTGAATTTAATTTAAATAGATTGTAAAGGTCTATCTTTTACTTAGTTTAACTCTTTCTCAGGCTATTTACCCATCCAAACATATATAAGTAGCCCAAAATTAATTGTGAAAAATAAATTGTGTAGAAGAAATAGGATACTTTCAGCTACATCAATGAACTAAGGAAAAAGTTAATTCTTACCTGATTTCCAGTATTTTTTGTGATGCAGGAAGCAATATAGGTGGAGCCAAGTCCCCTTGAGGTATCTATTTAAAAAGCATTTGAGCGTAGATTAACTTTCACAGAAAAAAGCAACAAATGAAGTGCATAATTAGAAGAAAGAATAAGCAAACCAACCTCTGTTTTATATTCTATTTGAGGCGCGTGCATGTGGTTCCATTTTCTTAAGGTTGCTTCAAAATCAACTTCACCACTGGCAGACAAAACTCTTTCTGAGGTTCCTTGAAGGTACAAAATTTTTAAAAAGTCAGTTAAAAGGACAAAACCCCATAATAATACTAAAGTCTAAATATCAATTGGCTGAATCAGCAAGAAAAGTTAATTTCATTTTGTTAGATCAGGTAAAGGAAAGGCACACTCAGGCTTAGGCAGCAACAGCTCTTTATTAACAGAAGTCAACTATGTACAATCCAGCAAAGGTTCAGTCTGACAGCAGCCCTTTTATAGGGAGCTGTCAGATCCTTCAACCAATCAGGTTGAATCTCTGTTCCCGCCAGAACAGAGTACCTTGGTGTAAACCATTGTAACTGATTCTGGTATCTAACACCTTTTAACGAACAATTCCTGATATATGTTGCTGATTATTATATACAGTAATCTCTTTAACAACTACATCACATTTTCTAGAAAGGAAAATATATGATTTTCCAAAGTTGAAATTTGGAATTGAAAACGGTTAAAGGATTTTCAGAATGTGAGTTTAGTGTGGTAATTAAGGCATTAGCTAATAACCAGAAGACAGCTCCATTCTAGTTCCACCTTAGGCACGAAGCCAGTTGAGTGACCTTGGGCCAGTCACTCTCTCCCTTAACCCCAGGAAGAAGTTAATGGCAAACTATTTCCAAAAATCTTTACAAGATAATGCAGGAACTATTCCCAGGAAGTCATTTTTATACAAAGTATATACAAATATAAATATAAAACAAATAGAGAAAATAAAATGATAAAGTACAAATAAATAAAAGACCTTAAAATGGCCAAGGAAGTTATAATTTCCCAGTACATCATTAGTAAATTATGATTGATTAAATATTTTGGCTTAGATAACTAAAAATCATATTATGCTATGAGCAAGAATTAATATCAAGAACCATGGCCAGTTCAATATGAACCACCACATAAAATTTAAAGTTACAGTTGAAACTGAGAATCTGCTCCGCTTTAAAAGTCTTATAAAATTGAACTCTGTATATAGAAGAACCCACTGGCTAGATGGAGAAGACTGTAATTTTGAAGTAATTCGATCTGAACCAGTTATTGGCAATCATGTAAATACACCTCTACAGCTTTTGAACACATAGGCACCAAATGGCTAGATTACTAGGGTTCTCTTCTGTAAAATGAGAAAACACATCTACTTAAATAATTTGATGAATGATGTAATTCATTAAAATTGGTTCTTGTGGAAAGATTATTACAAATACTAATTATTCAAGATGATTGAGCACCATCTCGAGCTACAGCTGGTGCAGAATGCAGCAGCATGAGTAGCTTTGGCCTCCCCAAGAATGACCTCTGTAACACCTTGAGTTGCATTGGTTACCAGTCTGCTTCCAGGTGCAATTCAAGATGTTGGTGATCACCTTTAAATCCCCTTCATGGCATGGGTCCAGGGATTGTCTCACCCCACTGGGATTGGCCCATACCATTCATGCTGGCGGAGGAGGCATGCTGCAGGCCCCATCAGTCTGATTATACTGGATGGTGGGGTTCAGGAAGAGGGCCTTCTCTGCTGGAACATCTTGCCCCCCCCCCCCCAACATGTGAGGTTGGCCCCAACCCTCCTATCTTTTCATAACAGTCTAGAGATGTGACTTTGCCACTTGGCTTGGGGCCACAGTGGGGGAACAGTGCAATGGAGGTAGTTGATTAATAACAGATCCTACCTTCCCCACTCTGCTCCTGCTCCGCCCCCCTTATGACTTTGGTTTAAATTGTTTTTTTTTTAAAATATGTTTTAACTTAGATGTATCTGTAAGCTGCCCAGAGTTACCCTATGGTAGGATGGGCATCCAGTAAATTTAAAAAATAAATAATTAAAAATTGTCTGATTAAATTAATTAAATATAGATACCACTGATGCATTTTGAGGATGCCTGAAAAGCATATTTACTCTTGATAAGTAATTCTCTTGTAACTTCTTCTAAGAAGACAAGGTAATTTTAATATTTTTTCCAACGTTTGAGGAAAACAAATATAGATTATTTCATGGTATAACAATATATAAGAGGCATCTGGCTAAAAAAAGGTTTCCTCTGTTGATGATACAGATCATTGCACATGTCTTATTTCATAGGGAAAATCTTCTGAGTTTCATGCCAAACAACAATATCTGTAAAATTAACCTATGTAGAAGGAGGAGCTAATCAAATTATATTTAAGGAAAATATTATAATTTCTATAATATTAAATCAAAGCTGTAATATATAAATACCATATATGTAAAAATATAAAGTACTATAAGATATTGAATACTAGAGCATGAACATATTTGTATGAATATGTGGAGGGAGGGAGAGAGGAAGGGGGAGGGGGGAGAGAGAGCGCAAGTTATTTTTTATGTTGTTCCATTACAGTTTTACCCATAAGAGCCAAAGATAGTTAACTACAGCAGATTGGATCACTGAATGTTTTGTGGTAAATAAGCTCTTTTAAAGATACATTACATCACTGGAAAATATAACCATGCACAATAAAATATTGCCCCATAACATTTATTTTACATATTATGTTTAGATAAATGGAAGCAAGGCCTGACAAAGAAGTTACTTCCTGTATTTTTTGCCTGCTCTGGAGAAAAAGCAAGCCATTTAATACAACCTTCTTGCTAGACCTATCATTTAAGAAATATTAAAGGATTAGGCTTGGCATTAGCCTAATAATGACTACAAGATGGGAAATATGATGATTAAAGTAATTTCTAATGTCAAATTATGTACCATGTCAGCAAGTATTACCCTATAGCTTTATTTAAACTGCAATACTATAATTATAGCCTCATTAAAACTATAATGCATTAGTTGTAC
This sequence comes from Thamnophis elegans, assembly GCF_009769535.1. NCBI lineage: Eukaryota > Metazoa > Chordata > Lepidosauria > Squamata > Natricidae > Thamnophis > Thamnophis elegans. The sequence continues at coordinate 89,360,817 of NC_045541.1, forward strand.
ATTATTATGGCGAAATGGGTTTAAAACTTATTTATTTGGGTATCCAACTTTTATTTTAAAGAAGGGAGAATAAATGTTCTAGATATACCGGTATGTCTCCCATTCTGACTAGACATCAACATAAAATGCCACAATTCCTGAATGGAGTTAGAAAAGCCCAGATACGAAGATAAGTGAACACACACAAAATAAATTAAGCATGAAAAGAAAACAGTTTTGACGATGGAAGCAGAAATTATCTGAATGCAATTTGCCATCCCATTCAATAAACGTTTCATGCTTAAGGATGACAGTTTGAAGAAAGTAGACATAGGAGACCAAAAGTCAACTAATATTCTTTCAATCTTGATTTTTTTCTCATTAGTGTTATGTTATTGTGGGAAAAATCATTATTAAATATTAATAATGCTTCCATTGTTAAAATTATTGTTATTATAGTAACTAAGCAATACTTTGAGCTCCTACATCTGGAGACTTCTGCATTCTGTACAGGTAAGTTAAGGTGATTTGAGATCTCAAACAAAGAAGCTTCTTGGAAAGTATAAACTGAATATTTGTTATGTTACAATGCTCTAAATTCCTGCACATCTGATAAGGATATGAATACACAGAATTCAAAATACATTACATTTATGCTACGCTCACCAACTTATCTTGCTGGCATTCTATTCCCTTTTAATGATAGGGTTTTAAAAATGTGTCCAATGTAATGATTGTACAACTTTTACTGCTATGAATGTTTTACAGTTATAGAATGTTATCACTTCTTGACCTGAGAATAATGAGAATTCTTATAATAATAATTCTAATTCTAACAACAACAACAACAACAACAAGAACAACAATAATTTGCAGACAAACATATGGTGATTTTTATCTGTATCTATCTCTTATATGAAAAGGGTGATTTGATTAAAGTTTTTTTTTAGTCTTTCAATCTGTACCTTGCAATTCAATTACTTCTGATTATTAGTGATTGTCTAGATTGTCCGTCAATAACTGCTTTTTTTTAAGTTTTCATAAGTTCAATGTTAGATAAAGAAAACCTAAACTGTTTGCTAGAGACAACAATAATGAAGCTACTATAAATTTTAAATACTTTGGATATATCATGCAAAGACAGAAGTCCCTGCAGAAAATTCTGATGCCTGAAAATTTGAAAGTTGAAACAAATGCATCAATATTTAGACTGGTACACCAATGTATTAATTTGTTGTGATCTATACAATCAAATTTGTATAATCAACAAAGGAAAAATCAGAATCTTTTTGAAGGTTCCTTGTCTTCTCCATTATCCACTAGTTGCTATTAGTGTGATCTCAGAAATCTCCCATCTTTTTTTAATGTAGCTTGTTTACCTTGTATTTCTTATTCATTCTTATTAGAGCTGTGGAGGTGTAGTGGTTAAAATGCAGCATTGCAGGTTAACTTTACCCATTACCAGGAGTTTGATCCTGATCGGCTCAAGGTTGACACAGCTTTCCATCCTTCTGAGGTCAGTAAAATGAGGACCCAGATACACTGATTCTGTAAACCTCTTAGAGAGTGCTGTAAAGCACTATGGAGCGGTATAAGTGCGATTGCTATCATTCCATGAATGGCTGAAATCTGGATCAGAGAATCTTTAAGATTTGCGTCTGAGATAAGTGCAGCCATTTAGTAGTTTGAAAAATAGGATTGCCCTATTTTGATATTGGAATGTAAATCGAACATTTCCATCCCCTTGGCTTGCTGCTATGTTTTCTATACCAAATTACAAACTTCAAACAGTATTTTAACTTCTGACAGCAATGCTAGTATTTCATCAAGTCGAGCCGAGGTGGCGCAGTGGTTAAATGCAGCACTGCAGGCTACTTCAGCTGACTGCAGTTCTGCAGTTTGGCTGTTCAAATCTCACCGGCTCAGGGTTGACTCAGCCTTCCATCCTTCCGAGGTGGGTAAAATGAGGACCCAGATTGTTGTTGGGGGCAATATGCTGACTCTGTAAACCACTTAGAGAGGGCTGAAAGCCCTATGAAGCGGTATATAAGTCTAACTGCTATTACTGCTAAAAGTCCCGCAGCTCGATTGATAGCAATATGTTCTAGGACACATTTAACTTCATTTCTAGCTCTACTTCAGTGATCAAACCTTTCTACCCATCATCAATTTTACAATATTTTTGGCAAAGTTCCTCCAAATATTTGCACCTTAATTTTTTTTCTTCAGGAGAACTTTGTGTTCTATATTTACATAAAATGTTATCGTGATTTTCTTAAATAAATCTCCTGCACTTTTCCTTCACATGTTATCCTCACTCTCTTTGATGCATGTCTGTTTAGATGCAGTTCCTTAGATGTAAGATGTCTCTTCTTATTTAATTCAACCTGTACCTGGGCAAACATTTCTGTCTCTGTTGCCTTTTGAATTCAGCCTTTCTTTAGTTATTTTCAACATATCAGCAGCAAGCCAGTTTGCTTTTTTAAAAAACTTTTTTATATAACCTTGTAGAAAACGAGTGCATAATCCTTTTATTTTAAAATGTTCTCTCTGAAACAACCACACAAGCATTTATCAGTCTATTCAATTTTAAAGGAAATGGAAGTAGGTTGTTTTTTCCACAACTGTATTTCTATATAGTATCTTGTGGGTTACAGCTCTAATCAATATTAAGCTATGATTCACCTGCTATAAACACAAATAGTAGGGCAAAAAACTTGTTTACCTTTCTTTTACTTTTCTCATACTGACATTGCAATCCACTGATGAATGACATATGATTACATAATAAACATAGAGGTTGTTGCACTGCATTCAACACAAAATATCCACAGAACTATAAATGCTGATGGAAAAAAAAGGTTCAACAGTGTATTGGAACTCAAAAAGTCTTTTCTGCCTAATATTCCAGACAGAGGAGTCAAGACTTAATTGAAACACTTTGAAGTAGACTAAGGATACATCGAATAACTGAGAAAGAAGCAGAAAAGGGTTTTTTGGGGGGGAAGAAGAGATGGTAATGAAGGCCATTTTTTTGAACATTAGCTAAATGTTATTAAATTAGATGAGACCATTTTGAGGATCTTCCAATCAATACATCAGTAATTAATTATACCTTGGACTGCTAGCATTATCTCTTTCACTTTTCGGTACTGGCTTAGCAAAACGGTTAACTCTTCTATGCGGCGGTCCTATAAAGGAAAAGACAACAACACTGAATTTATAAGAGTGTCAAAATAATCAAACACAGAAAGTTCTATATGAAACATTAGATACATGAGACTTTTTCTAGTCTTTCAAATCCTGAAGTTGTTTCTGTGGTTTGTTGCCAAATGATAAAAAAGTATATTTTTTTCTAGGTTGGTTTTAATCAGATACACAAAAAAGGCAACATGTTCTTAGTGCTGGCACCAGCATTCACTTTGATATTTGGAAAACTGTACTTAGATGTTCATTTTCTTTCCTGTAAAAAGCAAATCATAGAACTATTTTGCAACCATATTTGATAAAAATCCTCCCCCTACCCAGTTATGGCTTGAATATAATATATATTCCATAAAATATAAAGAAAAATAGAATAGCTATAATAAAAGATTAAGCCATTTTAAAATTGTAATAATTAAAAATAAAAATTCTGAAAAGCTAGAGACAACACGAATGAAAAAAACTAGTAAAAGGTCAGCACATTATACAATGCCAAAAACCATGACCTCAAAATGAGTGCATCATGTATAGCTTCCAAGAAGGAACAGGGAGACACAACAGATATCTGAGGAATGAAGAAACCAGCCAAAGAAATAAATGAGCATGAATTAACCAATTAGTTTTGTGCACAGAGAAATTTTGAGCAGCAACACAAATATAAAACCTTTAAAAAGAGACAATGCAAGCTGTATGCTCTCTATCCTCGGAAAAGCTTCCCTTTCCTTGAGTTGGATTGGGTCAGATCTAGCAGTGAGAGAACAAGAGAAATGAGTGAAGGTGTAGCTGCAGCTGCTTGTGAGCTATTGAAGGAGTTTGTGCATATCTCAAAGAGGAGTGAGAAAGCAAAGTGACTGTCCATACATGGGACTCAAAAACATAAGGCTCGTTGGATTCAGGATAAGATGTTTTTAAGACCCACTACAATAAGAGCCGAGGTGGCGCAGTGGTTAGGGTGCAGTACTGCAGGCCACTTCAGCTGAGTGTTATCTGCAGTTCAGCAGTTCTAATCTCACCGGCTCAGGGTTGACTCAGCCTTCCATTCTTCCGAGGTGGGTGAAATGAGGACCCAGACTATGGGGGCGATATGCTGACTCTGTAAATCGCTTAGAGAGGGCTGAAAGCCCTATGAAGCGGTATATAAGTCTAACTGCTATTGCTATTGCTACCTCGATTTAAACTTTTGATACTCAACATCAATCAGTTAGGGATGAAAAAATGCAGAATGGAAAGGAAAGGATATTCCTGAGCAAGGAGGATTTTATTTTTTTTCCTTTTAAAATCTCTCTCAAAGTGATTTCTGGAGAAATATGGCTGAATGAAGATAGCTCAACGGACAAGTGGAACCAAGAGTTGCAGAAATTACACAGGGGCCGGCACAGATTGCCTCATTCAAACCTCTCTGGATCAAAGAGATGAGAAATTGCTCAAAATTCAACTCAGTCCTTGGGCAGATAGACTAAAGTTAACTCATGCTTGGACTCTCCAAGCAGCGCACAGGAGAAATTGCTCAAACTATTTCTCCTTATGGTTCCTCCTCTTCCTCACGAAGAGATTGAAAGACAGTTATCTCTGGTGATGGCGGTAGGGGTGGTGGTAATGGTGAAATTGGGAGACAGGGGAATTCACTATATTTGTTCCAGCTGCAAATGACATTTTTCAAATGACACAAAGTTTGTGCACCTCCCTTGCTATATCTATTTTTAGAAAATGTCTTGTACCTATTTTAAAGAAATTAAGACCTGCAGAGCGACAAGGCTGGAAGTACTGGGTGAGTGCTTTCAGTCGTCAATATAAGAATATAAAGATTTATTTTTATAGTCTTTAAGAATTTAAACAGCTGAAAGCAAGACAATAGAAAATTTTAGGGTTCAGAAAATTCTGGAGTTTTGGACTTTGAGCATTAAGACTCTGAGATTACTTTAAAAAAATAAATGTATGCCTGTGGGAATAAAATTTTGTTTTGGAGATTGGAGACATAAAAGACAAGCAATTTATAATGGAGTTTACACATATCTTTGAGGAACTGCATGGGGATCTGCGTCATTAATTTGATTCATTCATGTCAGCTTTGTTGGGTCTTCTTGAGAACACTTGGTTCCCATATGAAGATGTTACGGAACAAGCTATTCAGCAAAATTTATTTGAGAAAACTATAACAAGATTCTGAATAAGAATTTGTCACCAGATATTAAGAGAAGATTCAATAAGACTCTACAAATTAAAAATAAAATAACAATGATAATCCCAAAGAACAATTGCAATAATTTCCTTTTTGTTAGATTTACAAAAGAGGTTGTATAAAATGCTAAAGTAATTTGTAACCAGTAATTTTTAACCAACAACCATTTGAATGGATTACAGAAAAAGACAGCCTGTTTAGAAGAAAATAGTTAGTTTATTCGACTGAGGATAAAATGGGATATGTTGTCATTTTGGGTAGCTCTTCCTGGATTTACTGGTATTTTAATTAGTTCTGGATTTGCTCACATTTAATATGATGTAAAGATTCTTTCCCTTACACCTACTTGCAATCCTAAACTTATAGAAGTTAAACTGGCTTTGTATTTAACTGCTCTTTGAAAATTTAAAGTGAGAACTTGGTCTTTTTAAAGGAGAAAATATTTCTCTTTGTTATGCTAAATGTTAGTCTTTTGTTTATATTAGGCTATTAGGATTACTTTAAACATATGACATGTGGATATGCTTACAGTTTAGAGATATGGAATGTATATTGTAGAGATAAGTAGCTTTCTGGAATGTGGTATGTTGGAGCTTGTTGTTTGTAAAGGAGAAATGGTGGCTTTAAAATATGGACTTTCTTTTATTTAGATTACATTAGGAGTGTGGAACCATTGTATGGCTTTTAAATGTTATAAATGATTTATGTTATAACTGAGATGTAGAATGTTGAGTTCCATATATACATTATGGAGATTTTAGAGTTTTGTTTGGATCTTTTGTTGGTAATTGGATTGAAGAATGACGCTACTATATGTCTTCCCTATGGCTAAGAGATAGGTTATGGGTTGAAGGGTCTTATATTTGTTAGCTAGGAGGAGGTAAAGAGATTTAAATCGTTTACACTTTTCATTGTGGGAAGTCACTTTTTTGGGGTCAGGGAGTTCTTTTCATACATTTGTCTTTCTTTTCCTTGCATTATTTTCTCCTTTTAAAAATTCTGGTTTGTATTAGCTTTTATTATGCTATTAAAAACAATTAATACAATTGTTTTTTTTAAAAAAAAGATCTCTCTCTTTAAGAGAAAAAGGCTGGGCTTGTTCTTCAGATCAGATAGGAAAGTTAGAGCAGAGCAGATTTTAGCTCTGTAATTAAAGGCACAAGGGAGGTGCATCTGGAAGCCAAACAGATTGTATATTAACATTACCTTCCAACAAACAAAACACAACAAAAACCCCAGGGCTAACTCATAACTGCTTTCTTACCTTTTCCTGATTTGCAACCAATAGTGATTCCATTCCTACTTTCAAACGCTGAACTTCTTGGTCTAAAAATGGAACCAATTTTGAACAGTGTGAATTACCCAAAATGGTATGCAACATGATTGATTTAGGGAACCATAATAGCTATTTCACCTTCATTGCCTCTCTTCCCATTTAAATGATATGCAGATATCAAATAGTTCCTGAGTATTAGTTCCCAGGTTTTATCAGACATACATGTCTCTTAAAAAAAATGGTAAAGGTTTCCTCTGTCCAGTGGTAGGTTTTGGATCCCGTTGCAACCGGTACGGTTACAACAGGGTCTGGCATTCTCCACACGAACGCGGGCAGTGCACACATACATGTCTTACCGTCCAGCGACGCCTCCGCGAGCCTCTGCAATGCTGCAGCTGCTCGGTGGAGCATCGCACAGGGACTGTGTGCGCTGTGCAAGTGCGCGGAAGCACCGAAGAGTTTAAAGACAGGTAAGGAGCGTGGGCGGGCAAGCCCTCCGGAGCACCATACCAGAACGCTACCCGGTGCTGGGGTGTACCGCCTGCAACCCACCACTGCCTCTGTCCAATTGAGTCTGACTCTAGAGGGTGCTGCTCCTGTCTGTTTCCCAGCCGAGGGAGCCAGTGTTGTCCAAAGATGCTTCCGTAGCCCTGTGGCCAGCATGACTATCTGCCAATGCACATGGAAGACTGTTACTTTCTCACCATACCTTTCTATCTACTTGCATTTGCATGGTTTTGAACTGGTAGTGGGCAGGAGCTTGGACAAGGTTGGGAACTCACCCGGCATGAACTGCCAACCTTCTAGTTCAGGGATGTCAAACTTGTGGCTCACGGGCTGGATGTGTCACATGCTGGCCACCCCACCTCCATTTTAGCAAAGGGGAAAAAATGTCATGATACATCATGTGACAACAATGTGACAATGCGAGTTTGACACCCCTGTTCTAGACGGTAAGCCCAGTTAAGACACCATGAGCCTACCGCACTCTCCCCATTTTAGAAGGTTTCAATTATTGTTCCTCTCCCTCACCCTTCTAGCACAATTAGTGATGTTTTAAAAAGGAATAGCCTCAGCTCCCCCCCCCCCGCATTTTACCCTATAATAGCCTTCTTTTGGTGGAAAAGAGAAGTTTAGACTGCTACATAAGGGAGGAGAATGTGGAAAAAAATGGCACTATTTTTTTTATGCAACATTCAAGTTACTGAAAATACAGCAGAAAATAAAAACAACAGGAAAAAAAATAGGCTGCAATTGTACAACTAGTAAAAGATTCAAAGTCTTGTATGTTTAAGTGTCTGTATATAGGCAGATTTGTATGGACTATAGACACTAGTTGGTTATTAAAAAGTGTCAATATTTTAAATTTGAGAAAATGGACAATTTCAAACTCAAAGTAATTGAGAGTAATTGTCAATTTTTTAAAATAAAATCCACCTTCTTAAAACATCACTTGAAAAGTTGGTTATAAAGTTTGGATTTTGTTCTTCTTTCCTATTTCTAAGAATAACTGCCTCTTTCTGCTTTATTAAATGATATAAAAGTCCTTGGGAAAAAATATATTAATGCCATTCAAGAGAAAAATGGTAGCAACTGTTCCACTGTATCCTTTTCTCTTGAATCTGCTTAAGGGAGTTTTAGGAAAAGTAAAGTCTTGCTATGCACAAGGTATTCACGACATACTGTACTATAACAACCTTTCGCTATTTAAGATTTTTATCTGTGTGTTTTTTTTTAATGTAGGCTATCTTCATGGTCTTCTTCCAGATTGGATTGCAAGTATGCATGTTATCACTAGATGGCAGCTAAGAAAAACAGAAAACTCAATTTCTTTGCTAACAACTAGAGGCTGCCTGCATTTCTTGCAGTCAGTCTGGTTGCCTTGTTTTAGTCTATATGTAAAATCTTAATTTATATGTTGGATTTATTCTAAGGTGATTTACTGTAATAGAACAGCTCAGTCACCCTTCAAAGATAAAACATAGAAAAATGGCTGAAATATTGTAAGTACTACCAACTGGATGGAAGATTCTTCACTGCAGACATGAAATTGCTAGCATTTTAGGAAAAAGATATAGCTGGTGATGTAAAAATGGACTTGATTCTAATATCTGCCCAAACAATTCTGAGGAATTTTAAATGGATGTTTTCCAAGTTCCAGAGTTTTTTGTACAGTAATGTAAAACAATTCAATTTATTTAAGCTTCAAAGGAATAATCTGCAAATATGGCAACGTGACATACAAGAAAAGTATCAAGAAAGAGAGAGCGCTAGTTACATATATTAGTTGAGTATGGAGGAAATATCATTGTTTAGAGATAATTTCATGGATTATTCATTCTAATGATTTATAAAGTTTCGTAAAGTATATTGAGCGAGTGGCAGAGTTAGTAATTATATGTTTTATTTTAATTTATCTTAAAAATTAAAGTTGAAAGAAAGACAAAGCCATACACAATTGCATGCAATGTACAGTAACCAGACAGAAAAAAAGTGCATTTTGTATTAAGACCAAAGCCAATTTGGTCTAGTAGCTAAGGCACCAGGCTAAACTGGGAGATTGTGAGTTCTAGTGCCTCCTTAGCCATGAAAGCCATCTATGTGAACTTGGGCCAGTCACACTCTCTTCAGTCCAAATCACTTCACAGGTTTATTGTTGTGGGGAAAATAGCAGGAGGAAGTTATGTTGGATATGTTTGCTGCCTTGAGTTATTTGTAAAAAAATAATAAAAGGGATACAAATAAACATTAACCTTCTAAAAGAGCCACAGCAAGGCCATTTGATATTGAAGTACTCTAAAAGTACTTTATTAGACAAGTAAAATATTTTAAAAGATCATTTTTTTTTGCTTTTTTAACAAAACTATAAATGCCGGATGGGTACTGGAAATAAAAAGGAAAAAAAGTATCTTAGAAATGAAGTTAATACAATTCTATCATTTCACTGCAGCCAATGGTGGTTTGTATTTCAATATTTTTTTAAACTATCCAGTCTAACCTACAACCTTGGTGTTTACAATCCAATAAGCAGGTCTGCTGCTACTTAAAAATCTGTCAAAATTGGTAGAGTATTGCAACCCGTTGTAGAAAAGCACTTAAAAAGATCTTTATGGGTTGGAATTAGGTTTTATTACAGATAAACCTACTGAAATCAACAACATGTAATTAAAGAGAGCATTTTAGATACTCAAAATGTAACTATAAAGAGCTTGTACTGGAATTTATTGACTTTGACAGAGCCTATTTAAAAGTGTTATCTAATTTCAGACTGAGATGTATTCTTTTGACAAAAATGCTATCTGCAACACAATCTTACAGTACAAGTAGTCCTCATTTAACAATAATTTGTTCAGCAACTCTTTAAAGCTACAGAGTGCTGAATGAATGATATTTATGAGTCCCTGAAGTTATGGCCTTTACAGCACCCCATGTCATCATTTATTGCTTATTTACATTTTCATCCCATCTTTATCATTTATAGGTAACTCAAGGCACAAACATACTCCTATCTCCTCCTATTTTTCCTACAGCAACAGCCATGTGGGGCTAAGATGAGAGAGAAAGCCATCAGTCCTCAGTTATGACCAGATGAGCATTTCAACTTCTCCCAGCCACCTATCTCCCCATGGCCTACCCTACAGGGACTCCTTGGTGGTGGTGGCAGTGTCAGGGCTAAAGTAGAGGCCTGGGGCCTTCAGCAGTCTCAGCTGGCCACTTGCGTTGTTCTTCAAATAGCATACACTATTTTCACAATGATATGGAAGGGCTCAGAAGATTTCCAAAGGATTGCAAGAATGGCACAGACAAGTAGCCTCAGGAAGAAGGCCTGGCATGGCTGGAAGCTGCCTTGCATAGGGATGAGCTGAGCATGCCTCATCAGCAGATGGAGGAAGCTGACAAAAGTCAGCTGTGAGTCTGTGGTGTTCAGAGTGGAGGGGTGGCCAGGGTTTTGTGCTGTAGCTCTGGGGTGATTGGCCATGGCATGGAGTCTGAGGAAGCACTAATTAGCAGTGACACTTGGGTTGAACTGATGGTCTGGGGATGGTGGCGGCTGGCTGAGATTGAAGGCCTTAGGCCTCTACTTCAGCCATAGTGCCACTGCTATGAAGTGTAGCTGTGCAAGGTGACCACAAGACAGAGATGAGACAGAGCTGGATGGGTGAGGGGAATTGAAAAGGAGGCAGTCACTCTTTATTGAAGCTTGGAGCTGGGAGGGACCAACCCAGGAAGAGGATCAGGGTGGGTCCTCACTTAACAACTGGTTGGGTTTGGTTAGCAATAGGGACCACCAGGATTGCTGATGCTAAACAATGTAGTCATGTGACATTGTATTTTACAATCACATCAATTAGTGACATAAATTCCAGTCCCAATTACCATCATAACTATCTGTGTTTAGATAATTCAAATAGCTGTCTGGTTGCTTTCAATAGTGAGTTATTCACATATATTAACATTATGATTTAGCAGCAAAATATAAATCACTGCTGCAGAAATGTATTTTAGCTGAAATTTGTGTTTGAAAAGCAAGAAAGTGAAATCTCAGGGCTTACATTTCTCTTTTAGCCTTCTCTTATACACTTCCTCTATAACAGGAAATGGAGAAAGTCAATCAAGAATGCAGGAAAAAACAGCAGAGATAACTATATTCATTTCCACTGAAATATGCATCCAAAAATAAAAGATATACTTGACATTTCTAATCTCTTTCCCCTTTTCAAAGTGGGGTTAAGAATGTTTATAAGGAGCTCAGCCACTTAAAATGCACAGGATCTTTTTGGAATCCAGAGACAATTCAGTAGTCTTCAAAAACAAGTGTCTTTGCTAACATTTCTAGCAACTTTTAGCCAATAGTCAAATCTAGTAAACATGCGTTTAATGCAAAGCATGCAACAACATTATAAATAAGTAGAACTCATATCCATTTAATAAGTAATCAATTCCTAGTGTGTCTCAAGACATATTTGAAAAACATCTTAAAATATTCATTTATTTATGGTAAAGTACCACTAATTCAATTTTGCTGCCCATAAATAGGAGAACAAGATTCAATCATCTACATTTGATCTGGAAGGATAAAAGGCTGAATAATTATTGTATAACATTATGAAATCATCAAGTGGGAAAGGACCATGCATATCATTAATTGCAATCCCTAACTCGGTATAGGAATGCAAATAAGCATCTTTAACAGAACTTTCTACAATTTTTGTCTGAAATACAGCCAGTAAATCTATATTTTGCTTGTGTGACTGATGTATATTGGTAAATAAGAAAAAGTAAGAATAACATTTAATACTGCCTGTTACTTTGCATAATCTGTAATAATAGTATAGTTAATGAAAAATAATTCTTCTTCCCCAGAATATGGAAAGCAAGTCTATCTCAATATCTTGTTCGATATTAGGCAAGAGTATAGTCCTGCAAACTCTTAGCAGGAGTATACTCTTGCCTAATATCGAACAAGATTGCAGTGGGAATTCCATCTGAATTGCTGCAAGCCAATTAAAACTGTGACACAATACAGAGATAATGAAGCAGGATATGGGAATGCAACTGTCATAGCTTAATAAATGCAGAAATGCTGTATGGATAACTGAGAAAATCAGTTTTCATTCTCTTTGGCACTATGGCTGTCTATTAGACACTTCATTTTAAATAATAACAATCTACATATGATTCTTTAAAACATCTGGCAATAACAGAAATGAAGCACACACCATTACCTCTCTCTGCAATTTCATTATTTGCTGACGTCCTCGAGATTTGACTCTGTAATCGTTCAATTTCGGAGTCTTTTAGAGCTAGCTGTTCTTGAAGCTGTGCTATTTCAGCCTAAGGGAACAGATAAATAATAATGTTATTTCTACCTTAACACTTTGCCAATAAAGTAATACACAAAGAATCACTGTAAATTACTTACTTCAACAATATCAGAAACAAGCCCCCCCCTTGCTTTTATTTTTTAGGGGGTTAGAAGACCAGATAATGAATCCATATATGATCCTACACCTATCCTGGCTTTATTGCTTTAATTAAAATGTAGGGAATATCTGGCTATAGGAGTTTCGAGAGAGGAATGGCTTTTGTTTCAGATTTCGGAACAATTAGATATGGTCTAGAAAAGGGCTTCTAAAACTCTTCAATTCAATGGCCCTTAATAAAATTTCAGATTGTTCACTGAACCTCAAGTGTTTATTATATGAACATAAATTAATAAATGCTACTAATAGTACTACATATAATAATAAAACAGCAATAATATTGGATATTGTGGTCCCACTGATCACTTTGCAGAATCTTGGTCTAGAGTCTGGCAGCTAGATTGCATACAAATTATTGTACATGTCTATGTACCTATTTTGACATGTTCTCTATTTCTATGATATTTCTGTGGATTTAACTTCTAGCAGCTGGAAATTTCAAACATCAGACTAAATGTTCATTGTAACAGTGTGAATTAACTGAAATATTCTGTAAGATTGTTTCGCAGGAGCCAATTTAGGCTTTGTATATTTCCCTTCCTTCTGATATTTCTCTATATATCCCACAAAAGCATTCTTGTGAGAAAACTCAGAAACAAAAAGAATCAAAATGCACACTGTAACCTCTGGAAATTAGAATATACATCATAGAATAGTGTTGGTGAACCTATGCTATAGATGTCAAAGGCGACATATGGTATTTTGGGTTACATGCCAGCAATCACCAACACCAAACTCCCTCATTTTGAAAGCACACCCCATTCTCTCTGCGATTTCTGGCAGATTTCTGGCAGGAGAATGGGGTGTGTTCTCATGTGGCCTCCAGATCCTCCAAAAAGCACATGAGAACATGGTGTGCTTTTGCATTTGTGTGGTTTTTGAATAATGCATTCTCCAAAGCTGCCTTAAGAGTGAAGTCTCATGGGACTTAGAGTTGCCTCAGGTAGGCTGCAGGGGCCTGTCAAAAAAAAAAAGAGAGAGAGAATATTGCTGGAAGATAAACAGAGCGTGGAAGATCTTGGGGATCATGCGATTGGACTATATATTTTAAAATCAACAAATATGAAAACAGTTGTTTCTCTTTTGTTCTGAGCAGGGTGATGGTAGTGGTGACAAGCAGCAGAGTCAAATTGGTCCAGATCTTTCCTGGGGCAAAGCTGAAATGTTTCTGTATATTGTATTGCTTACTTTAGTTGCTTTCAGTTTCCATTCATATTGAGTCCTTTCATTTTCTAGCTCTTCAACCTTAATTTTCAGGTGTTTGAGTTCCTGTAACAAATTCTGGAGAGAAGGGGAAGATAAAAAAAGACTTCTTAATGACAGTGCATTTACAGTTCAATCATTTCTATATTAATCACATGTAAAAATTATTATCAATGACAAATACATTCCATAGTTACATTTACAGTATGTTATGGTAAAATGACTTGACTGATAATATTAAAGATTGTAGTACAGCAGTGTTTCTTAAAGTGTGAGTTTCTTAAAGAGTGGTTCTAGGACAGTGATGGTGAACCTTCTCAGCACTGAGTGCCAAAAAGGGAGTGTGCATGCATATGTATGCTCATCTGGCCCACAACATGGAAGAGGAAGTGCCAAGGGGGCATGCGCAGTGAAAAGCTAGTCTTCCGGTTACTGGCATACATGAACGGGCAATGATCAGCTGGCCGGCACGCATGCCCATGCTGGAAAACAGAAGACCAGCTCTTCCAGTTGTCGGCACTACCGCACGCGCTAATAGTTGTCCACGCATGCACGCCAGAAACCCGGATGGAATGGGCGATGCCACATGTGCCATGTAACATGGCTCCATGTGCCACTTTGGGCACACATGCCACAGATTCCCATCATGGTTCTAGGACTTCTGAGGGTCCCCCAAGAACCTCTCAAGGGTTAAAAAAAAATCAAAATTATTTTAGCAGTGCATGTTGAAAAATAATATAATATTAAGATTCCATCAAACATTCGTGAGAAGCAAATGTGTCATTTTAATTTTTAGTACAATAAATATTGATAATTATAACCCATATAAGCAAAAGCTCTTTTGGGCTCGTTCATAATTTTTAAAAGTGAGAGGGGGCTCTGAGAGAGAAAAAGTTTAAGAAACACTGCAATAGATGAAGCAGAATCAAACATTCTATTTTATGTAGCAGATACATTGTTTTATTTATACATCATAAATTTCTATTCCTCATCTCCTTTCATTAATATGGGTGTTTGGTATTCTATAGGTAGTCCTCAACATATGACAGTAATGGAGTTTGCCCATTCCATTAATAAATCATGAGCGTCATTAAAGCACGTGACCAGACCAGATTTTATGATGTATGGGTTTTTTTTTTTTTGCAGTTGTTAAGTAAAATTGTTGTTCAGCTATGGGGCATTTTTGCCAAAAAGCAAAGTAAATGCTGATTTTTGCCCAAAAAATAGCATTAATCAGAGTCCCATGACTGTGAGGCGCTGCAAATGGCCATAAATGGGGGGGAGGGGGGGACAAGTGCCAAGTGCCTGAAATGCACTCATATGAGAGTGGAGTGGTCCACTGCTGAAACTTTGTAAATGGATCATAA
This sequence comes from Thamnophis elegans, assembly GCF_009769535.1. Taxonomy (NCBI): domain Eukaryota; kingdom Metazoa; phylum Chordata; class Lepidosauria; order Squamata; family Natricidae; genus Thamnophis; species Thamnophis elegans. Next base: position 89,376,009 of record NC_045541.1, read on the forward strand.
GTACCTTCGGGGGGGGGGGGGGTGTCCATCATAACTTTGAACAGTCACTAAACAACTAATCGCAAGTTGAGGACTATCTGTATAAAGTCACTTCAAATTCCATTTTTAGCTTTAATTACAAAAAGACAAGTGTGGTCAACATAACATGCATTCTTCCGGAGTGAGATGGAAAAGCTAGGTCTTAAGTATCTCCTGAACCAGGAGGGAATGTATAGACTGGATCTATGTAGACAGAATATTCCCACACACTGAAACAGCAATAAAAATGTATTTCTTAGGTATTGTTGTTCTCAATGTGACTTGAAAAATGATAACCCTATTTGATCTAATCCGCTGGGGAAAATAACATATATAATATTTTGGGTCAGTTTCTTTTAGCTTTGTTTTTTTAAATTTATGTTACCACTTACTATGTTCTATTTAATGTAAAGCAATGAAACAGACAGAGGTGGAGGCATTACTTTAAAGAAATAACAGGAGCAAAACAAATATGTCCAAAATGTGAGTCTCCAAGTTTCAAAAAACAACACTGCAAGTTCAGTAAACCTGAGCTAATAATAAATCTTAAAATGAGCTTATGTTAGGCATACCAGTGTCAGTCCTATCCTGTTGAATTCTAAGAGCTTATCTAAAGTAGATTTCAGCCTGACATATAAAGTGGTTTTGATCAGAGTGAAAGTTTATTCTACAAAACCCAGATAGCCCTGAGATGTTTTTGCAGAATAAGCAATTAACTTTAAAGAGCTTTAGAAAAAGAAAAAGAAAAGTGAGTTTTTACAGAGGCTTTCCTCTGTCCCATTCATTTGATTCTCTTAAACAAAAAAAATATAAAATAAATGGAACCAGATGCCTATAATTTAAATACATTTTGAAGATCATCGCCTTAAATGGAGGCCCACAGTAATGTTCTCATATCCATAAAATAATGAGTTTGATGCACTATGATAATATATTATAGGTAAACCTTTAAAAATTACTTAATGGGTTAAAAAAACTATAATTAATTACTATAATACCTAAAATCCTAAGTCCTTAACTAGACCTTAACTAGACCTTAGAACATAGAATAACAAGATTGACTGGGAACCCTGGAGGTCTTGTAGTCCAACTGCCTGTTTGAGCAGGAGACCTTATACCTGTGATGGCGAACCTAGGGCACAGGTAGCACACAGAACCCTCTCTGCGGACACATGAGCTGTTGCCCCAGCTCAGTTTTACCATGCATGCATGTGCGCCTCCCGTAGGCCAGCTGATTTTTGGGTCTCTGCCACGAATGCGCGGGGGTGCATGAGGGAGATGTGCACACATGGGGGGAGGGGCACACATGGAGTGCATTCATGCAAAGTGGGCAAGGTGCACGCCGGAGGTCACGTGCGCATGTTCAGGGCAGTAGTGGGTTTCCATTTTTTTTACTACTGGTTCGCTCGTGTGTGCATGCGGAGAAGCGTTCGGGTGGGTGGGCAGAGCCCCCTGCTGCCACCACTACCAGTTCGCCCCATCTGGGCCAAACCGGGAGCAACTCACCTCTAGTGCAGGGGGAGGGTGCGTGAGTGTGTGTGTGTGTGTGTGCATTACATTGTGGGTGTTTGTGCGTGCACTTGCACTTTTGGCACTTGGTGCCCAAAAGGTTAGCCATCACTGCCTTATACCATTCCAGACAAATGGTTGTCTAATCTTGTCTTGAAAACTTCCTGTGATGGAGCAAGCTCTTCCACTAATTAATTGTTCTTTCAGGAAATTTCTCCTTCGTTCTAGGTTTGATCTCTCTTTAACAATCTTCTGCCCTCAGATGCTTTGGCTAACATTATCCTGCCCTCAGATGATTTGGCTAATAGTTTGACCCACTCTTCTCTGTCACAGTCCCTCAACTACTGGAAGACAGCTATCATATCACCCTAATCCTTCTCTTCCAGACTACACATATCTAGTTCTCTCAATCATTCATCATATGGTTAAGCTTCCTGACCCCTTTATTAGTCTTCTCTGCACTCTTCTAGGGTCTCAACAACTTTTTTTGAATCGTGGTGACCAGAATTGTATGAGGTATTCCAAGTGTGGTCTCATTAGTGCAGTATAGAGTGGTACTGTCTCTTCCAGTGATCTTGATACTGCCCCTCTGTTGATGCAACCTATGACTGCATTGGCATTTTTGGCAGCTTCAGCACACTACTGGATCGTATTCACTAGGACTCCAAATCTCTCTCACAGTTACTGCTGGCGAGCCAGATATTGCCTATTCTATACCTGTGCATTTGGTTTTTCTTGCCTATGGGTAGGTCCTTACTTTTCTAACCACTGAATTGCATTTTTTTGGGATAGGTTCCACGGTTCAAGTTTGTCAAGGTCTTTACAATTTTCAGCGTGGCTCTGCTTTAATAATGCTGTGAGTTAAAATGTTCATATATTAACAAATTAGATAATATTACTTAGCAATAGCAATTAAACTTAGATATTGGTTTTTTTAACCTCTTTAAACGGTTTACAGAGTCAGCATATTGCCCCCAACAATCTGGATCCTCATTTTACCCACCTTGGAAGGATGGAAGGCTGAGTCAACCTTGAGCCTGGTGAGATTCGATCTGCCAAATTTCAGGCAGCTGGCAGTCAGCAGAAGTAGCCTGCAGTACTGCATTCCAACCACTGTGGCACCACAGCTCATGAGTACAATATAGGCATAACACTATAATTCATAATTTGAAACTACTTATATATTGTAAAAACGGGTTTTACAAATATACATCCAAAGGTGGATCCCCAATACAATTTTATATCAGAAATAGCCATCGTAGGAGATAAAACTGATTTACAACTGGGAGTCATGGCCTATTACTGCCCCAATTCCAGGACAAGACAACATTACTTTGTTATGAAACACAGCATTCTGTAAAAACAGTATCAATTCATGCCAAGTGGTCACAGCAAACTCTGATTAGTAATATTTAGTTTATTCCTCAAAAAAGAATGTATAGATTCAGGCTAACATTTGACCTTCATACTTCACACTGAAAGCAATTCTCCTGTGAAGGGAACTCTGTCACCCATTCAATGCTGTTTTGAGACAACTGCCTCCAAACTTGGTTTCCTACTGTGTGACTTTCTTTCCTGGATTTGATTATTAATCTCCAGTTGCAGTCTACACATCTGTTCTTGCAGGTCACTGATCAGGTTGACTACTGACTAAATAAGAAAGACAGAAAATGACATCTAGAGACAACATGAAACAAAGTCAAGAACATACTTTTTGGGGGGGGGTGAGTTATAACAATAGGCATTAAGGTGTCCTCTTTTGTCAAATAGTGAAAAAGCGTAGGGATCATTCTGCACAACAGATCCTATTAATGTTTAAAACAACTACCTAAACTATTCCTTCTTAATCTTAAGAAGCTCAGATGACAAATAACATCATAAGTGGTAAAAAATAATGCATTGGGAAGACTCAAAAGCCCTTTGGCTTGATAAATGTTTCTAGTTCATTAAGAATGTGTATCTGTGATTGATTTCCTCAACATCTGGCTGTGATCATATCAAACCAATGCTCTTTCTGCCATATTGTAAAAGGAAGGAATCCTTTCTGCAAAACTTACATTTATTGAAAGAATATAAAAAATGAACAGTAAAAAGAAATGATGTTACTTATTAAGGCTATGCAATTTCTTCATCTTTATCTGGAAAAACATGCCTCCAAAAATTTGGAAAGGGAACTTCACACCTATCTGTAATTCATTAAAGCATTTCTGGTTTTTTTTTTTTTTACAGAAATCACACAACTACAGCAAAAAAACATTCCATTGCAGCTTTGTGATCCTGAAAACTGAAGTGGTTACTTTAATGAGTTGCAGATAAATACTACGTTTGTGCTATTTTTGAAGCTCTTCCAAAAAGTATCTGAAGCACTGACAGCCTTAATCCTATATTTAAAAATGTATCAAAGGCCTCATAAATCACAAGCTTTCATAAAATATTCCCAGGAATTTGGCTATTGTGGAATCTTATTAAATAGCAGTATTCTCTTTGCTGTTTTCATAGCAACAATAAAGAGGTATGTCATTGCTGGCTTCTTCTGGGATAGTTCTCCAGTCTAGCCTACAGCCTGGGATTTCCCATTCAAATACTTAACCAGCTTTGATTCTTGCTTATTCAAAGCCAACTAAGAACAATCAGGTATTGCTACTGTTCTGAGAGAATCTTGATAGTTCTTAAAAATCAACTATAAATGGAAGTATTCCTGTGTTGATATCCATCAGGATCCACCAATATATTTCTTTTTCATACCTAGTAGATTTTGTTCAAGAATAATGAATTGAAAGAATATCTTACAAACACCTAAAAATTCTTTTTAAACCACAAATATTCAGTGACAGAGACATTGTATAAATCCTCTAAAAGATCCTCTAAACGTCATCTAAAAGAAGAACAGATGAAAATAATATCTCAAAATATAAAGCCACTTCCCAAATGAAAATAGAAGCATAGATATCCTTTGCAGAGTTCATGGAGCCAAGATAAGTGAGAAAGTTTGGGTACAATTGCATTGGGTTTAGTATTCCAGAACCTCAGTTTATGCTTTAAGATTATGATACGTACAAACTCATGCCACAGAGGCACCATTACACTGTCTATCAACATTGTATTTCATTTTTATATTTGATGAGTGTCAGTTCTTCTATTTTTATGTACAAGATAATTTTAAATTGTAAAACACTAATGCAACATAGCATGGTAAAATCTAACTTTATACTGAAGTAAATTATTGCTTCTGAGTGGCTTTGTGATTATATATAAGTTCACCACCTTAATTTATTTGTTAAAAATAACAAAGGGAGGATCTAAATAAATATATCAGTATGCATAGACCAACTTTGTATTCATATAAAATTGCATCTTCAAATCATATAAGAAAATCAATTCTAGGCAAGGTATTCAAGAATGAAAATGACAAAAGTCTCAAAATCCATGTTCTCAATATTTTTTCTTACAATATCAATTGGAAATATTTTCAACTGAAGAGTCCTTAAGTTTTGAGTAGAAATTCTGAAGGTATAATTTTGGAAAGAAAACCCTCTCACTAAGCCAAAATTAAACTGCCGCTGCAGATGGACAGAGAAATACAGATAATCTTTGACTTAGCACCACAGTTAGGAGCAGAATTTCATTTGCTAAGCAGGACGGCTAAGTGAATTATGCTCAATTTTATGACTTTTATTGCCATGGTTGTTAAGCAAACCTCTGCAATTTTTAAATGAATCACATGGTTATTAAGCAAATCCAGCTTCTCCATTGGCTTTGCTTGTCCGAATCTGGCTGTGAGGGTCACAAATGGCAACCAAATGACCCTGGGATACTGCAACTCTTGTAAAGTTTCCCCTCGCACATATGTGCTAGTCATTCCCGGCTCTAGGGGGCGGTGCTCATCTCTGTTTCAAAGCTGAAGAGCCAGCGCTGTCTGAAGACGTCTCCGTGGTCATGTGGTCAGCATGACTAGATGCCGAGGTGCACGGAACGTTGTTACCTTCCCACCAAAGGTGGTTCCTATTTTTCTACTTGCATTTTTGCATGCTTTCAAACTGCTAGGTTGGCAGAAGCTGGGACAAGTAATGGGAGCTCGCTCTGTTACACAGCACCAAGATTCGAACCGCCGAACTGCTGACCTTTCTGATCGACAAGCTCAGCGTCTGAGCCATTGAGACACCGTGTCCCTATTGCAACTCTTGTAAATACATACCAGTTGTCAAGCACCCAAATGATGATCACGTGACTATGGGGATGCTTTGAGGGTCATATAAGCAAGGACCGCTCAATAAATCACTTTTTCCGTTGTAAGGTTTGAACCATTGTTAAACTGATGGTTGTAAGTTGAGGACTACCTGTATATATTCTGCAACAGGCATTCATTTTCAAACTAGAAGATGGGATTCTGACAGGTTACTTTCACTTAGCTGAAAGCAGATGCTAAACCCTTCCCTGCTTCTAACTGTCAGTCAGGGTGACCCACTTCACCACTCAATTCTTGGGTCAAAATTAAGTACAAAAATTACAGCTTTGTTTTTCATGACAGTTTGTTGCCACAGGAACCATTTCACTGAGTCTATAGAGCCACATGATTCTGCTACTCTTCTTTCAATCTGTTTCTCTTTATTCCCCTGTCTGAAAAAACAACAACCCACTATTACATTGGTTCCATCTGGTTTCTACTACCTATGTCACTTCTTTTCAGAATTAAAATGGGAAACAGATTCAAGTTGAGTGAGAAAGAAGGGAAAGAGATGTCTCTGATTTAAGCCAATCTGTTATTTCTCCACAGAGCACTGTTTTCTGTGTGTGTCTTGACTGAAATAATAGAGATAAATCAAGGGAGATAAACCCAATTTCATGTGTGCAGCAGAAATATTTATTTGTTTTAGTCAACTTGGATGCTGTCCAGCTCCAATCAATTTGGGGTGGCTCATAGCTATAAAAGAATAAAAAGAGAATCCAAAAGAATATGAAGAGCAACAAATTAGCCAGCTCTTTAAAGGCTTTCCAGAATGAAACAAGGGTGGGAGTTATATGGATTTCAGGGGGGACTTTATTCCAAAGGACAACACTGCTACACAAAAGGCGTGCTTTCAAGACCCACAAAGATGACAACGTTCAATTGGGAGGGGGGCAGGACTTACAACTCACCCATTGTGCCAGATCACACTGGACAAACTGAAATAATTAAGGAGGCCTTATAGATAGGACGCCCCATTTTTCCTCAAGAAAAACACCAGAAAGCTCCTTGACATGCAAGCTTCTTGACAGTTTACTCACTCACTTTGCTTGTGGGAAGCCAGCAAATGGCGATCACATAACTATGGGATGCTGCAACCATCATAAGTATGAGCTGGCTGCCAAGTGCCTGGATCACACTTGTGTGATTATGGGATTCTGCAATGGCTGGGACTTTGAGGATCAGCTATAACTACCACTTGTTCAGTATCGTCACAACATTGTATGGTTACTGAATGAATGATCATTAACTGTGGGCTACCTATAGATGGGCATAGAGTTGTACCCAACAAATACATACCAATGGGTGTACACCAACCAGTAGGAAGGTGATGAGTAATGTACTAGTTCAACATTAATAAATTACTTGTATGAAGGGTTAGAAAATGTGATCAAATCTGAAGGTAACATAAGAACAGGGTGGCTGGGAAATACTTTCGAGGCGAATGCCAAAATTCAATAATATCTTGACAAGCTAAAAGCAGAAAGTAGAAACAAGTATCGATTCCAATAAGGATAAATGTAAAGTCTTACATTTTGTTAGATAAAATATAGGCATAAGTGTAAAAGCCAGGTTGGTTTAGTTGCAAAGGGACCAGGCTAGAAACCAGGAACTCTGAGTTCTAGTGTTGCTTTAGGCATGAAAATCAGCTGGGTGATTTTGGGCCAGTCACTCTCTCTCAGCCCAACTCATCTCAGAGAATAGTTGTAGTGGAGAATATAGAAGGAGGAACGAACATTGGATATGTTCACCACATTGATTTATTTATAAAAATAATAAAAGCGAGATTAAAAAAAAAATCTAAAAAAATGTTGGGGAATTATACTGGACAGCAATAATGTGAAAAAGATCTAGGTATTTTAGTGGATTATAAACTGAACATAAGCCAATCAAGTTATGCAATTGCAGAAAAAAAAAGAACAAATGCAATCCTAAACTGCATCAACTGAAATAAAGTATCAGGTTTAAAAGAAGTTATTTCTCCTTTCTGTTCTGCTCTGGTCAAACCACACATAGAATTCTGCATACAGTTCTGGCAACTGTATTTAATCTCCTGATCATCTACCCCCAAAGAGACAAAAATAGCTTGGGTGTCATTTATTTTGGCACTCTCTCCCTTCCACTTGTTTTTCTGTTAAAAAAAGGAAAATCTGCATGTTTTTTCTTCAGCAAAATTTCACCATTCTTGCATCCTCTACTGATAAAAGGGGGAAAAATGCAACAGGAGGAAGAGGAGAGAGCTCAATGCTGCTATTACAAAAACCCTTCTTGAGGGAAAAGAGCAGTTTAAAAATGTGAAAAATAAATAAAACAAAATGCTAAAATAAAAAAGTTCACATAAAATAAAGTTAAGAAAAAAACTTGGAATTTACACACTCGGTTAACTTTGACATAAATCTATCTTCCAGATCTTGAATTTGGTTGAGAAGAAGGAAGTTGAAGAAAAACGTAGAGAATATTATCACACCCCCCCCCACCTCTCTCTCTGCTGGAAATGAAGTCTTTACAAAAAATTTCTTGCCCCGCATAGGAACATGGAAGCAGTCAGCTTTAATAATGTAGAAAGCAATCAGTGCAGAGTTCTGATCATAGCTTCAGGGACTGAAAAGATAAACAAATCAGGCTTACCTCAGCCTTGTTCTGCTTCTCTTCATATTCGCTTTGTTCTTTCTCCATTCCAACCAGTTTGATTTTCAGATCTGAAACTTCTGCCATTAAATCTAATTTCTGAGTTTCTAGCAGCGTCCGACTTAACAGTTCCTGCAAAAAGAGAAGATGAGTTTTCTAGTTATTCAATTCTAAAATAACAGCAATTGTCTTTTACCGATCCCTTTCTGATTTTAACAATGAATATGCAGGATCTACTTTATTATTATAATAAGGTTTGTCGCACAGTCAGATGTTAAGACTGGATCTGGCATTTTTGTCAACCCATCCCTTCCCAAGGACCTAGGATAGGAATGTTTGATGGTGTTTAAAGCTACCCTTGCAGGATATAAATTATTCCAAGTAAAGCTGTTTTTTGCAATTGACTAACGGTGGTTTTGTCAGTGCTGATGGTGTTCAAGTGGTGCTCCAGATGTTTTAAAATTGCACCCAGGGTGCCTATTATTATTGGAACTCTTTTTGCTTTCTTTTGCCACAATCATTTTGACTCCTATTTGCAGCTACTTGTATTTCGTTATTTATTATTATTACTATTACTACTACTACCATAATTACTTTATTATCCAAGAGCTTTAGCATTTTGTATATGGTTTTCTTAAGCATGTTTTGAATTACAGAAGCAGTCAAATAAACATGTAACACCAATAAATAAAATAACCCATAACTGTTAGAACAGAATAAAAATATTAAAAATAAAGGTTTGTTCTCCAGGCGCTCATCCAGAATAAAATTGTTTTATTCTTTTAGGTTTAGAAAATTATATATGGGAGACTGGATTTTTGAGCAGGAAATAGCAACTGGGGAAAATGTTTGAGCCTTTCCCCTCTTTCTTCCCACAAAGATGACTAGATAGTGCATATTTCAAAAATACAAAGGAATTATGTGGCTAATGGAGGGAGGGCATGCATTCTAACTCAGATAGTAGTGATAGTTAAAATAAAAACTCTCCAGAAAGATCCACTGAAATCTATGCCCACTCTACAAATTAACCCTGGGTGGGGTTTTTTTTTTTTTTGAGTGGGATTATTCTAGTTTAAAACTCCCACAAATTGCTGAATGGAACAATCTTAAAAACAACCAGAAGATAAATGAGCATTAAGGATTTCAGAAAGTCATATGACAGTATATGGAGATACTATTTCTAACAATGTCATGTCACATTTTTCTCACAGCTAGATCTCTGACCCCATCTTTTCTGGAAATGGGAAAAATGTGGGTTAGTATCAACAAGGGAGCACTAAATAAACACTAAAAAAACTTTGCAAATAATGTGGCATTAAAATCAAATCAGTTGAGCAATTTTATCCACAGATGTCGTAGAACACAGACCAAGAAATAATGGGTTAAATTATAAGGTTGTTTTTTTTCAGTTGGAGGTCAGAGAAAATGTCCAAATTTCACCAGTTGCTCAAAAATAGAATGGTGGTGGACTCTCCTTCACTGAAAGTGCTTAAACAGAAATGGTCACATGTCAGTAATGCTATAGTGGAAGGTTTCTGCCTTGGGCAGAGGTTTTGAGCACATGATCTCCAAGGACCTCTTCAACCTTTACATTCCGCGAGTAAATGATTGCTAGCACTGGAACTAAAATTTGTCCTAAAATAAAAAGAGGCCTAATAGTGAACACTTCAACTAAATGCAGCACAAGTAATTTCTGTCTTATGTTACAGTCAATAAATAACTTTCTTTTGCATGAAGGTAATAACTATTAAAAAAGAAGGAAACAGTTGGAGTAATTGAAGACATGCAGAGCACTAAAGATAGTAGCGATAGACAGAGTTGTTGATTCCACTCCTTCAAATGGTCTGGTAGTCTAAGTAAATATCACATTTTTGGAAACAAGTAATGATAGTTTTAATTGTCAAGAAAGAGACAATTATTGTAGGGTTATCTTGGAGTCAATTGTGGGCAAGTTATTTGCAAAAGTAATTCAACAAAGGCTTCAAAAAGGTTGAGAACAACTATCCAAGAATAACAGGACATTTTTTGTCTGGAAGAAGATGCTGTGACCGAAATACAATGTCAGTTGTTCACGAAATACATCAGTATACAGACTTATTCTTGTGTTTACTGATTTTGCAGGAGCATTCAACAGTTTCCATTGGCAATGGTATGAATGGTGCTAGTCCAGAAAGTGTTCCCGCTAAAACCATATGCCCCTTGCTTCACGTATACAGTGTATAAAGGATGACACAGTTCCCACTGATGACAAAATATCCAAAGGCTTCCCTGTATATATTGGTGAAAGCAAGATGGGGTTGCTCTCTTTTGAGATTCAACACTATGATCAATGCAGTAAAGTGGTAGTCCGCTGTTTGGGATGGTATCATATTTGATACAAGATGTGTTTATCACTCATCAAATGTTATTTTTGCAGACAATGAAAGATATTCCTATGAAATAATGCTTGATATAAAAATTCTTGGTTATCTCTATCAATATTGACAAGCCCAAGATATTCACAACCAAAGATTCCCAGACAACCACACACTTTGATGAAGCTCACTTGAGCAATTTACATACTTTGACTGATTTATCCAAGAATATAAAAATAGTTGCCATAGATAATGTCAACAATCAAATTGGCCAGGCTATTTTAGTCTTCAGAAATGTGTTTTTAGAGAAAAAGCAGCATAAGGATTTGCTGCTGAAATATACGGTTATCAATAATCTATTATCAAAGCACAAGATCTTGGACCTTGCTTCAAATTGATTTGAAGAAGGTTTATGTTTTCTAAAAGTTCTGCCTGAACCAAATAGTATGGTTTTCAATCTATGCAAAAATAAAAAAATGAAACAATTAAAAAATGGTCTGCAACCAATTTATGCTAGTTGATAAAATTCAGAATGATAACTACTACATGAACCCCTACCAACTTTCTCATGAACGTCTCAGGAAATCACACCCAGGGATTGGAAAGTACAACGAAGAGTCCCCCCCCCCAAAAAAAAAAACAACAACCACTAGCTGAAACATATGGAAGAAGTTTCAGGAAACAGGACCACAACAAAACAATAACAAAACAAAAACTGGAGGAATATGCTATGTGACATCAGCAAACTCATAGTACAAATTGATTACTGTAGATGATTACTAGATATAAACCAAGGATTTTTAACATGAAGATGAGATAATGAATGCAAGCAAACATCTGAAAGACATGCAGCAAAATGTCACAGAAATAGACACGAGGTTTTTGAACACCACATTTGAGAAAGTTATATAAAAACATTGCTCAAAAAATAGTATGGAGGCAGTTTTCCACTGGTACTATATTATATATAAATACTTCACATTTTAATTGAACATATGAATGTGCATATAATATAAACATCATATCAGAATATTCATACTGTCCTATACCTCTACGAACTACAATTACATTGTCTCAAGGTTTGTTTTATTTTTTATTTAATCCAGATTATATTTCAGTGCGGCCTTCTTAAATGTTAACCAGATGACACTTGTGGCTCAGAAAATATACTGAACTGAAAATTATTTGAAGTAGAGCTTAAAGAAATCACCATGGTACAGTTGCTAACATGTGGAAATAATTACTTGCATTTTCAAGCAGATGCTTACGTTGACCAATTCGCTAGTGGAATATGGCCCACTTTGCTATGTGGAAATTACAGAGTATTCCAGCGGTATGATGCAATTGGAAGGCAGCTTAAATAAATATGGAGTTATAAGAAGTAAAAGTACAGTTCAGAGTTGTTACTTTTGAAGTGAAAATACAATATATGCCATCTGAATTCTATATAAACTCCAATATGAACGGCAAAGAACTCAGAGTACAGCCATAGAAAATTATTTAAATATATATTATATATATAATTTATTTTATTTATCAGCACAAATACAACATATATATATATATATATATATATATATATATATATATATATATATATATATATATATATATATATTATAATATAAAATTTACAGAATTATGCTTCCATCTAAACTCGTTTTATTTATATTAATATACATATATCAATTAAAACAGCTTCAAAGAAAAAAATTGGTTTCATAAAAAAGCAATCTAAGTGGCACGATTGGAAAAATTATATTTCTCAAAAATAATTCCATAAATTAGCACTGAATATTATCTTTAAGACTGATTTTTAAACTAAGGATCTACCATGAGATTATTTTTGTTTTGTATGATTTACAATTGTATGTTTTCAAAAAGTCATGTGAAATACATTGAATAAATATATAAATATTATAGACCAGCAGTAATAATATGGTATATTAAATAGTATAGGAAGTATAGAATAGGAGCAAGGATTCATAGTGTGACTGTAAGTTCCAAAACAGGACATTGTTTTTGAAATATTTAGTTTATTTAAAATAACAAAATCTGGAAAATGCAGTTTGAAAATGCAGCAAAATCCCCAACTATCCAGGTTTTAAGAATTTAGAAGACAGAAACAAAGCAGAAAACCTTATACTGTAATGGAACAGTTCAAAACAATACATATGCTTTATTAAAATATATATTGTTGAAAGTACAAACTATTTTGTTCTCTCTTTTTGCGAAAGAAGTTTGGAAAGAAGAATCCTACCTGTTTTGCAAAATTCAGCAAGAATCACCATTGTATGAAGGCTGCACTTTACAAGAACTGTGTGTCAGCTCAGATGTGGTAGGGATGGGATACTCATTTAACTCAAATGCAGCTAAGAACCTGACTGTGTTATTACACAGTAACAGACATTGGCCTGTAGCCTTCCTCTTCACTGTTTAAAACATTGCAAATCTAAGGAAAAGGAGAAGAGCCAAACTTGCCAGAGCAAACAGCTTCAACACACAGGATTATGCATTTATATTCAACACTAATTCTAAATGTAACTCAAAAAAGCTTGAACAGGAACATTTTTTAAAGGGTGAGCTTTAAAAGACTAAAAACCTCCTGCGGCATTTCAGCAATTATGACTGGCCATGAATATCTGTATAGCATCAAGAACTAATGCCTTTTTTTGGTCAGGTCTTTTTGAGATCTGAAAACTGAAAATGGGGTGAGGGGCGACCTGTTGTCATGTCAGTAAAAATGACTGGCTGGCCTTCGTGACACAACCCAGCTGAGCTTGGCTGGACTTGTATGAAAGTTAATAAGGAAGCTCAGAGCTAAAAGCCAGACTGGGAAACTGAAAAATGTCCTGGGAAAAGGAAATAGTTTAGGAACAAAATGGCAGCTTCAGAGGTTTCCAAGCAAAGCTGAGAAATGGGGCATATGTCCCTTGAAGAATGTGCATGACAGAAAATAGCAAAGCTGTGCAGTGCAACACGTAAGCCTAAGGAATGCATGCTAGAGCTGCATAAGATATAAATAAGAATGGGGTCAAGTGGAGCTATGCTTTATCCTAGACATCAGTTCCAGCGGTACACCATGGATCTTCCTGAAAATAATATATGTTCATATATATTTCCTCTCAATGTTTGCCTGTTGGTCATTTTGTCAGAAAATTCACATTGGGGCAAAAGACAAAGACAAATATAAGACATCTACAACAATCACTGTAAGCACTGCAATGGGAAGAAGACTTGCAGAGTCCATCCATAAATACCAACTAATAGATCGAAGTAGATTCGAAGATGAAAACTTCTTAATCATACAACACAGGGACACACAGACTCAACTATAGTTTCAACTGGAGAACTGTAAGCAGGGCCAAGCTAAATCCAAAAATGTAAGGGGATTCCTGGAGGTCTGGCATTTAGGCAAGTCAGCCATCAATAGACACCAGGGGTGGGTTCCGGCAGCTACTACCAGTTCGCTTGTGGTCGTGTAGTAAGCGCCCTTTGCGCACACATGTGCAGTACTATAAAAATGCTTCTGGGCATGCGCAGAAGCCAAAAACAAGATGGTGCTACCTATGGTCCCACTAGGAGAACAAGTTCAGGGGCGTGGCAGGCCTGGGTAGCTGCCGGTTCTAGCGACCCAGGCCGCCAAACCACCACCAGTTCAGCCAAACCGATCCAAACCGGGAAGAACCCACCACTGATAGACACATTATCATCTATTGATTTTAAGTATTAATATGTCCTAGAAACTGAATTTTGAATTATTAAATTTTAAAAGACTGTGGAATACAAAGATTAACAGTAAGAAGGTGTGAGAGGATTGATTTTTTTTCAACCAGAAGATGAGGTAAGTTCTTCTAAGGAGGCCTCCCCTGGGTTCCCTGACAAAAATAATGGCACCCAATGAATGAAATACCCTCTCCAAAGAAGCTCATGAGAGGCATCCTTTTGGTGGCAGGTAAAGATCTTTTATTTCCCGCCTTTTAAAATTGTATTATAATTCATATTGTTTTAGATTTTTGACAACCATCAGTTTATATGGGATCTTTATTTAGTATTTGATTGGATTGGATATGTTTTAATTGTGTTTTATTGTATACCATCTCCAGAGCTTTAGCTATTGGTAGTTTAAAGGTTTGAATTAATATACACATAAATAGCCAAAGGAAGGTGTTATGAAATCATTGTTTTTCCAATATGATTCCTGATTGGCTGTGTTCACCAGGTGGACAGTTCTGTTCAAAATATAAAAACATATCCTTTTTTACTTGGAATATGTAAACATTTATTTACAGTGGAGGGGTGAAGGGAAAAAAGAAAATGGGATTTATAAGTGGATTGGTTAATAATACATAGGTTTCAACCCAGAGGCAGCACATTTCATACTGAAAAGAGACAGCAGTGAACATTTAGCAGTTTTAATTTACAAATAATTTCTACTTCCTTCCTGCATTGTAGAGAAATTCCTAAGTTACCACAGAGAAATTCTTAATTTACCAGAAAGACTGGAAAGAGGTGGCTGGAGTCAACATTAAAGGAACATCACTGAAAACAAATGTTTGCTAGTTTACAGTGCATGAAGATAATGTTGTGTGATGGTCTGTGACCATTTTGGAGAGCTATTTAATTTACATTTGCTGAATTGGAATGTTTGCCATCAAAAACAAACACGTTTAAACTAGCAACAAGAGTGAAAATTTCAAAAGTTTGTATAAATAAAGGGATCTGGTACTCTGGTACTATCTGACTTCCTGGACTTCACAATACACCACTGCCCATAGCACCCGCTGCTCCTCCTCCATGGTCTCTAGTAGCTCTCTAACAATGTCTGTCAGCCCACCTGGGGCCTCTGTCAGCTGCCCCATGGCTCCGTGGACCTGCCAGCTCTCTGAGTTGCTCTAAGCTTGATCTGCCAGCCCTCTGATCTACTCAGTGAGTCCTCCATTGTTCTCCATTGACCTGTTCAATGCCTCCCTGGCTCTCCTACGGATTCTTCTGACCTCTATTGGCTCTGTCTTATCACCACCACTGTACTGACCATGCTTCCTAGTGTCTGTCTGCAATACTACTCTCTCTGCACTCCTTACTTGGGATCCCCACCATTTCTCACTTAATGGCCTGCGTGGCCTGGGGTTACAATGGCAACCCAAACTTCCAGGATTGCTTTCATTAGGCAATGTAATTGTTTAACATCACGTTTTATGACCATATTGATTAGCAACAGCAATCATGATCCCAACTACTGTTGTAACCCAAGAACTACCTGAATTTCATAGGAAAAGGTAAACTATCATATAGTGTATACTTTTATGTTCTATGACTTGGATCGCAAAAAAAAAAAGATACGATCAAGCTTTAGTGTAAAAAAAAAAAAAAGTCCCAAATACTCCATCTTTCCTCCAGTTTTTGTTGTTGATGCTGTTGTTTTCTTAGTGTTCCTAACAATCCTATGAGACAGATTAGGCTGAAAGATAATGGCTGGCTCAGAATCATTCAATTACTTTTATGGCCGAGTAGAGATTTGAAACTGAATGTCCCAGGTGGACTCCAGCATTCTATTTACTATAGCCCATCTGGATTTAAATATCACCGTTACTGTTTAATTCAGAAATCCATTTTTCAGTTAATAGAACCAACCTAACCCCTCTATGCCTTTTGTTATAAAAGGATACTGTTGGCTTCTCCATTGGAATTTTGATTTTATTTACCTGTTAAATTTATAGCCCAGCTTTCATGCAGCTCAATGTTTAGACAGCACTGCCTCTTTCTATTTTCCCAATAACAAACTTATAAAGGTATATTGGGCTGAAAGAGATTGACTGCCCAAAGTCACACAATCACCTCATAAAACCGAGACTAGGACTACGTTTTCCCATTCATACGAAATACTCTCTTTACTATACCATACTGGTTTCCTACAAATGGCTAGTTACAGGTAGTCCTTGACTTATGACCACAACTGAGCCCAAAATTTCCATTGCTAAGTAAGACTATTGTTAAATGAATTTTGCTCATTCTACAACCATTCTTGCCACAAGTTAAGTGAATCACTGCAGTTGTTATGTTAGTCACATCGTTGTTAAGTAAATCTGGCTTCCCCACTGACCTTGCTTGTCAGAAAGTCACAAAAGTTGACATGATCCCAGGACACTGCAAATTGCAAAGCATCCTAATTTTGATCACATGACCATAGGGATGATGCAATGGTTGTACGTGCGGAAAATGTTCACAAGTCCCTTCCTTAAGTATTGTTGTAACTTCAAATGGTCACTAAAGAGCAATAGCACTTAGACTTATATACTACTTCACTGTGCTTTACAGGTCTCTCTAAGTGGCTTACAGAGTCAGCATATTGCTCCCAACAGTGTGGGTCCTCATTTTACCCACCAAGGAAGGATGAAAGGCTGAGTCAACCTTGACCCAGTGAGGATTGAACCCCTGGCAGTCAGCAGAATTAGCCTACAATTCTGCATTCTAAGGGGGCTTTGGGGGAGGAGCCTGTCGCCGACGGGAGCTCAACGGAGCTCCTCTCAGAGTACTGGTCTGTATATCTTATAAGATCTATAGATATCTCCCCTTTCTGGCAGAAAGGGGCAGGGAGAAGGTCAGTCGTTAGGATCTCTTTGTAATTCACAGCCTTTTTTTTCCGCTGTGAATGGAGAAGAGGTTCAACATTAGCTGAGCTTTTACTCCAGCCAGTTCTTCGCAGCTGCTTTTTTGCAGCCCTAGGCAGGTTGC
Organism: Thamnophis elegans; assembly: GCF_009769535.1. Classification (NCBI taxonomy): domain Eukaryota; kingdom Metazoa; phylum Chordata; class Lepidosauria; order Squamata; family Natricidae; genus Thamnophis; species Thamnophis elegans. The sequence goes on from NC_045541.1 coordinate 89,393,478, forward strand.
CCCCCCCCCCCAGGACAAAGCTAAGCTATTTAAAAATCAATCCGGGCGGGGACCATTCCTGAGGAATTTCTTCTATTATTATCCAAAATACCAGCTTCAATTTTGTAAAAGGCTCCCTTTTCTAGCTGCGTCACAAGATGGCGATCTTATAGCTTTTGTGTTTGACGTGACGTACTTAGTTAGCCCTACTCTCCTGAAGGCTTCTCCGTACTAACTGTTAAAAGATTAACTGAGGGGAGCAGAGACTTTGATTGTTGGCTTGCTTGATTGCTTGTTTTTATTTTTTATTTTTTTGGAATGGCTCCCAAATCTAAGCAGAAGCGCTTCCTTAATAACACATCTCAAAAAATTGCTATGAAGTCGCTGCCCTTGCCTCCTACGCCCTCCACTGGAGATTTGTTAACACAAGAATTTCTTCTCAAAACGCTTAATAATTTCAGACAGGAAATTAATCAACTGATATCGGATTTATATGATCAATCTGATGCTAAAATTGCTCAAGCAAAGGAGGATATGATCGGAGTAATGACAGTTATGACAGATTATATTGCTGAAACGGAGGATAAATTGGAACTTTTGGAAGAAACCAACTCTAATTTGACATCCAAAATCCAAACGTTACAACAGGAAATTGAAAATGCTCAAAAACAACTTGTCATGATAAATTATAATAAGACTGCGTTTGCAATAAGAGTTAGAGGACTGCGTGAAAAGGAACAGGAGAATTTGAAACAGATCTTCTTTGAGGCTCTTAGCCGTTCGGTGGGAAGTCCGGGACTTAACTTTGATTGGCAGATCCAAAAAATTTACCGCCAGAATTCGTGGGTAGCAAAACAGCGACAGCTTCCGAGGGACATAATTATATATTTCACCACAAGGGAATCCAGAAATGTGATAATACAGAGGCTTTACAACAAGAGGCTGAGAATTGATGGGCAGGACTTGATTGTTTTTAAAGAAATACCATCTCAAATATTAAGAGCAAGGAGAGACTACATTTTCTTAACTGAAGAACTCAGAAATTCTCAGATTCCATACAAATGGGAAGTCCCGGCTGGCATTACAGTTACATTTGAGAATCAAAAACATCGCTTTAACTCTGTCTGTGAAGCCCGAGAATTTTATTACAAGACTTTGAAGGCGGGACTTCCTGATTCATCTGGACCTGGAGAGAGACAAGGAGAAGGAGAAGACAAGCAGCGGGACACGTGGCCACAAGGCGGAGGGTGTTGCTTTCCTCTTCCGGAAGGGCAGAAGAGTAAAGAATAAAGACTTAGCGATGCTTTTAAAACTTCATGATTTCTGCCTGGTATAAAATGGAAAAGTTGTACATCGATGATGAGATATGGAGGCTGAAAGAAGCGCTGCTGATTGTGGACATATATTGTATATAAGATTTGTTTGAACTCTAACTCAAATTGCGCATGAATTATTTTCCTAGGCGAGGAGAGCGGAGATCGCGATCTTCTTGAGTTGTGGTTTGGGACGAACGGAGTTGGGAGCTGCGTGGGAGATGGAAGGGTAGCGAAAGCTTAACTAGACTACTTGGGGCTAGAATGCAAGCTGATGTTTGTATGAATTGCTATTTCAATATAAGGTTAAGAAAGATTAGTCAGAGAGTCTCCAGGAAGGTGGAGTAAATATGTGAGGAGCAATGGACGCGGATAAAATATATATGTGGACATGGGTAAAGGCAGGGTGGAAGGTAAAAAATTTACACGTGGATGTGGGTAAGGACAGAATGGGAGGTGTTGGAAATGAAAAATGAAAGAAGTACTTGAGTTTAATGGTTTCATAGAAAGGTTTGGATATTTGGATAAAAAAGAGATAAATTAAAGGTCCGAATAGATAGATAAAGCAATGAGACCTTTAGTTGGAGAACCCCAATTGATTAACTTACCTGGCTTTAATAGAGTTTGAAACCCTGCAAGTAATAAAATAACCGAAATTTGGAATGAGGCACATTGTTTAAGATTTACAGAGGATGGGAAGCTGTGTTAATGTAGCGGGTTTATTGATCTTTCTTGTTTTTCTTTTTTTTGTGTGTCTTTTTCTTTCTATTTTTTTCTTTTAATTTTAAAGTTAGTTGGTCTTATTACACTTCAGTGCTTGTTAAAGAACTATGCCGGGTATGGGACCTGGGAAGCCGTAAAGGGGTTAGGGAGGGGGGATTATAGGGGGGAGGGGGGAGGGTGGAAATACAGTTTCAATTCTTAGAACAATAAGAATGCACTTGTATACTGTTGCTCGCTTTTCTTTTCTTTTTTCTTTCATTTTCTAAAAAATAAACTGAATAGATTAATTGTAGGGATACACCAAAGTGAGGAGTAGAGGGAAAGAAGAGGGAGAAGTAAAGAGGGAGTGAGAGGGGAATGTAAGGAGGGTGAGATGGAGGGAGGGGGAGATGTCTGAGGGGGAAGGGAAGTAGAAGAGGGGAATGTTGGAGGGGAGAAATGAAAGTTGGAGGGGGAGAAGAAAGGGTGTATGGGGGATTGAAGTGTTATGTTGGTTTTTTTATGGTGGATTTTTCCCCCCTTTTTTTGTTTTTTTTGTTACGCACAGTATATAAGTGATTGTATAAAATGAAAATGAAAATGAAAAGAAATAAAAATATGGAAAAAAAAATTCTGCATTCTAAGCACTGCTTCACCACAATGAATGGTTGTAAGTACCTGTTAATGCCACACTATATTACACTTGCCTCTGAAAGCATTTGTTGTTATTGTTTATTTTAACCTGGCAACTATGTAATTAAGTTTTCATAGTTCAATAACTGCTATGTTGCTTAGATTCTTTGTAAATAAGAGTAATTAACAGGCGGCAAAGAAACATTTTCTTCTTGGTTTGATTTGAGAATAAAAATTGTGGGGTTTTTAAATATAATATAATTTTATAAACGATAGATTTCATTTTGAGATTTTAGATTGATATTCTTTATTTTGTTTAAAAATAAAATATTTCTATTTAAGCATTTATTTAAACCAGTCCCCAAAATCTGTAAATTCAGGTACTTTAAATCTCCTGTAATTTCAGTCATAAAGGAGACTGAGCAGAAACAGTTTATAAGCTCTGACTTTCAATGAATTTCTATATTATTAAAAGAGTAGGTAACCAGTCAAACAGGTTCTTAACATCCAGTTCTCTTGTTGAATTTTCACTGTCAGATAGTAATGAATAATGTACACAGTAGTATCACTTTACATCGGAGCTGAATAGCAATATAATGCAATATGACTGAAAAATTCAACAACAAAGCAAATAAGTACAGCTGATCATTGGGAACATACTTAATCTAAGCTTTAGCTAAATCGTTTGTAGAATCAAGAGTGATATTAAGTGTGCTTGCTTAAAGAAGAACTTTCACTGAAAAAAACCTTGTTTTCCTACCTGTTGAAGCATCTCTTCTGTAGCATTAAGCTTCAGCTGATGCCCTTCAAGGCAAACTTCTAAGTCCCGGATTTTTTCTCCTTGGGCTTCAACTTGGTCTGTGAGAACACTCACCTATAATTTAAGGACAAGTATGATGTCGACTGTATCAGTAGCAGCAAGCGTGCAAAAGTAACAACATAAAAATAATAACACTTTTAGCAATCAGATCTCTTGTTTTCGAACAATCTTATTATATAAAGTTTTCCAGTTAATTTTGTGTCTAAGGAAGGATTTGAATCCACCTCCCCACAGGCCTAGATCTATACATTGTCTCCCCTGTCACATGCCTCTTAACCCTTCCTGCAAATATTACAAACTGATTAACAGTTTAGCTATTTTCAAAAACAATTTAATTTTCACCTTAAAAGTCACTACATTGCACATTAAAAATGAACCAACAGAATTTTTAATTAATTAAAAAACAAAGGAAAAATGATCTATTAAAAATTGTCCTGAAGACCATGCAATAATATTTACATTAAACACTCCTTTGAAGGAAAAAGCCTTTGTAGAAACCCTGTTAATATTTTAAGCAGGCTTTGAGCAAGCAAAGTCCTTTCAGCTTTTGCCAATTTTCCCCTTAAAAGCAGGAAAAGCACAAAGCAAAAAACCTTTCAGGAAGCTAACCAATAACCGTTCTTCTTACAAGAAAAGCTCACCTATCAAACAAAGCCTCTCTAACTTACATAACGCAGTACACAAAAGACATGTCCTAGTACTGTCAGTGTGCTAGTTCTCGCCAGTTCAAAGTATACAAGCTTGAACACGAATGGAGAATTTATGCAGTGAAATTGCCACAAAAGAGAGAATTATTATTACTGAGAGAGATTTATAGAAAAACATTATTAAGAAATAAATAACTCCATCCTAAAAGAAATTAGGAAATAAATAAATACATACATACAACATACATACATACATACATACATACATACATACATACATACCAATCCGTTTAAAGCAACAAAGCCAACATTCTACAACCCCCCACCTATATCTATATTTACAGAAAAACGGCAGCTCCGATCACGCTTTGCTCGCACAAGCACGAAGCCAAAAGCACCAGCTTGAAGATGACGAGTGTGACCTCGCCAAAACGTCACCAAGATACTGTCAATCTTACACAGAAAAAGACCTGAATACGCCAAGACCTGCATACCTATACCCATGAAAATCTACAAAAACAAATATCCTACCTCTATGGGGAGGAAACCTTCCTGCTGACCAGGACCTACGAAAAACTCAAAGTCCAAGAGCCACCATCTTATGTGACCTCACATTCCTGTGCAACTGCCGAGATAAAAATGTAATCCCCACATGCTTCCAACTAAAATTCCATTAAAAAACCTCAGCCACCGAAAGGATCCCCAAAAGAACTGAATTAGCCCTAATCAGAAACAAACTCCACAGGAAAAGATTCCTACTAGACCAAACCAACTGGGACCTACTCACTCTTCACCACAAACTCAGCAACAAAATCCACCCAGCACTCTGGGACAAATCTAAACAACTAGTCGTCTGGAGAGCCGAAACAGAAACCTCCCACAAGAAACACACCAACAAACTCCACAGACTAGAAAAACAACAGAAGCCCAACCCCCCTCCACAGCAACTCATGAAACGAACAATACATAACATATCAGACAGGACCCTCACCATAGCAGAAACCAATGTCCTTTCCAAAGGATTCAACTTTGCAGTCGCCCCCAAACTCATCCCCACTGAAAACATCATATGCGGAGTTGAAACTACCCTAACCAATATCAACCCAGATGAAGCCAATAAAATCAGACTTGAAGTCACCAATGTCCTTTGCTCCAGCAAACCACCCAGAAGCAATTTACATAAAGAGGAACAAAAAGCACTCACCAACTTGAGGAAAGACAACAACATAATCATTCTCCCAGCAGACAAAGGTAACACCACTGTGGTGATGAACACATCTGACTACCAAGCCAAACTATCCAACCTACTCCAAGACCCTGCTTACAAACCTCTAAACACAGACTCCACCACCTACTTGGAAAAACCCCACCAAATCCAAAATAAAAGCCTCTCCCACCAGTGAAGAGATCCAGCAAAGAATCATCCCCAGAAAAAAATCATCCAGATGCCCCAAGCTTTATGGCCTTTCCAAGATACACAAAGAAGGAACACCACTCAGACCCATAGTCAGCTCCATAGACTCACCTCTACAGAATCTCGCCAAAGTTCTTGCCAAACAACTTCAGCCCTACACAGAATCAATCACCTCACACATCCACCTCATAGAAACAATAAAGAAACAAAACCTACAACCCAGCGACCTACTCATGAGCTTCGATGTCATATCCCTCTTCACCCAAGTACCTATTAAAAAAGCCTTGACAGCTATCCAAAACAAATACAACCCGCCCAAGCACATCCTAGATCTGACCAACCACTGCGTAACCAACACATACTTCATCCACAATGGACAAACAGATAGAAGGAGTACCTATGGGATCACCCCTCTCACCCGTCATCGCAAACCTATACATGAAACACTTTGAAACCAACGCCTTAGATAAATCTGAACACAAACCCAAACTCTGGCTTAGATATATAGATGACACTTTCATAATTTGGCCACATGGGAAAGAAAAACTGGACAACTTCCTCACACAACAGCCTACACCCCAAAATACAATTTACTATGGAAATAGAAGCAAACAACCAACTTCCCTTTCTGGATGTCCTAATCTACAAAAAACCCAATGGCTCCCTAAGACACACCATCTACCGGAAAAAAACACACACCAACCGCTACTTAAACGCACAATCCTATCACCACCCTGCACAGATCAACTCCGTAGCCAAGACCCTCATCTCCAGAACCAAATGCCTAGCCGACAAAGACCACCTGAAAACTGAATTACACGCCCTCGCAAACGTATTAATTTCCAGCAGATTCAAAAAAACACAATTACCAACCTAATCCAAAGGGAGACACCCCCCAAGAACCGAGACATAGAACAGGTCAATGGCATCACCCTTCTTCCTTACATCAAAAGTACCACAGATAAAATCAGCAAAGTTCTCCACAAACACAATATCAAGACATCTTTCGGCACTGACCAAAAAATAGCCAACATCTTAAGAAACCCTAAAGACAATATCCAGCTAGAAAACCAAGGAATCTATGAAATACCATGCAAAATCTGCCCAGTCACATACATTGGACAAACTAATAGGAGAATAAATGCATGCATCGCAGAACACAAGAACACAGTCAAAAAAGAAGAAAAAACTTCCTCCCTTTTCCAGCACCTTAAAGCAACAGGACATGAAATTGATTTTGAAGGAACCAAATTTCTCTCCAAAACTGAACACTTCAACAAGAGAATAATTATGGAAGCCATTGAAATAGAGAAACACCCCAACATGAATAAACGTGATGATACCTCCCGCCTACCAGACATCTGGAAACTAGCCCTAGTCAACAAACGAGTCCCAGACACAAAAACCGACACAGGACCCAAAAAACACAGGACCCCATCACCAAGCACCCTCACCAAACATCAATTCCATCAACCAATCAAGATCTGACAACACAGCCAACCAATCCGTTTAAAGCAACAAAGCCAATATTCCACACACCCCACCTATATTTATAAACAGCAGCTCGGATCACACTTTGTTCGCACAAGCACGAAGCCAAAGGCCCCAGCCTGAAGATGACGAGTGTGACCTTGTCGAAATGTCACCAAGATACTATCAATCTTTTACGGGAAAAGACCCGAATACGCCAAGACCTGCATGCATGCATGCATGCATGCATACGCACTGCTTTTGTAATCCATCTGAAAATGTGGTTTATAAATATGATTATAATTATCATACGATAAATGGGGACTTGCACCATTCACAATTCTTTTATCTTCATAAAACTTAAAATTTGGGATAAATTGATTGAAGAGCTTCATGGATTTGCTATCTCCTTCCTTCTTTTGGACAAGGTTGGTATTAATAAAGGAACTATTGCAGAATGATGACATACTTTTTGTACTTCGGTAATAGTACATGATTATGTACTATTTCCAAAGTAACATAGAGTTAAAGAGAAAGTTGTTGACTGTGAATGCCAACAGATACAGATTATTTTCATATCAGTATCCGCTCAGTTTAGGATTTTTCTCATTAGGATCCTTCAGCCTTCTTTAGCTTTACCTAACCATCACTAAGACAAAATAAAGCCTATCCTCATTGTTATGATACTGACACAACAATGCCTGTACAACTCTAAAATATATTTTGCTTTGTGTCATTTGTGGAAATCCTGCTTTTTGTCTGAAAGAACATGGGCTTTAAAAATTTTCAGTTGCAATCACAATACCATCTTTTTATTACTATGTATTGTACTATATATACAAAAATCCAGTCATTTCACAACCGGTGAGTAAAAATGCTGCAATCGATTTTATGGGAATGAAAATATTTCTAACAAGATCTCTATTAATAATAATTAGATCCATTATAAAATATCTTGCATTAGCTTAATGGTGTAAGCTATTGCAATTGAATCCATTATTACTTGCCACGCAAATGTACTTTTGCAAATAATGTCATATTTCTACATGATGTCCTATTAAGGCAATGCCTCATAAAAGAAGCATTAATGACTTGCACCTGCTTTTCTGAATGCGAAATAGATACTAGAGCAGGAAATAGATATACAGCTCACAAAAATTATTCTAATTACATCATCATCTTCAATTAACTATCATGAACATTTAATGCCAATGGAAGGATAAATGACCATGGATATGAAAATAATAGGGAGGTAGAGAACAAATTGTGGCTTTGTTTCAAGATTATCTTGTAGCATAGCTTAAGAAGTGCAGTTCTATCATGGAAGATACATTCTCCAAGAGGCATATGCTGACAGAGAGGCCTATTTTGGACTTTGTTGGTCAAAGAACTCTAGGGGAAGCATAAGACACTATCTAGCTCCTGTCTACAACACAGTTCTTTCAGCGGTTCCAAGAAGATTCCATCTCCATTTGCACTCTGATACAGGTGACCCTGAGGGCACAGATAAACCCCAAGTGGCGTCAAGAGCCCCCAGGGAGAGTACTAATGACCAAATGACTGCAAAGAAACTTCCGTTTACACTCTTTTCATTTCTTCCCTTTTTTTGCTGTAAGCCACCTAGAGTAGCCCCAGAGCAAGATAGGTGGCAAATAAATTTAACAAACAAACTAACGAGGAAAAACAAATGAAGGAAAACACATAGCACCCTAATTGTAACTTTTTGTTTGCATGTTTGTGTTTTATACTGTAGTTGCTTGATAAGGCTTATTTCCCTATTTGATAGGAAAAGAAATTAGCATTGACCTGACCTAGGTCACATGTTCTTGGCAGTCATAAAAAGAAGAGGCTCATGTTAATGTGAGACAAGCAAAAAACAGACAGCCAAGACATTGCCAAGGAATTCAAGAGACCAGGCATAGTGAAGGATATTGAACGTTTCAATAGATTCCATAAACTATGTTCATAAATCATTCCAGGACTTTATTGGAAGTCAAGGCCCAGTAGATGCCTGGATCTGATGGTTTGCGTGTTTGCTTATTTTCCATTACTGCTTTGTACAATGCCACGGGTGTATCTTGGGAAGAATGCTCCCAGGACTGGTATGGGAAACAGCCGTTCATTTCCTAGGGTTGATAACAAACCAACAAGCAATGCAATCGTTTTGGTAAATGGACAATCCAGCCAGGTCATTTGCTAGTATAGAAGCTTTTAATGTAGGAAACTGATTTTACACAAGGACACAAAAGACTGCACTGATAACAGAACTTACATTGACTTCTACACATGTATGCCTCTTAAAGCTATTTAATTTGCTCTAAAAAGAAGGAAGTGGTTTAATCATTCTACAAGCCTAAACTTATTTCATATGTAGCAGCTGGGTGATTCATCTTCTATAAAAAGCAGGACATACTGTATCTGAAAATGAATATGAAATTATTTTTGACGCCACCATGACTATTAAATGAATCAATGCACTTCATATATTTAACAAGAAGTAGCTGCATCTAGCTGATATTGGCTAATCTTGAAAAAGCAGGAGTGGATCTGGTCAGTACCTGGATGGGGAAAAGTTGGGAAATTCCAGGGTTGGAGGAAATTGCAAAGTTTTAAAAAGTTCTGGAAAAAGCAGTGATAAATTACGGTACTTCAAAACTATTGTCAAGAAAATCCCATGGCTGTATCTCTATAGTTACTAGGAGGAAGACTTTATTATGGCATCATCAATGCAAGGTTATGCAAATTTCATACCTGCAATATGAGAGATTCTTTATCACCTTCCAATCTTGTCAGACGTTCTTGATACGTCTCATTACTGGTAGAAGTATGATGATTCACCTGGGACTGAAAGGAAAAACAAGTTTAGAACACAAATAACAGAAACATAATTATTATATGTAATAAATCTAGTTATTCCATTTTTAATGAATGTAATTATTGTGTAAAGCTAGAGCTTCCCATCGGGGGGGGGGGAGGAGGGAGGGAGGGGGAGAGAGAGAGAGAGAGGGAGAGAAAGTGGTGCAGAAAGGATGCAACAAGCCTTTCTTTGTGTGTGTGTGCGGTTGTTCTATCTTATTCACAGGATATTATATAGCAGTGATGGCAAACCTTTTCGGCATTGAGTGCCCAAACTGAAATATCCGTGCATGCCCATGCATGTGCACCCATGCACATGCTGGAGCACCAGAAACCCCAAGTCCACCTGGCCGGTACACGCATGCCTGTTTTTTCGCTGTTTCTCTGGCCGTTTTCAGGCTGTTTTCCAGTGATCTAGCGCCCGCGAAGACCAGGCGGCTGGTGCACATGTACTGGCCAGAAACCATAAGAGCAGCTGGCGACAGTGTGCCACCCCTGGCACGTGTGCCATTGGTTCGCATCATGGCAATATAGGATCCAAATAAGTAAACATCAGACTAGACTAGTCATAGGAAGGACATGGAGAAAAGCTGCGTGAATACAGTTAAAACAAGCTCAGGTCATTCTAAGATTTAGCTGTCGATGGAACACCCAAGCCAAAAAATAACTCATGCCTGAACCAGAGGGTTGTTAGTTACATCTTTCAATAAAAAAGATTAACTTGCTTTAAAATAAGCCTGGAATGGGTGGGAACAAAGAATACAAGGTGTGTCCTGGTTAATGAAAGGAAATTTGAATCATCACATTTCTCTATCAAAACACAGGCAAATTTTAAGCAAGATATAGTTATTAGGAATACTTTTGTTATTCTAGCTGCTATTATCAACTTAGTTGCCGTGAACAGAGGTAGGAATAATGGTCATTAATTTACAGGTAGTCCTCGAGCCCAAAATTTCAGTTGCTAAGTGGGGCATCTGTTAAGTGAGTTTTGCCCCATTTTACAACTTTTGTTGCCACAGTTGTTAAGTAAATCACTCACTTGTCAAATTAGTAACCCATTTGGTAAAGTGAATCTGGATTCCCCATTGACTTTGCTTGTCAGAAAGTTGCCAAAGGGGATCACATGACCCCAGGACACTGCAACCGTCATAAGTATGAGTGAGTTGCCAGGCATCTGAATTTTGATCACATGACCATGGGAATGTTGTAATGGTTGTAAGTGTTATAAGCCGCTTTTTTCAGGGATGTTGCAACTGTAATAAAAAACATCTCCAGTTCCTGACCTATTTTATAGTTGTCATATGAATAGTGACTTTTTCCAGAACAAAACAGAATTCGTAAAGAAATCCTTAATTAAAGTTCCTGAATGAAGCAAATTATGTGTGTACAAGTAGTCACTATATCTAAGTTCCTCCATGACATTCTGAAATTATACTTGCACAAGAAAACTTCAGTTCCATGGAAAAAGCCCATCTTACTCTAGCATTTTATTTTACACATTGGCCTCTGAGATGGTCACAAACACAAGACATCCTCTTCTCCCAATACTGTTTTCTCTATAGATGGATGTTTGTACTCTGCAATCTGGTGGTAGTCTTGAATTTCAAGACTAATAGACTTTGAAAGCTCAAACCTCTGTTAATTTATACTGCACCCTTTTAAAGCCATCAGATTTAAAAGATATCATCGGGACCTATGATAATTAATTCCACAGATTTGTTATACAGTATGCTATGTGAAGAAGGACTTTCTTTTTTACTTATCTTAAATCTCCTTCAAATTAGGTTTATTTATTGCATGGTTCTTGATCAAATTTCTTCATGCCCATGTTCCCTCAGTCTCTCTTTTTCCAAACTAAAGGTGTAATTCTTTCCAAACATGATGAGTTGCAGTGGTGCAGTGGTTAGAGTGCAGTACTGTAGGCTACTTCTGCTGACTGCTGGCTGCCTGCAGTTTGGCAGTTCAAATCCCACCAGGCTCAAGGTTGACTCATCCTTCCATCCTTCCGAGATCAGTAAAATGAGAACCCAGATTGTTGAGGGAAATATGCTAACTCTGTAAACCACTTAGAGAGGGCTGGAAAGCACTGTGAAGTGGTATATAAGTCTAAGTGCTATTGCTATTGCTATGAACAGAACACTATACAATTTTTCAGATGTAGCCTTTCCATAGATTTATGTAGTGGTGTTACAATACCACGGGTTGATTTTCAATCTTTTTTTTTTTTTTAAATTCATTCAGTCTTCCCAAGCTTCACAAACAGCATTGGGAACAGGCATGCATCTTGAAAATGAGTCTATGAAAATTCAAACATCCTACTAAAGAAAAATGCTCTGTAATGTTTTCAACTTCTAATTTCAAGTCAGCTAGAAGCTTGACTACATGTTGAGCTTTATAATAAATCAGAAAAATCCTAATTAGCCAAGCCTAAGAGATTAAAAACCAAATTCTTTATAATGAACAGGCACATGTAGTAACTAGAAAAACAGGTGCATTTTGAATAATGCTGCAATACATTTTCCCTAGCTCATTTTGTTGTGGAAAAAAAAATCATTCTACATTAAGCCATAAATAGATAAAGTATTACAATGCTTCCTACTCTCATTTAAGCTCCAAAATATCCCAGACTGAAACTACATTAGTTAACATCCACACGAGATGAAGTAATCAGGGAGAAAAACATCAGCTCTGCCAAAGCATCAGCTACTACCGGCCTTAATAAAAATAGACAAACATAGTCCAGACAAGTTCATCTATTAAGTAAACAGCTGTTCTGTTTCAGTCTTAAAAGTATGCAAGGATCTAATGACAAGATAAAAGATAGAAGCACACCCCAAAGGTATATGTGTGTGGATGAAGCTTGAAGAAAACAGTCATAACTATACAAGAAAAACATCTTATGGCCAATCAACTTAAGATAATTATGAAATTTTTGCAGGATCTGGTTGTTACATGTTCATGTTTTAAAGTTCTGGTAACTGCTTACTGGTTATTAGAGTAGATATATTCTTTGAGCTACACATTGTTCCAAGCTAACTCAAAAACTTTCCCAGAGGATTACAGAGTTACAGGAAATTCAGAAAAGAGGGAAAACAGCTGGAACTGTCATTCCAGGCTTGAATTGGACCAAGGAAACCTAGAATGGAGAGAAGAAAACCTAGAATGGAGAGATATCATATCAATCCCACTCCAGAGACCTCTATGATTATTTGGAGATCTAGTGGTGTAAGTTTTCTTCGTAATGCCGAATATCTGCTATACAGTATAAATATTGGTACATGGAGATTTCAGTCTGACATCCACGTCTTCCTCTCTAAGTTGATTAATGGTAAAGTCCTTCAAAGGGCCTCTAAAATATTGAAATATTGAGGGAGGGAGGGAGGGAGGGAGGGAGGGAGGGAGGGAGGGAAAGCGAGATAGAGAGAGATTTCTAATTTTATGAGATATCTTAGGGGGAGAGAAATGATCATGCTGTGCACTTGATGGCTGAACTTCAGAATCTGAACCAAAATCCACTCAGGGCTGGTCCAACACTAACGATAACATCTCACTGGTTGTTCTCCTTGATAACATCATTCCCACACACTGAAACAGAGAAGCAGGATTTGATGCCTTAGGATATTGCATTCTCAATGCAGAGTATGAAAGAATGAATGAAGTTATTTGAGAATAAAAGAGATTTTCAGACAGTTAAGACAATTTAGAAATGGAAGAACAAAGGAAATAAAAAAGGAGAGTCAACACACACAGCATATGGCAAAAATATACTTGACGCAGAAGTCACTGACTTTTTAAAAAGTTGCTGTAGGAGATGACCAGGCTGAGCCCAAGGGAGTGGTCAAATATGTCATCAGTCATGAGTCCCTTCACGCTCACAAGACATTTAAGTCCAACCCATCTTGATTTCCTGTGACTGTTATCTACCACCAATTTGCTTAGGCTGTTAATAATTCAGATTCTTGTAGAGAGTTTAAGCTTAAGCTTGCAATAAATAGGGGGTGTGCATAAGCGCACCAGTGTGCCTACCGTCCCTGTCTTACTGTACCCATTTATCTGCATCTACTTCCTTGGTTCATATTTATGTTCATACTTATACCTGTTACCTTGTATATGTTTGACAAACAAACAAATAAATAAAAAATCTTTATATCCATTTGAATTGCCTGGTTCTCCTGATTTCCCTGGGTTTTCACAGTAGCCTTCAAATTTCAATCACTGACTATGGTAATAATAAATGATCATGGGAAATGGAATATACATAGTAACTGATTTGATAATACACTAATAACCATGTTCACAAGTATATACAAAACTCATGATCAGGAAGGAACCTTCCAAAATGTTCTATTAATTGGGCTACCCTAGACCTAATGCTTTGGCATACAATGGAGCAATTCCACGTAGCTAATTTTTAAAAATGTGTTCAATTAATTAACTTATCTGCTACACCTTCAAAAACTTAGATTTCTGCTTTTGTTAAAAATGAAATGCTCAATATACCAAACAGCACCATAGGTCAAAAATAAATTTTATATATATTTTTAAAAAAACTGACAACAAAAAAACTCCAGTACATGATTAAGGAAAAAAATGTCTTCTTCAGATAGGATGAGGAATATTGCATAGGAGTTCTAATTTCCAATCAACAGTTCTTCCAAATCGGATCAGAAACTGTGAAAAAAGAAGCAAGATCACAGGAGACGGAAATAATTATATATATACACACCAACATACCAATATTGTTTATTCATACACTAGTACCACAGTCAGTGATTGTTTTCATTATTGTGTTTGTTTGCCATTAACACATTACGCTTTAATGCTATGTGGTTCTTTTGGTTTACTGTTTTTGATATTGTTTTTCTGTTGTATGCTGCCCAAAATCACACAGTTAGATTTGGGTGGCCCTCTTAGTCCATACAATAAAATAATAAAACAAATTAAAAAAAATCTCTTTGTCTCACAGATTTCCTTTCGGCTGGTTTTATAGATGACAGCACTTTTTCTTGCAAACCACTATGTTATTTTTCAATTTACCATCCCTTTCTTGTTCTCACTTGATTCATTCTTGCTTAATTCTCTTACACTCAATTCATTTGCTTTTCAGTTCCTCTTTCCCCACCCTTCCTCTGACTCCTTATTATACTTCATTACTTCATGTTAACACAATACAATTTCAATTCTGCTAGACTTTACTTAGCCCTTCTCCTTCATTCACCCCTGCTGAATCGTTACTTAATTAACTTTTTTTCCTGCCTTATTGTGTGGATTATTTATGTATTAGATTTATATCCATCTTTCTTTCTCTTTTTATTTCCATAAAAGAATCGTGTGACATGGATTGGGCTGAATGAAACTAATTTTTAGTATTTTTTTAAATTTGATATGCCCTTCAATCTAAGTTCTTATGCCCTTCAATCTTATCAGTCAGAATGCATTGAGAGAATGGCTGGCTCAAATCCACCTAGTGAACTTCCACAAGTGAGGGTGGACTAGAACTTGGGGTCTCCTTGCTCCTAGTCCAACATGTTGTCCATTCCATCACACAAACTCTTAAAAATGAGAATGGTCTGTGTTACTTTTATCTTGGAAGCAATATTCTCCGAGATTACAGTCGGAACCTATTGATAGGGGTATATATTAGGGTAGTAGGAAGTGAAATCAAGAACAGGGTAGGTAGAAGTTGTTGATGTTCAGTCAAATTATATTGGCAAAGGATTACTGAGGATTAAAGAGAAAAGTAAAGTCTTACACTTTAGGCAAGAAAAACCAAAAGTATACATATAGACTGGGTGAAACTAGGCTTAATAGCAATAACTGTGAGAGGAACTTAGCGGACAAGCAGTTAAATATGAGCTAGCAGTGTGCAGTGGCAGCCAAAAAGCCAATGCAATCCTAAATTGCATTAACAGAGAGATAAAATCAAGATCAAGTGAGGTACTAATACCACTCTATAAAGTCTTAGTAAGACCACACCTAGAATACTGCATCCAATTTTGGTCACCACAGTATAAAAAAGATGTTGAGACTCTAGAAAAAGTGCAGAAGAGAGCAACCAGGATGATTAGGAGATTGGAGACTAAAACATATGAAGAATGGTTACAGGAACTGGGCATGGCTAGTTTAGTGAAGAGAAGGACCAGGGGAGACATGATAGTAGTGTTCCAATATTTGAGGGGCTGCCACAAAGAAGAAGGGGCAAACTATTTTTGAAAGTACCTGAAGGACAAGGAATAATGGATGGAAACTGATCAAGGAGCGATTCAACCTAGAAATAAATTTTCTGACAGTGAGAACAATCAACCAATGGAACAGCTTGCCTTCAGAAGTTGTGGGAGCTTCATCACTGGAGGCTTTCAAGAAGAGATCAGACTGCCATTTGTCATAAATGGTGTAGGGTCTTTCCTGCTTGGACAAGGGATTGGACTAGATGACCTATAAGGTACCTTCCAACTCTGTTAAATCTATTACTGAGGCTCAGAATATGCTATGAAAATAGCTTAAGTAGATAGATTGTTCAATGAAACAATGTGCAAAATTTGGGGTACTATATACCCTTTTAATAGTATATATTTCCCTGCAAATTTTATCCTGCCCTAATAAAACACGCCAGCAACTGTTCTAAGCAAAAAGATGTTAGAAAATGGGAGGGGAAATTCTGTTTTTCACACTGCTTCAGAATGTACATGGGTCAGGCTGGCTGCTCTTTGGACCTAAACAAGCTAAGGGTCCAGATATGAAGCAGATTGGCTATATTTTGCTCAGTACAACTGCTTATCACTTATGTAAACAAAGTAATGTCCGTATGCGAGATATTGAAAAATGTCAGGTTGAGTTAACTACCCAAGCTATAAAAGGGAGCTGTACCCATCAGAACAGCCTACTTTGCTTTTGCGGTATCATTATCCTTGAATACTTAATAAAATCCATGTGTCCTAAAAGCAACTACTTGTGCAGAAAAGATATAGCAGAACATTGAGATATGTTCAGTGCATTGTGGCATTCTGTTAATGAGAAGTGGCAGACGGAAGCAGAGCAGAGACAAGAGAATGTGGTCATCCAGTTATTTGTTTAGTAGCTCATCATTTTGAAGGCTGTGATCTGGTTTATTAATACACACTCAGATTTGAAAAGAAATGGGGGAAGGAACAGCTGCCTGAGCTTTTCAGCACAATTCTGATGTCAAGAGAGAGAAAACTGAGATCCAGTTGAATAATGTGTTTGACTTTCTGGGGAGTTCAAAATGAGATATCTTTCTTACTCTGAATCGTGCCATTATTAATGTAATAACCTGATACAAATTATATAGAGAGGTTTCACAAGAGTTGACTGCATCACATATAGCAAGCACATCATTAGCATATTTATTTACAACACTGATGATTGTCTGCTACTGGGTGTCAGGGTTTCAAATAGCATCCTCAATAAAATAAGAGTCTGAGGCTAGAGTTCCAATTTATTAGAAGAGCCATGTTGGCACATCTGGGAAAACCCAAATCTGAAAGCTTCCAGGTTTTCCACACCCAGTTGAAAGTTCAAGGCCCTACCCCAGCACCCACATGTCCATCACATGGTCCAATCAGTCACTGCCCCAAAAGATGATTCCTCCCAGTGACGCCCCTCTAGGTGCCAGGGCCGGATGACCTTGACTCTCTGAGAAAGAATGTTATTTTGACTACAAAGTTCCCATGCTCCTTACAATCCCCCCTCTCACGGTAGAATAGAATATGTGGCAGA
The DNA here is from genome assembly GCF_009769535.1 of Thamnophis elegans. Taxonomy (NCBI): domain Eukaryota; kingdom Metazoa; phylum Chordata; class Lepidosauria; order Squamata; family Natricidae; genus Thamnophis; species Thamnophis elegans. The sequence goes on from NC_045541.1 coordinate 89,411,049, forward strand.
CTTGAGGGCCATTGTAAAAGATGGCTTCCAAGCCTGACACTGGATTTCCTGTACATTTCCCCAAAGAAAGACCTAACAGCTGCAAGCCATGTAGACCCACAGCTGACCTTCGAACATCATTTGTCAGCTGTGACCAGGGGGGCATTTGCCCAGGTTCGCCTGGTGCACCAGTTGCGTCCCTACCTGAACCGGGAGGCCCTCACAATAGTCACTCGTGCCCTTGTGACCTCTAGGCTGGAATACTGCAATGTGCTCTACATGGGGCTGCCCTTGAAGAGCATTCGGCGACTTCAGCTAGTCCAGAATGCGGCCGCGCGAGCGATCGTGGGTGCACCTCGCTTCACCCATGTAACACCTATCCTCCGCGAGCTGCACTGGCTGCCTGTTGATCTCCGGGTGCGCTTCAAGGTGCTACTTATCACCTACAAAGCCCTTCATGGTAGTGGACCTGGGTACTTGAGAGACCGCCTACTGCCAATTACCTCCACTAGACCGATACGATCCCATCGATTAGGCCTCCTCCGAATTCCATCATCCAGCTAGTGCAGACTGGCAACTACCCGGAGGAGAGCCTTCTCGGTGGCTGCTCCGACCCTCTGGAACAAACTCCCCGTGGAGATTCGTACCTCACCACCCTCCAGTCCTTCCGCACCGCTTTAAAGATCTGGCTGTCCCGGCTGGCCTGGGGTTAAGATTCTAACCCCACCCGAATTGTGTGACTGTTGTGTTTTCTTTTTAATATGTTGTATTGTCTTCATGTTGGAAAATTGTTTGTCCTTCCCCCCCCCCCCCTTTTTGAACTGTGAACCGCCCTGAGTCCCCCCAGGGAAAAGGGTGGCATACAAATAAAGGGAAATGGAAATGAAGCAACAGGATTTATCCCAAAAGCCAAATTTCTCCATTCAGTCTCTCCTCCTTTAGACAGAAAGGGTCACATTGCAGCCCAGGCTTCCTAAAGAGGCAATTTGGCTCAGGTAGGGAAACCATTTTAAGGATCCCATTTTACAATGGGATATACTGCCTGAGGCCCAGAGCTTAATGCATCCCTCAAAGATTTCAAAATACTGTAATTTTCGATGTAACAAAAAGATAAACTCATAAAATGCATATCTAATGGATAAACATGATATATTTCATTTAAATGTAAATGACAATAAATTCAATTGAATATTTATTTTGACTCATCCTTTATTTCTTTGGAGGGGGGAGGGAGATAACCCATAATAAAGTGTGGCTCTCAGCTTCCTCAAAAGTTATTTTATTACTGCTCTAAAAGAATTATTTTGTTGCCTCACATGTTTCTCAAAATGGGTGAGGCCGCAGCCACCTAGAGTTTCCCCCAGGTGAGATGAACATACAAGTTGAATAAATAAATAAAAATAATTTTTGGGCACTCTCTAATGAAAACATTGTAGAGTATGAGCTGCATCTTTCTTAACTAGTGGGACAAAGTTATGGGAAGTATCTCAATCATCAGCTTGCTAATCATCAGCTCACCTAGCCAACATTTCCCCCCTTGGTTTGAGCTACATTCAGAGAACTAGCTATGCACAGCAATATCATTCTCCACATGGGGAGACCCCTGCTGATACAGCTTTATGTTGATTCATTGTGGGTGCATAAAGATGTGGAATTTTGTTTTCAGCATGTCACTGGCAGCCTGAGTTGAAGTGAGAATCAGAGTTTATCATAGAGGAATATGATCCCGTTTTCAAATACAGAGAAATACTTGGTGATACTGCACCAAGTGTCCCGCCATTGAAGTGAAGATGGATCCTACAAAAAGGTCTTGGTTGATGGCCTTGAAGGACAGGCGAAAGAGTCACTATCAAGGCAATGGTCAGTTAAGCAAGGCTTGAGCCTGAGCCAAGAAATTAACTCGAGAAAATTGTCCCAGGCAAGTTCACAGGAAGGGGGTGCAAGGAGAGAAGAATGTTCAGACTTGCAAGATTCTGTTATCATAGCTGTTACGATAAAAGTAATCCTGACCTATAGGGAATTGGGTTCTTAATCTAGTCTATCTTGTAGGGCTGACACATATCACCTCTACGATTCTGTGTAAGCTGACCTTTTATAGCCTAGAGTTATATACTAAACAGACAATTACGGTTATTTTAGCACATCATGGTTTTAAAAACCCAGGCCTGACAATATGTTAACCAAGGCTTATTCTGGACTGATCCATTGCTTTGACTTAGTAGATTTCACGCGTTGATAAACATACGGAAAGCAGAAAGTGCCTGATAAAAGTAATGCAACACCAAGCAAAATAAGGAAGTGGCTAATTTGTATCACATGTGATCTTTTAAAGATGGACAAACATGCGCTAAGTAATGCTTTTTTTCTTACTAACTCTTTTTTAGCATAATTACTTTGTTATGCTTCTCTTGTGAAAAAAAAAATTCACTATTGACTCCTGTCACTTGACCTTTCTGTGTGCTGGTACACAAGGGCACTTTCTGACATTAGTTTCCAAACTAATTTTGGAACGCTTTCAAGAGAATATTGCATTTTTTGTGGGCATTGGTTTGATGATAATATATGAAATCTTGCATAATCTTTTCTTTTTGTTCAAGTAAAGCAGATGTATGTTTTTTAATCTATTTCATCCATTAATCTATTTCATCCATTAATCTATTTCATCCATTGAATATGTGAATGGTTTTAGATTATTTATTTCAGTTCATTCTTATAATGAACTTGTAATTTTGCAACATCAGAACAGAAATCACATTTGAATCCCCCTCCCCCATTCCAAGATTTCCTTCTCTTTGAAATTAGAGCCTGCTTTGGCAAATGCCACTGAGGACGGATAGAAGTCCAGCTCAATTCCTTTCTCTCCCTCACCCTGGACTGGAGGAAGTAGAGCTTTTATTACCAGCCATAGAGCATCGGTTTACCACCACAGCTGGTGGCCAAGCATGCAGCATCAATGTAATCGTATGACATTAAAAAAATCAGTGTAAAATGAATTTTCAAAAAAATAAGATGACTTATCAAAGGAGCTTGTGAAATTTCATGCAAATCATATTTCCCCCCCTCTGGGAGGAATAATAGAATAACAGAGTTGGAAGGGACCTTGAAGGTCTTCTAGCCCAACCCCATGCTCAGACAGGAAGTCCTGTATTATTTCAGACAAATGGTTGTCCAATCTCTTCTTAAAAACTTCCCGTGTTGGAGCATTCACAACTTCCAGAGGCAAGTTGTTCCACTGATTACTTGTTCTATCAGGAAATTTCTCCTTAGTTCTAGGTTGGGTCTCTCCTTGATTAAGTACCTTGAATTCTCTTCATGTACTACTGTTCCACTACATAGTGTCTCTTCCCAGCCCTTTTAGAAGTAGGGCATTTTGTTCCTTAAAAGCCTTCTGTATAATACCAAAACCACTAAAACCCCATCCTACTTCTCTTTCCTCAGAATCTGAGAAGAAATGGTAGAGTAAATATATTTAACAAAGCATATTGAGAAATAATCCCAGCTTCTCCCATGGCTTTGAGAATTAGTTGTCTAAAAAAGAAATTAGTATACAATTATTATACAACTTTCTGGAAAGTGCTCTTTAGCTTGTTTGTTAACAAGTTTATTTGAAAGAGCAATCTTCTCTCTTAACTCACCCATCCACCTTTTAGGAAAATCTTTTAATCTGTTTTTTAAATTCCCAGAATTATAAACATGGGGCTGCAATCTTACATCTATTTATTTAGGAATAAATTATGACTCCAATAGGATTTACCATGAAAAGATATATTCAACATCAGCATGAAATTCCTCAATACAAAAATCCAAGTACCCACTGTCAAGCTTTGTAAACCTCAGTGACTACTGTAATAATACTGAATGTAGTGAAGATTGAATCTAAATAATGCAGATTCCCTCTGCATTATTAAAATTAAATAGTATAAAAAATAATACTTTATGTAAACAGCATCTTAACTCAACATTAAAGATGCAGTCCCGAACTAGAGGGAATATCTGGAATATACGTCCAACATTACTGTACATAAAATATACAGTATTAAGTATTTCTTAATAATTGATTTAGATTAAACATTATAAAATGGAGTGGATCTAAATCAGTTGGTAGTAATACATTTTAATCTACTTAAGAAAGCCTGAAACTGTTTAAATCTAAAAAAAACCAAAACCCTATCTTGCAAGTTAATTAGCTAACTGACTGGTCTGATTAACTGAACTTTTATTAGTTTTAAAAGCAACTGTACAATATCTTTTCGAAAGATACTAAAGGAAAGTTTTGCAAAGAAACATGATCACCTCACTGGAAAACGGAATCTAACTTGAGCTCTTATGGAGAATGTCCACCACCAAGCTCAATGATTGCTTGATCATTTTGCTTAAACTGTCTTGCGAGTTTTACTCAAAGACAAAGGAATACTGGCTGTGTCCCCAGTGCCCTCCCTCTCAGGCTACTAGTTTCAAACTAGTAGAACAATTTCTCTCACAGTGGCAGAAAATGTAACATGCTTAAATTCTTCTCTCCCTATAAGCGTGTTAAATTGTAAAAATGCAAAAAAAAAAGTCACTTACCCTCTTTAGCCACGTGAAGTGTTTGTAAATATTAATCTCGCTATCCATGCTGCGGGCCCATTGCAAAGATCTTCCCTTGGTTTGCAGCAATTTCAGCTTAGTTATGGAAAACACAAACTCTCCTTTACTCCCTTTCCAGCTTCTAGCTAGCAGAAGGTCTGCAGCAGCACCTCTCTGACTTTAACATGTCCTTCAGGCTTACTCTAAACTTTTCTACAGCACTGTGTTTATACACAACTGCATAAACTTCAGGCTGCATTCCCCACCTCCCCTACTAGCAGCATCTGGCTTTTTAAAAAGAGGAGATCAGTCATCAACTGGCTCTCATATCGTTCCAAAAACATCAAAAGATACCTAAAGCCAAATAGACTCAGAAAAAAAAGGAAAAGACGGAGGCTTCTGTAAGCGCAATTGAAGTCTGCAGCGAGAGTGTTCTCGTAAAGTAACAAGCTAAAAATTGCCAGGCTGTCATAGAGAAACTATTTTCAAGTAATGCCTTCTCTAGCTTTCTGTTTCAAGAGTGGCTGGAACTCATTACCCCCCAAGACCCTCTATTTCCTGTCTCAGTTTTTACGCTGTGTTTATCCGAACAGTCTTCAGAGCTCCAGTTTATTTCAGGCTAGCTTTAGCCTAAAAATAAGCCCTGCTCTTGAGAATTGTTAGCAGCTCCCTTCTCACAACTACTTGGAAAGTGACTTTGTCTGTGTAATGCCAAGTATTCCACACTTGGCTGTTGTTTTTAAGTGTGGGGGATGAATGAGCATATCTCAAATTCATAACTCAACATTCTTTTCATTCACTGTTACTGCAGCCGAAAACGGCATAGCCCTGCAGCACCCCAGCTAGGTTGTGATCATGTGAGGTTACAGGGCTCAGAGTGGGTTCCTACTTGTAGTTTTGATGTGTCCCTTTCATCTTCTATGCAAAACCACTAAGCTTTAGCATTTGATTCATTCAAAGTAACCTTGGAGGAAAATATTAATAGAGAAAAATAATCACACATTTTCCTTAGCACTAAGCAATTATGCTCTGTGCATCTACTGAGGGCGCTAAAGTTTTTATAAAGTTTATAAAATTTGACATTTTCAGTTGATTTGACAAAGACTGTGTATTTGCTGATTTTGTGGAAACATAGGAAATGCCTTATTGCAAGTCAACCTTTGATTCCTTATTGCAAGTCAACCTTTGAACCTTTCAACACTGCCTTCAATGATTGACAGCAAGCTTCCAAAGTTTCAAGACCTTCCTTCTCCAGATCTGTTGGAGGCGTCAAAATCTTAATCTTTTGCATGTAAAGTTAGTAGCTATACAACTAAGCTACCCTTCTCTCATAATGGAATGCTTCTAAAATATTGGTAAATATGGTGTAGGCCACTAAAGTATAAGTATAATTCCTGTTGCTATCTGATCAGGATGGTTACTTTTTGCTATGGGGAAGTGCCTCAGAAATCGATTGCATATTTGTAATTAACTACAGAAATTAAAGCAAGTCTCACAGTAGTAGAGTACCACCTTTGAGTACCACATTTGTTTAAGGGAGAGGAACCATATACCAGTGAAACAGATGCTCCTAACTATGGAATTAAGGCTATTCAAAGCATCAAATTTACTATGTAGATCACCTATGATAAATTTGAGGACTCTACTTTCAACTAATAAAGTTTGTTGCAGGATCCACTCTGTGTTAGTCACTAGGACCAAAAGTTTATTCTACAAGCTTTCGAGCTTGTGCTGGAGCCCATCATCAGGGAGCTTCCCTCTCTCCAAAATATATGCACTGGACTTTCTATGTGTTATATTTATATGGTTCCTGATTATGTGTAGCTTTTAGTTGTTAATTAGGATATTGATGGTATCCAATGCTAATTCTGAAGAGAGAGAAATTACCTGAAGATGGGCTCCAGCATAAGCGTGAAAGCTTGAAAGAACCAATCTTTGGTCCTGGCGATCAACTCAGATTGGATCCTGTAATAACGTTTGTTCATCCAGTCCATTTAAGAGCCAAACTATTTCACCTCAAATGTAGTAATACTTGAAATAGCAATGTTCCATGGCATAATCTAGATGGGGTTGTTGAAGTTGAAAGGGAGGATTCAAACTACTGATTTAATAGACTAATGAAGCAGAAACGTATAACTCTGCTTTTGGCATCTTTGTTTACAATATATTGCTGTTTCATCATTTGTTGCACTAACCATCTTTGATAACTTCATCTTGAAAGGAAAATAGAACATTGAATAGTTCATTAGATAGGTGTTCAATGAATCAGGACAGTAAATACATAACATATATGCAGATGGGTTGGTGAGAGTTTTCTTTCAGACTACAGATGGTGCTTTCCATTTCAAAAATCAGTTTGTAGACAATTCAGTAAGGCTGAAAGTCATCAACAAAAGTAACCTATCGATCCCTACAAAATATTATCACCTATTATGTAAATACACACACACACACACACACACACACACACACACTGAGGGCCATTGGGAATCTAATTAATCAATGTGTCCCACTTCAAACTTGGAAACTTCTTCCAACATTTTTTTTCTTTCCCAAACTGTAATCTGAAAGTCATATATTATTCTGCATGTCTTCTACATGTTCATTTGTAATTGATACCTCAAACATTTCAGTAAATGCAGAACCTCCTATTTCTCTTACACTTGAGAGGAGTGGCCAAGAAATAGAGAAGTAATTCTGTTTATAATTTTCTGCCTAAATAGAATCCCCAGTGGCAAGAGAGAACCCAAACAGGCACTAGAATTAAAATCAGTAGCATTTGAATTGTTTCTTTAATGTTAATCATCATAGCACAGCTAGTTAAGGTCCCTTCTCAGGGTAAATGTACTTCCTCTATACTGCCTGTAATACAGAATGAGTTCATAATGTTCTGAGTGGCAAAGCATGTCTTCCACTGTCCCAACCTTTATAAATATGTAACTGAATTGAGGTGTCCCTACCAATAAATGAAGGTCTATAGCTAGAAAGAAGAGCTGAAAGGGAGACTGTCCTGCAAGCCACCTCAAATATTGACTTTCAATATTTGAAAGCACTATTTGCATGGACAAAATCAGCATATTTAAAAGATTCCACATACCTATTTCTTCTTCACTGACCTCCTCCAGGTTTCACATAACTGAACCTTGATCCTCTCATTGTTCTTCTTGACTACAAAGGAACTGAAACTTCCGGAGACTTTAATCCAACACTCCTGTTAGTACCCTCATGGGTAGGAATGTTGACGAAGTACATTCCAGTGAATCACATGCCACCCTGTTACCTGCCTCTTAGTTTCAGGTCACAATAGCACTCCAGCCCCAGGTAGTTTGGAGAAAGAGAGGTTTTGAACAAACAGTGAAACGCTGAACAAACAATGTTCCTTAAATGGGTGAGGAACTTCAATAAACTTCCTTTCCACCTGTTCATTTCTTCCGCTCGGGATGCAAGAAAATTAATATTTTCAATTTTGAAAGCTGATTTACATCTATTAGTCCCTTTACTTACAACTAAAAGATGCCACTGAACAGGGATGTCTCTCTCCTCACTTGGTAAGTTGATTTAAAACTGTGCTTTTGTTTAGAAGAGTGCTGTGGCCATTTCTCCATGCCAGAAAACAAAAGTAAACTGTCAGTGAACATACTGCCTGCAACTTCCTGGAACAGATTCTCAAGAGTTAACCCTTGAGTTCATAAACTCAGTAAGTTTTAAACAAGTCCTTCCCTTTCCTTTGATGTTTATGCCTGTGTCCTACATAAACACATGTCTCAATGCATTAATGAACTCCTTCAAAGAACTGATTTTATTTTACTGCCTTTTTTTAGTTTAGTTTTATAATGCCTTTGAAAAATCTGTTCTGATGAGTCTCTCCGGCATTTTGCAATGTAGTTTTTTTTTAAAAAAATCATTAACACCAACACTGTCATAATATCACAATCAAATACCAGGAGCAATCTGTCTAGAAATTAGAATCCACCTAGAAAGAAAAACAATAGTAAAACACAACTGAATACTTTTTTTAAAATTTTCTGTAGAATGAACAAAGAACTTGCTGTAGTTTTTAGCAGTTGAAGGACTTGATAAACTTGCTTGCAAAATAAATTGTACTGAATGAATGCTCTATAACCACCTATTATCTTGCCATAAGGCTTAATTTTAGAAGAGACCTTTTGTTAATTAATTGAGCAAATATGTGTTAAGTAGATGTGTGTGTTTGTGTGTGTTTGTGTGTGTATAACATGTTTGTGTACACTAATGGTTCATGTCCATGTATGTGTGCACTAAAGAGGAGTTTCAAATGTACTCAGAGTTTAGAACCAACAGAGCAAATTGAGCTCAAATAGATTTTTGTTGTTGTTAGTTGTGAAGTCATGTCCTACCCACGTGACCCCATGGACAACGTTCCTCCAGGCCTTCCTGTCCTCTACCATCCTCTGGAGTCCATTTAAGCTCACGCCTACTGCTTTGGTGACTCCATCCAGCCACCTCATTCTCTGTCGCCCCCTTCTTCTTTTGCCCTCAATCTTTCCCAGCATTAGACACTTCTCCAGTGAATCCTTCCTTCTCATTAGGTGGTCAAAGTATTTGAGTTTCATCTTCAGGATCTGGCCTTCTAAAGAGCAATCAGGGTTGATCTTCTTTAGGACTGACCAGTTTGATCGCCTTGCGGTCCAAGGGACTTGCAGGAGTCTTCTCCAGCACCACAGTTCAAATGCCTCACTTTTTTGGCGCTCAGCCTTTCTCATGGTCCAACTTTCTCAGCCATACATTGCAACTGGGAAAACCATAGCCTTAACTATGCACACTTTTGTTGTCAGGGTGATGTTTCTGCTTTTTAGTATGCTGTCTAGATTGACATAGCTTTCCACCCCAGGAGCAAGTGTCTTTTAATTTCTTAGCTGCAGTCCCCATCTGCGGTGATCTTGGAGCCCAGGAAAATAAAATCTGTCACTACCTCAATTTCTTCCCCATTTATTTGCCAGGAATTGAGAGGGCCAGATGCCATGATCTTAGTTTTCTTAATGTTGAGTTTCAAGCTAACTTTTGCACCTTCATCACCCGCATCAAGAGGCTCTTTAGTTCTTCTTTACTTTCTGCCATTAGAGTGGTATAATCTGCATATCTGAGGTTGCTGGTATTTCTCCCGGCAATCTTAATTCCAATTTTTGATTCATCTATCCCCGCCTTTCTCATGATGTGCTCTGCATATAAGTTAAATAGGCAGGGCAACAGTATTCAGCCTTGTTGAACTCCTTTCCCAATTTTGAACCAATCAGTGGTTCCGTGTCCAGTTCTCACTGTTGCTTCTTGACCCGCATATAAAGTCCTAGATAAACCATCTTAAAACTGGAAATAGAATATTCCTTGTAAGTAGAGGACAACCAGGTACTTCATGTATGCTTCTTAAGTTCCATGGCATAAAAAAGTGAAATATGCAAAATTCCTAAAGACAACCACAAATAATCTCATTGGGAAAGGAGCAGATTAGTTCCTATCTGGATATTTTATTTATTTCGTTTCGACAACCCCACACTGGTTTCATGGAATTTTTTTTAAAATTAAACCATGCATGGACCAGTTAAAAGCACAGAACCTAGAAAAAGCAAAAAAGGCCCAATGTACTCTAGAAGACCTTCGTTTTCACCTGTTACTAGAGGGAGGTAAAAGCTAGGGTTACTCTACTTTTCAATTAGGATAGTTGTTCCAGAGAGCTGGTGTTGCTACTATCTGAGTGATTTTAGTAGATAGATGTGATCCTAAGCTTGGTGCAAACCCAAAGAGGACTTTTTAGTTTAATGCTAGTGTTTTTAATTGTGTTTTTAATTTTTCATCCAGAAGCCAACAGAAAACCAATCTATGTCCTGTGGCTCAGATGTATTTGTTCCACAACTGAGAGTCAGTCAATAGACAGGCAACTAAATTTTGGATGAAATGAAGCTTCTGAATGATCTTTAAAGACAGACCCATGTAGAACACATTATAAGTGGAGACAAAAGCATAAAGAGATACCACTGGAGCTCCCCAAATACCCCAATGGACAAATATTACCTCTGTCTTATTGGATCTCAATTTTAGCCTGTTTACTCCCATCTAGATCTTCACAACTCAAGTACTGGGATAGGATCATCATCATACTTATGACAATGAATAGATAGATGATCTCAAAAAGCTGAATAGATAGATGATCTCAAAAAGCTCAAAAATCATTTTTTCCCCAATCATGACCTCTCGTAGAACTGCAGTTTAGAAACATTGTTGTAGACCCACTGGAACTAATACTCTGGGTAATGTGCATGGATAATACTTTTACTTATTCCACCTGTAACCTTTTCATGTACATGAGATAACGGAATAGAGATGGAAGCCCTCCTCAGTTCTGCATAAAATGAATGGGATGATGTGGGAAAAATGCCCACTTCAACAAGGAGCCAAACATTTGTAAACAGATGCAATAGAGTATTTTTCATTGGCACGTACAATTACAGAGCTGACTGAGCTCTCAACAAAAGAATGCAAAAGATCTCCAAGTTAAACAAGATTAGGGATTATATATCAACCCCCTCTCCCCAATGATACCTAGAAAGCAATCTTTTCTATTAATAGGACTCTAGCCTGACCTAATTACAGGCACTAATACTATATATCATAAACAATAGCCTTTATTGCACCTATGCTGAAAACCAAAAGAAATATAACACTCTGTTTTCTATTACCTGTCTCCTCTCTCTTCAGCATTACCATCAGTTTTATCTAATCCTTTGCAGTTCTCTGTTTTTTCCTATGCATATATCATCTTCAAGCCATTATACATGAAAAACCTCCACAAATAATAGCACCAGATTGTGAATAAATCTTTTCAGTTTTCAGGTTCTCGCCTCACCATTCACACTTAGTTCAGGAACAGTCTAGCTCTCTATAGGAGAAAATGAACCCAACCCAACAACAAATCCAACCCTAACATGATTCCCTAGATTTCTAGCTTTCTGTCTGACTGGTTTCCAAAGAATAATTATAAATAATCACCATATATTAGTTTGCTTATCACCAATAGCATCATTAATACCAACTCATTTTTACAGCATGTTGCAATTATCTTCATATTTGTTCTTTGGACTGCATTTGTCATGCATCTATGAGATTGTTGAGCCAAGCTGTTTTCAAGCTTAAAATAATAAGAGAAAACTATCAGTTGAATTTGATTCCTGTTATGTCTACAAAGACATGGCCAAGCAATTCTGTTGGCAATAGCACTCACAAGAATTGCCATCTTCTGGGATGGCAAGAAGTTCTTTCAAATGAGTTTCTCTTTTTAAATTACCGATTCCTCTAATATTATTTTATTAGTCATTAAATTGTACAAGATAACAAAAAATAACTTCAACTATTGTTCAGTGATTCATAAATTGTATAACTTAAAAACTGTCCTAAGAACATCTTATTCCGTACAGCGCTGACCACCTACAGCCCAGACATGCATACATACTGAAAATGATTTTTTTAAAGCAGAACAGAAATCACCATATAACAGCAAAATATATACAGTAGAGTTAATCCTTGCACACTACGTATCCATTGTCCTTTTATCGTCATTTCAATCTTCTGAGGACCAATTCAATACAGGTGTGACCGTTAAAGATAAATAAATAACTGACAGCTTCACTTGGAGTTTGCATGATCCAACATAGCCAATTAAGCATCAACCAGCTGTGAAATCTGATAATAATCTAAAATCGGCCATTAATTTTACATGAATTGAAGCTGTATCAAATCCAAGGTGCCTGCCTGCCTATACATGACCTGGAACAAGCGAACTTTTTTTTTCACCTGCAGGCACAATGAAAAGATTGCCAACTGATTACCGCATCATAACGGCACTTACTTATGCTTATGAATAAAGAAAAATAATTGTCTTTCAAAAACCTTTTTAAGAAGAAAAACAGTAACCTCAAGAAATAGAAAAAGTTTGAATTTTGTTACCATCTCAGTACCAATCATGAATGTGAGCTGTAAAAATTCATTCCATTTTTTTTTTGTTTAGAAACTTTTCCTACCTAGTAATTGTAATATTATCATGAGAGTATGACTGAAGGCAATTGGGTTCAAATGACAAAGTAATTTTACAAATGCTTAAAAATGCAAATAACTCATCTGGCCAATCCAAAGGCAGGATAAAATACAACTATCACCTTCATCAATTCCATACAGCCCTCCTTTGCCACTTCTAATTTCTTCAAAGATTATTCAATTTTTTGTTACTCAAGTGTAAAGTGAAGAATGAAACATTTTCTTGAGAAAAATAGATTGTACACAATCAATGCATTTTAGATTTTTCAGTTCAGAATGATCATAGACACTAAACCAGCCAATTTGAATTTTTATGATATATTACCTCTTTAGCACTCAGAATAAGATTTATATACGGTAATAATCCCAGTTTATTTCCAGTTCAGTAATCCTTCTGGGAACTGATGTTATATGCCACAGATGCTATATACATATATATCTTCCAACCAAAACTCTCTCAAAAATTATGTAAGTGAGATGGAAATTATACACGTTCAAATATTCCTTTTTGTCATCGTTTCCATAAAAGTTTCCATTATGCTGATGTTCAGCAATGGAATATAAGTCAGCATTCATATTTTCAAAATTAAAGTCATATATTATATTGTGTTAAAAGTGAGATGATGGTTCTAAAATTTAAAGATGATTAAAACAGATGCCTTGCCTACAGCAATACATCAACAGCAATGGAACAAAAGCTAGTGATTTAGGTAAGGGAAAGAAATAAGATTACGATAACCTTTCCGCTATATATCACCCTACCCCGGGGAGGCTATGAAAATCCTGAACTGGTGCTTAGAGGATGTGAGGATTTGCATGGGGCAAATCAGAGATGCTGTTCATAAGTAAACATTTAAGCATTCCAACATTGGTGCTGATAGTAATTACCTTGGGGTTCACTCCTAAAGAGGTAGATCTTGACTATGATGCGCTCCAGAACTCTTACTTAAGCAAGAGACAGAAGCCGTGATCTTAACCCAGCTTTGGCTGGTGTACCAATTATGACTCTATCTGGTTACAGATTCTTGATTATTACTTTAACTATGTAATCTGAAAAACTACCCAATTTAAGAGGACCAAGGGCAGCATATAATGTTCAAAACAGATAAAAATAACAATTAATCAAATGAAAAGTGGCACAGAAGATTTAGCATAACCCATTGAAGAAGAGGCCTATTTAGAGCTTTTTAAAATAAAGTCAGAGATTTCAATAAGAATTAAAAATCATCTACAAAGGTACATTGTTCAGGCCAACAAGCCTTGTAGTTGGCTTTCATTTGTACCTCTCCCTTGAAAGTTCATTTCAGTAAGGATCTTTTTAAAAGCATATTTTGAAAAAAATCTCTTGGATTGTAGCAGCATATAAATTATACAATAGGTAATAAATAAATATTTTTTATTTATTTGGCTTGAAACAATTTGATTCAGAGAAGACTAACACTTTATGATTAAACAACATACTCTTTGCACAGCAAGAAAAATCAACTGATGTACTGCAAGTTGTCTCTCTTGTGTGTTTTTCCAACTCTACCAAAACCAACAGAAAAGGTTGCTAGATGATAATGGATATAAGTTCCCACCGATTTTTAGCAGAAAATGCATTGAAATATTAATAAAGGTGTAAAACACATCTACACTAAAGAAAAGCAGGGAGAGGAACTGAGACAAATTTCAGACCATGGTCCCTAAACTTAATATTAAAGAATAACTGCTTTTCACCCTTTTTCCTGCACAAAGATAAATAGTAATAGAATGGAGACCCCAGCTACAGAAAGAATGCCCACATCTCCTCTACACTCAATTTTTCCACACTGAAATTAAAGTTTTGAACACAGAAGAAGAAGAAAAAACACCCAGAACATTCATGGCTTAGTAACAACTGTATTATTTATCTTTTACCATTAATATTAGAAATTTTATCCAGTGATGTTTGCTAACGATATATACTAAAATGCTTAATATTTGTAAAATTGATAAAAAGGGAAGTTGTAATCAGGCAGTTGAATTTTAGAGACTTGTAATGAAGCACTAGAACTGTAACCGGAAATTTTGGCCTCAGGGTTTGTTGATTACTCATAAGCTAAACATTTTAACTGTAAACTTGTAGTGTTACTTGAACCAAAAGCTTATGGGTGACAGATATTACTCAAATTACAAAATCTCATTTTACTGTATTCATATCACTTCTCTGTGGGATTGATATAGCAGGTAAGAAAAAAAAACCATTAAATTTCAGGTTTATAAAGCAATTGAAGGAGACCAACTTGATTGATGGAAAACATCTGGGGATATACATCGCCATGTATTTCAAACTACTGTACTGCCCAGAAATCAAGTTATTAACTTGTGCCAGGAAAAAAGAAAATAACCGTTACATATTATTTCTAGAGCAAATAAACATTCTGCTAATATTATCTTTTTATTTAATTTCCTATTTGGATACAAAATGGTTTCCAATAATGATACTCTAAAGGTATGACTTGGGAAAGTAACTTTGCATAGAGCAGTAGATCTCAACCTTCCTAATGCCGCAACCTTTAATACAGTTCCTCATGCTATGGTGACCCCCAACCATAAAATTATTTTATGTTTTCCGTATTTTTTCGAAAATATGTGTTTTCCGATGGTCTTAGGTGCCCCCTGTGAAAAGGACGTTCGACCCCCAAAGGGGTCCCGACCCACAAGTTGAGAACCACTGGCAAAGAGCAAAGTAAAACAAATAAACAAAAATAAAATAAATCAATGCAAACATAATTTTAGCTACGTTATTATAAATCAATGGGTTACTCTTTTGCAGAAAGAGTGAAACATTTCAAATTTGAATCATCTTGAATTTTGAATTGGTAGCGAATTGGAAGACTGTGTCAAAGATTTCACTGAACAGAAATTAAATCTGTTGGGTACCCTGCACAGGACTCTAAGACCCATTCTAAGATAGCTCAGCTGTGATGCCTCATGTAAACAGACTTGATTTACAATGTGTCAGTCCTCAAAGTATAAGAGAAAAAAAGTTAATGATGGGGAAAGTGTTAGGAGAGCTTTTGCCACTAATTGATTTTACTGGAAAAAAAAATCATAAGAGCAAATGCAGAAACCACTACTTCGCCTATTTTAAAAAGTGACCCTGAAATTAATTTCTTAATGGGATTGCAAAGTTAGCAATGTCTATTCTTTGTAATCAGTTCTGAAGCTTCCTAATAATCTCTATCATAAGACACTAACAACTGAATGTTGCTCATATGATACAGAGCAGATCTATCAGAACAATACAAATCCTTTTCATCTTGAAGACATATAAGGGAGACTTACTCTAGTCTACGACAGTGATGGCAAGCCTTTTTGGCACTGAGTGCCGAAAAGGGAGCGGATGTGCGTGCACGAGGCACTAAGTACCAAAAAGCATGTGCGCATGCATGCTCATCTGGGCCATGACCAGGATCTGCCAAGGAAGCATGTGTGAGCTGGAAAATGTACTTCCGATTTTTGGCATGTGCATGCGCACCAGCCAGCAAGTGTTCCGGTTACTGCCACGCATGCTCACATGCTGATCAGCTGGGAGACCAGCTCTTCCAGTTTCTGGCACTGTGGCACACACAAAGGCCAGCTGATCGTCATGTGCGCTTGTACGCCAGAAACCCAGAAGAGGAATGGGCAACGCCGCACATGCCAGGTGATGTGGCTCCGTGTGTCACTTCAGGCATGCATACCATAGGTTCGCCATTACGGGTCTAGAAGGACAATGTTAAATATAATAAATTAAGATTTCTTTATTCTGCTTGACCAACCTGACATAGGCTTTTAAACCGGCCATATTTAAAATGCATATTAAAATACTTTAATTAAAAAAAACAGTATAGAGTTCATAGTTGATTTATGTTTACATTAGTTATCTCAATACTACTTTGCATTATATCATATGTTGAAGATTCATTACAGTTTTGAATCAAAGCAGTAGAACCAATTTATTTGTGCCTTAACATTTCCTAATGTCATGATTGCCATGAATCCATATCTGTACAAGTAGCCTAAATATATATCTGAAAATATATCCTCTTTAAAAAGTTAATTTAGATCAATTCATCTAATAATAACATGAAGATAGTACGACAAATATTAATTAGAAAAAAGTGTAGAGTCACTTTATGAACAATTTCCTATACAGGAAACTATTATTAGCTGATAACACATTCATTTCCTTGCTAACTTATTTCAGAGCAATAAATTAGGTGTCAAATGGAATAATACAATTTCCTTTCTCTATACTTATAATTAATATTAGGAAGGTCACAAATGAAGCACAGAATTTTTGGAAGCTAAAGGAAAGGAAAACAACTAATAAAATAAATCACACAAACTTTATAATTTTAGCTATATTATTATTAAGTATTGGATTAACCAGAACCAAACCCTTCAGATTTAAAGCTTAAGAGGGTAGAGACAATATTCAAAATACAACACAACAAAACAAAGTCTGTACTTTTAACAATTTTTAAGGAAGTGCACCATGCAGATTAGAAACTCTTCTGTTGTGAGAGTTTGCAAATCTATTCAAAAACTTTAAGGTGTTTTGAAATCTGCAACAGTCACGAGTTCTCAGTATTACAGACTTCATTATAAAACACTACAGTACTTCTGTGCATGAAAATAGGGCCCTTGGCTATCAAACCAGCTACAAGTATTCCAAAGCTGTAATGCATATTAACTTGATTCAAAGAACAAATACCTACTGTATTAACTTTCAGATTTCTTTTGCATACCAAGTTTCTTGTCAATGAGGAGGACAAATTCATGAAACTACTTTTAACAAAAATATATAACCTTCTATTTTTCTGAAAGCAGAAACCAACTTATAGCTTGCAATAGTCTAAATTTCTATCCACACTTTTATCCACATAAACCTCCAAGGTCCCTCCCAACTCTATTATTACTTGATCTATCTACCTATTCTGTTACCACATTTTTGTAGCAGTCCATCCAAGTGAAAATCTCAGATCTGCTGTTATGTTTGATGCAGTCCTCTGGCGAGGACCTTTTCCAGCACTGCTAGTTGAAATCCTAAAACTGGAACCACCTAATACAAATGCAACGAAAACCACTGTGCTAACCTTTCAATTTTTAATCAAATAGTATTGTCTATACAAAACAACTCTTAATAAGCTTATTACATAGCCATTTCTGATACTTTGGAGCAAAAACACTGCGGAAACAGGACTTGATACCCTCCAGCAATTATTATTATTATTTTTTTTGCTTTTACTTACCAGATGTTCCTCCAGCCAGTCATGTATGCAAGCTACTGTAGCCCCTGGTACTTGGTGCCACAAAGCTTCTTTCTCTTGAGGATCCTTGAGCATTTCCAGCGCTAATTTCAAATCTTCCAAGAGGTGCAAAATTTGAAGTGAGCCAAAATACACTGATTGAGCAGGTGACACCATGTCATAGACACCATTTGTATATTCTGCAGCTGCCTTGGTGCCTAAAAAGAAACAACAGAGTTAATAGAGAGAGTGTTCAATAAAACGCTGAAGAGCCAGATTAAAGAAAGCTGGTTATTTGTTTATATACTGGAAAACCCTTGTGCATCTTATGTGTTACAAAGCATTCCCCGACTCCTTGATGTAATCTTTATTCTTCTTTTAAGTTCAACTGTATCTCCTTTGACTAGGCGTCTTAGAATGGCAGTTGGACTTACCTGAACTGCTATTTTAGGAGTTGGGACAGGAGGCTTCAGTAGAGGTATTAACACTCCCAATTGGCCACGAGATTGGGATGAAGCTGAAGCCACGCCTCTGTGTGCCACCCTTGACTTCCAGTTTCATCGAAGTGAGCTCCCCCGAGACCTGAAAACAAGGCACAAAGAAGAACTCCCCCACCCCTGCTAGGGTAACTAACCTAGGGCAGGAACTGGAGACTCCTTTCCCAACTCCTAAAATAGCAGTTCAGGTAAGAGGTACTGCCATTTTCCGGAGCGAGGGACAGGAAGCTCCAGTAGAGGGACCTACCAAAGCTAAGTCCCATGGGTAGGAAACTAACAATCTGCAATGATCTGCTGTAGCATCCTACGTCCGAATGCCGCATCAGCCAATGCAAATGCATCCAATCTGTAATGCCGAATAAACGGCCCATGTTGCTGCTCTGCAAATGTTGTCTATCTGAGCCTGGGAGGCCCAGGCTGCCAAGGTGGCAGTGTTCCTTGTTGAATGTGCCATAATACTGGCCGGCACAGGAAACTTCTGGGACTCATATAGCAGGGCAATTGCCAAGTGGATCCACCGACTAATGGTGGAAGACATAACTCTCTTACCCAGCAATGAAGGTTGGAAGGATAAGAATAGCGCCTCCGATCTCTGAAAGGAGGCCATCCGCTTCAAATATATATGCAGGGCCCGTTGGTGCTGTTCACGTTCCCTAACCGGATCCAGACAAAAATCTGGACGTACAACCTCCTGGGAGCAATGGAAAATAGAATTTACCTTTGGCATAAAAACCAGATCCAACCTCAACACAACCCTCTTGCTGTGGAACATGCACAAATCCTCCCTGGAGGAAAGTGCCCCTAACTCTGACACTCGTCTAGCCGATGTGATAGCCACTAAAAACAGTTTCAGGCTAACCATCCTCAACAGCTCAAAGGGTTCAGCCATGAGACCCCCGCAGCACAGTAGAGAGATTCCACATGGGGAACCTATGGACCACTGGAGGGCGCAAATTGGAAACCCCCCGAAGAAACCTCTTAACAATAGGAAATTGGGTGACGGAAACAGAGCCCTCACCTGTAATAACTGTAGCAAGGGCAGCAAGCTGCCTACGCACAGTGCCCAGGGAGAACCCCTTATCCAACCTGTCCTGGACAAACTCCTGGAACTGAGGCCCTGGTGGGCGCCACCTGGGCAGCCTGACACCAGGTCACGAAGGAAGCCCAAGTGGAGTCATAGATCCTCGTAGTGGATTGTCTGTGCGAGGCCTCTATGGTCCTAATCACTCGTAGTGACAAGTGAGCCTCCCATCAGGCGCTCTCGCTCAATCTCCACACGGCTAGTTGCAGCTAGTGTGGCTCTGGGTGTACTAGCCTCCCCTGGTCCAACTCTATCTCCCCCTCTAGAATCCACCATGGAGGCCGGACTGACAGAGTCATGAGATCCGCAAACCAGGCCCTCCACGGCCAATGCAGTGCCACCAGGATAAGTTCTGCCTGCTCCCTGACTAGCTTCTGAACTACCCCAGGAATGAGGGGAGGAAAAATGTACAACAGCCTGTCTGGCCACCTAATGAGAAGGGCGTCGACCCCCTCCATTCCCCGAGAGAACTGGGGAAGCTGAGCATTAGCTAGAGTGGCAAAGAGGTCCACCACCGGTCATCTGAACCTCTGGCAGATGCTCTGAAACAGCTCCAGGGAGAGGCTCCACTCTCCATTGTCCACCGTCTCTCAACTCAACCAGTCGGTTTGATGGTTGTCAGCCCCCGTGACGTGCTCCACCTGGATCGACCACAGGTGTCTCTCTGCCCAGTTGCCCAGCGACATCGCCTCAACGTGCAGTGCCTTGGAATGTGTGCTGCCCTGCCAATTGATATGGGCCTTGGCCGCCACATTGTCAGTGAGAACCAGGATGTGACGACCCTTGACAGAGACCCGAAAATGTCGAAATGCCAGATGGATCGCCCTGAGCTCCAACCAGTTGATATTGTGTCGGAGCTCCTGCCAAGACCACTGACCCTGCACCAACTAAGACCCCAGGGTCGCCCCCCAGCCGAACAGACTGGCATCCGTGGTGAAGACGAGTCGCTCCTGGTCCCTGAAGTCGCATCCCTGAAGAAAGGCTGGGGACAGCTATCACTTGAGAGAGATCAGTACCTGGGGGGGTGGCCTTGACCTTGGCTGTCGATGTTGGCTGTCTGGAACAGCAGGCATCACCACTGCAAAATCCTGGCATGCAGTCTCGCCCACAGCACCACCTCAATGCAGGATATGAGCTTCCCCAACAAGCTGGAGAGAAGAGCTATGGGAACATAACGATCCCTGCGGACCTGCATAACCATTTTAACCAAACTGGACCTATGGTCTGGAGAGAGGAAAACCTTTCCTGAGCGGGAATCTATAACTGCCCCCAAGTGGAGGATTGTAATGGACGGGGAAAGAGAACTCTTTTCAAAGTTAACAGAAAAACCTGTTGAAGTGCGCCTATAACTTGCAGAAGGTCTGCCCTCGTCTGACTCTGGGACGCTCCCTGGACAAGAATGTCATCCAGGTAGCAATGTAGATATAATTCACTCCAGAAAATATATAACTTACAGCATGCCAACAAATTGAAAACAAAGCTGCAAATACCCTTGGGTACGCCGCTACTACCGCCAGCACCTTGGTGAAAGATCTGGGTGCAGAAGACAACCCAAATGGCAGGGCCCTATATTGCTAATGGCGCCCCAGGTAGGAGAATCGGAGGAAGCGCCTATGATCCGGGAGTAGATCTATAGACACCATGTAATCCCTCTTTCGAACACCTGGCAAAATGGACTTAAGGGAGGCTATCTTGAATTTGCAGTAAACCAAGTATTGGTTCAACAGCTTCAAGTCAAGAATAGCTCTCCAGCCCCCTGAAGACTTGGGCACCAGAAACAGGTTCTGAGATGAAACTGGAAGTCAAAGGTGGAGCACAGAGGCATGGCTTCAGCTTCATCCCAGTCTCGTGGCCAATTGGGCATGTTAATACCTTCACTGGAGCCTCTTCTCCCTCACTCCAGAAAAGATATAACTTACAGTATGCCAACAAATTGAAAACAAAGCTGCAAATACACTGACAAAAAGATGTAAATTACTACATGGTTTTGTTATGAAAGCTTTGACATAAATCCTGTAGGAGACCTTTCATTTTTTTAGAAGTAGTTCTTAATTATTTTCTCAATATTGTATAATGCAGCGCATACAGCATATACATTGCACATGACTGGAATGTAGCTATCTTTATTCAGTAAACAAAACTTACAAGTTCTCTGTTAAAATCAATTTTATGAAAACAGACACTATTTTATAGCTATATTATTTCATGAAAATATATTAATTCAACATCAAATCCACAGTGGCAAAAGAGAGAAACAGTCCATTCCCATTCACAGAAGAAACAAAACAGAAAAGTAACAAGGATGCAGAAAAATAACGTTAGATAACCAAGGAATATGTTCAGTAGTGTGCTATTAAATGCTTTAGCAACCAGCTCTCCTCTTGCTGATACTGCTGTGTTGTAAACTGCCAAACATCTGATTGGCTTGCTAAGAGTCATGGCTCATGCCTGCTCTCAACCAGCTTGCAAAATTCCTGAAAAATTAAAAATGGACTCTTGAGGGCTACCATCATATTGATATACCACTGAATATATCAATCAATTTCCCCAAATAAGCAATATCAATATTTATCACATCCTAAGGCAAGATAAAGCGAACCTAGTTAAGCAAATGAGTCAGAAACATATATACCACCATATACCACCAATGAAACTTGGTAGTGGTAGTATCATGGTTTGGGCCTGCTTTGCTACCTCTGGTGCAGGACAGCTTGCCATCAGTGATTCTGAATTCTGATTGGTATCAGCAAATTCTAAATGAAAATGTCCAGGTAACTTTCTGTGAACTAAAGCTCAAGGAAAAATGGCTCATGCAACAAAACAACAATCAAATCGTAGAACCAAAGAATGATTAAAGCAAAAAAAAAATGTATGTTAATGTTTTGGGATGGCCAAGTCAAAATCCTGACCTTAATCCTACAGAAATATTTAGGAAGCAACTGAAGTGGGCAGTTCTTGGACGACAGCCAACCAACATCTCAGAATTGAAGCTATTCTGGAAGGAAGAATCAACTAAAATTCTGATGTGTAGGAGTGATCACTAGTTATCAGAAACATTTAATTGCAGTTACTGCTGCCCGGCCGTGACATATCAGGTACTATAAGTAAAGATTCACATGCTTTTGCCACACGCAAATATGTAGCTTTGGATCATTTTCCTAATAAATAAATGAACAAATAGTCTGACTCATTTGCTTAATTTGCTTCTCTTTTTCTAGTGTTAGCATTTATGGGGAAACACGTTACATTTAGATCATATTTATTCAAAAATATTAAAAATTAAAAGAGTTCACAAACTTTTAAGAACTCTATATGCAGAAGGAGCTTGCTAAAAAAGCAAAGGTTTTCATTAGTTGTACATTTTAACTGTAAAATTAATATTATATTATTTTCCTTGAGTATAACCAGTAATTTTAGTGCAATCATGCCAAGAACACAGCGGGACAGTGAGATCATAAAATAAACTTATATATATATATATACACAGTATATATACATAAATTAGTTACTTGAAATTACTTTGAACAACCATTAGATGTCACTGTCCTTTTAAGGACAAATGAGTGAAAGCATCATATAAATATTTATGACAAAACCAAAAGGTATACATATTTTATCATGACCAGAACAATACAATTAATTGGTTTTTGTGTGTGTAGGGAATTCTTCTTACTAGTGAAATAAAAAAAACCCCTCACCTTAACTAAAAAAAGTAATTACCGGTATACAATGAAAAAAGCAAGCATATTATTGTATAGTGATTAATGAATAGAAAACAGTTCCATATAGTAAATATAAATAACCATACAATCATTTCAATTCTTACATTTATCGAGATGATATGGCAACAAAATTCACCATTTTCTTATTTTAGAATGCTGACTTTTCAAAAATAGATAACGAAGTCATATCCAGGAAAACTATTTTAATTTAACAAATCCTGGCTTTTTCATGCATGTAAAACTTGATTTTTTTTGTCAGGGAATTGTTTGGTCCATTGCCAACAAAGTAATTTGGTTAAACTTTATTTGTGAAAGATATCAAATGAACAAAAAAGTTTATCTAAACCTCACTCTGTTGTCAGTACAGATAGTTTTCAATTAGCAACTGCCCTGTTTATCAGCCGTTCAAAGTTACAATGGCACTGAAAAAGTAACTTCACTACTGATCCTCACACTTATGACTGTTGCAGCATTCAATCATGTGATTTAAGATTAAGGCGCTTTGCAGCTGGAGGGTGTTTCTGACTCTTGCAGTGTCCCATAATCACCCAATTGTCATTTCTATGCTTCGCAGCTTAAGTCCAATAAGCTGACTCCATGGCGAAACCAGCAGTAAAAGTACAAGTCATGGTTACATGAAGTTTGGCTTAATGACCATGGCAGATGTGAGGTAAGTCCATTGCAGTCAGGCGGTGTCTCACTTAGTCACAGTGACACTTAGCTATTGAGTTACCAGCCCCAATTTTGGTTGTTAAGTGAGGACTATCTCTAATAATCAACCAGATTCCTATGGAAAACTGACAGTGGGATAGAAAGGCAGCAATGCAATCGTCAGCAGCTACACAAAACTTGAACAGGCATTTTTCTCATATGGAAATAGGAACATATGAAACCTTGGTGCTATGTGAAATTCACAGAAGAGAAATGGATATGTGTCATTCACTTCTTCTCAACCAAGAAAATTATGTCAATTAACAATCATGGTTACTTATTCTCTATCTCCACTACATATTTTTAATTGGAAAATACCAATCAATTCAGATAATAATGATCTTCTTAGTCAAAACATATGTTCCAACATTTGTAAAGACTTATTTTCAATAATTATAGGGCATTTTTCATTTAATTATACCTATTTAATTACTGTCTATTAATTTAATTGCTGCCTATTCTAAAACTAACTTCTGATGTAAAGATTTCATTTTTTAAACAATAAAATCTGCTTCATTTTCAGATAATAGGGCTATCATTTAAAAAAGCCTAATACTTTATTAAACATCGATAGAATCTTTTAAAAATCAAGCTCCGCTCCTACGTAGACTTGTCCATATAGCTTTCTTAGGAACATTACCAAAGCAGCCTTTTTAAAAACTTCCACAGTAAGTGTATTGCTTTGAGATCTCCTTGTCACATCCAAAAAGACCCTATTCGAGTTTTGAAATCACCCAGGATCAAATAGGTATTGAAAGCTGATGAAGAGATGTTTGGTTGAAACTTTAGAGAATGTGTTAAGTTACTAAAAATGTTTGCATTTGAAGGCGAAAGCCATTTCTTTTCATATTTTTTCTTCTCTTCCTTCACATATGTATAAAGAAACAGAAGAAGAAAAATCCTTTTATCATTTGTTACTCTGCACTTTTCACGTTTTCTCTTTTACATGTTGGTTAGTTTATATTAGATTTTTTCTTTCTGATAAAATAGAAAAAAAACATGATTTGGTGGACTTTTTTTTTTGTCCACACTGTTCAATCCAATAAACAAAACACTACACGTATATCAAAAGGAAATTCTGAAAGAAGACACTTCTTTTCAAGCAGAATGGGATATTGGGGCATTTTATATGAACATGAGATTCTGTCCATTGAACTGAACTGAAGATTGAAAACCAAGTGCTATAGATACTAAAGAAATTTCCAGAAGGTGATTTATATTATCATTCAGTATCATACCACCCTCATTATAGAGAAATATCACTAACAAAGACGATTTTACTTTGTCACTAGACAACTTGTGCCCCATTGTGTCAGAGATATTTCCTTACATAAACAGAATAACAAGTGGACAAAAAAGCAGTGGCAGTGGGAGCAAACTTCCAACTGCTTGTCAACTTTCCTATTGTTTTCTTCTAGGAAGCTGGCATGGAGCATAAAAAACCTTACCTTCCTCCTTCATCTCCCTGCCTTCTTCTTGCCAGCTTCTTCATTTACTTTGATTGTGAAAAGCTTGCAAGGAGAAAGTCATCAGGAAGTTGCAAATCCAAGGCCACCAGGCAAGTAGGCAGTTGCTGTTGAGTGGGTTGAATGAGTAAGGAGGTGTAAAGGATTAGCAGTCAGAAAGGATATGTGGAGGTGCATGAGCCAGGAACCAGACACCACAGAGGTTGTGGAAGGTGTACAGGTGGATAGTGTGAATTAAGGGCTGCACAGGAGCAAGAAATATTGTGTAGGTTGGATAGGGTGTGTGTGTAGGAGGATTTCAGAATAAGAAGGGCGCAGGAATGTGCAGAAGCAGATGTGTGTGGGTCTGGCAGGGGTTTGGCGGGCAAGAAGGCTTGGAGAAGGTACGTGGAAATGCTTACAAGTGTGCAAGAGATGCCACAGAAGTCAGGGATGGTGCATTGGGGATAGCATGGATCAGGAGGGCTTCATGAATGTTCACAAGAAATGCTGCATTGATTGAGGAAAGCAAATGGGAGCTAGCATGAGTGGGGGGTGGTTCATAGAGGTTATGCAAAAGGTGCCACATGGATTAGGGAAGGTGCACACTCAGGTTGGGTAAGGCACATGTGGGAATAGCATGTGCTTGAAAGACTGCATGGGGCTTCTTTCTGTCCTGTTCCTCCCTCTCTCCATTCTCAAGAGGCAGGCAAGTGACTACTACCCCATGGGGGTGGAAGTGAGAGATTGTGAGAATGGTTGCAAAACTGTCATAGAACTTTGAAAATGAGGATCCTATGGTTGCAGTAGCAGTCCAACCACAGCAGAATTTTGAAGCAGCCACAACTTCCCTAAATATTACAGCCTAAGGGGTCATGGCTTCCAGAATTTGAATGCATTTGAAGTATCTTGGTTCAAACATGGCTCTCTTATGATTTACTGTTTTGACCAGTCAAAGGTTATTGAAATGAGAGTTTTAGCAATATTATAAATATTGATGGCTAAGGAAGCAATACTTTTTTAAATATTCGAATTCTAACATTTGTCCTTGCTTAGAAAATGCTGTTATCTTATAGATATTCCAAAAGAAGTAAAATGTTGTAATTATGTTTAATTAAAATGATTATAACGAAGACAAAATACATTGTCATTGCAGATACATGTTCATATAAGATGGATATTAACATTAAAAACTTTTTTCTTAATATGAACAGTTGTGCTCATTCAAATGTCAATGTAAAATAATTTAAGTTTTAATTTAAAATATAATAAAATATTACAAAATAACATTATTATAACATCTACTGTGCTGGTCCAATTGATTGCACATTGCGTGCCATACCCCCCCAAATAAACAAACTTGGATAGCACCAATCTGTTCATTGACAAAATTTTCATGTTAATTAGAAAAGATCACATTGCTTGGATCCATACACACAGTATACTATGCAGAAACATTTTGAGATCCTAGTTTCTTGGGGAAAAAGTGAAGGCGAATAGCAGACTGGCAGTTGTGATTTCACACAGTTGTGCATATAATATTAACAATAATTACACCAAAATCTGACTGTGTGCAATAACTTTCATATTATTACATAACATCTCTCTAACCCAGGTATTTTAAGTACTTGATAAGTGGACAAAAATGCCAAATCCAGACCAAACATCTGGCTGACATATGCAACCAAACATAATAGTAGAATAATAACATAGTTCTACAATATTCTTAAGAAACCAGGATTCACATAGGCTGACTGAGACCAGGCATTCTCTGGCAAAATATCCTTCAAAACTGATTAGGTCACTAAGAATGCCCTTTCATATAATAGACTTCAAAATTCCTGGCCAAATGCATCTTCTTTATATTTCCGCAAAATTTGTCTAGAGACAGGAGTTTCCTGATTAACTCATCCATCTTCCTTCTGCCTAGAGTACAATGTTATGACAGTGAGCTACTAAAATTGCATTTATTCATTACAATGGCTATTTTACAGGTTTTAAAAAATATATTCAGATTAATTTACATTTTTTTTCAAATTAGAAAACATTGAGAAAATGATTAAAATAGGTCAAATAGAACATGTATCTGAAAGAGGAACAAATGGAGAAGGCACAAGAACACCACATATCATAGTAAATTATATATTTACTAATCCCAAAGTGGGCATTCAGAATCTGCAAGACCAACATGTATACATCTGTTGAATATTTTAAACTGAAATGTAAACTGTTAACTGCAGATGTTCCTTACAGAATTTAAACACCATCTTATGAATAACTCAGGTGACATTTGATCCAGTTTTGAAGTCAGAAGACATTCTTGTAGTTCATTAGAAATTTTTATCTTCCTTACAGCATTACCTATTTAGTACAAAATTACAGAATCAACAGAATGGAAATTCCTACCTCTCATTGGGTTACATTTAATAGTATGTGAATTCATATAAGCCCAACTGTATTCTTTCTGCATCCTATCTCTTCTATATGGATAATTAATAGTGTACTTGTTGGGATAATATTTTAGTAGTATGAGATTGTGATGACCAGTGGCATTAAAACATGCTGCTCAGTGTGCTGCTTTCTTTTTCTCCACTGCTTTTTTTTCAAGTGCTTGGTCAGATGTAGTTAATTTACTTTGTGGGAAGTCATTCTGATTTTGTTTCAATTAGTAGGGTTTACCCACCCATTTTTTTATTTTTGTAAAGTTATTATGTGGCCTCTAACTACAGCTGTTACAAAACAGACATACAGCACAAACATATATACAGCACCTCAGTGAATTTATAAGAGAGGAATCAAAGCTAAATGTAATCCTATTAACCAACAACACCTTCTGATATTAAAAAATTAACATAATGGCTACTGTAACAACTCAGTTAGGGATGGAATGCTTTTGTTTCTTCTAAAGATATACAGTCAACAATCAAAAAAGGCCATTTTTTTGGTTATACTTAAAAGTGTGACATGAAAGAACAGAATAACCAAACAAAAAATAACGTAAGGGCAATTCTTTAGGAAGCTGCTTTATGTGAATCCCTTTAAAATGAATGGGTCTCATGCAAAAGTACAACAATGCTTTAATACTGTATTATTCATTTCAACTGTACTTATATAGAAAACAACAACTGTACTGATCAAATCCCATTCTGAAGGGGAAATTATCAGTTAGTTTCAAAATAATAATGTATATTAAGCAAAGTTTCTAGTTATTTTATTTGCATGTATGGGTGGGGGAATGCAGAAAAGAGATTCCATTCCTATATATCCCATTGAATGTATTAATTCACATAGAAATTTGACAACTCTAACACCTCTTCCCATATCCTTGTACATTTGACAGAAGTATCAAAATTACCTTTACTCCATCTGTGGGTAACAATTTTAAAGTAGCTGCTTCTAAACAAAACTTACAATAACAATTATAAAGCAATGGATTATACAAATTATTTTTGGTTGAAAAAGTATCTTTCCTTTCAACTTTGTCAAAGTTTTATTGTTTTCTGGAAAACAATCATCCATTGTTACATTCAAGGCGACCCTAATATACATAAAAACCATTTTGTAATATTAACAAATAAGAATGATTGAAATACAATTAACATTTGTAAAAATAAGTATATTGAACTTAAATTTCAATGAGAAAAAAGAAAATAAAGAATATGCATTTAGCATGAATGATGGGTACATAACTAAGTTATGGGTGTAACTATCATTCATGTTAAAGTTTTCAGGTTTTCATTATAGCTCTCTATTATTTATTATATTAGTTTCTGGATTGGCAGTCCATTTCAGGGGCACTAATCTTTCAAATTACTTTCCTGTCAATTTATTTGGTAGGATTAAGGCAGTGATGTATAATAATCAGATCATGCAGGTTTTTGAAAAGGTGACATAATAGTGTGTTTATACTCAGCTCCTTAAAATTAGCAGGCCTTGCTGGAATCACTGTTTTTGTAATAATAGTCAATAAAATTGTACATCCCAAGATTAAACATATTGAATCATAAATATATTTAGGATTATTTTGTAGTTAGAATATTAAAGATGTCATGGAGAATTCTTGCAGAATTATGGGATGATTCAGCTTGATCTGGACTATCTTCAGGTGTCCAAACTTCTAGAAGATGAAAATCAGAGCCACTAAAGTTTCTTCTCAGTTTAACATAGTCTGAGTTGATTCAATTGGAATGCATTATTTAATTTAATGATAAGATATTAATTACTCTTTTTTAAAGAACCAAACCAAACCAAAAACTGATTGTTTTGTTCCTGAGGAATCAAGTGCTTTTTGAATCAATTTTCTTATGCCAAATATGCCAATGACTAAAGCTGCTTTTGTAAGCAATTTATTATTCTTATGAATTATAAAAAAGCACAATTTAAAATTAACAAGCCTTATTAATTGTTCCATCTTAGGTTTCCAATGAAATAGATTTGCAGATATTTATCACCAGATTATCATATAAAACCAGAAAATTATGATCTTTGATATTATTTCATTTCACTGATAATTACTAAAATTTCTATCATTAGGAAATATTAAAACAGTACATTCAATGACTTACACATATCAGCTAACAATATTGTTTATATCATTTTTGTGAGAATTTAGCAAATTCACTGGCTTGTTAGAAGTGAATTTCTAATTCAGATGTTCTAACATCTGTTAGAATGGAATAACAAAGAAGCATAGATCCTTAAAGTGAGCATGGCACAATGCAATTTTCTTTTTGCATTTTTAAGATCTTTTTTATGAATAAGTATTAGCCGTTTCATTTTTTTACTACATATATGAGATCAAAATAAATCAACTTATTTTAAAAAACATTTTCCAGTTAATAAGCAACAGATATATCATTCAGACATAATTCTAGTTTTATTTTCTGATTTCTGTGATAAAATATGATTTTCATGGCTGCTGGAAAAGTGCAGTAAAAATGGTGAAGGAAAACTATTTTTTTCTCCTTCACTGATGATTACAATACTCGGTTTACATGTAGATAACAGAAGGTGAAAAACTGTCATAAAATTTGTTTGGTGATATATTGTCATTTAATTCAGGCCTTATTCCGGGAATAAGGTTGCCTAGATATATCATATTACACGATTGGGTTAAGGGATTTTACTGGGTTAATTTCTATATCTATATTTACTATACACTCTCCCTATTCATCATCCTGTAATCCCTTAAATTGGGGTAGAGTTGGGGTGACTGGATGGAGCTGAAGTGTTTTCTGGTTCGATGCACTTCCTGATGCAACATGGAATTCACAACAGATATTTTTGTCTTTGTACTCTAGGAGAAACATCTGCTGCTACTTAAGCTTGAACTCTCAACCTTCCAAGTGGGAAGTGAGCATCTTCACCACTAGGCCATCATGCTGCTCCTATTCGTTATTCACAATTATTATAAACTCTGCTAACATTCTTAAGAAAGCCAGTTAGGTGTAGATGTTTAAAGTGGCAGGCTAGAAGTTGGAAGACCACATGCTGTATTCCTAGCTGGCTAGTCACTCTCTCACAGCCTTAGGGAGTAGGCAATGGAAAGTCACTACTTGTTCAGCAAGTTGATAGCAATTAAGAATAATTTGAGTACATTAAAAACAAAACCTCTTAAGATTTTCTTACTTTCAGATAAATCCTTTTGAAACAGGCCATTCAGAAACAAATACTTGAAGGATTGAAACTTTTTTGCATAGAAATGGAAATCAAATCAGTTTATAGAATAAAACAGTCTGGCATGCATGAAATTTTATACCACTTGCCAGCCAACTCAACAGTGATTACATGAACCTTTTCATTAAGGTAAATTTAGAACGTACTTTGTGATGACTAATGACATAAGTCTTTGTCATCACATTAAAGACATAATTTTCTTGAAGCTGGCTTCTCCATTCCTTCTACCAACAACCCAAAAACCTTCTGCTAATGTGGGGTAGGAAACTCTTCTGCATGTATTAGAACTGAGGATTAAGGGGACACTGATTTTAAACAATGTTCCTCTTGCTATCTCTGTCTGGATTCAAAATAACATTTCCTTTTTTCTCCCCTTATTCAACAACTCTTTATTATCATTTATTAACTCTTTATTACCATCATACAATGAATAGAAATATCCCTTCCAGGTCATAATTAAATGGATTTGCAATAGAGGAAGAAGTGGTTGGCTGCGATTCTGCTGACTTCTCATTTGTCCCTGAGCATTTCCCTTTCCAGAGTATATCCCCCCGTTCTACAGCTGATTATGAGCCATGGTAGTGCAGTGGTTAGAATGCAGCACTTCAGGCTACTTCTATTGACTGTGGGTTGCCAGCAGTTCAGTAGTTCTATTCTCAAGGTTGAGTCAGCCTTCCATCCTTCCTTCTTGGAATGCCAAGAATTTGGAGCATCTTAAAGAGACAAACTCTGGGAAAGGCCATTTTAAGGGATGCTCCATTAGAAGTTTTGAAAGGATACTTACATTTTTTTAAAAAAGTTTAAACTCCTGTTTAATGAATCATGAGGCAGGCTCTTCCTTCCTCTTCCTCTTTCTACCTAACTGATTATTTGAATTTCTGCAATGAGGATACCGCAATGAGCATACCATAAATACAGCATTCCATATATTCAAGAATACGGGTCTCCTGAAAATACAAGATGAAGGCCAAGATGTCCCTAACTACATCCATTTATATCTATGGAGATTCATCTAGGTCATGGTTGTCCCAAAGGTGCTTTTTCAAAAGGCAACTAGACATTAATTTTCCTTAAGGATGTTTCACTTCTCATTCAAGCAGCTTTTTCAGTTCTGACTGAATGGTGGAAGATGGAAGGATTTATATTCATTTATAAATCCTAATATAAATCTTCCCATCCTCTACCATTCAATCAGAATTGAAGAAGCTTCTTGGATGAGAACATCTTCAAGGAAAAGCAAAATCCAGCTGTCTTTGAAAAAGCACCTTTGGGGTATCCATTTGTCTTTTACTGAGCCAATAATTATGACTTTCCCTGAACAGCTGGTCTGCTAATTGCTCCTTGCATTGAAGGAGAAAACTATTATCCAGTGTTGTCAGTTTGAGAGGGGTAGCTCTACCCTTATTTGTCTGAAATTTCATTTTATTTAGAAGAGTTAAAAGTTGAAAACTGACATTTACAAAATTCTCCAAGAAAGCTTTTCTTGTTGGGGGGGGGGGGTTAGTGGGAGGAGTATAGAAAAGTAGGCCCAGCACAGGATGGAAGAAACATAATCTTGCATCCATCTTCTAATCACAAACAGATGCTGTGTTATTTTTAAGCTAAATTGCGGAGGCAGTTGCTCCACTAGTCCTTTCACTTTCTGTCTGGAAAGGAAAAAAAAACAATAAGGACTCTGGCCACAGAAGGATTCAGCTTGTTCCTCTATTCCCTCTCCCAAATATATGTAGAAATGCCTATTTTAAACTCAGCATTTCCTATTTAACTAACTGAGCTTGAAGAGAGATCTGAAAATGAATCCTCCCATTTCACGTTAACTTAAATTTATAGTTGTGCTTATGTAGCAAGAAAGATACACAAATTAAGCACATTACACACATTAGAAAGGAAAAAAATGTAAATAAATACAAAAGAGCAACCCCAAAACATACTGTTTTCATCTTCTTTTCTCTTTCAAAATCTATAAAATGTTCTCACTATTTAGAAAGCTATAACCTCTACTGCATGTTTAAAACCTTGGTTTGTGCTCTCTCTTGCATTTACTTATACAGTTTCTTTAAAGTTGAATTGCAAGCTGCCCAGACTGAGATGGATGGCTACAGAAATTGAACAAGCAAAGTGTTCAGTTAAAAGAAATGCACATACAAACCTAAAAATCAAGTGGAACGCCCTTACTACAAACAAATTTTTCCATAGCAAGATATACTATCACTGGCATAACAGTGTCAATTGTTAAATAAGACTGAACATTTAATGAAAAAAAATATTTTCTAAGTGTCAGAAAAACAGCATTTATAGAGAGTGTTTTTATGTCTGTGTGTTTGCATATGTGTAGAATCTTTGTAATACAATGTATGTAGCTCCTAAGATTCTGTGTACACACACACACACACACACACACACTAACACACACACAGCTTTCGTTACTCAAAATAAGCTGAGGGGACAGTATTGTTCCCTTTTTAATCAACTGGATCAATACTATGCTCCCCTCAACCAGGGTTATTATCAATAAAAAATACTTCCTTCTCAGGAAGGATGGAAGGAATTGGGCTGCAGTTGCAGGCCTCTTATTTTTCATCTGAAATTAAAGTAATTGGCTTGTTATATTGAACCAACAGCAGGCAACCTCTACATTCTAACAAGAGATATTTGTAAATGTGGAGATTCAACTATTGCCTAAATTTCTTTAAATACATTAAAATAATTATATCAAAAAGACTTTTTTTCTTTATGAGGCTAAAAACTTTTATTTTTATTCATCTAAATTGCAATAATCATATGACAGATGTTTTAATATTTCCATCTTTATTGTTTTATTGTTGGGCATATATATTTGATTTGAAATTCTTTATAGAATACAAATAGATTAAGCAAAATAACCATTATGAGCATAATTATAAACTTATAATTATGATATAATTTGATATTATGGTAGAGGCTTGACCTGTTTTTTTAACCATCAATACATCAAAAGTTGCACTGACATTTGGAGATGTTGGGACAAAATGTTGTCCCTTATTTACCTGAATAACCGGATAACTTCGGTTTGGAATTAACAGGTTATTTTTTTTAGGTATTGTGGTGGAAATGGCTTGAGCTGTAGTATATAAATTTTTTAAATCAAGTTATAGCAATTTAGATTTTAAACTGAGTTATTGCAAGAAGTATATCTATTGTCTAAAACAGCAAAAAAGCAAAAAAAAAAAAAAAAAAAACCATTCCACCTTACCTTTAGTTAAAAATAATATTTCACATTTTGCTTCCAGATGCTTCAGTAGTATCTGGAACTCATGAATAACTATCAGTATTGGAATGTTTTTTGGATAATGGTAAGCCTGAAGCATCTTTTAAAAAATACTAATTCATCTTAGTTATATTATAGATAAGTGGCTAAGGGTATTAAATACTATTCAGTATGCTTCTTCAGTTAATAATCAGTTTGTTTTCTCTCCATTTTCTTTTTTCTCTTATTTTTTATAATAAGGTAGGATGTAAGTTATTAAAAGTATATTAAAAACATTAGTTTTTTCAGTAAAGGTAGCTGTAAAAACTTCACAAATTAAATGAAAAATAATAATGTAAAAACAGCAAGGGATACTAAAATGATTTCTTTTCTGAATTAAAAATATCAATACCATGCCTCTTTCCTAGTATTGAATTTTCACATTTCTAATACTTTCACTTTACAATCATTATACAGTGAGATTTCTGGATGCTTAAGAACAGAAGAATATGCAACATCTAGAACCCTGGTGGCACAGTGGTTAAGTACAGTACTGCAGGCAAATTCTTCCCACAGCCTGGAGCTTAAGGTTGATTCAGCATTTATCCTTCTGAAGTTGATAAAATGAGATTGTGGGGGGCAATAAGCAAGTAATGTTTTATACTGTAAACTGTCCATAGAAGGCTGTAAGGTGCTATGGGGGGGGGGGGGTGGGGGTAAGGTAAAAGTAAAGGTTTCCCTAGCACATATGTGTTAGTCATTCCTGACTCTAGGGGGCAGTGCTCATCTCTATTGCAAAGCCGAAGAGCCAGCGCTGTCCGAGAACGTCTCCATAGTCATGTGGCCGGCATGACTAAATGCCGAAGGTGCACAGAACACTGTTACCTTCCCACCAAAGGTGGTTCCTATTTTATGTGCTTTCAAACTGCTAGGTTGTCAGGGGGACAAGTAACGGGAGCTCACTCCATTACACAGCACTAGGGATTTGAACCGCTGAACTGCCGACCTTTCTGATCAACAAGCTCAGCGTCTTAGCCACTGAGCCACCGTGTCCCTATAGGGTGGTATATAAGCCTAAAAGCTGCTACTATCTAAACTCACCTAAAATTGATAATGCTCAATTAAATTGCATGAAAGCAGAGAGGAAGATGTATTCAAGTGGCATGAAAGAAACGAATAAAATATGCCTTTGTAAATCAGTTTCTTTGAATGCCTAAGAAATTAAACAAAAGGAAGATCCCAGCTGTCTCAGATTCACAACAGCTATTGATCTACTTACTAGTTTTGGCAAATCAATTTGTCTTTCAGTTATAATTAAAATAATAAGGGTTGAAGTACCATAACATCTGTCAGACACTTCTGATTAGAAAATCCTGGATTTAGTATTCCCATAAGAGAAAATGGATGCAGATGCAATAAACTATGTTAAGGCAGGCTTTTCCATCCCTTGTAAAAGTAACATTAGCCCTGCCTGAAGTATAAAGGACCATGTCCTTATTAAAGTATAAATAAATAATAAATTTGTTATGGAATTTGTGTAAGGATTAAAGGTGTTGTGTATTATGTTACTGTTCCAAAGTTAGATTTTATTAAGCAGTTAAAACATGCTTTATTAATAAATTCTCAGCAAAATTACTGAGTCTTAGGAACAGTTTTAAGATTGCAAAATCAAGTGGCATTCTTAGAAAAGAAAATGGCATGTTTATCAGACAACTCCCTGGACAAGAGCTTGTAGTTTTTTGCCATTGTCTTCTTCTTCCTAGGCTAAGGTGGGACTAGAATTCACAGTCTCCCAGTTTCTAGGCTGGTGCCTTAACCACTTAGCCCATTCTGCTAGAGAGAAGTTCCCTGAGGATGGGCTCTAGCACAAATCCAGAAGCTCAAAAGACTAAACCTCTGGTACTGGTGACCAACCCAGATTAGATCCTGTAACATTATCCTGGGACATTATCCTGGGAAGTCTATTTGCCTTCAGTCACCCTAACCACTACACCAAACTGGCTCTTGCTATAGCGTAGGGCATCCTAACCAGAGGTGGTATTCAGCAGGTTCTGACCAGTTCTGGAGAACCGGCAGCAGAAATTTTGTGTAGTTTGGAGAACCGGTAAATACCACCTCTGACTGGTCTCTCCCCATCTATTCTCTGCCTCCCGAGTCCCAGCTGATCGGGAGGGAATGGAGATTTTGCAGTATCCTTCCCCTGGAGTGGGGTGGGAATGAAGATTTTATAGTATCCTTCCCCTGCCACGCCCACCAAGCCACACCCGCCCACCAAGCCACGCCCACAGAATCAGTATTAAAAAAGTTTGAATCCCACCACTGATCCTAAACCTAATCTGCTTCTTTACAAATGGAAACTGGAATGATAGAAAATATTTTGAAGTGGGGCTGTCAGAAGCTAGCTGTTTCACTTTTTGATAAATTATTATCTTGTGAATGATAGTAGCAGTCATTTTATGGCTAAGCCTCCCATAATAGCCATTTTGAGTTAGCACACAAAAAATGCAGGCTGAGTCAGGCTCAATTGCAGTGCAGGCTTACAAACAGATTGGAAGGAAGCTCCTCTCTGTTACTTGTCATTTCAAATAGCTTCCCTGAGAATGTTATGTGATTCTGAAAGAGACTAAGACAGGAAAATGTTCACCTGCATGCAGCCAAATTTCCATCACTAAAGCTTTGCTTTTTTGATCAGGGATTTCAGGATTTTTTAAATTTCTTTTTAACTAACAGGTTCGACAGCCTGAAAGTCTGAAAATTCTTGTGAATAGTATCCCAAGTATTTACAGTCTTCTCCATGAAGAAAAAGAAATGATGCCACCACTTTAGGCTATTATTATTTAGACAAACTTGAAACAGAGGCATCTTTTTTTTCAGTCTCACACAAAAGCTTGCAGCCTTCTTTAATGACAGATGCTGTATTAGGAAGCACTTTTAAATTACTTCTGCAGCACAGACAGCTCTGTTATTTATAGGAAGCTTCAAGATTCTCCTGGTTTCAAAATATCCTCTGATTCAACTTTATCAGCTTTGTTATACACACTAAGATACAATTGGTTGCTTTGGGGATTCTTTATGACTAGGGAGGGAGTCACTTAACGGAGCAATTTTCAGTTCCGGCACTTGAAAAGAACAGAAAGTCCTAGTTATCCACCAGACTTTAAAAGGGTGGAAAGAGAAAGAGGAGTTTGTTATGACTTTGAAAGTGATACTTTAGAAACCACTATTTTCTGTTGTTTTAACTTTTTTTTTTTTTTGGCCTGAAGCTGAAGCCTTAACACTTGGGAGGCTTTTTTTTCCTTACAACATATATTTCAATACCTTATAAAGATAACATCCTTTTTCTCGGTATTTTTATGCTAAAATAATTAATAGCCTTTGCTATCACTGAAGATTCTTATTCTAATGTTAAATGACCACGTCATTAAAAATCTCCTGTCTGTCCCTTTATTTTTGTGTGTGTGGGATAGATTTTATACTCTCCTTCACCATGTGGTCCCTATAAACTCACTCTAGGTTACCACACTAGACTTTTTACAAAACAAAGTACATTCTGCTCTCCAGGAAATTGGCCTTGATCTGTTTAAAAATAGCTCAGCAGAAAGAACTATTGTGGTCAATAACTTGAGAAAACTTGAACAGTCAAACATAAATGAAAATTCATCTGGATAGTTCATCTTTCATTATCATAGTTACGAAAGAGATTTTATGGCAGATATAGTGTTAGTAGGGTTTTTTTTTTTTTTTAATGGCTCTCACAATACCTGCAATGATATCATCCATTTGTTCTAGAGCAGCTTCAAGCATGTGACTAGCATCAGAAGTCATCTTTTGTGGTTTGCTTGGATCTTGTTTTCTTAATCTGAAAGAGAGAAAAAGAGGTGATGCTTACTTATTTGTTTCATTACTACAGCTGCCCGCCTCAATAGGTGACTCAGGGCGGAATAGATCATAAGACATAAAAAGAATTAAACGGTGCAGAATAAATATGTATGGCACCAAGTAAAATTGATACTATGGATGTTAATACAACCAGGACCCTTAATGCACTTGGGGCTCCAGGCTGAGCCACATAACCAAGTCTTCACAGTCTTGTAAAAGGCCAATAGGGTTGGGGTAATCCTGATATCTGAAGGAACAATATTCCAGAGGGCAGGCAGGGGCTATGGAAGAGAAGGCACTTCTGGTTACCACCAACCAACATTCATTGGCCGATGGAGCCTGCATGTGTCCAACCTGTCTGATCAAATTGGATGGACAGAGACAAGTAGGAGAAGATGGTACCTGGCCCCAAGCCAAGAAGGGCTTTAAAGGTGATAACTAACACCCAGAATTGCATTTGAAAATACACTGACAACCAATCCAGCTTATGAAGCAGTGGTGTTACACGTATTGAATACCTGATGCCTTTACTACCCATCTAGCCGGATTCTGCACTAGTTGAAGCTTCTGAATGCTCTTCTAGGACAACCCCATGTAGAGCACATTGAGGTAGTCCAGATGAAAGGTGTCCAGAAGACATGAGTGACTATGAGCAAATTAAATCACAACAACGTAGCTACCACAATCTTAATTTGCTATCAACAGAAACCATTTAATTTTAATGATAAATACATATGTAAAAGTCCATAATCAGATCATGATCATCCTTGTGATTTATAAAAGCAGTGGATTAGATGAACAAGTATACAGAGGACTCAAGAGGGTGTCAGGGGCAACCATTTTACCTTAAATGGTTGTCTGAAGACTGGTCATACTCACTGGAGAACCCACTAGATGGCAGACTTTTCTAACCAGCAGACTTTCTTACAAA
Source organism: Thamnophis elegans (assembly GCF_009769535.1). Classification (NCBI taxonomy): domain Eukaryota; kingdom Metazoa; phylum Chordata; class Lepidosauria; order Squamata; family Natricidae; genus Thamnophis; species Thamnophis elegans. Next base: position 89,450,081 of record NC_045541.1, read on the forward strand.
TTGATGGGTAAGAATGGTGTCAGTGTAAGGAGGAAAATACTACTTTAACCAAGGATGGTTTAAGGCTATCTCTCTCGCGGAATGGGGATGAGAGGAAGGCAGCATTATTGGGGGGGGGGGCGAGGAGGGATAAGTACATCCAGGATGCAATCATGCTTATTAAGATCGTCTGCCCAAATACTTCATGGACCCAGAGGGATGCTGATAGGCAGGTGCAGAGGCTCCCTGTGATCTGGAGGGCAGTTCCATCAAGTGTCTAGTCAGCTGCTATCGAGTTTATACTGCTACAAAGGGGTTAGTTGTAAATTGTCTTGAGAATAATTTGATTGAAAAAAAGGTGTTATAGTAGTGGTGCAATTCAGTCGGTTCTATCCGGTTTGGGTGATTCAGTAGCAGTGGCGGTGGGAGGCTCTGCCTGGATGTCATGTTCCATTTTTGATGTTCTGTGCATGCACGGAAGGCCCTGCGCATGCCTGGAAGGTCCTGTGCATGCATGGAAGGTCCTGTGCATGTGTGGAAGGTCCTGCACATGCGCATAATTGGTGCATGCACTCACATTTACGAACCGGTAGCGAAGGTAAGTTGATTTCACCCCTGTGTTATATGTTTGAGTTAAGCCATTAAGGTGTTGAATGAGGAGTAGGGAAACATAAGTTGAAGTTAGGGATCATGATGGCTCAAACTATTAGTTCGCTATTGATGATTGGCAGGCTCACATTCAAGGCACAGTGTTACTGCAGAACATCACACACTCCCGCTCCTGCCAACTCAACAGTTCACAAACTGCCAACCGTGACTAGATAAATGTGTACCACTATGGTAGGCAACTTAACAAGGGCATGAAAGGAGCCCCCGAGTGAGCAATGATGATGTCACTGTTCAAACCTTTCAATCTTTGGCGCTCCCAACACAACTGTAGTAGTCACCTACAAACTAGAAGGTCACAAAGGGGTACTGGATTGGCTGCTCTTACTCATCTCCCCATTACTTTCCCACTATTATTTGCTGTTGCTATATGGGAAAAGGAAGAGAGCATCATGTTTTCTACCTTGAATTCTTGAATGAAAAGCAAGATATAAATCTACCAAAAAAATAATTTAATTATATCCATAAAGTCAAAAAGAAAAATTCATTATTTTATAACACAGAATTATAAAACCCGACAATGAGCATCTGTTATATTGATTTCTTTTTTAAATACAGAAATGTCCTAAAAGTTGCTCATCGCTTTCTAAAGCCCAATTATTAATAGCTTTACTTATTTTAGTTTGCAGGACGGGAGCTGGAAGTAGTTAACTGGCATATATTTAATGTTTTTCTCCACTCCAAGCCTTGCTCAATCCCAGATTTGCAGAGCTCCTCAGGTGGAACAGCCTCCAACACCACTTTGGCAGAAGCATCAGACATTTCTAGGCATGACCTCTAGCTTTCAGTTTGCTATTCACAACAGATTTAAAGTTCATTTCAGGAAATACGATTACCAAAACATTCCTTCTCTGAAAGAATTTGGCAGCCTATTTTCTTTTTTCCCCCTTTAAGAGGGGAAAAAAATTCCCTGGATATCAGTAGGTGCATATATATGCTAAATTAAATTATTAAATTATTTGGGATGTTCTCCCCAAAATTATAATCTATGCATCTATTTTGTTTACGTTATTTGAACATGTCCATGATGGCGAAGCTGTGGCACACGGAGCCATATTTGGTGGCATGCCAGCCATCAGCTCTATTTTTCGCCCTTCCGGAGGGCCAGGGGAGGCTGTTTTCACCCTCCCCAGGCTTCAGGAAAGCCTCCGGAGACTGTGGAGGGCGAAAAACATCCCCAAGGGGCCAACTGGAAGTTTGGGAATGAACTTCCATTTGGCCTGTTGGGACCATTTTTCACCCTTCCCAGCCTCCGGAAGCTTTCCTGAAGCCCGGGGAGGTCAATAACGGCCCCAATAGCCCAACTGGAAGTTCGGGAATGATCCTTTTTCCGCTTCCAGAGGGCCTCTGGGGGGGCAAGAAAGGCCGTTTTTGCCTTCCCCAGGCTTCAGGAAAGTCTCCGGAATTTGGGGAGAGGTTGTTCGTGCATGCGTGGGGGGGGATCATGCATGGAGGATTGATTGGCCACACGCACGTGATAGCATCGTAAGAAAAAGTTTCACCATCACTGACATGTGATATGCATTTATGTTATGTTATGCATTCAGAATACTGTATTATTTAACACAAGCCTATGTTTACTCAAGAGCAAGTATTGAGTGGGGTACAATAGTCAACAAGGAATGTTGAGTAGTAGGAACAATCATTTCAGTAATCTTTATAAAGCTCCACTGAAACCATTTAGCAGGATATTATTCTTTTATAGGGCAGTACTGAATCTTGCAAAAAGGCCACCTAGAGTGTTGATGGTGATAGAAACTAGAAACAGAAAACATTTTATTCTCTTACCTGCTGCACTATGTAAAGCACTCAAGCTGTTGCAATCAAATCACAGATCAAACTTCGTTGGAGTAAGCCTTAAGGCTTTCTGTTTTGTATAACTCATCCCTCACACAAGGAACAGGCACTTATTTGCATAAGGCTATTTTATGCCAAACATTTTCTTCCACAGGTGCAGAACATAAACAGGATCAAACTAGTTGACACTATCTTACACAGAAATTATCCAAAATATCTTCTTTGCTGGCCATTTGTATGTGGGGAAACTGCTACAGCTTCCAGAGCATGGCTGTTTCCCCAAAACTAAAAATAGATGGCTAGCTGTACCTATCGAAAATGTACAGTTTCTATGTGTCATTTATTTATTTAGATCCACCTTTATTATTTTTATAAAAACTCAAGGCAACAAACATACCTTAATACTCCCTCATCCTTCTACTTTCTCCACAACAGCCACCCTGTGGGGTGAGTTGGGATGAGAGAAAGTGACTGGCCTAAAATCACCCCACTGGTTATTCATGCCTATGACAGGACTAGAACTCTCAGCCTCCTGGTTTCTATGCCAGCACCTTAACCACTAGACCAACCTGGTGAATCAAATATTTAGAAACCACTATTGTAATTACTGATATAATTCTGGAGCATGAGATAATTTTATTTCCTGAGCATTAATATTTCTTCTCTTTTCTTCCCCTGCAGATATATTGGAATTCTGATTGCCAGCCAAATACCCAGGTGTCTAGAAATACAAAAAAAAACCCCTCTAATCTCACCACACTTACTCTGAACAGATTAAAAAAAACAGGATCCTCAAACAGAATTATTTAGGCCATCCTTTAGGGGTTTTTTTTTGAAAGAGAAATAAATAAGCCCAAGAATTAATAGAAATGTTACTCTTGTTCATAATGGCTATTATTGTCACATTTCTGAAACATTCACCAATATTGAACTGGATTATTTTTACGGCAATACAAGAGGTTTAGCATTGGAATTTATTTTTATAAGAAAATGATCAGCATTGATCTTGTATGGGAAAAAGTTAAGTAGCTATATTTGTTATCAGGATGAGACAGATAAAATATTTAGTCCATTGTGAGGGGGTAATTCCAATATTTGAGTTAGGTACCTTATAAGTATGTGGTGCAGATGTCTGTTTGTGTGTATGCATATGTGAATGCTAGTAACAGTAGTGTTTTTAAGATGCGATAAAACCTGCACCAAAGTTATTTTGCAATTAACATCTGCAGCAATTTTTAAGCAATACTGTAAACACAGGGGAGCTATGCAAAAGAAATAAGGACTCTTATTGTCCCTGCCTGAATGCTTTATAGCTGATTGTTGGAGATTAACAACAAGAAAAGAGATGGAAGTAAGTAAAGAAAACAGCTCCCAAACTAATCCATTAAGCTACAATAATCAAAGAAGATGACTATTTGAGAGACCAGGAAATGATGAGGTGGAATGGATGCTCCAGTAAAAGGTTTGTTTCCCAAGTTTGATTAGCTCCTTCCAAGTGCCTGTGATTGGGTAGCTGGTAATGATTTGACAGCAAAAGTAACACTGATTGAGATGACTGTCAGTGCTCCAATCACAAAAATATCTGAATTAAGGCAGACCTGTTGATTAGTGATTTCAGTCCTCCTCTCCACCTCAATACTGTATTTGAAGCAAGTGGCTTTATTTCAGCACAGTTGCTAATGCACTGCTGTCTGTAATCCTCCAGTATCTGGGAAAAACAAATCAAGGCTGTAGTTTCAAGAGTGTTTTGAATTGGGATAAGGAAGTTTATAGCCATCCATCCCAGTGCATGTCAGTCTGACATTAATAGTTTTGTTTTAACTGCACCTTAAAGTTCAGGCTTGCCTGAGATATAAGGCTGCTAAAAATCCTTACAAGTAACCTGTTTGTCTTATGAAAGAAGGTTTTAACTTCTGTCATTTTGATTTATACATTCTCATGAATACAAAAAGGCTCAACATAACATATTTGGTGCCAGGCACAATGCAAAAATAACTTCAAATATGGATATAGCATAGTAGCTTATAAACTGACTGCTAATAAAAACAAATAATTTCAGAGTTGGAAAGCTAAGCGTGTATGTTTGTTCAGGATCAGGATTCAAAGAGAGTGAACCATATTGCTGGGAATTCCTTTCAGAGAGAACCTCATTTCCTGTTAAGCAGTGTTATAAATCAAAAAAGTGTTCTTGGTAAAGCAGGCCATTTTCCTAGTTCATCTGCCTGAATTATTTTTTGGGGGGATCCCATCTTATCAGGGTCTAATGGCCACGATTCATTTGGGCTACCAAATGAAAACAAAGAGCCGAGGTAGCGCAGTGGTTAAATGCAGCACTGCAGACTACTTCAGCTGACTGCAGTTCTGCAGTTCGGCTGTTCAAATCTCACCGGCTCAGGGTTGACTCAGCCTTCCATCCTTCCGAGGTGGGTAAAATGAGGACCCGGATTGTTGTTGGGGGCAATATGCTGACTCTGTAAACCGCTTAGAGAGGGCTGAAAGCCCTATGAAGCGGTATATAAGTCTAACTGCTATTGCTAAAATAAAATGATTTTGCTATACTTGAATAAATTCTTTGCCTAGAATTTGTAATAATATACTGTACCCACGTTTTGATCTGATTAGAATAATTAGGATCAGAAATATTTAGGGGAGTGCATGGAATAGAAAACACAGAGCAGAACATTCTTCCAAACCATCAAATCAATCACAGTTTGGCAGAAACGAAACTCCAAATAGTTTTGTTGCTTCCAGTTTCAACCAAAACAGACTACGAAAACAATGTGGAATGATTTTAGGGGGTGACCAGAGCAAGACTGGCATATAATGTATCTTTGCACTCGTCCTTTCTCCTAGGTTGACCCTCCATGTGCTAAACACATGCCCTTCACCCTCCCCTCTGCTGCTGCCGCTAGCATCTGGCTATAATAATCTCAATTGTACAGGATAGAGTTTGAGCATAATACACTCCACTCAGCTGGCATTGCCAATTTCACCATTTCCAAGCACCTCCCCCGCACCAGTGTTGGCCTTTTTTCCATTCTGCCAGTTCCCCCCCCCCCCCCCCCCAAAACCACTGCCTGGAACCACCACCAAGTTTCAATTTGTATCCAGAAGTAGTAGCCTTGTTTTATTCTGTATATGGATGGAAGTTTCAATTCAGGCAAAGACTATCCAAAAAACTGTTGCTTCGTGCATGAACCAGTGTGTGCAAAGGACATTTTGTACATACGGTAACTAAAAATATTGAAATGATGAACTCAAGCAATATTAGCTGTGTCCACCCAGTATTTTAGCACAGCTACACAATATGATGTAGGCATATAAACACCCATGATATTGCCCTCATCTCCTTCACAGTCCATAAGGGAGAGTCCAAGTCAGCATGAATATTGAGATATTGCTGTATATTATACAGTGTATTGAATACAAGAATACACTCTATTCTTGTAATATACCATTATTATTCACAGCACACACACACACACACGTGTGTGTGTGTGTGTGCGTGTGTGTATAATACAATACAATAGCAAAGTTGGAAGGTACCTTGGAGGTATTCTAGTCCAACCCCCTCCCTAGGCAGGAAACCCTATACCAGCGATGGCGAACCTTTTTTGGCTCGCGTGCCATAAGTGGGAGGAGCGCAGGGGGGTCGTGTGCGGGCGTGCCGCACCAATAATGCAATATGCGACCCCCCAGTGCTCATGAAGCCTCCGGAGGGCCTGCATATATACACACACACATACACACATATAATGACTGCCCATGTCTATTTATATTTGCAACTATACATGCAATTATACTTGCAATTTGCAATTATGCCTTGTGGAGCATTATCCAATCAGCAAGGCAATCAATCAATCAATCAGTCAATCAGAATAGAGCTGAAAGGGATATTAGAGGCCTTCTAGTTCAGCCTCTTGCTCAAGCAGGAGTCCCTATACCATTTCAGACAAATGACTGTCCAGTCTCTTCTTAAAAACCTCCAGTGATGAAGCACCTACAACTTCTGAAGGCAAGCTCTTCCACTGGTTAATTGTCCTCACTGTTAGGAAGTTTCCCCTTAATTCCAGGTTGCTTCTGTCCTTGATTAGTTTCCATCCATGGTTTCTTGTCTTCCCTTCTGGAGCTTTGGAAAATAAGCTGGCACTCCCCCCCCCCCCACTTCTTTGTGGCAGCCCTTCAAATACTGGAATACTGATATCGTGTCACTCTGCTTTGATCAGATTGTTGTCAACCCCACTGTCAGCCCTCATGTCATGCCACCCCACTTGGAGATCACTTGGTTCCAACCCTACCGGCCTTTTGTAAGGAGCAAATATATCACTGTGCCACCAAGCTTGAAGACCCGAATGTGTAATAGAGCCTGTGCAGAGGTTATGTTGAATGTTGATTGTTGCAGACTTTGTTATTCAGTTCATATATGCCTTTATATGCTTTAAGATTCAACGCTGCTCTTTTTGTAGTTATTTAAAATTTTGTAAGGCACCCAGAGTCATGCAATTGAGACAGGTGGTTATATAAACTGAAGAAATAAACAATACCACTCTTTGATCCTGTGGATGGTGAATTCTCTGAGTCATTCTCTACCAGCAGGAGATTAGGAGACTTTTGCCATTTTCCCTTCACACCTTGAAAATCTGTTTAGACAGTATAGGGGATCTTCCAAAGGAACGTTTCAGGCAAGAATTAGCAAAATGTGCCTTCTCTCCTTTTCTGTCAGCAAGGACTATGATGAGAATAAAAATATTCCATGGAAAAAAAGAACCCTTCTGGTTAAAGGAAGTTAAGATAGGACCGAAACTTGCTATACAGGCAGTTACTAAATATTAAAACTTGCTAGATTAAAAACTCTGGTAAACAAACTGTAGGAAGATAGCACCCACCTCTCTCCTAGAAAATGAAATATTTTAGGAAATATTAAAAGGGCAGAATATTTCCCACTAAAGGGAGGTAGAAACTCATTCCCACTCCCAGCTTTGTCAATGAGGAGCCAGAGAAACATGTTTTAGGCAGAAAACAGATTCACTCTTCATAGCTCCCTCCACCTTTGTCAATGGGCCATTAAAGACCTGAGCCAGTCTATTCTACATAACAAAGATATACGTCCTTCAGGCAGACCCATCTGCAACAGAAACTCACCACACGGCATCTGGGAATGCAACCAAGCTTGGGACTCAAAAGACTCACAACCTACAAAGTTAGCTAAGATCCCCCGCCCCTGGGAGTCTGACAACCAATCAGAATACATTTCTTACACAGGAACAGAAAACATAGAGGTGGGGCCAAACAGAGGGTATAAAAAACTCAGGAACTCTCAGCAAGCCCCTTTCCCCTTCTTTTTTCTTAACTCAACATCTTCGAAGCATATGATCGCCTTTTTGCCTAGGACCCCAAGCCATGTGGTCCTGTCCACCATTAAAGCCATCTTTCCAAACAGCCTCCATATTTTCAGTGTCTTTTTCCCCACTTGGAATTGAACCCAGATGGACGTTTCTTCCAACAAAACCACAGAAGTACACAGAGAACCACGACTGTCTGACAATCTTTCAAGGCAGAAGTAAGAGAGAAGAGCTAGCACAGGTTTTCTTTAGAAGAGTTTTAATGGTCAGGTTCCCTTATCGCGGGAGCTCTGTCCTACTCATTCATTAGGCAATCATGCCTTTCTCTAATACAGGTAATCCTTGACTTACGACATTCACCCAGTGTGATCACCATTTGCAATCTTCCCTGCTGGCTTCCCCAGTATTTCAATGGGTAACTTGGCAAGGAAGGTCACAAGTTGCTAGGGTCAGTCTCCCACATCAGTGCATTGTTTTTCAGCCCCTCTGCACTTGTGCCAGCCAGTGACATATCCCTGTGCAATTTCCCCGAGCTTCACCAGGCCTCTTTTATACCTTCCCAGGCCTCGTCACACCCACCTCACATCCCTGTGCAACTAATCCTCCTTGTGCCTCCCTTATACCTTGGGCACCCTCCCGGATCCTTGCCATGCCTCTCTTGCACACTTTTACATCCCCTTGCATTATTCCCAACCCTTGCTGTGCACCCTTTGAAAACCCTGCACAACCCACACACCCTCCCCAACCATCCTCATACCTCTCTCTAGTTTAACATTTTTACTGAGTTATAAGGCTATGAAAGTAAATAGGAAAACAGTGGGGAGGAAGGGGGAGGAGGGAGGATTGGGGAAAAGTGAGGAAGGATTATGGTAGGAAAAAGAAAAAGAAGCATTAACTTCAGACTCTCTCTAAAATAAGTAAAATAAGGCATTAACATCAAATCACAACTTTTTGTTTTTTCATAATAATATACACTAGTCATTTCTATAAGGATCAGCCTAATCGTTAAGACCCAAAATCAAAGTTTCATTCTTTTCCACTTCAAGCACAAAGTTCAGAAGCAGTCTCCACGCGGAAACAAAAGTACTTATATTCTTTTCTTTAATCAAAATAGTCAATTTTGGCATTTCAGCCAATTCCATCAGCTTCATGCCTCCCTCGACCATTTCCTCACCAAGCAGCAGCTACTTGCAAGCTGTTAAGCTGCCTGCAACATTCTGTCGGCTTCCCCATTGGTGGGAAGCCGGCAGGAGGCAGCTTCACCTACTGATCCTGGAATTTGATTAAGGATGACAACTAGGATTACAGGGTTGCCATTGCTAAGGGATGTGGTAGCACTTTATTACCCCATCGCTTAGCAACAGAAATTCTCATCCCAATTGTCATTGTAAATTGAGGACTGCCTTTAGCTGGTGGGAGAATGTGGAAGACAGCCGGTATCTTCCAATAACTTGGATTCAAAACAAACAAGCAGTTTTTCCCTCCCAAACAATCTCAAAAGCATACCAGCAGCAAAAAAAAATTATTCCTATAACAAGCTCAATGTGATAACAAGAGTGTCTCAACTTTTCATTCCTTAGAGAATAATAAGGAAACAAAATGTATTTATACAGGCAGACATGGGCAGTAAGCATGTTAATTTAATGCAGATATGGTTCCACCATAGGAAAGCTGATTTTGCAAAGGGTTTTCCTCCTGCTGCACCTTGTTAACAACTGTTTTCTCTATTAAGAGACTATGTGGCAGCTTCCTATTGCCTAGAGAAATAACACATATGCTGAAAAATTCAAGAAAGTGGTATTATAAAACTGCAGCAAGACTTAACTAAATGGGTCAAAAAACAATCAAGTACCCTAATGAGTGCCAAAATAGTATATAAAGCATTTCCAAATTTAGAGTTCTAACTGAAAAACCAGATAATCAAAATTATTCAACTGTATTTAGTCCTATACTTCCTCATCACGCAATAGTAAGGGAGAGTAAGCTGAAATATCTCCCAGTGTCTGGGCATCAGCTGTCTAGAAATATTCAACCCAAAGAAAATGTGGTTTGTGTTTGCCATTGTGCAACCTGAGTTAAAGAAGTGAGCTTCCAGCTCTGAACTTTTTTTTCCCCTTGTAGTCTCATTTGTGACATCATACCATTGCTACTCTTTGAACCAGAGAAAGGGACTTTGTTAGAAATGAGCTCCTGTGTGGCTCTTACAAACCACATTTAATTTGCTGTGGCTTTAAGCAAATTCCTTTGGCTATGGAGTACAGAGAGATGATTTCTTAACCTTTCCAGCAGTGTTTTCAGTGGGCTTGTAGGAAAAAGGCATAGGTGCAACAGAAAAACGGTTTATAGACTACTTCTTCTTCTTATTGATTAAGTATTATCTGCTTCCTATTATTGATGAAGTAACTACATCATTGATTGTGACCGCATCAAGTGATGCAATATTATTAATCCATGATAATGCTAAAAAATCCACATGAATTAAAAGCCAGAATATCTCAAGTAAGATCACTGGTTTTATTGTTCTTCGTGGCAGAGATTTCCTAAGAAATTAGTATCAATTGGTGGTCATCCCTACACTGCTGCAGAATCATTTTAGGAGGACGTTTTGCAACCTTTTACTCGATCTTTATAGCAATTACCTATATAATTCATCAATCTACAAAGGAAATCCTAATTGATTTGTTGTAGCTTCTGCTTTTTCAAATCTAGACAATAAAGTAGTGTCTAGACAGCAGTGTTTCCAATGCCAGCAATGGAACTGTGATACATTTCTTCATAATCAAAAGTATATAAGTCTCGGGGGTAATATAATTAAAATATGTGAAAACTCTTAAAAAGGAAGAAGATTTTTTATTTAGTTTGGACCAACTGGGTCATATTACTGCCTCAGCATCTTTTTCTAGTCATACCTGTTGTCACAGCTTCAGGCAAATCGGTTTTCCCAGACACTCCCTTCTCTAGTTCTTTAGCTGGAGAAGATATTTTGAAACCAGCATTGCATTACTGAGTCTTTTCTATGCAGCTCAAGCTTAGCTAATATCATGTCTATTTCTGGAAATATACAACATTTAGTTTCTTGGAAACATCTTTTGTAGATGTATGCATTCACAGGGGTTTAGTAAATCAAATCTCGTCTGAGCTTGAAAAAAACCTTCTAATGTATGCCATTCAGATCCTTGAGGAAAACAATTCACAATTTCAAAGAACTTTGACTTTTCCTTGGTCATATAACAGCTGTCCATTTGGATTATCATGGAAAAACAATACTGAGGATTGTACGGTTGCTTTCAGATTGCAAAATCCATGCAACAACTCCAAAAAGCCTGCATAAGATAGTTGAATTATGGTCTTTGTCTTACAGGTTATGTAGTTAAGGAAGACTGTCAGGGAAGGGTAGCTTGTCTAAGATTACCTAATGAATTCATGGCAGAGCTGAGAACTGACAGTAAACTCATAGTTTAAAAGCCCTGTCCTTATAAAAAAAAATTGTCTTCGTTCACATACAAGTTCCCATCTGCAATGGAATAAATAACCTGGAAAAGGATTTTAAAATATAATCTCCAAGAAGATGAACTTGAAGGAATGAAAGTTCAAGAAACGAAGACCCATCATTTCTGTTCCTGAACTAGGAGGGGACAGTGGGGAAAAAAGTCAAACCGCAAAGCCACTTACCTTTGCTGGTCCTCAAGGAAATAAAATGTCAGTTTCACTGTTCCCTCTGAGAAGTCTCATTGCTAATAATCACTGCCTTAGTGCAAAAACAGCTTTCATTCACAACCAACACCCTAACATGCCCAGCCCATAATTAAAATGCTCACAACAATTCGAAGCCCAGCCCACAAAAAAACTGTGATAGAAGATATAATGCTATTACTCAACAGCTTCCAGCAAATGCACCTGTCAAAATGGGTAACAAAGAGTTCGTAGCGCTCCATTCCTCCAGCAAGTGAATACAGATTCCAGTACCATGTGAGAGGAAGACCGTGATATTTCGTTTTTCAAAGGCAGGCAGTCTTCCTGGCAAATATTGCCATTTCTCATCTTCCTTTGGAAAACATTTACACATACCTACATTTTTATTTCCTACTTAAGATGGCTCTTGTCTTCTCTGATGATTTATGCATTTATTTGCTGCAATTTATATCCTGCTCCAATCCAACAGGATTCCATACAGTAAGATGTATGGAAATATATTACTTAAATTATGACTGATATTTAAAAAATTGCATATGTCATCAACTGACAGAAAAGGTCTTGATGTTTTGATGATCCTAGCATATCTATATGCTCTTTCTACACTATCACATTGCATGTTTACAAGAAGATCAGAGAACTTGGGAGTTCCACAACTAATTGCTATAACACTTGTAAAAGTTGTTAGTAAAACTAGCACCCGGTTGTCAAAGCATCACAAGTGAAGAATCTGCACGGTGTAACATTCTTTGGAGCTCTCAAGAATTGCATTGCCCCTCTTCCTTTCCCCCCCAGGCAATACCAAATTAATACAGGTATTCAACTTATAACCATTTGTTTAATGACCATTTGAAGTTATAATGGTATTGGGAAACATAACCTACAACCAGCCCTTGCACTTATGACCACTGAAGCATCTTCCCAGTAACATGATAAAAATTTGATTGCTTGGCAACTAGCATGTATTTATGATAGTTGTAGCATGCAGAGGGGGGGGGGGTTGTATATGTCATGTGATTGTCATTTGCAACTTTCCCAGATGGCTTCTGACAAGCAAAGTCAATGGATGAAGCCATAGTCGCTTCATGACACTGTGATTCACTTAACAACCATGGCAAAAATGTAAAATCAGACATGAGTCACTTAATCGCCTTGCTTATCAATGGAAATTCTGGTGCCATTTCTGGTCATTAGTTGAGGACTACCTGAATTAACAGATCTAGCACAAGAAAAAAAAAGCTTAAAGAGAAACTTCTTGCAATATTTTTTATTGAGTTCAGTCACAGTAGGCAGCCTTACTCAATACCATAGTCTTAAACTTTAGAGGCAGGCAAGGTATTATGTGAGAAAGACTGTACAGAGAAAGTATGGCTTAAAGCTTGTTACTACTAATCTGTTGTTTACTATTAAAATATGGGAGCAAAAATATTAGCTCTCCTAATAAAGAGCTATCTGATCTTGCCAACAAAAGCCTGTCCAGATTTTTGCACCCCAAATCTAGTAGCCCTACCCATCAGTTTCAGTTGAAGAACTTTTCAGAAAAAGAAGTTTCTGGAGGGAGAAGTTTGGGAGAAGTGAATGGAAAGATGTTTAGAAAGCTTGCAGGGAAAGGAACAGGTGAAGCAAGAATTATGCAGGTGATACACCACCTTTTCCAAACCACATTTTCCTAAGACATGTTTTTTTTAATTCAATGCCAAAAGGAAGAACTGCTGCTGGTAGCCATCCTTACAAAGAACACAACTGTAAATGTCTTCTCTCACTATTTCACAATAATGCCCATAACACTAACACTGAGCTTAAAAGGTTTACACCAACAAGCAGAAACTTACTGGAAAAGGAGTTTTACAAGGCTTCCCCTGAAATGCTTCAGAGTGAAGATTCATATGGTTTCTTCAAGGGCAGATACAAAAGAAAGGCAGGAAGACTGCACAAAAAAAGGGGTCTGAATGATGTGGTGAAGGCAATGTAAATAGTCTGCCAGATCAGATGACATGATACAAGAAATACTGGAATACTTTTGTTTATATATAGCACAATTTATCAGCAGCATGCTTTAGATGCCTAATGTCTTTGCCACTGCAAGCTATTCAAAGAATTATCTGTACCAGCATAGTTAGTTTTCAGACTTAGAATAACTATATTGTCACTTTGAATGTATACTAATTGGCATACATTAAAATGAAATTTCATTGCATACAGTTCTCAAAGGGTCACCACCTCCAATATACACTACTTAAACATGACAAAATAAATGAATACAAAATTATACATAAAGCCACATATATTATATGCAGTGGTGGGTTCCGGATCCCGGTGCAACCGGTATGGTAAAACAAAGTCCGGTGGTCACTACATGAATGCGCGCAGCGTGAGCATGCGTCCTTATTTCCTACAACGCTCTGCGATGCCTCCGCGATGCTCCAGCTGCTCAGCGGCGTGTCACACAGGCACTGTACGCTGCACGCATGTGTGCAGATGGCCCGCTTCCTTCAAATACAGGTAAGGAACGAGGGTGGGCAGGTGGGGCCTCTGGAGCACCATACTGGAACGGTACCCTGTGCTCCCAGCAGGCACCGGTACACCTGTACCGGGGCATACCTCCTGCAACCCACCACTGATTATATGACACAGAGAAACAATACAGTCTAGTTTGGATGTATACATGTACAAGGTGAGAAAAGTGAATCTTGCGAGTTTGCCACATCGATGGCATAGGGCTGTGATGGCGAACCTGTGGCACTCATGCCACAGGTGCCCTCTTTGCGGGCGAACAGCAATCGCCCAAGCCTAGCTGCACTGCACATGTGCGTGCGCCTCCCGCTGGCCACGTGGTCTTCGGGTCTATGCCGGGCGTGCATGCATGGGGGGGTATCGCATGTGGGGTTGCGTGCACGCATGCAGGGGGATGCAGGGTGCATGCACAGGGGGCACTCGCATTGTATTTTGGGGCCTCGTGCCGCACCCCTGCACCCTGTTTTGGCTTCCAGGTTGGTGCAGGAGGTCTTTGGGGCCCAAAACACGGCACGGTGGGGGGGGGGGGCGTGTGGCCCCAATATGCAACATAGAATTGACACTTACAATGAAAATGTTTACATTATATACATATACATGAATGTATTTATCTACACACACACACACACACAAAGTTCTCTAAAATGACACCAAGTTTGTTTAAGACAAAGCTTCATTATTAGAGGATTTGTGTAGTTAAATAAGCTAGAAACATCCATAGAGAATTATAATGTCACCTTAAGCTGAATTAGGTCTTTATTCCATTAACTTCAGTACTGTTTACAGTTATTAGTAAAACCTCTGCAGAATTAAGAAAACCCAGCTTTTCCGGTCCTTTTTGGAGTTTCCAGAGATTGAACTCAGGGCCTTGGGGTCTACCGGTATGTAATGGAACTTTCCATTGTATGAAGACCTTTCATAGAAACTAAACTGTAAATTATTTTAAAGTTTCAGGAATTGTGCCTGCATGTAAACATATGTACAAGTGTAACTATAACCAAATAACCAGATTAAATATTATTGATTTTTTTTTAAAAAAAATGGGGCCAGATAGCTTTTTTCTACCACTTTGATTTATTTTTCATTTAGCACCTCTCACACTGCTGTATTGAGCTTAAGTGGACTCCAGAGGATGGTAGAGGACAAGAAGGCCTGGAGGAACATTGTCCATGGGGCCACCATGGGTCAGACACGACTTCGCAACTACCGCCAGTAACAATACTGCTGTATAAAGTCTTTCATAGTTTTACAAGTCTATCACAATATAAAGCACTCAAACATGAATCTGGTAAATGAGTTACGACTATCATGGCATCCCTATGGAGGGGACGTATGGAAAACCACATAAAGAGTGATTTCCAACCTCACTGGGACCCCTTTTCTTGCTTAAAGTGGCATGAGAGGAGGTGAACTAAGAAGCTTCCCAACACAGAGAACAAGAGACAGTCTCCCTTTTGCCCTCCAGAACGCTGGTCAAGGAGGAGCAAAAAGAGAATTAAGATACACAGGGATAGGCTACCCTGAGTCAATTGACTGTCCACTCCCAGCCTTTCTGACTGTAGGAGCTTCCTCTTCCAACCATTCCTTTGGGATTTTCAAAACTGCATAGATTGATAAAACATTTTATCATCAGGTTGCAGTTGGGATATTGAACAGGATCCACAGTTATTAATCAAAAGGCTGGAATTCAACAGGTCATCATCAGGTTGCCTTTGGAATATTCAACAGGATCACAGCATTTATTAATAGACTGGAAAAGCCTGCTTCTCTGGAATCCAGCTTCTGGGAATAACCATAGGAACTGTTAAAACAGAGGGAGCCCTGGTGGTGCAGTTAGAATGCAGTATTGCAGGCCAACTCTGGCCACAGTCAGGAGTTCGATTCTGAATGGCTCAAGGTTGTCTCAGGCTTCCCTCCTTCTGAGGTGGGTAAAATGAGGATCCGGATTGTTGGGAGCAATATGCTGACATTTGTAAACCCCTTAGAGAGGTGCTGTAAAGCACTATGAAGTGATATATACTGTAAGTGCTATTGATTACTTAATTTGCACTCCTTGTGCTTAGCACCTGGTCGGCTGAACTTACGCAGGCTGAAATTTAATTACTGCCAGCAGGGTGTCTGGCGATGCATAGCATTCAGATTTGGTCCTTATTCTATCTCACATATGTTTATTTATGACGAATAAAATGCACTCTTTCTAAAGGAAAACATTAGTCTTGCCCCATTTTCAAATTAATCAGTTTCTCCCACAAATACTCCGAAACTATTATCCATAAGCATTTAGGTACTTTGCCTTGATTGCCCTAGAAGGAGAAAAAGGAGAAGGTTCTGATGCTGGCATTAAGTTTTTAAAATCTAGACACAAACTCTTAAATATCTTAATCCAGCAGTAATTTCAGACACATATCACATTTTTAAAAAATGTATTAGCATGAGAGCTTCACTGTTCCCCTGAACTGCGTAACAGACAGCAAAATTCTGTGCCTTGAATTGAAAGTAGTATCTAAAATGCAAGGCAAGAAACAATGGATCGAAACTAATGAAGGAGAGAGGAAATTTCTCCTTAGTTCTAAATTGCTTAACAGTGAGGGCAATTAATCAGTGGAAGGGCTTGTCTTCAGAAGTTGTGGTGCTCCATCATTAAGGATTTTAAGAAGAGAATGCACAGCTGGAATGGTATAGGGCAGTGATAGCGAACCTTTTTTGGCTGCCGTGCCAAAAGTGGGGGGAGCACAGGGGGGGTCATGCACTGCCATGCCACACCCATAATGCCATGTGCATGACCCCCCCACACGTGCATGCATGCGACCAACAACACCCCCTGCTTTTGCCGCAGTATTTTCGCCCTCCCTAGGCTCCAGAGGCTTTCTAGGAGCCTGGGGAGGGCACAAACAACCTCCCACACACCCCGGACATCCTCCGGAGGCCTCAGGAGCTTCCCTGAAGCCTCCTGAGGGTGAAAAATGGACCTACGGGGAACCCGGAAGTTTGGGAATGGTGACTTCTGGTTTGTTCGTAGGGCCAATTTTCAACCTCCGGAGCCTTCAGGAGGGCGATAAACGATCTCAAAAGAAGGCTGAAGTCAGCTGGCCAGCGCACGCATGCGTGCTGGCCAGCTGACAGGGCAATGCCTCGCATGTCCTGACAAATGGCTCCGTGTGACACCTGTGGCACGCGTGGCATAGGTTCGCCATCAGAGGTACAGGGTCTCCTGCTTGATGAGAGGGTTGGACCAAGATCCCTTCCAACTCTGTTCACTTTCTGATGCTAATTGAAGAAGGGATACATGTTCTCTCTTTTTAAAGTGAACGTATTCAAAGTTTTATCTTCATTTTTCAGAATCATACTAAATATTTTAAAAAACCCTCACAAGTTATATATTTAATTTTTTAAAAAACTATTTCAAATCCCTGAAAATTAGGAATGGGAAAGAACTAGCAAAACTTAAAGATAGCCTATAAAATAGACGATATAAAAGCTCAAAGTAAAAAAATAATTATGCTAGGCATACGGTGAACAAATATTTAAACTATAATCATTGAAATGATATAAATACAGATTGTCTTTTCATTTTAAAAGCGTCTACCTGCTCAGGAATTTATTTGCCAAGCAGAGTAGTATATTTTAGTCACAACTATATTCTTAATCTTACTGTTTCATGCTTTCATGAAATTTTATCATTTATGGCAATTGAGCCAGAAATGATAAACTAAATAATACCGGTAAGTGCAATTCATATGTACTTTAATGCACATTTTCTGTCTAGGAAACAATGCTGTGAATAAGTCAAAAGCTTCTCTCTGAGCTGGAATATTACAGACCTATCAGGATTTCCAGAATCTCATTTCCAGATTTCCTTATCAATATCTAGATCAGCGGCCCACAGACCAGATACGACCTGTGTAGGCCACACCCATCCCGGCTCTGCAACAGCAAAAACAATCCCTATATATCCCGATATAACCCGCGATGCGATCAAGTTTGACATCCCTGCTCTAGAGAATAGTCCAGAACAGTAATTCTCAACCTATGGTCTGGGGACTCCTGAGGGATCACAATGTCATCACAGGGGGGCCATGAAAGCTTGAAAAATATGGTTTAAATCTTGAGTAATTCTTGGCAGTCCATGGCCACAAAAAGTATTTACAGGGGATCCATGGTGAAGAAAAGATTGAGAACCACTGCCTAAAAGATTCAACACTTTCATATTGTGCCACTGAGCCAGATTTTAAAAGTTACAATTATACTACTTACATTTAATCTCTGCCTAATTACATGGGCCAGTGTGGTGTCTATGGTTAATGTGTTACCCAGCTCCAAATATACCTCAGCTATGGAAACTCACCACATTGCACAGGAAATCTACAGATCACCATGCATGCTTACTTGCACCCAGGTTCCATCCACAACTCACCATCAAATCTATTGTTTATATAGCAGGGGTCTCAAAATTTGGAAACTTTAAGACTTATGGGCATCAGCTTCCAGAATTATAGCAATAGCAATAGCAATAGCAATAGCAGTTAGACTTATATACCGCTTCATAGGGCTTTCAGCCCTCTCTAAGCAGTTTACAGAGTCAGCATATCGCCCCCACAGTCTGGGTCCTCATTTCACCCACCTCGGAAGGATGGAAGGCTGAGTCAACCTTGAGCCAGTGAGAGTAGAACCGCTGAACTGCAGATAACAGTCAGCTGAAGTGGCCTGCAGTACTGCACTCTAACGACTGCGCCACCTCGGCTCTTTTCTCAGCCTGAATCTCAATCCACAAGTCTTAAAATCTATAAAGTCTATGGCACGTAAGACTTATATACTGCTTCACAGTGCTTTACAGCCCTCTCTAAGCAGTTTACAAAGTCAGCATATTGCCCCCAACAATCTAGATCCTCATTTTACTGACCTCGGAAGGATGGAAGGCTGAGTCAACCTTGAGCCGGTGAGATTAGAACCGCTGAACTGCAGATAACAGCTGAAGTGGCCTGCAGTACTGCACTCTAACGACTGCATCACCTCGGCTCTATTCTCAGCCTTGAGCCTGGTAAGATTCGATCTGCCAAACTGCTGGCAATCGGCAGTTAGCAGAATTAGCCTGCAGTACTGCACTCTAACCACTTCACCACTGCTTCTCTATAGGCAGGCTCTATGTTCAACTGGTAGAATTAAACCAGGTGTTCAGGAAATTGAACAATCCTACCAGTGGTGGGTTTCAAAATTTTTTAGAACCTCTTCTGTAGGTGTGGCCTGCTTTGTGGGAGTGGCTTGCTTGCCGGCCATGTGACTGGGTGGGAGTTGCTTGCCATTCATGTGATTGAGTGGGAGTGGCTTGGCAGTCATTTGACTGGGTGGGCATGGCCAACTTGTAAAATTTGATTTGATTTGATTTTGATTTTGAGGGGACTCAGGGCGGCTTACATAAAATGGGGAAGGGAGGGTACAGACAATAGACACAAAATAGTACATAAAGGTAAAATAGTAATCAACATTCATTCATCATTCGGGTGGGGACAGATTATCTTTATCCCCAGGCCTGACGGGCTAGCCAGGTCTTAAGGGCTGTGCGGAAGGTCTGGACAGTGGTGAGGGTACGAATCTCCACGGGGAGATCGTTCCAAAGGGTCGGAGCTACTACTGAAAAGGCTCTCCTCCGTGTGGTTGCCAGTCGACACTGACTGGCAGATGGTACTCGGAGGCCTAATCTATGCGATCTAATTGGTCGCAGGGAGGTAATTGGCAGGAGGCGGTCTCTCAAGTACGCAGATCCACTACCATGGAGGGCTTTATGAGTGACAAGTAGCACCTTGAAGCGCACCCAGAGATCAACAGGTAGCCAGCGCAGCTCGTGGAGGATAGGTGTTATGTGGGCGAACCTAGGTGCACCCACAATCACTCGCGCGGCCGTGATGTGGTGAAACTCACTTAACAACGCTCTTGCTTAGCAACCAAAATGTTGGCTCAGAAACTCTTGGCATTTGAAAGACGCAAGTCTTAAAGCTGTCAAGTTATAAGATCCTTGCACCCCTAACTCTTTAGAAAGAAAAACTCCAGGGGTGTTCAAACTTGACAGCTTTAAGACTTGTGGACTTCAACTCCCAGAATTCCTCCTCCAGTCATGTTGGCTCAGGAACTCTGGCACTGAAGTGTGCAAGTCTTAAAGCTCTCAAGTTACAAGACTCTTCCACCCCTAACCCTTTAGAAAAAAAACCCAGGGATGTTCAAACTTGACAGCTTTAAGACTTTAAGGTTTAGATAGGACTCTTAGAGGCGGGTGGGGCAATTGGTGAGCCAGCCAATCAGTGAGCGGCGGGTGGGGCAAGCGTGGTGCGGACAGGCGGGGGGAAGGAGCTGGAACCGGTTCTAAGCGGCATGGTAGATTTGTGGAACCTCTTCTATAGAAGAGGTTAGAACTGGCAGGAACCCACCCCTGAATCCTACCCAACAATGTCAAACTAATCAATAGGGCCAGATTGATTCCAAGGAGGAGATACCAAAAGACAGACCACAGGAACAAAACAAACAGAACACTGCTGAGTGACATCTACAGTCCATAGTTCAAAGCCATCAAGCACATTATTAATAAGATGCAATCCATGCTGGATCATGGCACTGTACTTTCTCAGATACTGGTTGGCAGGCTCATACTTGCATACAGACAATCACTCAGACTGAAGCAGATTCTCACAAACAACAACAGGACAATGAGGCTAACACGAGCAATAATAATAAATTGAATAGCATTTAATATGAAAAGAGTCTTCATATCATGCTTAACTTTACATCCCTCTATCGTTGTAACCCTGCCTTTCCTGCTTTACGTATCTTCCAGTGCTAGAAGACCTCAAAAATGCATGATTTTTCACAAAAAGAAGATTTGTTCCAGCTTCTTGGTCATTTGTTCCAACTCTCGAACATTTTTAAAGCTTGTCCCTCTTTTTCTCCCTTTGACATTTAGTCAATTTGCATTCCTTATTTTTATCTGAATCTGGGTGTGAAAGGATACTATCAGATGGTGTATTCCATTACATCATAGGCAAGGAACAGAAGCTGTCCATTGGCAGGACTGTTCTCTAGCTATCCTGTTTATTTTGCACGGAAAGCGCACAATCAAAGCAGTTATATTCCGTTTGACACCTGACATTTATTAGTTTGAGTTATATCCTGCCTTTTCTTCAGGACCTCAGATCCAATACATAGTGCTGCCTGCTCTTGTCTCAATACCATCTCTGTGAGATAGCTGGGGCAGAGAAAAAACGGTTGGCCCTGTGGCTTAGGAAGGACTTGAACCTGGCTCTTCTCCGTGCTGGTCCAACACCTAAATCTCTACACCATACTATAGGTATGACCACAATTGGCCCCAAAATTTCTATTGCTAAGTGAGACATTTGTTAAGCGACTTTTGCCTCATTTTTCTTGCCACAATTGTTAAGTGAATCACTGTACTTGATAAGTTAATAACATGGTTGTTAAGTGAATCTGGCTTCCCCATTGATTTTACTTGTCAAAAGGTTGCAAAAGGCAGTCGTGTGACCTTGGGACACAGCAACAGTCATAAGTATGAACCGGTTGCCAAGCATCTGAATTTTGATCACATGATCATGGGGATGCTACAAAGGTTGTAAGTGTGAAAAATGGTCATGTCACTTTTTTCAGTGCGTTGTTAACTTTGAATGGTCACTAAATGAACTGTTGTAAGTTGAGGACTACTGTGCTTTATTACACCCAAACACTAGTTATAATATTATAAGGGTTACAATTTTATCATTTTAACATTGCTTAAATGCTAATGTATATTTAAATTTGTCCACCATCTGGATGTATGTGTGGAACAGTCTTTTTTATAAATATGTTAAATAATAATGAATAAAGTGAAAACATCAGCTAGTGGGATGAAATTAGTTATTTAATGAAAAATAGGAATAGCTGATTTTCAATTCAGTTTTTTTTTTTTTTTTGCATAAACAGAAATCTTATTACTTGTGACTTCAAGGATCCTCTATAATAGTAAACCTTATACTGGGACAAATGGATAAAAAGCACCTTGTCCCCACCTCAATTTCAGTTCATGTCCTCTGCAGAGTGTAGCTTTTTGTGTCCCCGAGATAGCAAATATCAACAGCTGTCTTGGTTCCAAGAGATTTTACACCATGAAACAAAGAAGTCATTTTTCACTAAGCTCCAAATGTAGAATTTGCCTCTCTTCCTGACCACTGTCTTAGAATAATGTACTGGCAGTCTCTTTGGAAATATTATAACTAAATTATAATCCACAATATCAATTAGCAGGGTACTGAAGAGCTTCTCTGGAGAACAGCAGATTGATGTTTCAATTACCCAACTTCTCATTCAATTTTGTTATAAAAGGGAGAGATATGCAACCAAAGGCTGTGTTCACAAATCATTCATGTTTTGCTTCGTTCCAAAGTTTGATTGATACTTTAATTCTCTTGGACTCAAACATTTGTTTGAAATGTCTGAATGGCCAGCACTGGGGAAAAGACACATCTTTTGGAATTGTCCTCTTACCGAGTCTTCTCCTTAAAGATCAGGAAATTTGAGTAGCCTCAACCCATAACCTGCATCTGACCTGAAAATCTGTGCCAAAACCCATCTGGACTGGCACTCAATTTTTTTTTTTTTTTGGGGGGGGGGATGACAATCTTCAGTGGTATTTTTTTTTTTTCTTTTGGCAAAAGTAAAGTTCAAAACAAGTGTGTTAAGATTTAAAGAATAGTAACAACAACAGGATTTAGATACCTGGTCAAATTGGCTTCTGTATTTTTAGCCTCGAGTACCAGAAAACAAATGTTAGAAAAAAAATGTTACTATATATTATGAAACCTTATCAACTCTACTCAACGCCCTGTCTATGAATAATGAATTTATTCTAGACATTGATATAGCCCACCCATCCACCCCCAAACCCAGTAAATGCCCAAGAAAGAATAAGAGAGAGAATTAACTTTGGAAAGACCACAGAATTATAACAGGACATATAAGCCTCATTTGAAAAAATGGGGCAATTAACAAAGTGCCTAATAAAAATTGAGCATATTAGGAGATAAAATTGAATGATTATCTGGTAGCTCCCATTTGTATAAGTAGGAAGTAATTTCATTAACGCAACCTAAGGAGTCACAAGATAGATTCTATATTCATGACATGATACAATCACCAATTTAGTTACCTGACCTAAAGTCAATAAAAGCCAATAACTTTAAGTAATTTGTAATAAGTTCTAACTTTGAATAAGCAACTGGTTTATTATAACAGTTGCATGTTTCTTTATGGAAATATGCGTATGGCCAGAGTTCAGTGATTATATCTAAATGCAACACGGCTGGTTGCATTTGTACAATTCAGAACAAGTGAAGAAACAGAAAAGGCCATTCCTTTCATTATTCTATTGGCCTTTATTATAGTTTGCTAATATCATCAAATAACTCTTCTATATAGTATATCATAACAGCTCTATTAGAATCATTATCATTGCTAAAGCCACAATTCTATTTGAAAACAAAATTTAATTATTACATTTATTTATTAAATTTATACTTGCATGCCCATGGCGGTTCAAGGCGGCTTACATAATTAAAAACCACATTAAAAAAAACAATAAAACTAATAAAAGAATCAGATAAATTAATATAATAAAATCACCCCCACCCCCCAATCTCAAAACATTGAGAAGTCTAGATTCAAATAAACATGGATTAAGAGAATAATTAAAATAGAAAACACATGTTAGAAATACATTAGCTTTATGAACTTTGAAGAATGCTTCCCAAAAATGAGATTCTCATATATATTTTTTTATTCTGAAGAAGCCAGACTTCCCTGTCAAGTTAAATTCATGCTCCTGAACCTCTAGCTTTTGCCTGAAAAACAAGTAACGCTTTAGGCATAATTATCAGAATCAGTTTTAAATATATTATGTGGAACAGAAAAGTTGCTTGTTAGGTCTAATATTAAGTAGGGCAGCTAAACCCTTTAAAAAATTGCCAAAAACAATTAGTCCACAATGACTAAGCAAACTTTCCCCCACTTCCATTTGAATTCTCAGAGACAGTCTGGAGAAGATCCTACAGTTTTCTTGGTGAGATTTTTCAGACGTCATTCTCCATTGCTTCTTTCCTAGGGCTAAGAGAATGTGATTGGCTCATGGACACGGGTGGCTTTGTACCCAAGGCGGGATTAGAACTCCATTTTCTGGTTTTTAACCTGATACCTTTACCACTACACCAAACTGGCTCTCAAATATATTCCTTTTACTCTTGGGAACCATGTCATCTTTAATCTGGCAACTGTTCCAATAAATTCAGGCAGAATTACTTGTAAGGAAAACATCCACAGGTTTGCCGTATTTGTTCAATTTATAGATAGCTCAAGAACATATAAAAGAAGCAGTTAAATTAAATATGTTTCACAACTTTGCTTTATGACTTCCAAGCAAAGGAGAAATATAGTTGAATTCTGGGTTTGGAAGTGTACTTGGGCATCTTCTAATCTAACCCTCTACCCCAGTGTTTTTCAACCTTTTTTGTGCAAAGGCACACTTTTTTCATGAAAAAAATCACGAGGCACACCACCATTAGAAAATGTTAAAAAAATTTAACTCTGTGCCTATATTGACTATATATAAAGTAATTCTCTTGAATCCTCCACGATTGTTCCTATGGGCGCACGCATGGGACGTCAGTGACGTCCCTGCGTGCGCTACCTCCCGGCGGTCCCAGCATTTTTAAAGTAAACGCGGGGCCGCAGGGACTTAATAGAGGCATCCCTGTGTCCCGAAAGCAACTTTCGGGACACAGTCACAGAGATGTCCCGAGGCAAAAACACCCGGCGGGTGTTTTTCCCACGGCACACCTTACACTATGTCACGGCACACTAGTGTGCCGTGGCACAGTGGTTGAAAAACACTGCTCTACCCAGTCCAGGAATCCTCCTAAAATCCTGAATGGCAACCCAATCTTTTCTTGAAAACTCCCAGTGATGGAGTATCTACAACTCCAAGGAGGCTGGTTACTGTGCTCTTAATAGATCTCACAATCAGGAAATTCCTCATTTCAGATTTGGATATCTCAATGTAAAAGCTTCCATCTACAGGTTCTTGTCATGCCCTTAGGTGCTTTGGATAATAAATCCACATCCCTTTTCTTTGCTTCTTGTATTGGAAGACTCCCCTTAGCTTTCTTTTCCTCAGGCCACTAAACATATCAAGCCCCCTTCAATATTCTAGGATATTTGTCAAAGATTCAAGAGCTTGAGTAGACGGCGTTCAGCTGATGAATCCATTCCAATGTAGCAGAGGCTAATTCAGTTTATAGCTCCTAAAGTGATGAACTTGTAAGTACTGTTTCTGGTTTTGTGGCCATTCTGAATTATTTAATATAGTCTATAGTTGTACATTCTATAGCAGTTTTAATAAAGACTCACTAATCATGATTTAACCATATCAAAACTAACCACCACCACCCCACTGCCAAGCAAACATACAAATCACAACAGGTGGATTCACATAATACTACAAACCAAAATAAAATAACAGATGTTAGTGGGTGGGTGATGTGATTTTAATGTTTTAATGTCTTTATGCTGTAAGCTTCCCAGAGTCATTGGAGATGAGATGGGCAATAAATAAATAAATAAATAAATAAATAAATAAATACTCCACAGAAATCCCATTACTAGCATACAATTCAATTTTACATGTATAAATGAAGGAAATTGGATTGAGTAAAGTCAGATGATGAAGAATTGAAACCTTAAGCAACATTTCACTGGGGTTAACTTGTCCTGACTAAATTTAATAATTATTTCTGAATTCCAGCTATTTATTTGGAAGAAGTTTCAATCATTTTAGCTGGAGATGTAATTTAAGCTAAAGTCCATAGAATTCCAGCTACAAAATTTGAAAATATATATCTCAATGAACAGAATGAGGGAACTTATTCTGAAAACAGAAAAAAAAATGCATTAAAACCACAAAAATTAGATTGCAACTTATCTATCACCACCAGCAAAACATTTGTGCACAGTGAATAAATACTGTATGTGTGAGAAAAGATGCAAAGTCACTTTAGTGATCCATGCATTTAAATGAATTGACACAGCTTAAATGTGTGCATTATTTCAAGAGTTCTGCTTCTTCCAGTTCCTTGATCATATTAAGTGGTCCAGTCAGGGAAGGGATATAAAAATAAGCAGAGCTTTGATCACATAGTTGGGGGCCACCATCCTAATTTTTTTTTAACCATACTCTAAAGACATGCCTGGGTTATATATGCATTAACTTGTAAGCATGCCAAATGTATTGGCATCATCAGCAGAATGAAACAGAAGAGAGCACAACCATTCCATCTTCTTCTTCTTCCGTATCTGTTTGGTGAAAAATACAAATATCTTATGTAAAGAATGATGCACAATGACTCTCAACATGCCTAGGATGTCCCTCCATTCCCTACCAACATCACCAAACACTTTAAAAAATGTTTGGCTCCAAGGGCAAGGATTTGGCTGTGCTGAATTGCAAGAAAATAAAATAGCATGACCTGAATAAAACCTATGTTTTGTATCCAAGACACTGCTGCACAGTAAACACTTTTTTTTTGGTACTGTGGTCGCTGGTACTAATGGCTCTGTGGTCACACATTAATGAATAAAGTACACTATCAACTGCATTCCTAATGTGAACCACTGCCATACTCCAGTTCCCAACGTTGTCATTATGAGAAAGAAATGAATGTTTTTGTGAGCTTGTGCATGCTTCTATCATTTGCATTTTATACTGTGAGCTCTGGTCCCATGCAAAATATTGCGTCTGGGGAAAAAAATAACATGGGCAAAGCTGTTTCAGTTTACTTTTTTAAAAAGAAGGTTGCAGAACTATACTGAACATCTGACATTTATCCCCAAAAGCTGACAACCGTCATCGAAAGATAACAAAAGAACACCAGCCAAAAGCCAGCTATTTTGCTTTTTTTTTTTAAATATGAACATGTTAGGTTTTTTTTGACCAATATACAATTTCTTACATGTGATCACCTTTTGCAACCTTCTGACAATGGGGAAGCCAGATTCACTTAACGGCCTGGTTACTAATTTAAGAACTGCAGTGATCCACTTAACAAATGTGGCAAGAAAAGTTGTAAAATGGGGCAAAACTCACTTAACAAATTTCACAATTAGCAACATAATTTCTTGGCTCAATTGTGGTCATAAGTTGAGGACTACCTGTAGCTTGATAACCCCTACTTAACTGAACCATATTTTGAATTAACAAACTGAGTGGGTTCAGACAAGACACCGACCCACAAACTACTCCTTATTTATTTCACTGTTATCATTTATTAAGTTTATTATTTTAACTTTATGTCGAAAAGTTTATTATTTTAACTTTATGTTGGATTCAACTTTATGTTGAATGAATCCAGGCCATGTGAAAGACCAGAAAGAGTTATGGTACTACTATACAGGAAGCTTATAGCTCAAGTGTCTTAGGGTTACAACAGCTGCAACAACAAAAAATACATAATCAGTGAAGTCTTGATGATAGTGTCATAGGAAGAGGCTGGACAACACAATGGTATTACATCCAATGATCACATCAATAAATAATAATGAAGATTGATGCCTCTCATTTCAGCCACTAAGCTGCTGCCATAACCACCAAGATATGCTGCGGAGAAGGCCAATTACATACACACACAAATCAACTAAGGATCAGATAGAAACCTGCTTGGCATCAACAGGACTCTATTTCCCAGTCAGTATGCCCAGAATTTACAATCCCATTTCTTCAGCGGAGGAAAATCTCACTAAAAGCAGTGGGGTTTCCACTCTATTCTATATCATTAGCATGCCTTTAAGTCCTCAAAAAAAAAAAAAAAAGTTATTCAAAACTCTCACCAGACAGCGGCCCATCCTTAACAGGTGAAGGGAGTTTTCAACAGCTTTTGCTTCTAATTAAATACCGCGAACACCACAGCTCCGGAATACTATTCCGAAATGCCGTTTTTCTTCTCGTTTGCAAAAGGGAGGCTAGGAAAAAAAAATAACCCAACAAACAAACGGGGGGAGGGACGCTCACATAAGAGTTACCTTCGGCGGCCCGACCTTTCAATGAGAAAAAGAAAAAGCGCGAATGAGAACCGACTTCCATTCGCCGAAAACAGCGGAGCGCCGAAGGAACTACTTCGGGACGGCGGTGGAGAAAAAGTAGCAAAAAGCACTTGTCCGGCCAGCGCACGGGAGCGAAACGCTCGCCTGTGCAAGAGGTGTTGTACGTACGCCGGGTCAATGAAAAGGGCTGCCGCGCTCCTTCCAGCCTTTTGCAAATGCGACAGGTACGGGGTGACTCACCTTGCCCTCCTCCCGGGTCTTTTCCAGGCGGAAGACCTTGGCTTTGCCCCGCTCAAAGGTCAAGTAGCCCGGCGGTCGCACACACTCTCTCTCCCCACTCCTGCCTATCTCTAAGCGGAGTCCCCACGCCGCTTAAGCCGCGGCGGCCATTGGCTCTGGAGACAGGACCGGCAGGCAGCTATTGTTTCCCACGTGATCCCAAGCCGAATCAGGAGGAGAGTGAAGCGGGGCCGAAACGAGGCGGCTTTTAACGCCGGCGCGGGGAATAAGGGATCGGACCCTGTTTGGCGCGCTGGACGGCAGCGGATCCGGGACACTTATTGCTAAGGAAGAAAAAGTATTGATCCTGCAGTACTTGGGGGGGGGGCTGTCGGATGTCCCACAAGTAGTTTGTTTCTCACACACCCTTTCCAGTAAGCGCCCGTCGTTTATGAACCCCCTGAAATTAATGCGAATTCTGATGTCGTTTCGGCATTAGAAACTTCATCGACCGGGGGGGGGGGATTTTCCCTTTCAGGAGCGCTTCTCCGCTGAGAAGCGGACGCTCGTGGAAGAAGTCTGCACCGTTTAGAGTACTTGGAAATAAAAGGCTCATTTCCAAGTATAAGTCTCATCCATCTGTCTGTGGAGATCCCCAGTCATCCAGGACACGGTTGTCCCAAAGGTGCTTTTATTCCCCCCCCCCAAAAAAAGAGGCAACTGGATTTTCCGTTTTTTTTCTTTGAAGACGTTTCGCTTTCTCATATAAGAAGCTTCTCCGGTTCTGACTGGATGATGGGGAATGGAAGGATCAATAGGGTATAATAAAGAAGGATTTACGTAAGAGGAAAAGGAAGGAAGAATCTGGTATTAGACCAGTGGTTCCCAACCTTTTTTTGGCCATGCCCCACCTAAGCATCTCTAAAATCCTGATTCCCCGCCACACACACACACACAGACATATAATTCTTAGTTTACTCAAAAAGTGAACTCTGCTCAAGTGGAGGAAGCCTAAAAGGACATTAACTTGGTTTAACTAAGGTTCAAATTGCCCTCATTAAAAATCAAATTGCCCCCCTGTGGGGTGTGGGCCTCACGTTGGGAACCACTATATTGGACTCTTAGGATAGAACTAGACCCAGTTGGATTTAGGGGTCGGAATAGAAACCAGGAGACTGTGAGTTCTAGTCTTGCTTTAGACATGAAAGACCACGACTAGATGCCAGCAATGTTCCCTCTAATTTTTTTTCAGTGTGAGCAGAAAAGTATAGTGTTTGAGCTGCACAGTTTCATGTCTGAGCACCTAAGAGAGCAACAGTTTGAATTGCTGTCATGTCTGCTGGACATTTGCGCAACATTCCAAGCGTCAAGCGCCGATTGCTAGCGAGGTTTCAGCTTGATGAATGCCAGGCATGAAAATGTGCCACTCAAACACTATACTTTTCCGCTCACACTGGGAAAAAAAGGCGCTCTGCTCAGCTTTTACATTGTTAGACTGGCTAGAGAGAGACATGGCACCAACAGCCTGAGTCCTAGCATTTTGCAGGCAACCTGTCCTCTCACATTCCTTTGGAATGCAACCCATCACATTTGAATTAGATTTTGCCAATTATCCTATTAAAAGATAATCCTATTATTCTAAAATATGACTAACTCAATATTAAAAACTGTAAATATTTAATGCTGATAAATAATAGCAGTAATTGTTATTTAGTATGATTAAAATCAGTATCGATATATCAATATATCTATCAAAATTGACAATAAACACTAAAATAACAATACAAATATATAATGTGGAATATAAATGTAATAAATATAATATATAAATGCAACATAAATGTAATAAAATAATTTATCATGAAGCTCTCCCCTTTTAAAGTAGTAAGATCAATTAAATAGTCTAGCAAGTTTGGACTATATGCTATATGTTACGTTACTTAAGAATATATATACCTCAGAATCAGATACAACATCCACATCATTTCCAACTGAGTCGATAAAATCATATGCCATGCCAAAACTATTTTAAATAAAGATATTAAATTAATCAAGTATTGCCTTTATTTTTCACAATGAATGTACAATTTTTTATTATTTAAGTTTTGTACCCCCTCTTTTCATCATCAAGGTATTCAAAGCAGCTAACAGATTTTTTTAAAATTGAAATCTACTTAAAAACTGGTGTTAATCTAATTCAAAAAGCCTGGCTAAAAAGGGAATTATCCTTTTCTAAAACCAAAAAAGAAAGAAGAACTGCCGCAGGATTGTATTCCGTAGTATTTAATCAATGCATAGCTTTCAAATGTAATCCAAATTATATATCTAAACAACATTATAAATCATTTAAATATCAGAAGATTCGAGCATTTTTTTTTCTGATCTCTTGGCAGAAAGGATGTGTACTGGCATTTTATGGAATTTAAAATGATTAAGTCCATGACACAAATTGCACAATAGGAAATCCAGGCCAGAATGCATTTAACTCATTGTATCACCAGGGACCAGAATTTAGCAGGCCCAGGAAAAAAAAGTAGGTAAAGCCACTTTATAGCTAAATTTGATGCCATTAAAAATTAAATAGAATTAAAATCTGTGGTTTATAATTTACCCATTTGTGCCATGTAGTCCACCCCATTCCTTTTGCCGGCGTTAGCCCGCTGCACCAAGGGGGCATGTAAGAGGGAGGGGAAAAAACAAAAGGCGATACGGCCACAGCTAAGCACGCAGCAACCTCGACGTCTAAGTGGGCGAGTCCACAGCATGTGCACCCGCACGTCCAAGACGGCATAAAAAGGGAAGAAAAGGCAGGGAGGAGACGACTGGACCCAGCTCTGTTTGGGGCGCTGGCTTGCACGCAAGCAAGTTCCCTAGCGCAGGGTGGGGAAAGGCTTTGTTGAAAGATCCGAAGTGCAGAGAATCAGGAGATTCCACCCAGGTGCAGCTGCATAATAAATTGCACCAATTCCGCCCAAACTTTTTTAAAAAAATGTTGTCAAGATTCCTATTTAGCTGGAGGGGGTTTCGTTCACGATTCCACGGCCATTCTGCAGAGTACAGAGACTGCAGTCCGTGTCCAGCAAATGATACTGCGCGGCAGTGGGAAACTGCTGCGCAATGTTTACTTGCCATGTGCGCGGCTGTGCGGCCGCGCACCTTAGAGGGAATAGTGGATGCCAGTCATTCTCTCTCGGCCCATCTCACAGGGTTGTTGTTGTGGAGAAAGCGGGGGGGGGAGAGGAGTACAGGTAGTCCTCAACTTACAACAGTTTGCTTAGTGACCGTTCAAAGTTATAATGGCACTGAAAGAAGTGACTTATGACCATTTTTCACACTTAGGGCCATTGCCACATCCCCATAGTTACGTGATTTTATATTCGGATGCTTGACAACCGACTCACATTTGTGACGGTTGCAGTGTCTTGTGGTCATGTGATCATCTTTTGCAGCCTTCTGACAAGCAAAAGTCAATGGGGAAACCAGATTCACTTAACAACCGTGTTAGTAATTTAACAGCTGCCACTATTGACTTAACAACTGTGGCAAGAAAGGTTGTAAAATGGGGCAAAGCTCACTTAACAAATTTCTCACTCAACAACATAAATGTTGGGCTAAATTGCGGGTCATAAGTTGAGGACTACTTGTATTAAGTATGTTTGCTGCCTTGAATTATAAAAATAATAAAGGCAAGATTTTAAAAAAGTCTTCTTTAAAAAGATCTAAAATCTAAATTCTAATAAGATCTAAAAACTTTTTTTAAAGAAATCTAAAAAAGGAACCCTTGTTCAGCCTACTTGCTATTTCCCAATGACTAGGGATGACAGGCTACAATTCCCATTGACTCCACCTAACATTATAGGTTGTTCTTGACTTACAACCACAATTGGGATCAGAACATCCCATCCTAAGCGATGTGGTCATTAAGTGAGTTGTGATTTTTTTTTGCCATGGTCGTTAAGCAAAGCCAGCTTCTCCCATTGACTCTGCTTTTCAGAAGTCCGCTGAGGAGATTGCAAATGGCAATCATGTATTCACAACTGGGCAAAGAATGATCGTAAGTCACATTTTTCAGGGCCATTGTAACAGTCATAAACAAATGGTCATAAGTCAAGGACTACTTGCACCAAATGTAAGATCTTCACAGTAGCCTGAGAATTGTTGTGGTTTTCTCTCACTACAGTAAAGTGAGAGGAAAAACTGAAGTAAATAGAGTCATTTTTTAAGGGGCATTCCTCATGTTGCTGAATTATCCCCCAACAATAACCATTAATGTTAGTCAGGCATATCCCTTGCTTGCATCATGTTGCATCCCTTTCATATTTCAGCATAAGTTACATGTAAATACATTTTCAAACAACTGTGCTTTACAATGTTGTGTTTAATTGGAAGTAAAACATAATGAACTAAGTAGAATTAATCCAAAGGGTATCTAACTACCTGAACCATGATTATTCAGAAATCACCTGATTTATTTCAGTGAAATTATTCTTTTGGTTTGATTTGGTTTGGTTTATTGGATTTATATGCCGCCCTTCTCCCAAGGCCTCAGGGTGGCGTACAACATTAAAAAAACACATATTGCAAAAGTTAAAAAAAATTAAATAGAATATCCAAAACAAACCCAATTAAGATTAACAATAACATTTAAAAAAAAAATTCGATTAAAATTAACAATAAATAATTTATTTTGTTTTGTTCAGGCCAGGCTGGCTTGCTGGAAAAGCCAACTTTTTAGGGTGCGTCAGAAGGACCAGAGGTCAGAGATTATACAAAGCTCCGGGGGGGCAGCTCATTCCAGAAGGAAGGCACTCCCACAGAGAAGGCTCTCCCCCTGGGGGTCGCTAGCCGACACTGTCTGGCCGACAGCACCCTAAAGAGGCCAACTCTGTGGGATTGCACTGGACGATGGGAGGCTACCGGTGCAGTAGGTGGTCTCGCAGGTATCCTGGGCCTAAGCCATGGAGTGCTTTAAAGGTCATAATTAGTACCTTGAATCGCACCCGGAAGACAACCGGCAACCAGTGCAGGCCACCTAAAAGGGGTGCAACATGGGAGCACCTTGGTGCCCCCATGATAACCTGCGCAGCCACATTCTGGACCAGTTGAAGCCTCCGGGTGCTCTTCAAGGGCAGCCCCATGTATAGGCGTTACAGTAGTCCAGGCAAGAAAGGATGAGGGCATGAGTGACTATGCACAGAGCATCACGATCCAGGAAGGGGTGCAACTGACGTACCAGGCGAACCTGGTAAAAGACCCCCCTGGTCACGGCCGTCAGGTGTTCTAAACTAAGCCGCGTATCCAGGAGGACGCCCAGATTGCAGGCCCTCTCTGAGGGGGCTAAAATTTCTCCCCCTATCATCAAAGATGGAACAAGATGCACAAATTGGGATGACGGAAACCACAGCTCTCAGTCTTGGAGGGATTGAGCTTGAGCTTGTTCCTCCCCATCCAGATCCGCACAGCCTCCAGACATCGGGACATCATGTCGAGGGCATCGTTTGGGTGGTTTGGGGTAGAGATGAAAGGTTGGGTATCATCAGCATATTGATGATACCGTATCCCAAAACCACGGATGATCTAACCCAGTGGTTTCATATATATGTTGAACAGGAGGGGTGAGAGAACCAACCCCTGGGGCACCCCACAAGTGACGTGCCTCGGGGTTGATCCCTGCCCTCCAGTCAACACAAACTGCGACCGATCCGACAGATAGGAGGAGAAGCACCTTAAAACGGTGCCCGCCACTCCCAACCCCCCGAGTCGTCGCAGTAGGATACCATGATCGATGGTATCGAAAGCCGCTGAAAGGTCTAATAGGACCAGGACAGAGGAGCAGCCCCAGGCCTGGGCCTGCCAGAGATCATCGACCAACGCGACCAATGCCGTCTCCGTGCTGTATCCGGACCTGAAACCCGACTGAAACAGATCCATGTAGACAATCTTAAAAGCGCAGAAAGTTTGAGGAAAACCAGATGAAAATTAGGGGCAGGAATCCAAATGGCATTATTCTTCATTTTTAGCATGTTTGCCTTCCTCTGTATTTCTTCTATATTTTATTCCCCAGGGCCCATTTCCATATTTTTTCTTCCAACATTCCATTGGAAAAAATAAAAAGGAAAATATGTATTTTGACTGGGAAAAGCTGTCTGGAGTATCTAAAATCTAATAACCTACTTCTGTGACATTAATCAGATTACATGGGAAAAAACCAACATATGTCTATTCACTTAAACAGAGCATATTTCACTATCATGTATACTGACTTAGATAAATGTATATTCTCTATTATATTGTAGATCTTTCCATTTCCATCTGGTCTTAAAAATCTCAGCTGCTGAAATCTTTAGAATATCTGCTTCAGCGGGGTTTATTTATTGCTCTTATAATTACTGTCTAAGCTTTTGGGAGCACTGTTCCCTCTAAGGTGCGCGGCTGCGCGGCCGCACACGTGGCAAGAAAATCCCGCGCAGCAGTTTCTAACTGCCGCGCAGTGATTTCTGCCAAAGCAAACGTGGGGAAGTCCTTTGCAGGCAGCTAGAACTGGCCGCCTGCAAAGGACTTCACCAGACCTGTTTTGATGAGCACGGAGCGACTGACAGTAGTTTGTGCCGGCCGCGGCCGCTCAAACTAGCGTCAGTCGCCCCAGTGTTCAGCAAAGTAAGCCCGGGGAGGTCCTTTGTGGGCGGCTAATCCTAGCCCCTTGTGCCCGGCGCTGCGCCTGTAGTAACCCCCCAAAGCTCCTGCCGCCACCAGAATATCTGCTGCCTCCTCCTCCTCCTCCTCTAACAGCACTGGATTTGCTGCCCGACGCCGCAGCTGTGATGAAGCCGCCAAAGCTCCCGTCAGCAGCACCCCCGCCTCCCCCTCCACGCGGAGCACCTGAGCTGGCCCGCACGTTATCCCTCCCCCTTTCTCCTCTGCCGTGCTTTTGAGGAGCCATGAGGCCACGGGAGTTAGTAGAAAGGTGACGGAGGGGGCAGGAGCAGGAAAAAAGGCCTCCTGGCTTCTGAAAAGCACGGAAGGCGGCGGCAGGGGTAACCCAGAGCCCAGCTGAGGTGCTCCGAACGGAGGGGGAGGCACTGCCGCCATTGCAATAGGCGGGGGCGCCTGCGGGAGCTTTGGAGGCTTCACCTCGGCTGCAGCGCTGGGCAGCAAATGTGGTGGTCCTCTTGGAGGAAGAGGGGGAGGCGGCAGCAGTTATTCTGGTGGTGGTGGGGCTCGCGGCATCTTCAGCGGCAGCCCTGCCCCCTGTGAAAAAACCCGAAGATGGAGCAGATCCACGCAGATGATGTCGCCGCAACATGACTGGAGGAGGAATTCTGGGAGTTGAAGTCCACAAGTCTTAAGCTGTCAGGTTTGAAGATCCCTGTGTTTTTTTTCCCTAAAGGGTTATGGGTGCAAGGATCTCGTAACTTGACAGCTTTAAGACTTGCATGCTTCACTGCCAGAGTTTCTCAGCCAATATGACTGGAGGAGGAATTCTGGGAGTTGAAGTCCACAAGTCTTAAGCTGTCAGGTTTGAAGACCCCAGAGGTTTTTTTCCTAAAGGGTTAGGGGTGCAAGGATCTTGTAACTTGACAGCTTTAACACTTGCATGTTCAATGCCAGAGTTTCTGAGCCAACATGACTGGAGGAGGAATTCTGGGAGTTGAAGTCCACAAATCTTAAAGCTGTCAGGTTTGAAGACCCCAGAGATTTTTTTTCTAAAGGGTTAGGGGTGCGAGGGTGTTGTAACAATAGCTTTAAGATTTGCGTGCTTCAAAAGCTAGACTTTCTGAGCCAACATTTTGGTTGCTAAGCAGGAGCGTTGTTAAGTGATACTGATATTATATAACACTTTTAATTAAGCGGGTCCCTTGAATAAACATAACTTTGAGTTTCAAATAATACTGATTTCGTTGTTGTCTTAGGTGACATCTGTTAAAAAAAATCAGGTGCTCAGGCATGAAAATATGCCGCTCAAACACTATACTTTTCCGCTCACACGGAAAAAAAATTAGAGGGAACATTGTTTGGGAGCCAGCCCCCCTCTCTCTCTCAGCCCAATTCACTTCATAGAGTTGTGAGGAAAATGGGAGGAGGAAGGAGATATGTTTGTATTATTCATATTAAAAAAAATATAAATGGGTTAACAAATAAAGATAAAGAAAATAAACATAAATGGCAACATTCACCAAGAGTCAGCCAGCTGAGTTGATAACTTTATCCCAGTTGTTCCACAGGGAAATGAAGAAGATAAATTGAGAATTTCTATGATTCATTGTTTTGGAAATTAATGAGGAGGGCCCATAGAACTGTATGAACTGCCCTGGTCAGGAATTTGGTATGTGGTACATCTTAGTTTCTCCTTGTTCTGTTCCTTTCCTGGTATATCTTGGCCAGAAGGGTATTTCCCTTTTAAAAAATCCTTTTGTAAGCAAATTTTTGAGGTCAACATTGCCTAGCTGAAGAAAAGTATTTTTTTGCTGACAAAATGGGATATCTGCTTAAAAAATGACTCATGCCTCATTATAATCTCCCTGAAGCCGCTAGGTTATTAGTTAGGATGGTGTTATTAAACTGCAATCCTATGCATATTTTTTTCAGGGAATAAGCCCCCCACCCCCATTGGTGAGATACTATTATAAATCCTATTTCCACAAAGTATCCAGTGAATTACCTTTTTATGGGTATTTTCCTTGGATGTTTCAGGTTTCATACCCATCTACTTTTGGTAATGAAAAAAGTTGTATGTTGTGAAAAAAAATTGTATGTTTGCATGATGCAAAGCAAAGCATCAGGTGATTTCCAGGAATGCTTTTTGGCTCCCTAAGAGTCCAGCCTATCTGAGCTGTCATCTCATACCAAGGGGTTTGACTCACGAGTGAAATCAACTTACCTTTGTTACTGGGTTTGCTTGCACTCGCCACTTCTGTGCATGCACAGGACCTTCCGCGCATGGACAGAGTGTCAAAAATGGATGTGATAACATCCCAGTAGTACCACTGCTACCGGTTCGCCTGAACTGGATAGAACCGACTGAATTGCACCACTGGTTTGACTCGCCCCACCCATCTGGCACCATGATTTCATGGCCCTGCTATGGTTAGGGTACTGCAAAACCTGACATTGACCGGCTGGCACAGGGCTCTGGGATGGGATTCAAAAATCAGAGACTTTTATAGTGAGGAAAAGCTTTGAAGCTACATGAAGTTTCTGCCCAACCATCTCCCTTTTTCAGCAAAAAGAGGAAAACAAGCAGGCTAGTTCAGAATGAGCTCTAAACTTCTTTTCTTTAAATGAAGGGGAAAGCAAAATATGTGACTATAGTCCTTGAAACAGCAATGGTCTTCCTTATTGCCATTACAGAGACGTAAATCTACCTGGCTAAACTGTGCCATACTTCCCTGTGAAGAGAGAAGGGGATGGGGCTTTAAGAGGGGAACTTCAGGAAGAGGAAGGGCCTTTTAGTTAATCGTCATAAGGATGCAACTGGGTCTTTGGTCAGAGTTTCTCCTTCTATCTCTCTCTATAAAAATGGCTGTGCGTGTGTGTGTGTGTTCCAGCATAACTCTGGAACACCTCAAGCAATTTCAAGCAAACTTGGTACACAGATGACTTTCTGAAAACAAATACTGTGGGGATAGGACACCCCTAACACCCCTTGGGGGGGTGTCCATGTGTGTGTGTTCCAGAATAACTCCGGAACTCCTGGGCCGCCAAAATGAAAAGGAATGAATTGTATCTATACTGTTAAATCACGGTACTTTTGACAGTGATAGTGTCATCTTATTAATTCATTGTTCTGCTAAGATACAGCCTGTTGTGTCTTAAAATGGCTTCTATTGTACAGCACAGTGGAATTGCCATGGTAACAGCTTCACAGTATTCCACAAGTGGGCTTCCTCTAATACAGGATTGGAATAAATACATACCCAGGCAACGCCGGGTTATCACCTAGTTAAGACATAAAACCAAACGCAAGTTGTCTCATTTTAAACCAGGAGTGTTCAGCCTTGGCAACTTTAACTTCCGGACTTCAACTCCCAGAGTTCTCCAGCCAGCATGTTATCCATAGGTGTTAAAGTCACCAAGGTTGGATGCCTTTGGTTTAAACAATATAAAAACCTTCACTGAAAATGGAAGTATATAATTGTTGCCTCCTCCTTGTCATAACACAGAACAAGGCAAAAGAGGAAGTGCATAAACTCCAGGTTTATCCCAATGTTGCCAACTCTTAACATCATCTGCAACAGTTTCCTGAGATATTCTCAGACCTGAACCTGAGACCTTTGATGTGCAGATCATCTCCTCTAAGGAGTAATATGCCACCTGCCCCAATTTGCCAATTGCCAATTGAGTATTAGATTAATTCATTGATTGATTCAACACATTCCTTTCCTGACCCAGTCAAAAAGATTCTTGGTGGCTTGACACAATATACCATAAGGCAATCTGAAACATTGATACATTCAATGACACTTTAATGGTGGCATAGTGAGAACGTTTCCCAACTTCTTTGTAAGGCATCATTGTCAGAGCTTCACCTGACTTTGAGGTCCATCATTAGCATCTCTGTCTCTTTCTCTGTCTCGCTCTCTGTCTCTCTCTGTCTCTCTCTTCTCTGTCTCTCTGTCTGTCTCTCTCTGTCTCTCTGTCTCTCTCTCCCTCTCCCTCTCTCCCTCTCCCTCCCTCTGTCCCTCCCTCTGTCCCTCTGTCCCTCTCCCTCTGTCCCTCTCTCTCTCTCAGTGCACACAATGTGCAGCTGACATCAACATGCCCAGGCACTGGTAAAATAAGACTACAGTTTAGTTCATACTCTAGCATGTCATTTTTGGCTACTGGAGATTAAAGATTCAGCTGTTCGTGGACCACGCATTTGTCTTCAGCTGTCTCATCCCTTGGTGATCATGCTGGAAATCCATTCATGTTCACAAAGAATTATTTGTTTCAATTCAGCACCAGTGCA
Source organism: Thamnophis elegans (assembly GCF_009769535.1). Lineage (NCBI taxonomy): Eukaryota > Metazoa > Chordata > Lepidosauria > Squamata > Natricidae > Thamnophis > Thamnophis elegans. The sequence continues at coordinate 89,489,357 of NC_045541.1, forward strand.
GACATATGAGTATCACAAAGAAACCTCTGTCTGTGTTTGATGTCAGCCTTTCCCCTGTAACAATGGGGGGCATTTTAAAAAGAATAGAAAATTAATCTGTCTTCCATCCATCGATTCCCCTAAAATAAATTAAGTAGAAAACCAAACAAGAAATAGCACCACTGGAAAATTCTTTTCTTGATTTTTCTCCCCAAAAATATATTCCCCTTTCTTTAAATTAAATTAAGTCAAATCTTTCCTGGCTTTAATTTCCAGAAAAGAAATTATCATCATTGTAAATAGCTAAAGGCAGATGCTAGTTCAATGTTTTGGTGTTAAAAAGAAATTTTAGTTTATTTTATGCATGATTTTCTTAGCAGCGTATAATGATATTTTTATTATTTGCATTTTTAGGCCACTATGATCAAGAACTGACTTTCAGCATTTCACAATAGAAATAAAAGCATGCATGCAGTCAAATTCCAGACAATAAAACCCAGGAAACTCTGGTGCCAGTCCCAATCTCAGTAGCAATGACAATCAGTTCTCAGGATCTTGTAGAAATGTCCAGTTATAACAGCCTTCTGGCGGGAAAAAAGGTAGACTTACTGAACCTCAGGAAAGGCTGTTCCATAAGGTAAAGGTTACCTGGTCCTGGAGATACGTGTGCATCAAGTCATCCAGGGCTTTATAGGCTAAAATCAGCATTTTGAATGGACCTATTGAAAGCTAATAACAAAGAGGTTACTTGGCTATAATGGCTTTCACCCACCTGCGTGCAAGCTGCTACATATTGCATCAACTGAGCAGCTTTCAAAGGCCACCAAACATGAAGCACATTGCAGTAATCTAATCTACAGGCAATCAAGGTAACAGCTGTACTTGACCAGATTAAAGCCACAAATGCTGGAACAATCCAAGGTGAGCAAAAGCTCTATGGGCCAGGTTCTCTACTTGCAAATTTAACAGAAACCGGAAGACCAAGTGGTTAGTGCGCATGCACACGCTGGAAACCGGAAGATCATTTTCCCGGTGTGCACACATGCACCAGGCGGCTGCTCTTCTGGTTTCCGGCACTCCCGCGTGCTTGAAGACCAGCTGGCCAGTGTGCCAGAACCCGGGAAAGAACCGGGACACGGCTTGTGTGCCTGGAGAGATGGCTTTGTATGCCACTTCCGGCATGCATGCCATAGGTTTGCCATCACGGCCCTACACCATTTCAGACAAATAGCTGTTAAGTCTCTTCTTAAAATCCTCCAGTGTTCGGCACCCACAACTTCTGAGGGCAAGACATTCCACTGGTTGATTGATCTCACTGTTAGGAAATCTCGCTTTAGTTCTAGATTGCTTCTCTCCTTGATTACTAACCATCCATTGTTTCTTGTCCTTTTGGGGCTTTGGAAAACAACTGAAACCCACAACTGAGCCTTTCACCCCAAATTAACGGATAACCTACCTCAGTGGTTCCATGCAGAAATGATGAGGTAGGGGTGAGAGGACTGATCACTGCTATGTTCCACAAGGGGGAATCTACTGGCATGACCCTTCTGCCCTCTCTCTTGTGTAGATATTGTTGGAAGAAATGTCCTTTTGGGTTCAGCTCCAAGTGGGGAAAAAGACACTGGAGACATGGAGGCCACTTGGAAAGATGGTTTTAATGGTGGACAGGACCACATGGCTTGAGTTCCTGAACAGAAAAGGGGGGGGGGGTCACATGCTTCCAAATGTTGGGTAAAAAAGAAAAAAGAGAACGAGATGCTGAACATTCCTGACTTTATACTCTCTGTTGGGCCCCACCTCTCTGTTTCCTGTTCCTGTGTAAGAAATGTATTCTGATTGGTTGTCAGATTCCCATGGGGCCATGCAGGGGCAACTCTCTAGGCTGTGTTTTGAGTCCAAGTTTGGTTGAGTTCCCAGATGCCATGTGGTGAGTTTCTGTAGAAGGCTAATCCTATCTTTGTTATGTAGAGTAAACTATCTCAGGGCCCCTAATGGCCCATTGACAAAGGTGGGGACTATTAAGAGTGAGTTTGTTTCCTGCCTAAAAACATGTTTCTTCATTTCTGATCCAGGGAAATATAATATTCTGCCTTTTCAATATTTCCCAGGATGTTTCATTTTTTTCTAGGAGAAGGGTGGGTGCTAACGTCCTACAATATGTAGATACCAGACTGAATTCAGCTTGAGGTATGAGGTAGTCTACCTCTAAAGGAGGGCTTTCCGACCTTGGCCACTTTAAGACTTGGGGACTTCAGCTCCTAGAATTTTCCCAGCCAGCCATGGGAGTTGAAGTTCACAAGTCTTATAGTGGCCAAGGTTGCAGACCCCAGAATGTCTTGGGATTGTCCAGAGAACAAATATTGCAATTTGTTGTTGGGTTATAAAAGGGTTTTCCCCCCCTTCAACAGAATTTTTTTTTGAGAAAAGGCATTCACTTTTTCAGGAAAACAGCCACACCCAAGCGTCCTAAACTAGTTTGACGTGGTTTCATAATGTGAACTTGCTGAATGCAAAAACATGTAACAAAGGCAAACAGCAAAGGCAAACATCTTTGTGCAGGCATGAAACAAAGGCAAGGCTTTGCTGCCACTTAGTGGTCATAGAAGGAACATTTTGTACATAATACAATATGAGCTTATGTGTGAATCAGGGGTGGGTTCCTGCCAGTTCTAACCTCTTCTATAGAAGAGGTTCCACAAATCTACAGTGCCTTTTAGAACTAGTTCCAGCTCCCTCCCCCCATTCGCCCGCACATCATCAAGATGAAGAGCAAGAGGAGGAATTCTGGGAGTTGAAGTCCACAAGTCTTAAAGCTGTCAAGTTTGAACACCCCTGGGGGGGGGGGGTTGTAAAGGGTTAGGGGTGCAAGGTTGTTATAACTTGACAGCTTTAAGACTTGCATACTTCAATGTCAAAGTTCCTGAACCAACATGACTGGAGGAGGAATTCTGGGAGTTGAAGTCCACAAGTCTTAAAGCTGTCAAGTTTGAACACCCCTGGGGTTTTTTCTAAAGGGTTAGGCAGCCTTAAGACTTGCATCTTTCAAATGCCAAGAGTTTCTAAGGCAACATTTTGGTTGCTAAGCAAGAGCATTGTTAAGTGAGTTTCACCACATTTTACAGGTTGGCCATGCCCACCCAGTCACAAGGCTGCCAAGCCACTCCCACCCAGTCACATGGCTAGCAAGCCACTCCCACAAAGCAGGCCACACCAACAGAAGAGGTTCAAAAAAAAAATGAAACCCACTACTGGTGTGAATGTGTATATCTATCCATCCTCTTCTGGATGGAAGGGAAATAATTCAATGCTGTATTACAGTCTTTTTCTCCAATGGTATATTGACCATGGAAAATGGAAATTCAATTCATGTAAAGAAAACCAAATTAGAAATGTTTGGTCTGATACATCACACTAAATCATAACTGGATTTGATTCGCTGGGCTTCCAAACCCAGACATTGTGAGTGTAAATCAGGATTTCCATTTCATTTATTTATTTTTTGCATTCTGCAAATCTTTTCAATTTTCACAATCTCTCTCTAATAACCATTTAATTGTTGAGATGATTGAAGTTTTGGCATGGCAAGCTTTTGAGTTCTTCTGAAATCTTCCTCAGGCAAGAAGATTTTTTTTTTAAAAGTAGAAATAGGGAAAATTATTTTTTGAGTAGCTTTTTAACAACGATGAAAAGTGAGAGTTTCCAACACTACAAATTAGTATAATATATGAGTCCATAATATTGGACTCAATGGCCTGTATTTTGGAGTTTGATAATATTTGAGATTCAAGGCTATATCTCCCAATCAATTCTAATCAGAATGTTGAGGCTTTTCAAAACAAGCTCTGTCAGTTTGTGATATCTGATCTCTTGCTGGGTTTTTTCTTCCTGAAATTAATAGGAAGTGAAAGGAAGTGGATATACAATAAATATTATGATTTTTAAAAACAGATTGTGATTTTTAAAAATGCTGTCTTGCTCTTTTTTCTTTTTTTTTTCTTTTTTTTTTTTTTTTGGAACAGTAGTCCTGAACCTATGACCAAAATTGGGACCAGAACTTTGGTTGCTAGGTGTTGAGTTCATCAAATGAATCACACCCCATTTTACAATATTTTTTGTCACAGTCTTTAAACAAATCTGTCTTCCCACATTGACTTTGCTTGCCAGAAGCTCCCTAGGAAGGTTGCAAATGACAATCTTAAGGACCATGGGACACTGCAACCATCATAACACATTCCGGTTGCCAAGCACCCAAAATTTGATCCCCTGACTGTGAGCCAGAGATGGGTTGCTAACTTTTTTAATATGTGGGTGACGTTTCTGTGCATGCGCAGAAGCATCTGGGTGGGTGGATGGTGCCTTCTTCTGCCACCGCTACTACCAGTTTGCCTGATCCAGGGCTGAACTAGCAGCGACCCACCTCTCTGTGAACATGCCACAATGTTTACAAATGTGAGAACCTGCCATAAGTCAGGTGCTGCTGTAACTTTGAATGGTCCTTAAATGAATTGTAAGTTGAGGACTTACCTGTGATTACTCAGGTTGACAACATTTTCATTCCATTTCATGAAGGCTTTTGACTGGATTTTATATATATTTTTTCCTTTCTACTAGAGATGTCAGGATGCAAATGTACTGATTTAGATAAAGAAAATCAAATTCTCTTTTGAATGGTAACTTTCAATGAGATCATCATAATCACATTATGCCTCATCTCCCTGTGACTTCATTGTTTTTATTTCCCGTTCTTTATAATCATTCATTTGATGAAGGGGATACTGTCCAGGTCAGGATAATGTAATAAATACATAAAATGCCACAGGAAGTCATAATTCTTCTATTTGTATTTATGCAATTGTTTTGCCTCTGCAGGTTCTATTGCAAACTTGTTTCACTGAGGGATCTTGGTTATTTTGAAAGAGGGAAAAAAAAAATCCTATGTTAACTACCTTGATCGCCACTTAAAAATGGAAATTTAATAAATAAATAAATACTTTTATGTCTGCTTCCATCTCGATCTTCAGTCTTTCAGATATTCCAAACACCTTAGTCATTCCTTATTGGCACTGTTTCTCCAACCTTCCTTTAATGACTACAGTTATATGTTTATTATTAAACACACATCTCTATAGGTAAAACTACACATAGAGACACTTCTTTTGAACCCTGAATCTTCCAGACCTGCAATAACGATGCTTGATTTACTCTGTATCATGCAAAGAGCAGCAGAAACTGCAAGCAGAAGTTTTGGAACTTAAATTCTTCCATCTCCACAGGTTTTTTTTTGTTTTTATAAAAAGAACCGAGGTGGCACAGTGGTAAGATGGCAGTACTGTAGGCTACTTCAGCTGACTGCTAGCTGCAGTTCAGCAGTTCAAATCTCACCAGCTCAAGGTTGATTCAGCCTTCCATCCTTCTGAGGTTGGTAAAATGAGGATCCAGATTGTTAGGAGCTGTGGCACGACAAAACCGCGCTCGACTAAAGCGCGCCCGATTAAACTGCGTCGCTGACGTCATCAACAGGGTGATAACAGTGAGCGCGGAGAAAGAAGGGTGCTTTAAATAGCGCTTTGAAAGCAAGCCGATTCAAGTTAAGGTAAGGGTTAGGGTTAGGGTTAGGGTTAGGGTTAGGGTTAGGGTTAGGGTTAGGGTTAGGGTTAGGGTTAGGTTAAGGGTTAGGGTTAGGTTTAGGGCTAGGTTAAGGGTTAGGGTTAGGTTAAGGGTTAGGATTAGGTTTAGGGTTGGGTTAAGGGTTAGGGTTAGGTTTAGGGTTAGGTTAAGGGTTAGGTTTAGGATTAGGTTTAGGATTAGGTTTAGGGGGGTTAGGTTTAGGTTTAGGGGTTAATTTTAGGTTTAGCGTTTACAGCGTGCTTCTGTCTCCGCACTGTTGTCGCCCTGTGATGACATCAGCTACACGGTTTCGTCGAGCGCGCTTTAGTCAAATGCGGTTTTGTGGTGGAACCATTAGGAGCAATATACTGACTCTGTAAACTGCTTAGAAACAGCTGTAAAAGTACTATAAAGTAGTATGTAAGTCTAAGTGCTATTGCCATTGCTAAGTACTATTTCTTATTCTGCCTGGAAAAAACAGGGCTATTGGTCTGTCTCTCCAGAACAGTCACAATGAATTTCTCTGAAAGTTCTGGATGAATGGGCACATTTGGCATTTGGGAAAAGAAAAATAGGGGCATGTATTTGGTGCTATCCATATTGTGTACTATATTGGGCACTGAAAATTGATTTTATTCATTGCACGTTTGTATTGACCCAAAGTTAAAGATATCGGGAAAGCTTAAAATCATAATTGTGTTTTATTATAATGTTTTCATTAGGCAATATAGTGAAAAATGTAAAACACATGAAAACTGAAGTGTATTCCTCCTTCCTGTTGACCAGAATACCCTATCACTTAATATTTGATGGGGAAATGCAAATACAGAAAATCAAAGCTGTAATCACTTCTTGTTTTTTTCGTCCATAGTTTCCTTTACAAATCTCATATTGTCATCAGAACAACTCACGGTGGACAAATCTTTGTACTGTGAAGTATGAATAAGACACTGCCTGGACTTCATGTATTAGAAGGGCAATTATAAGTTTAACCCAAACGGAGCATTGTTTACCCCAAAAGAGCCAAGAAAAGTATGATTGGCAGACATGCTGAGCCACTAAAGATCTTTAATTCTGATTTAACCAGACAAACCATGAAATAACTTCATCTTTTTTGTGGTTGTTTTCTGAAATGTTTTGAAGTGTGGTTGTTTAGCAGAAGCAAAATGTTTTTGTTTGGGCATTTATTCTCTCCTTATCTCTTTCCCCAGTAACAACATTTGGTTGTCTTAGTGTGTATTGTTTCTTAAAGAAATTTAAATTCAGGCACCCTTAAATTTATGAGACTCACGTGTGCTAATTTTAATTCATTATATTACTATATTTATGTCCTCAAGAGATAGACCCTGGGTGATATATAGAAACAAAATCATGAAAAAAAAAGCCATGTAATAACACATTGGAACTTCCACAAGGTAAAATGACATCTCCTACTTCCAGATATATCAAAGAAGAAACAGTGACTACCCACTCATCATGAAGTTTTGAAGGCTGGTTTTCACAGCTTTGTGAATTGTAATGACGGGACTTACCTCTAGGAGTAAGATACTTCAAAGAATCAGAGTTTTGCAAAAGGGATCTGTCTTTCGGTATACAACTTCCTCACATCCAAAGGATGGGAACTTAAAAGGTTATCTCTAGATACGTTTATAGGATGTCAGAGTCATTTTTAAGTGGTCCTTAATATAACCAGCTGTACCTTAACCTCAATAAGTGCAAAATGTAAGTGTAAATGGTATAAGCTATGTGATAACTTGTGAGACCTCTACCAATGAGAAATTGTAGATATGGTACTATGCCCAAGACTGTCAGGTTTCCGAAAGATGCCCTAATTAATTCATGTGCCTCAGCCAAGTTTCAAAAGAAAACCAGTCATTTATTAGGAACACCATTTCACAAATACCCCTTTGCAGTCAGATCTGACCTTATTTAAATTATGGGTGAACATTGCCCCCGTTTCTTCCCTCCCCTCAGTCTGTATCATAAATCACATTCTCCAAAGAGCTGCCGGCCTCACAAGGGACATGCTGTAGTAATCTGAGATCTGACTCTGGTGTGGGAATGCGCTCCCCCATTTCCTGACCATGGCAACTTAATAACAGACATACAAATGCTTTATAAGTTGACAGGTAGACAATATTATAATATACCCAGCAAAGTATTTATTAATATTTGCTAATTAATTTTTTCATTGCATAGATCATCTAACAAAGGAAATGCAAGAAAGGCAGAAAAGGACAGAAATATCTTCCTCAATATTATCTACACTTTTTGTATAGAGGTCTCTGACATAACCTTCAAGCTTTTCTTGAAAAAAGTTGAGTATAGAGAGATCTTTTATTGGGAACATATGCTTTTTCATTAGAATTGAGACTAACTCTTCAGTGCCTCACAATCTACTTACCTCAAAGGGAAGTAAGATGTGTATAGAAAGCAAAATATTTGTCCCTCTGCCTGCCTCTGAGTTTGCTAATCTTTGCCTCCTTTCCCTGCATGGTGTAGCAAGCTAAGTATTAGGCTTTGCGATCCCTATCAAGCATTTCCTAAAATAAATCTCTTTTTCTAATAAAGCTATGCACTCACTTACTTATTCATCCTTGCTCAGGTTAGATCTTCCCTCTGTCAAGAATACTAATACAAGCATAGAGGTTACAGTATTTTACCCCAAATATTTTTCCCAAGCAAAAGGGAAGAAAGGAAGAACTTGGGGACAATAAGTCAAAGAAAGAAAAATAAAATTAGAAAAGACAATTGGTCCAATTAAAGTACCGTATTTTTCAGACTACAAGATGCACCGGTGTATAAGATGCACCAAGATTTCGAAGACGTAAGTAAGGAAAAAAAGGTTTTGCCTTCCCTCAGCCCCAAGCAACACTGCAGGCTTCAGCAGGGCTGGGGCAAGGCAAAAATGCCCCATTTTTGCAAAGAACTGTCCATTTTTTGCAAAAACGGGCATTTTTGCCTTGCTCTAGCCCTGCTGATGCTTGCAGAGTACTTTTGGGGGCTGAAGGAAGGAAAAACCCTTCCATTTTTGTGAAAAATGCCTCCATTTTTGAGAAAAACGGCCCATCTTTTGCAAAAATGGGATGCGGGGGCAGAGCTTTGGGAGGCCAAAAATGGATGTATTTGGTGTATAAGACGCACCAACATTTTCAAGCTCTTTGGGGGTGGGAGGTGCATCTTATACTCCAAAAAATATGGTAGTTTGGGAAGAGCAGAGAAGGTCTTGGTGATGATGAGAAGAAAATTCTGTAAACAGAATAAAACAGAAAAATAAAGGATGCTATAAAATCAAACATCCTATATTTTACATTGAATAAAAGTGCAGGTACTCCTCTTTTCTCTCTCTAGATTCCTAGAATTGAAAAACAATGATACTTCTTGTTTCTTTCCCACTTCTTATTTTCTCTGAAGACACCCTGATCTTTTTTCAGCAGTAAACAGTCTTACATCCTGATATGAAGTAATCCAAGGTGTTGCACTGAAAAGACAACTCTTTTCTGTACGAAGTAAGTAACCTTTTCTTTAACTCAACAGCTAGATCTCAGAAAGGGCTGAGACAACTTTCAAACACAACAAATTATAAACTATCCCATAAACTTTAGGGAGAGGGGCAGGGGGCAGGAGGAGAGGAGGAGGAGGAGGAGGGAGGAGGAGGAGGTGGTGGTGGTGGAGGGGGAAGGGAAAGAAGAAGAAAAAGGAAAGAAAGAAAGAAAGAAAGAGAAAGAAAGAAGTTGTTGTTAGGCTGCTATAGAGCACATTCTGATGTTTTTTAACTTTTTTGACCTTGTCACGAGCTTGTAAATGACCTGAGAACCATCATCCCAGGCAAAAAGTTGTTTGTCTCTGTGGTTATAATGAACCATAGCATGATTTGACTGACGTTTGGGGAAACGAAGTACTGTGTTTTCATATGGACTGATGACATCTAAGGTGTCATAAATGCATTCTATTTGAGAGACACCACGCCCTGGTGAGTTGTATACAACATAGAGAGCACCACACATCATGAAAGCAGCTTCTGCATTCTGGCTTCTGCAGGATGTATCCCATGTATATTCCACAGTCATGGTTTCATGGTTGATTTTAGTAATCACAAGCTTTCCAGCAGTATCTGGTTCTGCATGGATTGCCCATAATCCTAGTTCATCCACAGCTAAATCTATTTTAGTAGAAGGGTGAAGTTCGTAGGGAGGTATTTCACCAGCACCCGACAACAGCATCTGATCAGTTGCATTTCTGTTCTGAATATCAAACTTAATTACCTCATTTAAGGAGCCATATTTATGATAAAACAGAAATCCATTATATATAGCATGGCCTGTTCCTTGCCAGGGAAACGGTAGTGCAACTCTACGAGCCAGCTGTTTCTCACCACTTTCTGCAAAAGATCGAATATTTGCAAATTCCATAACAATTTTATTCTTTGTTCCGGGTGAAGAAGTAAATCTTTTGGTAATTCTTGCCAGGGTCTTTCAACCATGAGCCAATTGCATCTCCAGACTTTTGACTATCTTTAGAGATTTGAAGCCTGTGATCATGTCGTTGCAGCCTTAAAAAAAGATAAACAATACGGCATCAACAAAATTAAAAGTTTTAAAATTTTTAATTGCTTTTCTAGTTATTGTTTTATGTTCTATAAACTGCCCAGAGTCACCTATCTGCAGCATATCAATCAATCAAATAAACAAACAAACAGTTCTCTGATGTAGTATCTCAACTTACCCACTTATCAAGGGTGGCTTCTGGCTTCTGCTACTGCCGATTAGCTCAGGAACACGCTTTGGGCGTGCACATGCGCAGTAGAAAAAAATGATTCTGCACATGCGCAGAAGCAAAAAAACAAGATGGGGGTGCCTATGGCACTCCCAATAGAACCAGTTTGGGGGCGTGGCAGGCCAAGTTACTACCTACTCAGCCGAATCGAGCCAAACTGGTAGGAACCCACCTCTGTTACTTACATGAACAAACATAAATGAAGGAAGGGAGCATACACTGCTCACACTTTGGCTGTTTAATTGCCCTCATTCATTGAGCGGTGATGGCGCAGTATTTAGAATGCAGTATTGCAGGCTAATTCTGCTGCCTGCCGATTGCCAACAGATTGACAGTTTGAATCTCACCAGGCTCGAGGTTGACTCTACCTTCCATCCTTCCAATGTCGGTAAAATGAGGAGCCAGATTGTTGGGGCAATATGCTGACTCTGTAAACTGCTTAGAGAGGGCTGTAAAGCACTGTGAAGTGGTATATAAGTATAAGTGCTATTGCTATATTTTTTCATTTTTGCACATTAAAATAGCTAACCTGTTATTTTACAGGCTATCTCTTCTTTGCTGTTCCTAGTTGGGCTACAATCGCTTCCCTCAGAGGCTACTGGGACTAAATAACATGAATGAAGAGTTGCTCTTGAGGTTGCAAAAGTTGTATGCTATCCTTATATATAATTTACATATTTCATAAGAAGCTATCAAACATTCACACCGGGGGAGGCTGAATGTTCTTGTTTTCCACTCTGTCTTTATTTTACTTTCCCTTTGAACTGAAGCTTTTAAGAATAGAAACTTTTTTTCTTTTATTTATTTAGTAAGTTACTCAGGGAACCATTTAAGACTGAAAGTACAGTATAAATCCTTTAAACATAATTTCATTCAATAATATATTTAGTCTCTGTTTCCTCTCAGCATGGTTCATTTAGTACAGTAATCCTGCTATCTTATTTTTGTTGAAAAGTTATGAGTCAGAAAATTCTTCAAGTTGTGTTGGTATTCATATTGTAAGAAAAAAGGCACAAAAGTAGTAATATAGTCAGACATGGAACCTATCTTAATTTTTAAAACACCACACACACACACACACATGTTATATAGGTTCTCAAACTTGCACTTATAAAATGGATCTTTTTGAGGTATCAGAAGCAGAATTTGAAACCTAATGCATTCAAATTTATATACCTTTATAGTACAGTTAGTTACAAATTCAGCTATATATCCTGTGTATATCACACATAGCAAGCAAATAAAGACCAGAGACAGACACACACAGACACACACACACACACACACACTTTGAGGAAAATAATAGTAATCTGAGTCCACAAAGGCATTGTTCTGAACTCAAGAAAGAAGAGAGTCAAGAAAAGTCCATGTAAACAATCCTCAACTCTGACTTGACATTAGAGTAGCTCTGAAAAAAACAAGACCCTCTTTTCCTATTAAGTGAACAATGCATGCCATTTGATAGACAGAAGGTTTGTTAAAACCTTGCTGGATTCCAGGACACAGGTATATTTTTGTTAGCCCATATTTTGTTAGTTTGATTACAATGTACTTCCGTTATGATAAGGTGACCAGACGTCCCGCTTTTGGCGGGACACCCCCGCTTTTTGATGCATTTTCCCGCGTCCCGCCCGCTTTTTAAAAAGGCACGCTTTTTTTGGCGCTTGCAGCTCCCGCCCATCAGCTGCTGGGCTGGCTCATCGTTCTGTTCTATGCTACCACCTACAAATTTAAGCCAGCCCAGCCTGCCGCTCACTGATTTGATTGGCTGGACTTCAGCCAATCAGTGAGCTGGCCAACCAGCTCACTGATTGGCTGGACTCCTTAGCTGAGGACGCATGCGCGAGTCTCCATTTTATTTCGTCTTTGTTTTGGGCAGCTGCGCTTACTCACTGGTGGTGAGTAATCATGTTTTGTATTAAATTTGGTACCGTGGGAATCGGGAGGCGCTGGGCTGGGGGAAGGAGACAGCCCCCCTTGCGGAGTTCGCAGCCAGCCCCTGTGCTGCGCTGGAACGGGCGGCAAAACCTCTGGAACCACGTGGAAGTTCTCGGGCGGCTGCTCCCAGCTCTCCTGCCCCGGAGGGAGCAGCCGCCGGCGGCGGCGGAAGAGGAAGCAGCCCGGCGTCACTGCTCGCCGCGCGCTCCCCTCGCTCACGGCCAGGCTTTGGTGCTGCCTTTCCCGCTCTGTGCGTGCTGCCCAGACCAGACCTCTTTTCCTTCCGTGGAGTCCGTTCGTGAATCAATGGGATTCGCCGCGGAAGGAAGGAGAGGTCGTGGCAGCGGCAGACGCCAGCAGAGAACGTCCCCTCGCTTCTGGGCCTCCCCGCTGCTGTCCCGACCTCTCTTCCTTCCGTGGAGCCGTTTGTGAATCAATGGGATTCGCCGCGGAAGGAAGAGAGGTCGTGGCAGCGGCAGACGCCAGAGAGAACGTCCCCCTCGCTTCTGGGCCTCCCCGCTGCTGTCCTGACCTCTCTTCCTTCCGTGGAGTCCGTTCGTGAATCCATGGATTCGCCACGGAAGAAGAGAGGTCGTGGCAGCGGCAGACGCCAGCAGAGAAGTCCCCTCGCTTCTGGGCCTCCCTGCTGCTGTCCCGACCTCTCTTCCTTCCATGGAGTCCGTTCGTGAATCCATCGGATTCGCCGCGGAAGGAAAGAGATGTCGGGGGAGCGGCGGACGCCAGCAGAGAACGTCCCCTCGCTTCTGGGCCTCCCCGCTGCTGTCCTGACCTCTCTTCCTTCCGTGGAGTCCGTTTGTGAATCAATGGGATTCGCCGCGGAAGGAAGAGATGTCGGGGGAGCGGCGGACGCCAGCAGAGAACGTCCCCTCACTTCTGGGCCTCCCCGCTGCTGTCCCGACCTCTCTTCCTTCCGTGGAGTCCGTTCGTGAATCCATGGGATTCGCCGCGGAAGGAAGAGATGTCGGGGGGAGCGGCGGACGCCAGCAGAGAACGTCCCCTCGCTTCTGGGCCTCCCCACTGCTGTCCCGATCTCTCTTCCTTCCGTGGAGTCGTTCGTGAATCCATGGGATTCGCCGCGGAAGGAAGAGATGTCGGGGGAGCGGCGCCGCCAGCAGAGAACGTCCCCTCGCTTCTGGGCCTCCCCGCTGCTGTCCCGATCTCTCTTCCTTCCGTGGAGTCCGTTCGTGAATCCATGGGATTCGCCACGGAAGGAAGAGATGTCGGGGGAGCGGCGCCACCAGCAGAGAACGTCCCCTCGCTTCTGGGCCTCCCCGCTGCTGTCCCGATCTCTCTTCCTTCCATGGAGTTCCGTTCGTGAATCCATGGGATTCGCCGCGGGAAGGAAGAGAGATCGGGACAGCAGCGGGGATATCGGGGAGCAGCGGACGCCAGCAGAGAACGTCCTCTGGCTTCTGGGGCTCCCCGCTGCTGTCTGTGGATCAATGGATTCTGTTAAGGTTACAACTGGAGGTGTTGGACGAATCTTAAAAGATGAAACTTTATTAAAACGTTTGACTTAACTAATAAACAAACTAATCCAACCTAAATGTAGAGGAGGAGAAGAAGGGGGGGATTTAAAAAGAGCAGAGGAAAAAGAAAAGAAAGCATGAAGAAAACATAAAGAAAGGGATGGGAGGGAGGGAAGGAAGGAAGGCAGTTTATGTTGAAACAGAAAATATTATATAAGGAAGAAAATGGAAATAACTTAGGAAGGAAGGAAGGAAGGAAGGAAGAAGGAATTGCACTTAATATTGAAGGAAAAGAGAATGAAGGAAAAAGTATTGGAAGGATTGAAAGAAGGAAGGAGGAACAAAGAATTACACTTAATATTGAAATGGAAAGAAAATATAATGAATGAAAGAAGAAGTATAGGAAGGAAGGAAGGAAGAAACAAGACTGTTGAAACAGAAAAGATAATATAGGAAGAAAATGGAAAGACGTATAGGAAGGAAGGAAGGACGAAAGGAAGACAATGTTGAAATGGAAAAGAATATAAGGAGAAGAAATGGAAAAATTATAGGAAGAAAGGAAGAAATGTACTTAATATTGAAACAGACAAGGGAATGAAGGAAAAAATATTGGAAGGATTGAAAGAACAAGGTTTTCCTTGTATGGGATTGATAGTGTCATTCTTAAATTTATTCCCCAAAATTTTTCCCATTTGTCTAGTTCAATGTATAGCCAAAGTTCTGTGCCCATTTATCATTGGTTCTTTTACAGTTTCCAAGTTCCTCTTCCATTTGATACTTCAAGAGGAATTTGTATATTTTCCCTATCATCTTCTGTCCAGACTTTGAATATTTATTCAATTTGTGTGGTTCTGTTTCAATACCATATATTTTAGTGTCTTTATTGTATTTAGTTTTAATTTGCAGGTAGGTTAGCCAGTCACCTTTCATATTCTGATCTGCCAATTCTCAATTGTTTAAAATTTCCCTGTCTGTCATTAGATCTCTGTATCTTAGAATTTGTTCCAATCTGTAAAATTTGGGTGTGTCGTTCTTTCTGTTGGTGATAGCCAATTGGGGTTTTCACATAGTGGATTTTTTTTGATTTGAGCCATTGTTGCAGTAAAGTTCTAATTAAATGATTTTGAAAGTATTTGTGCGTTTTATGTTGTCATTCATTCCATAAGAAATTATGCAGCCTGCCTGCAGGTCAGGGCCTTCTAAGATCAGAATTCTTTTATTCTTTAACTCAATCCAATCCTTCATCTTGTCATTGTTACTGCAGTTGCGTATATATAGGCTCCCTGTGTGCTTCCATCCATCCCTACGAAGATCTGCTGACTCTGCCTGCCTGCTGGTAAGTGAGCTGGGTTTTTTCTTTTATTTTTTTAATGTATTTTAAAATAATATTTTATTTATTGTGCATATGATTTTTAAAAATAGTGTATTCTGTGTTGATTCTTTTTTTAAATTGTCTTAAACTATTTAAAAAAGATTCTATCCAAAATAAATTGAAACAAGCCATTTTTAAAATTTCTATGCACAATACTTTGAAATGGACTCAGGAGTCATGATTGACACTGAGTGAATTTGCACTTTTAATATCAGGAAGATACAATGGCATTGAAAAAAGTGACTGGTGACCATTTTTTCACACTTAGCGACCGTTGCGACCATTTTTCACACTTAGCGACCGTTGCAGCATCCTCATGGTCACGTGATCAAATTTTGTTTGGCAACAGATTCGTATTTATGCTGGTTTCAGTGTCCTGGGGTGACCTTTTGACAAAAAAATTTTTTTTAATCAAGCCCCTCCCCCCCCCCCCCCCCGGTCAAGGGCGTCCCTCTTTTCCAATCTGAAATCTGGTCACCTTACGTTATGATTTAGTCATACAGAACACAGGATTGCCAAAGGCTATATGGATAGAGAACAGGCCATTTAAACAAACCCACACAGAAACAGCACTCAAAGTAAACAGCCCTTCTGGAAGGATGCTGTAGTTAGTAGAAAACATAAAACAGCCTCCGTCATGTAACTACCATCCTGGTTAAAAGATTGATCCAGATTAATGGAAAAGAATGGAAATGTTTCCATTCCGTATAAGGGGAGCTATGTTGCTGAATCCCAATAGTTTAGGCTTAGGTTTGAGACGTGACTAATGGTTAATGCTTAATTTCAAAAACAGAACAAACAATACTTGCACTCCACCACAACATTCAAAATAAAGCATCCTGGATCAAAAATTAAAAAATTAGTGGCTCAAGACATTTTTTGTTTGTTTTTGGCGCAGTTCTTCAGTCTGTCAGTCTGAGGCTTGGAAAGGAGTGTTTTCTGATCAGCCTGCAAGATAAATTTTGTGCCTGCAAAGTAACTCTCATCAGAAAGAATTGGATAACAGATGGTACAATCTAAATCTGTAATATGAAGTCAGGGAAAGGAGATTGGGGTTTCGAGCCTGCAAAAATGGAGACATTGCCCCGAAGATTGTGTTGGCCCCCAGTCTGTGGAACACATCGCTTTGGAAATATATTTCTGTTGCGACTTTGCAAAACTGTTAAGATAATGCCATTTTAAAGGTGTTTCTAGCTCGATTTTGATTATAAAATGACTGTACTGTTGCATTATTTTTGCTGGGGAAGTTCACGTTGGTTATGTGTTTTATTATAATTTGATTAGTTGCATATGCTTTTAACTCTATTAATATAAATTTCTAGAAGTCTTGGAAGCTGTACACAAATATATTTAAAAGATAAATAAAAGAGATTGGTGCGATTTTGGCCTGTATGTTTTGCACAGAAGACATATTTGTGAATGTATGTTTCACAAAACAGGAGATTTGTCAATTATAATTTCTTTACAAATATGAACATATTCTAAATATATTTTATTCTTACATTGCAGAAATGGGTTCCTACCGGTTCGGACCGGTTTGCCCAAGTAGGTAGTAACTTGGCCTGCCACACCAATGGTGGGTTGTAGGTGGTACGCCCCAGTACAGGCGTACTGGTGCCTGCCGGGAGCACTGGGTACCGTTCCGATATTGTGGTCCGGAGGGCCCGCCCCCCTGCCTGAGTTCCTTACCTGTATTTGAGCTCTTCGGTGCTTCCGCACACGGAGTGTACGGCACTTGCAACAACACTCTGCCGAGCAGCTGGAGTGTCACGGAGGCATCGCGGAGGCGCATGGAGATAAGGACACATGCGCACGTGCATGTGGGGAACGCCGGGCCCCGTTGCACTGTACCAGTTGCAATGCAATCTGGAACCGACACACTGTGCCATGCCCCCGAATTGGTTGTATCGGTGGCACCTATGGGGCCACCATCTTGTTTTTTTATTGCTGCACATGGGCGCATAGTGTGCATCAAGCACATTGAGTGTGTGATCATGTCCCCGAGCGAATTGGCACATCCCTGAGTGGCAGTAGAAGAAGCAGGAACCCACCCCTGTTACATTGTGTATTATTGCATTGGTGTTTTTGAGTGCTTATTGCTAATTCTGAAAGCTTCATTTTAATCGGAACATTAATCAAAAGAGATAAACTAATTCAGATTTAAATTTTAAAGCATCCCTTTTATAGTTAGTGAGAAGCATAAAAATGGAGTTTTCTATATTGGCACCCCTAATATATTAAGTTACATGGCAACATTTCTTAGTGGATTTAGACAAATGTCTAATTTAGTCACATTGGGTGGGAAAATAAAAAAAATAGAGAAATTTGTCCTTTGCCTCAAAAAGAATTCTAATTTAAAAAGACCTGTCAAATAATACAGCAATTTTAAGTTCAATAGCTTAAGCTACAGTCTGAATTCAATCAGAAAATAAATTCGTTTCAAATCTGTAGGACTTAAATCTGAGCCAGAAGAATTACATTGTTAGGCGTGAAATTGTGGGGCTTCAGGTTTGGGTTGCATCAGAGTTTGGAGAAGGATGTATTATATTATTTAAAAATGAAATTAGGGTTTTTTCAGAAAGAAACTCTGCATACTGTAATTTTTGTTATATCATTGGTAGCATCAGGATGTACTTAATTTAGTATAAATATTAATAGTGGCCAGATAATTTAGTGTAGACATTTCTTGTTAGATGACATTAATTGTAAGGCTCTATCAGATGTTTTGATAATTCAGCTTAAAATACTAAAGATATTTCCGGGAAGGAAAATTTCCTTATGTATGTGTATTTTTATTGTTTCCATTACCTTCCCCCCTTCTTATTGTTGCCAAATGTTTGACAATATTTTTTCCTTGTTTGTGACTTATTTTATTCATTTTAATTTTTCTAACTTTAACTTAGCCATCAAGGAATGTTAGAATGAATATATTAGCAAATTCAATCTTGAACATTCAGGAGTGAGGCATTGAAATTTTTTTCAGCTCCCCAGCTAATTTATATGCCTGTTTGCAGGACAGTATAGTATTATGCTAAGAGTAGCAAGAGTTCTTAAAACACTGTGTGAGACTGCTGCCATTATTCTCATGAAATTGATTTTAGGCATGTAATAAGATCATTCCTGAAAACAGGAAGTCCTGACTTACAACCTTGATTAGTGATCATTGGAAGTTACAACAGCACTGAAAAAATTGACTTACAACCAATGCTTACACTTACCATCATTGCACATTCCTATGACACATGATCAAAATTCAGGCATTTAGCAACTGCCGTGTGTTTACGAAGGTTGCCGCATTCTGGGGTCACTGTGATCATCACACCTGCAACATTCCCAGCTGGTTCCGACAAGCAGTCAATGGGGAAGCTCAATTCACTTAACAATTTCATGATTTTACCTAATGACCGCTTTTGATCCACTTAACAACTGTTGCAAAAAGTTGTAAAGTTGTAAAATTGGGCACAACTCACTTAACTTGCTTAAGTAATGGAAATTCTGGTCCAACTATGGTTGCAAGTTAAGGAATGTCAGAATATTCATGAAATGCTAGAGACATGGTAACAAGGTCAGCCAATGAATAGACATGGTAACAGGTCAGCCAATGGGGCTTGTTTGGAAAACAGAAACTTAAGCAAGAAGTCTCGGCATGGCTTAGCTCGGTGCTCAGCTCTAAAACTGACAACTAGTCTGTCTGCAACTCTGAACTGAAACAAAACTGTTCTCTCCTCTGCCTGGGTTTTGCCTGTAACTACTACCATGTTGGAGAATCTACTATTGGTACTGTAAATTTACTAATGTGTTATTATGTATATTAACAAATTAATGCATTCTGCTAAATCAGTTATCTCTGTGTGCTTTCTGGATGTGATTTCTGCAACAAACTCTGGCAAGGAGTATGTATACATTGCATGCACAAGCCCAACTATAAAACCATAAGTCTGCATTTTCAATATTATGAGTAGACTGCCTTACTTGCATTCAGCATGAGCTTGATCTTTGTCTTGGACTCTTGTTCTTCTGTTAATTGCTGCTCCAAAAGGTCTTCATCAATCTCCACACATGGGCTGGGGGATTCCTTGCAGATTCAAAGTAGTCAATGTCTCTCTGAGCTCTTTCCACTCTTGTTAGCAAATGGTCTACATCATTCTTCAGCACAGTCTTTAGAACGT
This sequence comes from Thamnophis elegans, assembly GCF_009769535.1. Lineage (NCBI taxonomy): Eukaryota > Metazoa > Chordata > Lepidosauria > Squamata > Natricidae > Thamnophis > Thamnophis elegans. The sequence continues at coordinate 89,508,688 of NC_045541.1, forward strand.
TGAGGCCTTCTAGATGTGACATCAGCTTCTTTGAAACTGCCGGAATTCTTCTACATAATCAGTTATATCTTGATTGCATTTGTTCAGTCGGTTCTTAATTAGAACACAGCAATAATCAGTTTAAGTGTTGGCTCCAAACTAAATGTTTACTAGAGCTGTGGATGGTTCAATCAGTATTTCAAAGAAGGGCTTAATACTTGCATGACTGTAGCATCTCTCTCCTGTTTGTTAAAAAGTGTATCTTTGTTAAAAAGGTGTAACATGCTATAGCATGAACTTATAAAATGATGCAGCCTGCTTTAAAACTGCATTAAAATGTTATGTCTTTTAGTGATCTGAAGTCTGAAAAAGGTATGTCTGCATTGAGTAATTCAGAGCTATTCTTGTTCACACAAGTCTGAAACAATTCTGAATGATTTTTATAATGTACACACCTCTAAAGTTATGCAATTTTTTAAAATTTTATTAAGGAAATTTACAATGGCCACCCAATTCACTACAGTGATTCAGGTGGCTTTAAAAGGTAAAGCTAAAGGTTTTCCCTGCACGTATGTGCCTAGTGTTCCCAACTCTAGGGGGCGGTGCTCATCTCCATTTCAAAGCCGAAGAGCCAACGCTGTCCGAAGACATCTCCATGGTCATGTGGCTGGCATGACTAAATGCCGAAGGCACAGGGAACACTGTTACCTTCCCACCAAAGATGGTCCCTATTTTTCTACTTGCATTTTTTACGTGCTTTCAAATTGCTAGGTTGGCAGAAGCTGGGACAAATAACAGGAGCTCACTCTGTTACATGCTGCTAGGGATTCGAACCGTTGAACTGCCAACCTTTCTGATTGACAAGTTCAGCGTCTTACCCACTGAGCCTTCCCACATCCAAGTGGCTTACGGGAATATAATTATTCTCTTTCCATTTCAATTGAATTCATGTAATGCTCTTCTATCCTCAATAATTCTAATTTCTGCTTAATCTACTACTCTCATTACTTCCAGATCAACATGAAGGGAACAAACTCTAAAGTGCAGAGGAACAGATGATGGAGATGCAGAAAGTCCCACTGAGAAATTACAAGGCAACCACAGAAGGTTTTCTGAATACAAAAACACTTCAGGAATTGCTGGACATTCAGCTGAGATTTCCTCAGGTCCGATTTTACACAATTTGATGAAGTACTTCTCCTTTCCTCAGAGTCATTCATTTTGTCATCTGATCTCTGAGTCCCCAATATGCATTCAAAACAAACTGATAATACATTTGGGGGGGGGGGGACGGAACTCAGGGATGTGATTAATTGTTTTATACAGGGTGTTCAGTGCAGTGTTGGCTGAAATCTGAGTGTCCCTGAATGTACCTGTATGACACTGAATTTTTCATATTACATAAAACAGATACTTAACCCCAAGTACTTGATGTTGAAGTGGACATTTAAGTATACAATTAAAACAAGTCACCTTTTTATATTTTTTAAAAGGGATCACTTGTCCCATTTTGGGCTTAAAGGATGCTGGCCACAGTGGTGTATTTACCATTAAGCAGACTAAGCCCGTGGTTAGGGCACCAGGCCAAAGGGAGCACCACAAAATGGAGGAAAGAAAGAAAAAACAATGAAGATTTGTACAGTGTGTACAACGGAGGGCGGGCACCAAGATTTGTCAGGCTTAGGGCACCAGTGAGCCTTAATTCGCCACTGGTTTGGTTAATAGCTTCTGTAGAATTTCAGCAACAGCATAATCTTTTCTTTTAGGAAGTTGTAAAAATAGGAGTTGTTCTGGCAACGGATAGCAGTGAGGACCCCTGCTGATCCAGATGCTGCACATCTGGAAACGGGAGGGAGCGAAAGAAAAAGGCATCTGAGAATCTTTCTTGGGAATGAGTTTGCAATTCTTCTGTTAGACAATTTGAGGGGGGGGGGACCCAAACTATCTCTGTATTGAAAATGGGAGTACAGAGATTGCACCTGTGTGAGCATTTATTTGTAAGTGAAAAACAGGTACAACATGAGAGTATTTAGATGGCTGTGAATTCATGGAAGAAGGGGTATGAGAACATGGTGTTTTCACTGTAATTTAATTTTTCGCAGGTGAATATAATTCCATATGTTAGGATTGCACATTCTGTCACTCCTGAAAAACATGGCAAATAGGAAGTCTGATCTACAAAAGAATAATTTTGCACATTTGATTTCAGCAACAAATACCATGTTTTTCGGAGTATAAGACACGGGTTTTTTTCCTCAAAAAAGAGGCCTGAAAATCTGAGTGAATCTTATACATCGAATAACAGCATTTTTTTTGCTCCCGGAAGCCCTGCGCCCTTCACAAAAATGGTCGTGCATACCCTTAAGGAGGCTTTCAAAGAGCTTCTGGGAGCTGGGGAGGGCAGAAATGACCAAAAAAAAGGGCCATTTTTTGCCCTCACCAGCCCCCAGAAGCACTCTATAAGCCTCATAAGGCTATGCATGCAATTCCTTTGGCAAAAAAACGGGCCTGTTTTCACAAAACACAGGCTGTTTTTGCTCGTTTTTGCCCCCCTTCCAGGAGCACTCTGCAATACCCCAAGGCTATTCTTGCCTTTTATTTGAAAAAGAATTGGCCCATTTTCGTGAAAAACGGGCCGTTTGGGGGAGGTTTGCAGAGTGTAAAAACTTTTTTTTCTTTTTCGGAAAGCTCTTTAGTTAGAGTGATTGATGAGAATTATATTGATTAAGTGCTGTGCCAGCAGAAACAAGTTCTGCTGCAGGTTATCAGCGATTTCCTTCTCCAGCACATGGATAAATACACCTGGAAACATCTACCTATCTACCTACCTACCTTCCTACCTACCTACCTACCTACCTACCTACCTACCTACCTACTCTCTCTCTCCTTACTACCTATCTACTCTCTCTCTCCCTATCTACCTACTGTATTTCTCTCTCTCCCTCTATCCCTCTACCTACCTACCTACCTACAGACCAACCGACCAACCGACCGTACTTCTTTCTCTATCCCTCTATCTACCTATCTACCTACCTACTCTCTCTCTCCCTACCTACCTACTGTATTCTCTTTCTTTCTATCCCTCTATCTACTTATCTACCTACCTACTCTCTCTCCCTCCCTCCCTACTGTATTTTTTCTCTCCCTCCCTCCTCTATCTACCTGCCTACTCTCTCTCTCCCTCCTTACCTACTGTATTTCTCTCTTTCTCTCTCTATCCCTCTATCTACCTACTACCTACCCTCTCTCTCTCTCCCTACCTCCCTACTGTATTTCTCTCTCTTATCCCTCTATCTACCCACCTACTTTAAAAAAATTGCCTCGTCACAAACCTTGGTGTGTCTTATACTCCGAAAAATATGGTACTAGTCAATGGTTACGTCCCCAGCAGGGCTAGGATTGGCTTTAAATGAAACCAGGATTTGAGTAATAATTAAGATGTATTTGCTCCCAGACACTTTAGTCCAGATTCCTTTAACTCTTTTACCTTATCATCCACAGGGATAGGTTCATTTACCACTTTCTCACTCCTTTTTCTAACAACCTCCTCCAGAAAGGTAAGATTTGAGATAAGTTGATAGTTGTAAGGTTGACTGAGTCAAAGGGTAGCCTCTTGAGGTATGAACTTTTTTTTTTTCTGGCATGAAAACAACCACTATGTCAGGCAGGTGTGAATCTTTTAGACACAATACCAGGAAAAAATCTGGGTTTCCTGTCTCCTCTGTTCAATGACACACCACCTACACTAGATGATTTTGCTTTATAAAATGTCCATATAGTCACAGTTCATAAACTATTCACAGAACACTGGCTTCTCAAAAGCGGGGGGGGGGGGGGGGGGTTGACACAAGGAAAAGACAGCTGTCTCAGCAGTAGTTACACTGCAATCTCTTGACTTTCTGTTTGGATTCTGCTGGTTTTAATGAAGTTTACTATAGAGGAGTCATAAGTTTGCCAGTGATAAGAGGCAAACTGAGGATAAGAGCTGTTGAATACAAGGGCACATGGTTTAAATGCACATATAATTTAACCACATATAACATAAACATTTGCAAACTCAGATACTCTGGATGTTGCTTATTCACAGTCTTCTCAATTTAGTGTGGCTAATAGTGAGGAACTGTGTGGCCCAGGAAATTCCTGACAGCACAGATTTGTCTCTGTGACATTACAAAATATTCATAATATTGGTATTCTAATTGGCATGTAAATTGCCTGTTTTAATGAAATTGTTGTTTTATGTTCAGTAATTTGGCAGATTCATAGAATTATTTTAAGAAATATCTGGCTATTTATATTCCAGAAATAAATATAGACATTGAATATTATTTACTTACACTGAACCTCCAGATGACTACAAATAGAGATTTTTAATTCCTGTTTAAGGAGCACCTGGAATATTTGTGGCATTTAATCTTATGTAAACAGCCAGATGGATCTGCTCCTAAAGATTAAGAATATTTTAAGAATATATCTACTTCTAAACTGCTCTTCCATTTGGATCATCATTAGCAAGTATCTGAGACATAATCTAGCAACTTTAGATCAAGCATGCCACTCCTCTCCCATCATCTTCAAGTGAACTTAAAATTAGATAGACTTTATTAGAATCGTACCCACTGCAGATGTGCACATTTTACAGGGTAATAAATTTATTAGGAGCAACAGTAATCTTAACTTTCTTCATAAACAACACTCTGCTTGGTAGTTTGTCAAACTTGGAATTCTGCATAAAAAGTAGTTTGTTTTAAATGAAAACAGTTGATTTCCCCAAAAGTGATGGACTATAAGTCCCGTACAAAAAAACACCAATTCAACATATATTCAAACTGTATGGATGACACTTACCTCCATTGAGCTAATTCGGCGATCTATATAATGCACAAGTTCAGCATCTTGCATAATATATTGTGCTTCTATTCTGATGCATGTAAAAACGGAACAAGTAAAAATCCAAGCTGTATTGCTGCCATTCTTTCATTAAATCCTCAGAAGTAATTGAAAGGAAACCCTCCAAAGCTAACAAGCAGGGTAAAGTTTATTTAGCACAATGATATAGATGTGCACACATAAAGAGACAATCCGCATGCAAAGTCTGAATGATTTTAAAATGGTCTGTTCAGGTTCCTACAGTTTCTCATTAACAAATAAAGTTGTGTAAACTTCTCTGCAAGAGGTTTGTTTCTGGAAGCCAATGGAGTGCTTTCCAGGATATGATCTTTTGATTGGATCCAGATGTTTAGAACTGAACTGTACAACTCTCTTAGATTAATCCCGTCCAATGAAAGCAGCGAGTCTCCCTTCTTTCCTTTTAGTAATCTCCATCAGTATGTAACACTGATAAGCTTCATGTCATGGGATCTGCAACAGATGGTAGCAATCTTGCAAAATAGTCCACTTTTTAAGTCTTTTTATATGCTGCATTTGCAAAACATTGCCTTAGCTGTACAATAGGGCTGCAGGACAGAGACCCATTCCCCCCTATGTAGTATTGACTGGTGTAAGACATCTTTTTTCATCACGACTGAATAATGTTTTAGTGATGGATATATTTCAGAGAGACTGATTCCAATGGAATTGCCTTACTTGCACTATTTCCAGCAGTTTCAAACTCTGCATAATCTCTATTCATAAGATTATGCAAGAGCTGTACATTAACATGTCTTAGACTTAAGACTTGAGGGTGTTTTTGCTTTTCTATTTACAGAGTGGTCATCCCTTTCTGTCTAGTGATTATATTTACAATACAATACAAGGTCTTCTAGTCCAACCCCTGCCTAGCCAGGAAACCCTATACTATTTCAGACAAATGGCTAGCCAACATCTTCTTAAGACTTCCAGTGTTGGGGCATCCACAACTTGGAGGCAAGCTGTTCCACTGATTAATTGTTCTAACTGTCAGGAAATTTCTCCTCAGTTCTAAGTTGCTTCTCTCCTTGATTAGTTTCCACCCATTGCTTCTTGTCCTGCTCTCAGGTGCCTTGGAGAATAGTTCGACTCCCTCTTCTTTGTGGCAACTCCTGAGATATTGGAACACTATCATGTCTTCTCCAGTCCTTCTTTTCATTAAACTAGACATATCTAGTTCCTGCAACCGTTCTTCATATGTTTTAGTCTCCAGTCCCCTAATCATCTTTGTTGCTCCTCTCTGCACTCTTTCTAGAGTCTCCAAATCTTTTCCACATATTTGCCTTTAAAATGTTTTTTTACTGAATGTCTGCCAGAAGGACCATGTTTCCTCTTGCAGGTTAAAGGGGAAAAAACAAATCAAGAAAATTGAGACAGGGTTGGAAAGGGAAGGCAGAGGGATATTTTTTACTGTTTTTCTAAGCCTTACTTTTTCCACAATTGGAAAAACAAAAAGCATGAAATATAGCCTAATGCAGAGGTCCTCAACCCCTGCTCCATGGACTATTACTGGACTGTGCTGCCCTGCCAGGAACCAGACCGCACAAACAAATGGTGCCCCTTCCGCGGGCAACTGAAAACATGCAACTTTCAACAACTGAAACTATGCCCCCTCCGGTCCATGGAAAAATCTCTCTCCATGGAACATCTTCCTGGTGCCCAAAAGGTTGGGGCAAAGGGTCTAATGTTTGTTTTAAATTTAAGCTACTGCTATTTAGCTTTTATTTCCTGAAATGATTTCTTTAAAGTGATGCAATAAATATGTCATAAAATTGTACAATGCTATCCACAGTGTCTAACTATATTCTCAAACACCAAAGTCCTACAATTATTGAATGTAATGGTTGAAGGAGACTTTGAAAATCAACCAATACAATTTTTCTCGATCTTGGCAACTTTAAAATGCATGGACTCCCAGAATTCCCCTGCCAGCACACATCTTAAAATTGCCAAGTTTGAAAAACAGTGATCTAATCTGACTAGGCTGAAATTCTCCACTAGGCCATGACAAAATTATGCACAAGTGCAAGTCTACAGTTATAAGCATAAGTGATCAGCAGGGAACACATCTCACCTTTCCATGGGAAGGCAATACTTTAATCTGAAAAACAGTTTTTTCTTTTGTAATTCATGAAATCGCATCCTTTTTTTTCCTTTTTAAAATATTGGTTGGTGTTTTTATTCTTATCCTTTAAGTAAGCTTCAAAGAACAGGGGGTGGAGTAGACCATTGAACATTGCAATATATGCTTTGAAAAGTACTACATATGTATCACTCTTTTTCTAAAGTTTGCCCATGATTTAATATTTGTTCTATATTTTATGGAACTTTAACCAGATTTTCCAAAACAGTTGCATTTATAGAATGACTAATTACAAAAGAGCTGTTTAAGAAAATCAAATCCTTGAGCTCTTGCAGTATTTCAGAATATAAATCTAGTAAGAAAATAAATACTATTCAACCATCTCACGTTTAATCATCTACAAGTAACTATCACATGTAAATAACATCTCTATTTCTCTGTGTATGTTCATATTATTGAATTCTTCTTCTTTATGATGCAAAAAGCTTTGGGAGGATAACAGTAATGACTACAATGTAAAATGAATTAAATATATCAGGGAGCCATAGTAGCACAGTGGTTAGAATGCAGTACTGCAGGCTAATTCTGCTGATTGCCAGCAGTTCGATCTTCACCGGCTCAAGGTTAACTCAGCCTTTTATCCTTCTGTGGTTGGTAAAATGAGGACCCAAATTGTTGGGGGCAATATGCTGATGCTGTAACCTCACTTAGAGCTGGGGTGCCAAACTTGCGGCCCGTGGGCTGGATGCATCATTCGCTGATCATGCCCACCTGCAGTTTAGCGAAGGGGGTGGGGAGAAACGTCACAATATGTCATGTGACAACAACATTTCATTGCGAGTTTGACACCCCTGGCTTAGAGAATGCTATAAAGCACTGTGAAGTGGTATATAAGTAAATGCTATTGCTATGCAGTCTCAGACATCATGGTAGTATAGTGGTGACAATGTTAAACTAAGATTAAGGGAACACAGATTTAAATCTATCTCAGCCACAGGAACTCATTAGATATTTAGTTCAATGACCTGCTGCTAGACCAAATATATCACAAGGTGGTGGTTGTAGGGAAAATATGCCTGCATGTTGCCACATTATCCTAACGAAATGCAAAATATACACCAAAAAGCAAGCAAATGAACTTAATATAAAACCTATGTCTAAACTATCAACTTGCATGTCAAAGGCCCACTTGTATAAAAGATGCTGCCAGTTCAAAAACTGGAACTGTTACATATATATGTCAATATGATGGGTGGTTTACTCTTCGCTGCTATGTATTGTAAATGTTTGCATTATTCTGATTGTTTTTATTTTTTAAATTTTGTTCACTGCCCAGCAGCATTTTGAGAGGGACATATTAAATAAATAAAATATGGACCAGCTGTTCTTGTACAATAATGTCTGGGGGTAGTCTTTCTGAATTATAGCCTACTTTTGCTTCTCGTAAGAACACCTTCCTTCCTTCCTTCCTTCCTTCCTTCCTTCCTTCCTTCCTTCCTTCCTTCCTTCCTGCCTGCCTGCCTGCCTGCCTGCCTGCCTGCCTGACTGACTGCCTTCTTTCTTCCTTCCTGTTTTATATATTTCCCCATCTTTTTTCCCTATTCAGATTTTGTGAGCTCTTTTCCTCATAAAAGGAAAAAAGATTCTGTCTATCAGATACACTGTCTGCCCAATAATTGTGTGACTAAGCTCTGAATATGTCTGGTTCTCTGTCTGGCTCCCTCTGGCATACTCACAATCTGTCTGTCTGTCTGTCTCCTTGCCCAGCCTACAGCTTTATCCACAACATTTGACATGCTGTTTCCTTGTTCTAGCTTGTTACTTTGCAGAAGCAATGACATCATTCTACTCCTCCTGGTTAATTGGTCTGCTACATACAAAAGATTTATGTTCTGTATTTAAACATTACATTCATTTCTTCCCCCACAGAATTCAAAGAGTAAAATATAGTGCATGCAGTGGTATCGATAGGGACAGCAGGAAAAATGGAGGACACATCATACTCCCCTCCTACCATATTTCGTCTCATGACAGAGGAAAGCCTTGGGGTGGTTTTTGGAGAAGGGTTGCCATTAATCAATTCCTTTTTGTTGTAAGGGTTTATAATCGTAAGTTAGAGTGTGAGTTTTTATGGGGATTTTTTTCTGTTGCTGAAAAACCTAGAAATAGGTAATCAGACTGTTATTGGTCCATTTTATGGCAAATGAGCAGACAGGGCAATCTGGATTGCAACATTGCCACCATTTAAAACAGCAGTGAAGTATTTTTCATTTGTTTGCTTACAAAAGAATCAGGCAAAATTCCATGCCAGCTGCTTTTAAATAAAGGAAACTTTCCCCAGCTAAAATTAAATTATTTCTACCAACCCCCTGCCCGATTAAAATCATTGTTATCCCATCCTCTGACATTGGCAGAAATCACTCAGTTATAATAAAAACAACAACATACCCAGCTAAAGTCATAGACTTCAAATTGAAGTACAAAACCTAAAGAAATCATTAATAGATTATCTTTTGCCAGTGGAATGACAGTCAAATAATTGAGATCATCATGAGAAAGTAAGAACAATTCACTCAAATTTATTGCAGTCTTCCAGAGAGCAACCCTATTTTTTCTGTACCCAAATACCTGAAGAGCCAGGTTTTGACTACCTGTCTAAAGAGTTGGATCCTTCTGTAAATCAGGGGTTGGGGGAGAGATCATTTCATGGGGGAAGATTAACCACAGAAAAAAACACATCTCCTAAATCCCATAGAATGACATTGTCTCAAAGAGGGGACCATGAGCACGCTCAACCTATTGATGTGTGTAGCCTGGGCAGATACCAAATGCTTGTCTGAGAAATCAGACAATACCAAACTTTCAACCACTTTGGCTAGATTTAGTGTACAAATTTACATGCCCAAAGTCTTCTAGGTTGTTATTAATCTGCCCAAAGCCATTGAAAGGTACTTTCAACACGAATTTTTCTATGTCAGGTGCCCATCGGATGTGTTGGACTATAGTGTTGGACTTGCTGAACTATAGGTCCTTTCATTCTCAGCCATCCTTTTCTAACAGCAGATAAAAGCCCATCTGGATGGGCCTGTTTCAAGCTACAACTCAACTCATCTGGCTGGTAGAGCGATGACTCTATGCCATTTGAAGAGGTTTCTTTTGTTTTAAGTAATTACTTACAATTGAAGCAAGCCATGACAAAAATATGACTTGAATATGGATTGCAGATCTTGTTTAAGGTTACATTCATACATGTAGAACAAAATAGTCAGACACTCAAGTGAAGGCACCTGGCCTTTACCTAACTGAACATCAATGAGCATCAAAATAATAAACACGGGGACAGGATCAGTTTCCCCTTTGTTAGTTTTCCAGGGGGAAACACCTCATTGATTTAAGACTCACAATCAGTGGCATACTGAGTTTTGAGAGTGTTTATATTTCTTTTCTTTTCTCTTCCTTCCTTTTCTTTCTTTCTTTCTTTCTTTCCTCCCTCCCTCCCTTCCTTCCCTCCCTTTTTGTTTCCCTCCCTCCCCCCTCCCTCCCTCCCTCTTTTCTTTCTTTCTTTCTTTCTTTCTTTCTTTCTTTCTTTCTTTCTCTGTCTGTTTCCTTCCCTCCCCCTCCTTTTCCTTCCTTCCTTCCTTCCTTCCTTCCTTCCTTCCTTCCTTCCTTCTTTCTTTCTTTCTTTCTTTCTTTCTTCTGCAAGCTACTAGCCAGCATTTCCCCTATAACAAGACTTCATTATAAGAATGAAAAAATGCAACCAAAATAAACACTGGCAGCTCCCCTCTTGTTGAATTGTCACTGTGTGGTGTGTGGTGTCCGTCTCACATCTGAAAACAAACAATGCTGGAAAACCTTTCAGTCTAAGATGCATTATTTATGAACCATGTTGTAGCCAGGCAGAAAGTGACAACTGTTTGGGAAAGGGAAAGCATGAATGAATGAATCCCAGGCAAGCAAGAATTGCATTTGCATTATTACCCTGATTTGAAACTGACTTAAATTTTACTTCATATGCCTTATGTTCAGTATTATATATTCAAGGTTAGAGTTTCATATTTTATGTTCAAACAATACAACATGAATTTAAAGCCTGGCCTTGTTCTTGTACCCAGATGAAATTAGTCACATTGTTCATAAGGTTTGATTGAAAAAGTGTGAAAATCATCTTTATCCTGCGTATTTAGTGTTAAATAGTGTGTATGCTTTCCATTAATTTCTTTTGCTTGGAAGCTGGCTGAATTAACGAATAAAAGAAACAACTATATTATCATATTGGGATTTTTGTAAATAGGAGGCACAAATGGTTTTTTTTTAAATCTGAAGATTAACCAGGGAGCTGCTGTGAACACCTGCATCTTACATTCATTTCATGTTTGTATGTTTGTAGTCAAACAGAGTTGTGGGCAGTTCCACTGTGGATATTGTCTTCTCTCTTGCTGTTGGCTTGTATCATGTTCCTTGAAATCTTGCAGAGATCTTGCAACAAGGAAGTATATGTAAACAGAATCATATTTCCTGCAGCATAAGTTACACAGATGTGGTTTTAAAAACGAAGAGATCTGATGCTATGTGCTCAGGATAAGCTAATGCAACAATACTCCTGCCATTCGCTTTTCTAGAAGTTGTTTACAGAGAAAGTTCTCATTTTGCATACATGTAACAGCCAGTGGCAATGCTCCAAGAACATTCCTCCATATTTTAAAGCAAATACCATTTCAGAAATTGACCTAAAACTCCTCACCCACATCAAATCCATGGAAGTTTGTAAATAGGATCCTCAGGCCTCCTAGAGAGTGATGCAGTGGCTTAGAGGTGGAGCTCTCACCTCACAATTAGGAGGCTAGGAGTTCAATCCTAGGTAGAGGCAGATAATTCTCACTCTGGGCACAATGAGAATATATCTGCTGAACAAAACCCCGCATTGGTGACAGGAAGGGCATCCAACCATTAAACAGGCTGCTAGCTTCATTGAGTTGCCCAGACTCCACCCCACAAGGGATTATGAGGTTGTTAAAAGATGATGAGGATACTCAGGCCTCCTAGAAAAGATTTTGTGCAAACATAGCCATATAATATTGTACAGGTTTCTTCATTAAAATGAGGACCCCAATTGTTTGCGGCAATATACCACTTAGAGAGGGCTGTAAAGCACTGTGAAGTGGTATATAAGTCTAAGTGCTATTGCTATTGCTATTATCGGTGACACAATGTTTTTGCAAGGGGAAAAGATCTAATTACTGAAAAAACTACAAATGCAACAAATGTCTTTGGAGGGCAGCAGTGGTGGATTGCAGGCGGTACGCACCTGTACAGGCGTACCCGAGTCTGCCTGGATCACCGGGTACTATTCCGGTACGGTACTCCGGAGGGTCCACCCGCCTACCCGTGCTCATTACCTGTCTTAACTCTTCAGCACTTCCATGCACAGTGCATACAGCACCTGCGCGACACTCCGCCAAGCAGCTGGAGCGTCATGGAGGCTTGCGGAGGTGTCACTGGATGGTAAGATGCATGCACGTGCTGTGCGCGTCCATGTGCACACTGCTGGGCCCATTCCAACCGTACCTGTTGGAATGGGATCCGGAACCCCCCACTGGAGGGCAGGCTGAATGTATGCAATAGCAAAAGCATTTAGCCTTCTATACCGCTTCACAGTGCTTTACAGCCCTCTCTAAGCGGTTTATAGAGTCAGCATATTGTCCCCCACAATCAGAGTCCTCATTTTACCCACCTCAGAAGACTAGAAGGGTGAATTAACCTTGAGATTCAAAGTGTGTAATTGCAGACAGCAGAAGTAGCCTGCAGTACTACATTCTAACCACTGTGCCACCTCAGATCTTTTAAGAGCTCAAGTCCCTCCCTACTACTTCCTTGTTCCCAGAATCTGCAACTCTCTCATTCTGGCAAATGATGGGATGGGTTATTCAGTCATTACATTGCCTTCTACCAGTTATTCCTCAAAATATATTCCTTCATGGTCAACAGTACACTAAATACATGGTGTTAGTACTCCCAACTCCTCTATTCACAAGTGATAAAGTTGAAAATGATTCTCTCTAGAATTCTTATCCTCTTTCTGTGTAGAAAATCTGATGAGAAGGGAGTGGAATATTCTTTGATAACTGCCTTTGAAACATTTAATTCCACAAACTGAAATTCAGACCTCTGTTGTTATCCACTTTTGGTCAAAGGAATGAGAATCCTTTTTTAACTGTGATGAAATATGCTTTCTGTTCAATGGGAAAAATCATCATTAATTGGTCTGCTAACATTCTGATAAAAAAAAGTGGGAAAGGAAATTAGTGAGTTAGTTACTTCTGGGATAATTGAAGGCAAAATGTCATTGTAGCATAGCTCTTGTCTGAGTCATTACATTAAGCAGCTCTCCCCAGGGGAACTTGGAGATCAGGAGGGAACATGGCAGGAGAAATGAAACATTTGTCTATTCATTTGTCAGTGCTCGGCTGGATATTCATGCTCCCTAACCTTCAGATTGACAGAATAAAGTGTTCACCATTACAATAGTGAGTACGTTGCTAACTGAAAGAGAAATAAATAACGTTAAGAGACCAATAGGGAATAACTTGATTATCCATCTCTTTTAAGGCCTTCTTCAGACATATACTAAACATGTGAAGATGGAAGAAGAATTGTATTTCTAAACTCTTCCCCAATATCTCATGAACTACACTGTCAGCCTTACCAAGTAGACCAGACTGGGGACATGACCAGATGAGTTCATTCTACTTCGTGTACAGAATATTGCAAGTCATACAAGTACAATTTTCCCAATTTCACCTTTACAGCTCAAAAACTTAACTTTCTTCTTCTTCACGTATTATGCAGTTATGGGCTATGGTGTCTCTTACCTGACCATTGCCTAGGTAGCCTCTCTTCCCCTGTCTCTGAAGGTCATTCCCACATACCATTACCTACCATATTTTTCAGAGTATAAGATGCACGTTTTTCCCTCAAAAAAGAGGGTGCATCTTATACACTGAATACAGCATTCTTGGCCCACCAAAACCCCGCCCCTTTGGAAAAAAGGATGTGCAGAGGGTTTGGGAGCCTTGCAAAGTGTTCCTGGGGGCTGGAAACGGCAAAAATGAGCAAAAAACAGACAGTTTTTGCTTGTTTAGGGGGTCCGAACCCCCCAGGAGCACTCTACAAGCCCCCTAAACCTTTGCATTCCCCTCTATTTTTGTGTGTGCAAAAAACGAGGTATGCAGAGTGTTTGGGAGGCATGCAGAGTGCAAAAACTTTTTAAAAAAAATTTACTTCTTCAAAGCCATGGTGTGTCTTATACTCCGTTGTGTCTTATAGTCTGAAAAATACGGTACATAATGCTCCCACCACTTTGATTGATTGCTTGTTTATTTATTAAATTTGTTTGCTACCCATCCAATTGCATTTTTTTTAATATCCTGCCCTTGTAACTCTATAAGTAATTCAAGGCAGTGAACATACCTAACACTCCTTCTTCCTCCTATTTTCCCCACAATAATAATCCTGTGAGGTGGATTGGCCTGAGAGTGTGTGACTGGCCATAATCACCCAGCTGCTTTCATGCCAAAGGTGAACTAGAACTCAGTCGCCTGGTGTCTAGACCAGCTCCTTAATCACTACATTAAATCGACTCTTCATATGTACAATTAAAGCATGTATCCATAGGGAAATGTACCCATATTACACTGTTCGTTAGTCAGGTAGCTATGATTACATGGACCAACTTGGCTTATTTGTAGGAATAATTCTTCCAAGAGCATCCCAGTGATCACAACTTTGTTTGTTCATCTTATCTGCTACTTTCCCTTTTGTCTATTTCACTCAATCTTGCCTTGCATAATATTTTTTTCTAACACATCAACAACTTATAAAGGTGCTCAAAATATTTGAATTCTTTGCTTACTGATCATTGCCTCATGGAAGCATTTAATTCAAGTCTTTTGTTCAGGATTGATTGATTGACTCTTCCTGAAGTCCCTTGTACTCTTAGTAACTATCTCTGAAGTCATAATTCAAAGCAGTAGTGGGTTTCAAAACCTCTTCTGTAGATGTGGCCTGCTTTGTGGAAGTGGCTTGCCGGCCATGCAACCGGGTGGGAGTGGCTTGCCGGCCATGTGACCAGGTAGGAGTGGCTTGCCGGCCATGTGACCGGATGGGTGTGGCTTTCTGACCATGTTACCGGGTGAGAGTGGCTTGCCAGCCATGTGACCAAGTGGGAGTTACTTGGCAGTCATGTGACCGGGTGGGAGTGGCCAAGACAATGTCACTGAATTCTTTGCCCCAATGGATGATCTACAAAAAGATATAAAAAAGGAAATTTATTATTTTGTGTACTTAGTACTTAAATAAGATTAAAATAAGTACACAAAACAATACAAGAGCTACTTACAGAAGGAAGATGACTGTGCTTGCCAGTGTTCAATATCATTGACTCCAATGAATAGCCTGCAGAAAGAAGAGACACAGAAATGAACTCTTTCATTGCATGCACTGCATTAAGATGAAACCAGCATGCAAAATAATAGAAAAGGAAGATTACTGTTCTTTTGTGTGTTGAAGTCACCCACTGACCACCTTGATCCAATGAATGGCCTGCACAAAGAGATTCAGAAAGGAAGACTTTAATTCCTTTCATTACTATATTAGGCATGAAACAAGCACACAAAGCACTAAAACAGCTACTTACATAGGAAAGATGACTATCCTAGCAGTCATACTCTGTTGCCTCTTCATCCTGTTAAATAATACTAACTGCAGAAGAAATAAAACAATATTGGACTCGATTGTGGTTGTAAACTGAGGACTACACTACAGGTAACAGAAAGGACCTCTGTTTTCACCCAACAATGTAAAGTCTTTTCAGGAAGGATGTCCCCCAACAAACAGGAAAGATATAATTTGTCATCTAAGAAGTTAGATCAAAAATGAATGTCATAGGTAGATCCACAGAGCAATACAGATTTCTTTTTCTGAAATTTATTCCTCAGTTCAAAAAACAGGAATATATGAATTAGGTTCAGTACTTAGGACAGACCAAGTAGCTATTCAAGAGTTAGTGGTGTCATGGTTAGAAACAATGGTAAAGCAAGATATGGATTTAAAACCAGTAATATTTGGTTGGGCATTTCAAAGGGAATACAATACATATTTAATTTTACACATGTTAACAGCTGCTGGAATTGTGTTTGCACAACAGTGGAAAAACAAAGATATGAAAATGAATAAATATTAGAATATGCAGGAATGAATAAATTGACAATTAAAATCAAGAAGGCTTCGAATACTTTTTCACGTGAGATTTCTTTTATCCATTGCTAACTAACAGAAACAGAAATTAGAAATCTAAAAGTAGGAAAGAAAACACCAATTATGTAAGGAAAGGTCACTAAAATGTAAAAGGAAATATTATTAGTACTTGATCATTATTAATGTGTAGATAACTGCGGGACATTACACACCCACACACACAAACTATGACAGTGCCAGGAAAACACCAAAAAAAATAACAATTTCCCCCAAAAAGAATGCAGATGAATCCAGTTTTTTCCCCTAATCCTAAGGACAAGAAAGACAACGCCACTGGAATAAAAACCATCAAGGCATTGTGGGAAATTATAAAGGACAGTGCCAGGAACCACAATTACCTAAACAACCAGGTATCACACAGAAACACACACAATCTGGCAAAACTGCCTTGCACCAACCTGGCCTGCCCATAGAAAAGCAAAAAAATGTTATAAATTTTATGTGCCTCAAAGTGGCTGCTTTTCTATGGGCAGGCTAGGTTAGTGCAAGGCAGCTTTGAAAGATTTTGTGTTTATTTCTGTAGTGAATTCACTACAGAAACACACAAATCTCCCAAAATACATGCAAATAAAACCATTAAAAATATTCTAGACACAATAAATAAAATTTTTAAAAAACATTAAAAGCATAAAGGGAAAAAAAAACGGGTCACTTACCAGCAGGCAGAATCAGCAGCTCTCCTATGCGATGGATGCAAGGAGCAGGCAGGCGACCAGGCAGCAGGTAAGGTGGCCTAGCTGGCAGGCTTAGAAGAGGCAGGGGCCTCAGTGTGTCTCATTTTTGGCCTCCAGTGCCACTCTGCCATCCAAAAATGGGCCCATGCATCATGTTTTTGGCCTCCTCGACCTCCAGAGGGTGGGTGAGGGCTGGCGGGGGGAAGGTGGGGCAATGTGGGCGGGGCAGCCTCATGGTCCCATACGGGCCAGATTAATGGCTTCGGCAGGTCGTATCTGACCTGTGGGCCATATTTTGAGGACCCCTGGTTTAGCCTCATTTTACAACCTTTCTAGCCAAAGTTGCTAAGTGAATCTTGCTTCCCCATTGACTTTGCTTGCAAAATGTGATCACATGACGCCAGGACAACATGACCATCATAAATATATGCCACTTGCCAAGTGTCTGAATTTTATCAGGTAACCACAAGGATTCTGCAATGGTCATAAGTGTGAAAAATAATACACTGCCTTTTTTTCAGTGCAAGCAAACAGTCATGAAACAAATGGTTGTAAGTCAAGGACTCTACCTATATTCCATTCAGGATCCACACAGTTTTAGTCTCAGTCCAAAATTAAAACAAGGCAACTTCTTCCCTTTCACAAGAGGAGGAGGTTGAAAAATCAGCTGCCCATCAAAATGCGGTGGAAAAAAAAACAAAAGGCAGTTGCTGGAAATCCTCTTCCATTTATTATTGTTCCACCACATTGTGAGGGAAAGCTCTTTCTCAAGAGAAATACTTACCCTCTCCTGTGTGAACTTCAAGCAGCTTCTCAGGAGGCTATAAATCTCCCTTGGGAAAGAGATTTTCTTCAAATTGTGCACATTATCCAATTTTGGATAATGATTCTATGCTTAATTTTTATATCAATGTTGACAATAGGATGGACTTTTCTATTACATAGAAACAGATCTATCTTCTAACCATGGGGAACAGTTGCAGAATTTAAGAAAAAACATTGGGATGCTACAATTGCTATATTTATTCAAGATACTTGAATAAATTATTTATCGGAAGGTGGGGTGAGAAATTAGAGAAGATTCTTTACATTATGGAATGACTCCTATTACTGAAACATCTGTGCTATCTTAAGTTTTTAAAACAAGTTGTCCATTTTTCCCACTTCAAGAAAACACAAGGAATTCAAGGCAACAATTCAGCCTTGGTTTTAAACTGGCCCTCTAAAAACGCCTAGGAAATCTTTTTAGTTTTGTTAGTAGCAAACGACACCACTCTCTTTCTAGCTCTCCACTGACTTCTAATTACGGGTGTAGGACATACAGTGTACATTACTTTTCTTCTCTGAGTAAAGAACCACAAGTAGCCAAATGATGCTTAATGGTTAATTGTGGATTTCAGTGGGAGATAATGGGATAAGTCCCAATTAAAGTACAAATTTCCTTATTGCCTCAAATGCATATGATTGAGAATGATACATTCTGATAGATTTATTAGATCTGGGAGCTTTCTCGGAAAGTGTCTGAAGTAGAAAACTGAGATAGGGGAAAACATTTATTTGTGTTCCAAACAATACATTCTCACTTGAGATGTTTCAGCTGGTTTCTATTCTGATGGAACAAACTCAGTAAGTCTTAAGTGGCTCATGTTCTAGTGGTTGTTAAATATCCAGAATAAGTCTAATCTATCCTAAAGGGCCAGCAACAGTCTATGCTGCGCCCTGATTGGCTGGGATGCAGCATAGACTGTTGCTAACCAGCCAGTGTGTCCTGATTGGCCGAGGTACTGCATCAGCAGTTGCTGTGCAGTACTCGGCCCCTGATTGGTGCTAACTTGCTACATACTGATTATAAATACCCTGGCGCGAGCTTGCCTATTTTGAATCGCTGTCATCTTCTGTTACAATAAAGATCTTCTTCCTTGCACATCCATGGCTCCTGCGTTTCCATCAACCCAATCTTTAAAACTGGCGACGAGGGTGGGATCCGCGATTCCCGCAGGGCCTGGAACAAGAGAAAACAGCCAGTCGCAGCCACGCAAACGCCTTTTCTTGGCACAACTCGATCTGCCTCGCACAACTCCCAAGGCCAGCAGCAGCAGCAGCAGTAGCCACAGCCGTTGGAGCTTCGGTCTACGCCAACTTAGGGACGAGCCACATACCCCGGTATACGCCTACTTAAGGATGAGCCACATACCCCCGGTATACGCCTACTTAAGGACGAGCCACATACCCCCGGTATACGCCAACTTAAGGACGAGCCACAGACCGCGCAACCACCGATGGAGTCTGCCTGCCTGCCTGCCTGCAAAGCCTGCATGCCTCCCGAAGAGCTGCCTGCCTCCACTGCCTTCTTGCGAAGCTGCCTGCCTACCCAGGAGCCTCCGAAGCTGGTTCTACCCGCTCAGCCTGCCGGAGCCAACCGCTTCTCCACCTGGCCACCGCCTGCCTGCCCCAGGAGAGAGGGGGGAAAGAAGGCACTGTCGACGGGACAGGCTCCTCGGGAGAAGGGCAGCGGCATGCCCCTGCCCATCCTCTCCTGCCACCACAGCGCCTGGTTGGCCCAGTCTGCCTCTGCGGGGCCAGCGACTGCCGCCACCAGCCTCTCTGTCTTGCCTCCCCCGAAGGCCGCGGGCACGTCTGCCGATCCTGGAAGCACCTACCAGTCTGAGCCAATGTTCCCTCTAATTTTTTTTCAGTGTGAACGGAAAAGTATAGTGTTTGAGCGGCACAGTTTCATGCCTGAGCACCTAAGAGAGCCACAGTTTGAACTGCTGTCACGTCTGCTGGACATTTGCGCAACATTCCAAGCGTCAAGCGCCAATTGTGAGCGAGGTTTCAGCCTGAGGAATGCCAGGCATGAAAAGTGCCACTCAAAAACTATACTTTACCGCTCACCCTGAAAAAAAAGGCTCTCTGCTCAGCTTTTAGATTGTTAGACTGGCTAGAGAGAGACATGGCACCAACAGGGTCCTGGGTCCTGGCATTTTGCAGGCAACCTGTCCTCTCACATTCCTTTGGAATGCAACCCATCACATGTGAATTAGATTTTGCCAATTATCCTATTAAAAGATAACGCTATTATTCTAAAATACGACTAACTCGATATTAAAAACTGTAAATATGTAATGCTGATAAATAATAGCAGTAATTGTTATTTAGTATGATTAAAATCAGTATTGATATATCAATATAATATCTATCGAAATTGACAATATACACTAAAATAACAATACAATATATAATGTGGAATATAAATGTAATAAATATAATATATAAATGCAACATAAATGTAATAAAATAATTTATAATGAAACTCTCCTCCTTTAAAGTAGTAAGATCAATTAAATAGTCTAGCAAGTTTGGACAATATGCTATATGTTATGTTACTTAAGAATATATATACCTCAGAATCAGATACAACATCCACATCATTTCCAACAGTCAATAAAATCATATGCCATGCCAAAACTATTTTAAATAAAGATATGAAATTAATCAAGTATTGCATTTATTTTTCAAAATGAATGTACAATTTTTTTATTATTTAAGTTTTGTACCCTATCTTTTCTAACTAACCGTTAACTTTAAAAAGATGTTACATCAGACTACAATACAAGTAATTAAATGAAGACTAAAATAAGTGTTTTGGCATACTGAGCTTTTTATATTTCTTTCTTATATTTCTTCCTTAGTTGAGAACTTGCTCCTCAGCTTACTTACGCATTAACTGTTTGTTGCTTTTATGGTTTATTCATTCACTGCTCCATCTTCAGTTTTTTTCACAGGGGGCAGGGCTTCCTTCCTCCCTCCCTCCCTCCCTTCCTTCCCTCCCTCCCTCCACTCCTTTGGCCACCAATTTTGATCCAATTCTCTCTCTCTCTCTCTCTCTCTCTCTCTCTCTCTCTCACACACACACACACACACACACACACACACACACACGTTCTTGGGGGGGGGTTGAATTACTCCGCCTCACTGCGCAAAGTTGGCTCAGCATGTGTTCGGCCCCCACTTACGCCGAATCAAATCCGCGGCCGGCGGGACCAGGGGGTTGCATTTCAAAGCCGCCAGTCCTCTTGCTTCTTCTCCTTCACTGGCAAAGCTCCCGCTGGCTTCCCCGCCCATGGCAGTGGTGCCTCTCCCTCCACGCGGAGCACCTGAGCTGGCTCCCGCGTTATCCCTCCCCCTTCCTCCTCTGCCGTGCTTTTGAGGCCGCGGGAGCTAGTAGGAAAGCGGCGGAGGTGGAGGCGGCGGCAGGGGTAACCCAGAGCCCGGAGCACCTCAGCTGTGCTCCGGGCACCTCAGCTGGGCTCTGGGTTACCCCTGCCGCCGCCTCCACCTCCGCCGCTTTCCTACTAGCTCCCGCGGCCTCAAAAGCACAGCAGAGGAGGAAGGGGGAGGGATAACGCGGGAGCCAGCTCAGATGCTCCGCGTGGAGGGAGAGGCACCACTGCCATGGGCGGGGGCGCCAGTGGGAGCTTTGCCGGGGAAGGAGAAGAAGCAAGGGGACTGGCGGCTCATCAAAACAAGTCTGGGGAGGTCCTTTGCGGGCGGCCAGTTCTAGCCACCTGCAAAGGACTTCCCCACATTTGCTTTGGTAGAAATCTCTGCGCGGCAGTTAGAAACTGCTGCGCGGGGATTTCTTTCCATGTGCGCGGCCGCGCAGGCGCGCACCTTAGAGGGAACAGTGGTCTGAGCCTCACACTCAGCTCCTGGCTTGCAAGGCTGGGCCGCCCCACGCTCATCTCTACCCGCTGCTGCCTTCACAGGCTCGCTGCTTGAGCGCCCGGCTCCGCTCGCACCAGCCTCACACGGCCGCCGCTTGCCTCACGACCCAGCATCACGACCCAGCGAGAGCCCCCTCACGACCCAGCGAGAGCCTCCCGAGCCGCAACGACCCCGCAGGTTTCCGAATTCTGACCTGGGCCCGAGTTAGGGGCCGCCTGGACTTTCTATGGGCTGTTCCCCTACAAGCAGACTCACCAGAACTCTTCCTTCCGCAAACAACAACGAGGCCTGGTCTGAGGACTACTACGCATGCTCCACTAGGGAAGCATGTGCAGAACTGGGGGGAAGGGGTGTTAAATATCCAGAATAAGTCTAATCTATCCTAAAGGGCCAGCAACAGTCTATGCTGCGCCCTGATTGGCTGGGACGCAGCATAGACTGTTGCTAACCAGCCAGTGTGTCCTGATTGGCCGAGGTACTGCATCAGCAGTTGCTGTGCAGTACTCGGCCCCTGATTGGTGCTAACTTGCTACATACTGATTATAAATACCCTGGCGCGAGCTTGCCTATTTTGAATCGCTGTCATCTTCTGTTACAATAAAGATCTTCTTCCTTGCACATCCATGGCTCCTGCGTTTCCATCAACCCAATCTTTAAAAATGGTGGTGATAGTTGGTGGGAAATCTGAACTCTTTCCCATTGTCCAATACATAAAACAATGGGAAATAAAGACAAGTTCCTTTTCCCTGGGCCAGAAAATTGGGGTGGCATTCATGTTCTGTGCTACTGTCTAGCAAATGTAAACAAAAATGCAATTTGTACACTGGACGGTCAGTAGAAATATCACAGCCCATGGAAAAAGAATAAAATAATAAAACAGAATAACTTTCTCTCTCTGGTGGTATTCAGCAGGTTCTCTTCCTTCCCCCTCCCATGCACTCCTCTTTCCAGCCCTGTCTATGATCCTGGCACTTTGCCCTGAAGCATTTGTCTGACAGGGAGCCATTGAGAGGGGCCTTTCTTCCCCCTACTCCCATGCCCATCATCCCTGCCCTCTCCCTTTCCTCTCCCATGTGCTTCTCTTTCCCGCCCTGTCTACCAAATCCATCAGGTGATTCCCCTTTGGTCCTCTGGAGGGTGAACGTCACAGCTAGCTTTCCAGAGGAAGCTGCGAAGGAACTAACATCACAAACAATTCCCGCTCTAGGATTTCGCACTTGCTCTCCTTAACAGCCCAGGCTCTCCCTCCCCCCCTCATGACATCACAAACACTTGCCACTCTAGGACGCCGCACTCAGCAGATTCTGACAGGTTCTGGAGACCCAGTAGTGGAAATTTTGAGTAGTTCAGAGAACCAGCAAATACCACCTCTGGCTGGCCCCAGAGTGGGTGGGAATGGAGATTTTGCAAAATCCTTCCCCAAGCCACACCCACAGAACCAGTAGTAAAAAAATTGAATTGCACCACTGATATTGTGTGTGTGTGTGTGTGTGTGTGTGTAGAGACAGAGAAGAGATTGATCACAAGAGAGAGAGATGGAGGAAGGCAGAAACATGTATTGTAGTTGTTCTTTAGTGATTATATTATGTGTGTATCGGATTTGTATTCTATGTGCTGGAATATGGAATATCCTCGATCATTTTATTGCCACAGTGACAACACAGAGAGGCACATTCAGTTAAGAGTTGATGATTGGCCCAAAGTCATCCAGTTAGCTTGATATTAGGAAGAGGACTCAAGCTGGCTACATCCATGTCCTTTAATCAAAAAAGCATACTACTCTGGCAGTCGTATTTAGAAGACACTCAGTCTTTCAAAAACATCTATCTGACCCTTCTTTGGGGAAAGCATCCTGATTCCTATCTGTCTGACAGATATGTAATATGAATGTATCAATACATGAGTACGTTTATACAACAAAATTAACAACTAGGAACCATAAACTACGTAACGTAGAACTCAGAAAACCAGTGATATGAATTAGTAAAGCCAGTCTGTGGATTTGGAAGCAGAGAGCACAAACCAGCTTATAGGCCAGAATGCTGCTCTTCCACCTGGTTTTTGAACATTGATAAAAATTTTGGGTCAGGACAATGGTACTGACAGTCATCCTGACTATAAATGTACAGTTTCTAACAGGTTTCTAACAGGTTTATTTTCTTTTGAATATATGTTTTCTTGGTACATTTTTTTCTTTTAAAACATAAAAAGATTCCATGAC
Organism: Thamnophis elegans; assembly: GCF_009769535.1. Lineage (NCBI taxonomy): Eukaryota > Metazoa > Chordata > Lepidosauria > Squamata > Natricidae > Thamnophis > Thamnophis elegans. The sequence goes on from NC_045541.1 coordinate 89,532,596, forward strand.
TATCTGAACTATCTGAATTGTCTGGGCATAATTAATTTGGAGTAAAGGTACAACAATAACCATAATAATACTAGTAATCTTAATAAACATATCATAAAATAATAAAACAATTAGTTTGTCATCTTACCATATTTTCAATACATTTTTTTTGTTATCTCTTCAAATTCTTTTTAAATTCTAACCTCTGTTTTTGTTAGTTAATCATTGGTAAAATATATCCCAAGTTAAAAAGTATTCTCTCTCTTCCTTCTGTTTCTTAAGTGTCAATCTATCCATCTCAGCACATTCAAATATTTTTTTTATTACACTTTCATCTGCCGGGACCTCTTCATTTTTCCATTGTTGTGCAAACAGTATTCTTGCTGCTGTTACTACATGCAAAATTAAATATGTATTCCCTTTATTATACCTAACAGGTTTATTTTAATAGAATTGAAAACCTCCCTGCTAAACAGGATGAAATAGGTCTAATCTTATGATTATTTCAAGTTCCCAATGCAGGCAATGGTATTCAATAGAGCTCTATTAAAGTCTGAAGTCAGATATAATGGCATTGAGAGAAAATGGTGCAATTTAAAACAGTTTTTCCTCTCAGCTGACAATTATTTCTCAATTATAAGTAAAAAACTGGGAACATCTTATCCTGCTTCATGTGTTTTAAAGCCATCTGCATTTAGAAATATGACAATGAATCTGGAGGATTGTACAGTCTTAATACTTTTTCTAAGTAAAACAAATGGATAACATAGGAAGTTTAGCCTACAAGAAATAAGGGCCATGACCCTTTCCACATTGAATTTTGCAGTCAATACTTCCCTCTAAAGTTGGTTTTCTTTCTTTCCTTCCTTTTCGGAGATAACAATCTAATTTACTATGGCCTCTTTTCTCCAAATACACTGGTCTAAGAGTACAATGAAGTTTTTTACATACTTACTGATTTAAGAACTTTGGAACAAATTTTAATTTTTACTAAAAACTCTCTCATCCTTAACTGATGACTGATACAAATAAATTTTAAAAAAGGCTACCTCTGCTGTCTCAGTGGCTGAGATTTTGAACTAAATCATTTTATCAAGGTAAACACTATTAAAAGATCTTTCATAATAAAGTGTAGAACAGCCAGCAGGGGACGCTAAAACATAAAAGGAGAATCTGATCCCAGGGATTCAGCATAGAGAACTGCTCTTCAAAAAGCTATTTGGTTATAAGGTCATTGCTAAAGTGCAGAAAGACTATGGAGTGATTATCACAAATGTCTTTCAAGGATTCCCTCCATTTTTACACACAGACACACAGGCACACACACAGTCACACACAGGTCTCTCAAAGTTGGGAGAGAAAATAATTTCTAACGTATCAGTTACTTGATATTTTGTGGCACATCACAAGAATACTCTATTTTTCTAATTTCTATTCTGGAAGAGAATTCCCTCCCATAAGGTTTCCATGATCGAAGCTGGAAAAATCCATATGACCAATAGATGGCAGCAATATCCTACTTCTCTGAGCTGCCATCTGGTGGCCATCTAGATTTTTGCAGCCAAGATCTGATAGTCTTCCTTAAAAGTAGAAGAGCATTTAACCTTATGACATGAACTCAAAATACAGTTTGGGTTTTCAATTCTACAAAGCAAAATTGTTTGCAACGGCTGTCTTTCCCCCTCTATTCTATTGGAGAAGGGGTTCCATAGATCTGCAATGACATAAATCTACTTCAAGTGAATCCATTTCTTCCCTGCATAAAGTTAATTTTCAGATAACATTCAAGGAGCCTGGCTTTGACCTATAAAGTTTTTGACATCACCTTGCTAGGATTTCTGATTTCTTTCTCTAGTTAAAACTTGGACATATTTTCCAGTTTCCATTCTTTTGTTAGATGAAGAGCAGCCAATGACAGGTTTGTTTGGAGTTTTTTTTTGGCCAAGGATGCAGTCATACAAAACATGTTTACCCTGGGGCAACTGTCTCTTTTTGAGTTACTGGATCAAGACAATTTTGTTTGCTCAAGCTCTTATTAATTGTGCTGCTGCTTATTATGCAAGTCCCTTCCAGCTGCTCATTTCAGCTTTGAATGCTTAGCATATTATTCTTGTATTGTTCTGATCTATTGCTTTAAGTGCCATGGAAACGACTTGATCCAAAGTCAAGGTATAAGCCATTAAAATAAATAAATAATATTAATACCAGAAACCTATGCACAATGCCTGAAAGAACTGTCAGTTCTGGGTCCTAGTTTTATTTCTTTTTTCCCAGATCGAGTACCCTGAATAACCTTGGTTGGCAGATGATCGAAGGAAAGAATGGATAAAGGCTGGAAGTATCATGTGACCTACTTTGTACAACCAGAAGGCAGATGGAGTTAATTTATTTACTGTTGATTTACTGTAATTGAGAAATTCTTGGCAGGTTACCCATCTCAACCATAAATAAAGCAGGATGTAGTGAAAAGTTTCACCTGCCAACCTGGCCACTTTCACTACTGAAATTGAAATAAGGAAGAGAGGAGGAACAATCTTTGCATCAGGCAGCAAAAGAGTTGCCATGTTTCTCAACCTCAGGAACTTTTAAGATGAGTTGATCTCCCAGAATGCCACTAGCCAGCATGCTGATTGGGGGAATTCTTCAAGTTGAAATCCAAATTTTGAGCAGAGAACTGGCAAATAGGCTGGCCCCGCCCTCCACAGCCTCCCAGCTGTTTTTCTTTTGTTGCCCTGAACAGGAGAACGGAGCAGGAAAGCAGGTTAGTGGGGTGGGGAGGGAATGGGAATTTTGCAGTATCCCTCCCCTCCCACGCCCACAAAGCCACACTCACAAAGCCACGCCCACAGAACCGGTAGTAAAATTTTTGGAATCCCACCACTGATGTATACTTCATGACACAGTAGGATAAAACTGATGAGTTTCTACTCTTGCTGTAGGACAAAGTAGGCATTATGTGCCCCGAAGCTGCCACATTCCTGATGATGTAAATCTGGGGTATCCAACCTTGGCAACTTTAAGACTTGTGGACATCAACTCCCAGAATTCCTTTTTACATGCATGTCTGATGGCAGCATACTTGGAAGTTGGAAGTTGAATTCTGGGTGCCACAAGTCTGCAATTCTTAAAGTTGCCAAAGTCGGACACCTCTAATGTAAGTGATTGGATCTGGTTTGGCTTCACAGTTCACAGTTAGACTAAGAATAATATAAACTATTTTCTGAGTTTGGAGAATTTTGCCAGTTTCTCTGAGCTCAGTTTTGAGCAGCTTCAAAATGTGGCTGCCATCAGACATGCATGTAAAAAGGAGCAAAAGCTCTAATGGCCTTGTGACACCTACCACTTTGAAGTCAGTGATAATCATTGCAGATATTCTTGGTGTTCTGCATTAAAATTCTGCCTGTGTTGTCTAATACCAGCATATGCCTCTTGAGCAACCGTGTTCAGTGTGGCATTCCAGGGGCTGAGTAACTCTGGGTGGGTGAAAATAACATTTTCCTAGCCACAATAAAATACAGTTTTATAATATAAAACTTCCACAAAAACAAAGCACATCCCTGAGTCAGTGCCACAAAGTAATATGTATCTGGTCACCATCCACAGTGACTGTCTGTAACACTTGTTTTAAATGTTTGTTGCGGGCCTCTATTTTTCAGGATAGGAGACAGGTGTATGTTTGCACATAGGAAAACCTGAGATTCAATTCTGGAATTTTAGCTGCAAAAATCTCAGGAAGCAGGACTGGCAATCTTGATACAGTCAGAATAAGTGATGCTGTTGGGTTCAATGAATCAATAGTACAAATGTTGGCCTATTGTTAGAAGTGTTTTGAAATTACTGTGGACAGTGGTAGGTTTTGGAGGTTATTAAAGCATGATTGCTGTCTTTATTAATATTGTATTTTTCCTGCCCAATGGGGATAGCAGTGTTTTCTGCTTCATAACATTTTCTCTCTTATGTAACAAAATAGCTTGATTGGCTTTGAATGCTCGTCTTGAGCCAACCGTGTGTAGCATATGCTAAAAAGCAGTTTCTGTATACTCCCCTCATGTTGTGCACAAAATTCCCTAGTAAACACACAGATCTTATTTTGATTTTGGATGCTATGCATGATCCAGATTGTTTAATTCCATGTGAGCATAACCAATAAAAAGACTTATGTTTCTCAGTACAACAGTAGCATTTTTTAATAAGACAGAAAAAAAGAAACCATTTTCTTATTGCTTGCAAACAAATAAATGCTGTGGTATCCATGGCAAAGGAACACAAAATATAGTTCAAGTAGCTGACAATCCATCAAACAAAGCAAAATAACTGACCCAAAAGGAAACTCTTAGCCCAGTTCTCTGCTTCTTGTTTAGGAAATAGCACAGCTTGTTTAGGAAATAGCACAGCTTGGTTTTTATGCCCAGACAGAAAAATGTGTGCCTTGTGCACAGCATATGGCTGCCAAATAATTAGGAAGGAAAAAAAAGGGGGGGTGTAGAATTATAGTTTAATCTTATTATAGAAAATTTCACTCGCTTACCAACACCTTACAACATAAGGCAGCTAGGAAATTAGCCGATAGGAGGCTCAAAGACTATAGCAGAAGCTGTAGGGAAGACTGAATTTCTATTCTCTGAGGTTAATCGTTGGGCCACATTGGCACAGATGATAATCAGCCTGCATGACAGAGGTGGGTTCCTACCAGTTTGCACCTATTCGGTAGAACCAGTTCATCAAATCTACCGAACCAGTTAGAAGAGGTTCCACCAGTGGACCCGGAAAGCAGGCCACACCTACAGAAGAGGTTCCAAAATTTTTTGAAACCCACTACTGGTCCTTGGATATGATTATTCTACACTATCATGCTCATATTTATAAAACTCAGTGCCTCTGTGAAAGGTAAGGATGTCTACTGCGTTTGTGGTGCAATCAGAACATTGTGTGTGTTGAAGTTGTTTTAACGCAAACCAAAGATGCCTTTTAAAAAACAAGTTTACATCACATTCTTATGCATGCCAGTGCTGTGTGTGAGGTAATTTAAGGTGGTTCTGACAAGTGTCATTGGCATCTTCATATCCGGTCACATGGGCGACAAGCTACTCCCATCTGGTCACATGGGCGGCAAGCCACTCCCACAAAGGAGGCCACACCCACAGAGTAGGTTGGAACAATTTTTGAAACCCACCACTGCTGCATGATGAAGGATAAGGGTGGAGGCAGGGGGAATCCCAGCTGAGTGTTATAAACTGTACAAAGGAAGATCTATTCAGTTTTCAGAATACAGTTTATAGAGAGTTCAGTTGATCAACAGAAGAGTTTTTACAAGCACAAAAGGAGTGGGAGACCTTTCCATTGGGAGTGGGGTATAGAACCTGCCAAAGGAGCCCTGGATACATATATACTCTCCAAATCCATTATTCCTGTCTCAAAGACTCTCCCTTAAGCTTTCCTAGATAAAAAAGTTCTTTACTTTTGCTTGACATTATCTGTGACTAGCCACATGGTAAGTCACACCCAGAGAGAAGAGGGGGCCAACTACCTAAGGGTAGGAGCTCCTTAAAGAGAGATCCAATCTGGAATTAAGACATTTTTGTCAATGAGAATAATTAATCAATGAAGCAGATTGCCTCCTGGAGTTGTGAGTGCTCCATTGCTGGAGATTTTAAATAAAAGATTGGACAACCCTTTTTCCAGGATGATATGATGTCCTAAAAGCCCAAGAGTTTGTCAGGATAGCAAGAACAATGGCCAAAAACAGACCAGAGTTTCCAACAAGTCATCTTTGCTCCTCTAAAACAGGAAGGAGGGGAAGAAGATACCAAGAGCACCTTCAACCCAAGCCAGGAAAATTTAGACAGAATGTCTTATCCTTTGTCTTGTTATGTAATTCTAGTATTCTGAATTTACAGATTCAAAGCAGATTAATGATGTTTGCTCATTCATTTACTAACATGATATTCCTTTATTACTGCCACTAAAAGCCAAACTTCTCTATTTAATTAGTCTACTGAAACAGAGTTTTTCCCAACTTTGTCCAAGCTGCCTCATTCAAACAGAACTAAGGAAAACATTTAAGATTTTGTATGTAAAATTGTATGCCTGCCCTCATTTAGAAGGCCTTGGAGACAGTTGGATCCTTCCACCAAATGTTTTGATAGTCTCATTGTTTGTCAGATTGATGTGATGTTTTCTAATAATTGTTTCATGTGCAAGGGCCTATTAAAAGCATTGGTTTTCCCATTAATAAAAAGGTGGGGTTTTTTTCTAAAAGAAAGTAATAATGTTTATAGATTAGCAAATGTGTTCCTTGTAAAGGAATTAAGCCAAACTATCTTGTAGCCAAGATACACTTTTAAATATTATCTCTTGCATGTATTGGGAGCTTTTGTGTTAAGAACATGAGCACTCGCAATGATTGCATTTATCCATTAACATTTATCTTTGATCCCATAATAATTAAATCAATCTCAAGCAGACCTGATATGTCAGAAAATATTTGACTTTACTAATCATTCAGTGAAGGAAGAAGATATATATTCATAGAATTCAAATTAAACATAAGAGAGAGAGGGGGAGGGAGGGAGGGAGAGAGAGAGAGAGAGCACATATTGTACATATCATATTCATCCATCATTCCTTCATACATTTCATATATGTATATCATATACAAATACATACATACATACATACATACACATACACACATACATACGACACATACCACAAATGAGGGGCGAGAAAGGATACACACAAATTTTAATTTTATCCAGCTCTATTCTGATTGATTTTAATGATTGCTGTAATTTTAATTGATGTGATATCTACTATTATTGTTTATTTGCATTATTACCTGTCATCACTCAAAATAATCTTAATGCCAGTGCCTCATGCCAGTTGCCAAAAACCTTCTGGAAGAGTATTTTACTAGAATGCCAAGAATTTGTAGAATGCCAAGATATTCATTAGATTTTTTTTTATCCTGCCTTTATTTATTTTTTATGAATAACTCAAGGTGGTAATGATACCTAATACTCCTTTCTGTTCCTAGTTTCCCCCAACAACAATCCTGTGAGGTGGACTGGGTTGAGAAAGAGTGATTGGCCTAAGGTCACCACTGGCTTTCATGGCTGAGGCAGGACCAGAACTCATGAGCTGCTGGCCTCTGAGTCACCATCATTTCCTTTGCTCACTTTCCCAATTTTGCACTCTCCTTCCTTTCTTCATAAATTAAAACTCTAAATGGCTAATCAAACCTAATTAGAAACTATATCTAAATGGAATGTTTATCCAATTTTATACTTTAAATCAGGGGTCCCCAACCTTTCAGACCTCAGGGACTACTACATTCATAATTTTAAATACTGCGGACCACTAATATGATCTGCCTAATGACTGGTTCAGTGGGTGTGGCTAGATTGTCATGTGACTATATGGGTGTGGCCAACTAGATGTCACTCACATCAAGGAATGCCTCACCAGCCTCTACTTACACCTCCCCTCCCAGCCACTCCTCGCTTGCCTGCCTGGGGTCTTTAAGGCCCCAACAGGAAGCAGTTGTTGGCGCTAAGCAGCCACCATGAGAAAAAAAATTGGCAAAACAGCTGACAGTTCAAATTGGAAGAAGGCTCAGCAGAAGCACCTCACTGAGTACTACAAGCATATGCTTTCCAAGCAGAGGGAAGACCTGTGGGAATGCAAGGCCAGGTGCTGGTGCCAGTTCCAGGCCATGATGCAGTCCCACTGGAACAAGGTCCTCTGGCTCTTCACCATTTCTCATCAGCCTTTGACCAAAGCCCTGCACCAGGAGGCCGAAGCAACCCAAAGTCAGAATTTCAGCCCCCCTCTGACCCACACAAAAAGATCCAGAAGAGGGAGACTCTCTGCAGCAACACTTCATTGCACGTATCTGGCCCAGGAGCTGTAGTTTGTGGACCCCTGATTTAGTGCAATATAAAAAATGCAAATAATTGGAAGAAGGCGGGGCTTAGCAGTGAGAAGACGGAGTTTCAGGCTATTCCTGAAATTCCCCTATTCCGAAGGAAATTGGACGGGTCGTTTCCGATCCTAGCTGTCCCAGAGAGACAGTGAAAGGTTAGGGGAGATCCAATGACCTCAGAGACATTCGCAAGTCTCTGGGGGCTTGGAATTTAACCCCTTTTGCCAGCTCCTTCTGGATTAGCTGTAAGCTAACCGAAACTGCAGGTTGCCCCTAAGAATGGTGGAAGTGGTTTCAACTGGTAAGCTGATTTTATTACTCAAAGAGATACGGTCCGCATTAAAATTTAAGCTAATTGAAGCCAAAGAACAGAAAAATCTAGCGGCGAATTGGTTTTTTTTTTATGGACTTATGGCCGGTGGTTTTAATGATATTTACATGGATAAAGGAAAGATTACTCCAACATTCCCTCTGACTCTTCTTAAGTGGGCTGTAAACCAATTTGGCTTTTCACAATCTGACACTTTTATTGCTTGGCTGTGTTGGTCTAAGACCAGATAAGATCGCACAGCTCCCAGCGTGTTCTTACTTGCAAATATTTTAAAGCTTCTAGCTGCGTCACAACATGGCGACTACATACACTTCAAATGATTTGTTTCAAATGATTTTCTCTGCATTTCAAAAGTTGTTTGACTCATATGAAAGATTTGAAAAAAAACTGGACTATTTAACATTAAAATATGAAGAAAAAAGTGAGAACGTTGAATGTTTGAATGTTCCTGAAATACAAATGAAGAATGTTAGAAATGAAGTCTTTCAACTTGCTGACACGCTGGGCGTCTGGTTTACTTCGGAGGGACAAAGAGATGCAACGCTTGAAAGGGGGGCAGCCATACAGAAGATTTATTTCAAAAGACAGAGCGCAGGAGGAATGAGAAGCATTAAAGAATCTATACTTTATGAAACATCATTTGCAGAATTTTCGATACCACCCTTTAGAATTAAAAACAAACTGAAAAGTATAACAAGCCGAGGACAACGTTATTATTACATCAGAGGCATCCTGAGCAAAAAGGTGCAAAGATATTCCTGTTTGGACTTGCTTATAAAAACATTTGGTAAACCTGCTCCGCGAATGGCAATAGGACTAAGAAGGTTTTGTTATTGGAGAGACATAGGCTGATAGATGGAAGAATACAATTTAAAATGAGCTAAATCTAATTACTCTTATTTGTAATAGACATAGCTGAATAATAATTGATATTGATAGTAATGTATATAATGTGGAGTTGATATGATAAATAATAATTGGATATGAGAAGGGAAGGTTGGAAATATTTTTGGACCATATACAAATGTTATTAATCACAATAATTATCACTATTAAAAAATAGAATAAAATATATACAGTTAAATGTTAACTAATATGGGGAAAATGTTACGATATGCAATATAATTATATAAAGAAGGGAGAATGATAATAAACTATACTGCATGGAAGATGGAATTTTTGGTATTAAATATTATGGATGTTCAGCTAAAACAGGATATGAGGATTTGATGTTAATAGAGGATTTTACAAACAAGTAAATGAAATGTCAGCATGTGGTTATGGATTAAATCTTTGGCATATTTAAGGATGAAGGATATTTAAATAACTGTAGTTAACTAAAAGTGGAGGTATAATGAGGTCAATATGGTAAACATCTGAGTTAAGATATTTGAATTAATATGAATTAATGGAAGAGATGCACCAAAACATGTTATAACCAGCTGATATCCTTTTTTTTATAATATATACCTGTGTTCCCTTTCCCCCCCTTTTTTTTTCCTCCCCCCCCTTTTTTTTGGTTTCTCTTTTGATTTTTTCTTTTCCCACTGGTGTGGACATGTATTGTTTAAGAAACAAAAATTATTATTATTATTATTATTATTATTATTATTATTATTATTATTATTATTATTATTTAAATAATAATTATAGTCAAATGAAAATGGATATATGATGATGGTGATATGTATGAATATTTGAGTTAAAATGCTCGAGTTAACATGAATTATGTTTGTTGACTGTGGAAGAGATGCACAAAAGTCTATTTGTAACCAAGTGATACACTTTCTATAGCATGTATGTTGTATTTGTTTTAAATTAAAAAAATTTTTTAAAAAATGCAAATAATTTTTCTGTGGACCACCAAAATTTTCTCACAGACCACCAGTGGTCCATGGACCACCAGTTGGTGACCGCTGCTTTAAATGACATAAGATATGAGTAAATAAAGTCCATTCAGGCTAGTTTTGTTGTTGTGACCATTCAAATAATTTATATGGACTGTTCCTTAAAAAGATAATGAATCAATAAATTATCATCAGCTTTGTAGGATGTTGCAAATGGCAGCATGTAAAAAGGGGAGGAACATTCTCCAAGAAAGTGAATAGATTTAGTCTAGGCCTATGAAATATTTATTTTTGCTAAGTTATTTAAGAAGAAAATTGGGAAATAAAAAGTAGCATATGCCACCGAGAAGTTGTCTGATACAATAGATACTTATTTTATTAGTACTATACAGTCATATAGTCTTAATGATGACCTTTTACATATCTGATTGTTCAATGGCATTCATATAAATCACCAAACTTCAAAATACTGTTCCTTTGACATGCTTCTTTGTCAGTTATGTGCACTGAATAGTTTTTGAACAATTAATGTCTTCTCTAATAATGCTAACTAATTTACTCTCTACATGACAAAAGGCAGAAATAATCATGATTCAGCAGTCCATAAAAAGGAATTTGCCCTTTTTTAAAAAAATTGCCTGCTTTTTAGTGATACCTTAAAGTCTGTCTTGCATGCTGATGTTTTGGCACGCAAAATTATAGGCAGCAAATTCAAATGACTTAATTGTTTTGAATCATTTACATAATTTTTAATCCCAGAACGGATGATGGCAAAGCTTGAAAGCAAGAGATACACAAATCTCTTAATAGTAGATAATTTTGTATGTGCTATGTGTATATGTGTGTATGAGAGAAAGAGAAAATGCAGTACTGTATACAAAAGACAATGGTTTATAGAAGCTCCAAAATTTCTGGAAGAAACTATGGAAGGAATGAGAAATAAAATGGAACAACCTTAAAGAAGGAAGATTGGTCTGTCTGATTAAAATCTTGAGTATTCCATAAAGCCACTTATTGTTGCAGGAATTACATGTATGGCTGAGGACAACTCAGTGGCCACAAGGAATGCCATTTGAGGAGACATTTCCAACCAGGTCCTTCTTGATATCTTCTTCTCCGCATTCTCAAATCTCATGACATCTTCAATCTTTTGGACTACGTTTTAGGTCGTAAAAAAGTTGCAGTTAGAAGGGAACTGCATTCTCCTCCTGATCCTTTCATTGGTGGGCAAGCAGCACTGCAAACACCCTAGAAAGGGACTCAAAGTGCATAGCTTAAGTCACAAAACAGCAAAAGGTTCCACATCTGGCTCCACCACTCCTAAAATTGGTCTAGGATGACTCAAGGATTGTCCTTCAGCCTATTGAAATGTTGCTGTAGCCACTTGAAGCATCAGAGAACAGGAGATAAATGAGATTTTGCTTATACAGAGACATCGTTAGCATTGGTGCTTGGAATCAGAACTGAAAAGTACCAGCTGCTTAGATGACGACTAGGACTTTCCTTCATTTGAAGACAAACATCTGACTCTGGAGTTGCAGCATCTCTGTAGTGTTTGTGCTGTGAAGTCTCAGAAATCCCAACTCCACTTGAATTGGATCTTTCACTGCAGTCAATTCAGACTGAAATGCTAGCTATAGGGTTTTCTGAAATGAAAGTGGATGTTTCACACTTTATCAGAGATAGTATCATTATTGGGAAACTTATTATCTGTGTGCCATCAAAGTGAATTTCTAAGGGAAACTTATTACTGCAAAGAAAAAGCAGAAATAATTTCTTCCATCTTGGTAATTTTGCTGTTAGTTCTTATTATAAATGCTCCTAAAATAGCATAGTTTTCAGATCTTAATATTAAACAACCCCTAAAATAGCAGAGTTTCCACAACTTACTATTAAATTAATATACAAGCGAAAACTGAGCTTTACCTGAAATGTTGCATTTCTTGATTTGGATTCCCCCTTTCCCCATTCTCATAATGATACACCAGTGTACTCAATGCTTACATGGCTGACCAAAAGTTTGTGGCATGGTTTCCAGTATTTTTTAATACTTTATTTCTCTGTATTATGGATGTTTACTTCTTATTTTTTTTTGTTATTTCTTTAACTCTGCATGATTGCTTCTAGGGAAGAGATTATGAGAAAATTGTGTTATAAAATAATTATGTGGTAAGCTGCATTTCTTTAACACATGCTGCTCCCACCAAAGGGGGTTGCAATTACACCCAGTTGGGCTAAAGGCTCTGGGAAATTAGGACAGATAACCAGTTTCAGGAAGGAAGGAAGGACTGAGGTGATGTCTTGATTCTAAATATGTTCTTAAAAGAATGAGTCACATTTTATTTCAAACACCTGTGCCTTTCAAAAGCAGGCTGAGAAAAAGCCATGCTTGAGAAACCAATATCCATCTGCTATGTTATTTGCAATAGTGGTCAGTTAAATATTGCTGAAAAGATAGAATAACAGAGTTGGAAGGGACCTTAGACGCGCTCTGATCCAACCACCTGCTCAAGCAGGAGATCCTATAACACTAGTCAAAATGGCAGTATCCCATTGTGGTCACATGATGTTTCATGATGTTTTTCCCCTTCATGGAGCCAGGGTGGGCGTGGCCTGCATGTGATGCATCCGGGCTGCAGGCTGCCAGTTTGACACCCCTGCCATATACCATTCCATACCAATGGCTGTCCAGTCTCTTGAAAACCTTCAGGGATGAACCATCCATAACTTCTGGAGGCAAGCCGTTCCACAGATTAATTGTTCTCACTGTTAGGAAATGGCCAAAAAGAAGGTACACAACAGCTTTTGGTCTCCAACTATAGAAAGCAATCCATGTCCCATTGGACCCTTTCAGCAATGCTTCGTTACCTCAATAGAGAAACAATATGACCACAGGGGGCCAAAAAAGAAATGTGAGCAGGAGTGACTTCCTACTGGTTTTCCCATTGACTTTGCTTGTTGGAAGCTGGTAGGGAATATCCTAAATCACGCCTCAATGTAATGAACACAGGGAGACAAAAATCAATGGGAGCATAAGCACCTTCCAACTACTTGCTGGTTTCCCCATTGACTTTGTTTATGGAAAGCTGCAGGTAATTCTTCTTTGGCTGAGTAATTGATCTGCCTGCCACTCTGCTGGAAGAAGGGGGATCAAAGGGAACAGCAGACTGTGAAGAAAACTTCACTCCTGCGCCCCATCTGAGCATGTCACCAAGAGTCCATTCCCTTCCCTTCAAGAAGGATTCCCTTATTGATCACCAGTTAATCTTACCTTGCCAGCAGGCATTTGAATAGCTCCTTTGTTTTTTCCTCACTCACCCACCATGGTTAAGGCATTTCAAATTTCACTCTTGTTTTTAAAGCAGCCAATTATTGCTCACCTGTAGAGCCTTGCCACCAGCCAATTGGGTGTAGGAGCTAGAAGGAGTCAGGAGAAATGGCAGGGATATCACTCTCCCATCTTACAATATTTTAAACTTCCTTTGCCCTAAAGCAGGACTCTCAAACTCCCAGCCCATGGGCCGGATGTGTCATGTAGTGTCCACGCCCATGCCTGGTTTAATGAAGGGGGAAAAGGTCCCGATACATCACGTGATGCTGCTGTGATGATGTGAGTGTGTCACCCTGCCCTAAACCAAGAATGAGACCCTCAAGGGACTCCTTGTTTATTCTAGGTGGTGATGAAACCATCTCTAAGTTAAGGAGTATCTGCTTCTCAAGGTTAATTAGATTGAAGATAAAAATAGATAACCCTGCTTACACAGATGTCCCATCAAGGATGGGGCAAAATAAAGTATGACCCAAATATGACTCTCTAGTGAATAAAATAAATGCTTGCTTCATTCTGCATTTCAGTTTGGTACTGAATTATGAAACTAGAAAACCATATACTGTAGATAGGGGAAATAATCCTACTCTTCTGCAGGCATCTTCCTGCCTGCCTGCATGTTTGCCTGCCTGCCTACTTGCCTACGACCGACCGACCGACCGACCGACCTACCTACCTACCTACCTACCTACCTACCTACCTACCTACCCTGTTTCCCTGAAAATAAGACCTCCCCGAACAATAAGCCCAATCGGGCTTTTGAGCACATGCACTAAAACAAGCCCTCCCTCCAAAATAAGCCCTCCCCCAAAATATTGCAACACAGCAGCAGCCATGAGGTGACCATGTTTGCCCCCTCCTGCACCTCAAAAATAATAAGACCTCCCCAAAAATAAGGCCAAGTGTTTATTTCGGGGGTCAAAGAAAATAAGATCCTGTCTTATTTTCAGGGAAACATGTATCTATCTATCTATCTTGTATGACATCAATCTCTTCAAAGGCAGTTCTATACTATGGTACTCAGGTATATCCTATCTCCTTTTAATCAGGGTATCTGTACTATATATCAGAAGCAGAAAGTCTGTGGCCTGCCAGATGTTGCTGAATTATATCTTCCAGCACCCTTCAGTATTTTCTATGCTACTTGAGACTGGCATCAGATAGTTAGGCATCATATGGAGATGTTCTATAACACATCAAACCACTTGTTAAAAATGCATAACTTTAAAAAAAATGGCATTAACTATGCCCTAATTTTGTTGGTGATTCCAGCATTCTAATATTAAGAGAATTTGAAAAAAAAATTAATGTATTCTTCTCCCACCCCCACATTCACAGTTTTTATGACTATCACTTTAGTTTTTAAAAAATCTTCAATACAATCAAAGTGCCTGTTCTTTTCTTTAAAATAAGGTGCTCCAATTCCTTAATCATAATGGTCCTCAGTTTTGGAACCAGATCTAAGTATCTTTTGGGAGATAGAGCACAATAATTTTGAGGCAATAAATCAATGCAGTTTATTTTGCTTATTCCAATTTATCTGGGGTTTAAGCTAAAAGCAACATTAATGTAGAGGCTTATTAAAAATGGAGCTATCAGCAATGGAAATAATAATATTGCTAAGAATATTAATAATTAATAATAAACTAATAAAATAACATAAGGAATAATTAGATGGCTGCAGTGTTAATATTCTTTTATCTATATAATCCTGTTAAAAACTCACTTCTTAGCTTCTGTTAGGCTTGTAGGGAAATTCCTTGTACTATATTCTAGATTTCGCATCCCCTATATAAAAATAGAATGTTTCAGGTATTTGCAGTAGTGTGGGATCACATAGCCTGATCCTTTTCTATTTAAGAAGATTCCTCTGGTAGCTTTTTATTTTTCTTAGAAATTTTTGTTTGTACAAGGTGAATCCTGATGGAAAACAATTCCTGTATGGATCTGAATCTGAAAATCTTTTACAACTAGCTATCACAACAACATGTGATCTAGTCACATCAGATCAGATCCGGCACCTAGGCCTTGAGTTTCACACCCCTGATGTAGAGCTACTTAAGTGGCTGAAGGCCTCTCAGTTCTGCTGTCACCAAGTCATTTGTTATGTCAATGGCAGAGATTTGAAATGCTGAATCAATGGGACTGAACCAGATGTGGTATTCTATCGGTTCGGACCGGTTTGCCCGAACCGGTAGTGGAAATCGCGGGTGGCGCATCCCATTTAGACTATTTTTTTTTTTGCTAAAAGCACCTGTGTGGAAAGCTGACTGCATGCATGCTCACATTTGTGAACCAGTAGGGAAGGTAAGTGAATACCACCCTTGGATTGAACACATTTCTAATCTAGAGCAGGGATGTCAAACTCGATTTTATTGAGGGCCACATCAGGGTTGTGTTTGATCTTGGGGGGCTTGGTGTGTGTGGCCAGGGGGGCATGGACAGCTCTACATCACTCATGTTTGAGGCACCTGTGGCAACCCGAGCTCTAGCAAAAGCGGGCTCCCACGTTCAGTTTTCAGCTGCGATGCCCTCCTTCAATCCTCTGCCAGAAAAAATGGAGCTTGGAGGTCTGCATAAAGCCCTCCCAAGCTCTGTTTTTACTGGTAGAGGCACTGTGGGCCAGTCCTTCACTGTTTCCAGGGCAACCCCATGGACCAGATCCGGCACCTGGGCCTTGAGTTTCACACCCCTGATGTAGAGCTACTTAAGTGGCTGAAGGCCTCTCAGTTCTGCTGTCACACTTTAGAGCAGACTTTTCAAATCTCTGTTTCTCAGTTAGTTTTAGGCTACAAATCCTGCCATCCTTATCTTAAAAAAAAAAAGAATTATGGGAGTTACAGTCCAACTTTACTCTTCACGGTTTAAGTAAATGTTGAACACTATCTGTTTTACTGTTTTAATTTGAATTTATGCACTGAGCAGGAAATTTAACTTAATAGTCAATATGGCTTCTTCCAACTCTATAAACCTGGGGAACTAATTCTATGAAAAACATTTCTTTTAGCAGTTATTCTTTGTAAAGATCCTTTGGGATAGGCTGGTTGCATAGTATGAATTCCATTTTATTTGGCTTGTATATTAATAACTGCATTACTATCAGTGTGAACTTTATACCTTCCATATATAACCAGATGTACTGTCATAAATGTGATTAATTAAATTTTCCACAAGGGCAGAAGAATTAAGTATCTAAATAAGATTTACCACTGGTCACTTAAGAGAAATGTCCTGCAATGATTTATCAAAGAATAGCTTCCTGGATTATAGGCTTTTTTAAAAAAATTCAAATGGAACCAATTGTATTTTGCTCTGAATAAGTCAGAGAAAAAGCAATACAAAATGTTCTAACACTACCCCAGTGACCATGGGAGAATATTTTTTTTCCATAATACAAGTCACCAGAAAATTAGCACTACAGTATCTGAAAGGAACTTCATAGAGTGGATAAATTATCCTTTCTTGTACTATAATAAAGTGAAGAAAAAATAAATATAATGTGGGTTTGTGATATCCTGGAAATTCAGATTATTTAGATAATTAAACACCACGGAATCATTTACAAAAATGCTAATTTGGCTGACTTCTTTTCAATCTTTTATGTTCAGGTTCTCTACAGCAGAATTGGATGATTACGCAAAATCATCTGAATAGAAAAGAGTTTGTATAATGCATGTTTCTTTTCTTTTTTCTTTTCTTTTCTTTTTTCCTTTATATTTTCAATGCTGAGTTCAGCCCTACCAGATCCAAGTTATTTGCAAATCATTCTTACTAAGAATATTTAACTGATATTTCTTTCACTTTGTCTTCCCCATCCACGGATGCTAATAAGCATCGTTAGTGTGGTTTTCAGTTCAAATGTTGCATGATCTTTAGCTAATTGTTCTGCTGCCAAGTTAACTAATGGTTGTGCTCTGAAAAACCTTAACCCCCTCAATAAGAGATTTTGCATTATTTTGGCAAAGTTTGCAGTTTACTGAGTTTACTTTTCTGTACTCTGCAAGAGCTGCCATCATTTTGCAAAACATCTGAGAAGCAGAAAAATCTTCTGTTCAATATGTGGCTATTCAGGCAAGACTTGCTTGTTATTCCAAACAATTCTGACAGTGTTACCTCAAGCTGGGCCAAATGAAACGGAGCAACGAACCTGGCAGTCATTCCGTCTAAGAAGATGAGATATTTACATTTATTTATTTACCATTATTTCTAGCTCACCTCAACTGTGATACACTCTGGGCAGTAAACAATATTCACAATAAGAAACAAATATAGTCCCCACACCACAATAATATACTGCCTACCCAGGCACCTTGGTTTGAAGGCATGATGATATAGGATTGCACTACCTTGCTTTTGAATGCAAAGAGTGATAGGGCTGCATGTAGCTTCAGGGTTAGAGAGTTCACAAAATAAAGGCTGACACAGCCAAGGTCTCTACTCTTAACTTTGTTTCTTACCTTGACCTTCTTTTATCTATAACAGAGGTCCCTAACTCTCAGTCCATGGAGTAGCATCGGTCCACAACATGCCAGAAACTGGGCCTCACAAACAAGCAAAGATTTAGAATACAGGCAGCATGCTAAACCAGGCCCCCTCTGATCCTCAGAAAAACCTCTCTCTATGGAACTGGTCCCCAATGCCCAGAATGTTGAGGGCAACTGATCTAGAACTTATCTTGACTATAAGGAAGGATTCTGAGGGAAGGAGGAGCTGACATCGCAACAACATGACGTGCGATCTAGGAGCTCCAAGATTGCAGTTGATACTTTTGCTGCTGGACAGTCCTTTTGGACCTAAACTGTCCCAAAGAGTTGGTGATAGGGAAGAGTAAGTCCTGCTGATCTCAGGGACACCACAAAGTCCCTGATTGATCCAGGAGAATCTCTTTTTGCTGGTGACAGAAGCTTTGAAGCTGCTGAAGTTGGGACAGCTCTGGAATGGGAGGAAAACGGAAAGAGAAAGTGTGTCCATCGGGTGAGGAAATCTTATTATTATAAAAGAGACTACCCCCCCCAAAAAAAAATTAAAACTAAATTAAATTTGAAAACAGAAGAGATCAAGCGGAGAAATTAAGCTACATTAGACAGTGTGTTATCCTTTTATTTAAATTTTCTTTTATGGATATGCAAACGGACCGCAAAATTTTTGGAAAGAGTCCCTGGGAGAGCCTGAGATCTGCGGAACCCAAAGGACCCGAAGAAATCCGGAGGCTTAACGTTTCCCCACAGTGGCAGCCCGGGTTGTCCAGCTGCGTGAGGACGGCGGCGACGGCGGTGCGCGGCGGCGATAGCGGCGCGCGGATGTTTGGCGTCTCCCCTTACCACCTTACCACCTTGGATTCCTGGAAGCCCCTGGTGCTGCCTGGTGAGCCCCCTGGCCATTTATCTGCTGGCCCCTGGTCCTATCAGTCGCCCCTGAGCAGCGGAACAGCAGCTGCTGGAGTTGGAAGGAAAGCGTGGAGGAAAGCGTGGAGGGAAAGATGGCGTCGCCAAACAGCTGACTCACAGCATTTACATCTTTACATCCTCCTTTTCTGGCCAGCCTGTTGACTTTGCTGGAGCCGAGTGACTGTGACTGTGACTGTGAGCTCTGGTGACTAGTGAGCTGAGAGGGGTTAATTTTTAACTTAGTTTTTCATCTTAAAGAAGGGGGCTGTCGGAAGCTGCATTGAAACTGCGGACTGAATGGTTGTGTTTGCTGCCGCCCCAGACGCCCCCCCCCCCTCGGATCTATCTTTGCTCACTTTACTATCTGTTACCTACCCTACTATTTATTATCTGCTGCCTTCTCCCGCGGCCCCTAGGAAAGATCTGGCCGTCCTAGGCTGACTGGTGTGCTTACCCGGGCAGGGAAGAGGACAATTTTTGAACTGGGCCCTGCGTCGTTGTAGCCTCCTCCGGACTTTGCTCCCGGCTTACTTAACCATTAGGAGGAGTAGGATTGTGGCTGAGCTGGCAGGGAGCGATAGAGGATGGCGGCTGCAGTGGCGAGGATTGAGCCCCGAAAACACCAGTACTTTTCCCTCCATTTGCGAGAGTGGCACAAGTCAGCCTCGAACTCTGGCCCCCTACATTGGGGCCCTTATCCATCTTTAGGAAAGAGACTTTTGAATATACAGCCCGCTAACCTTCACCAGTGGGGTAAGACTACATGGTTGCCGCCTATGAATTTTGGATCTTCACATTCTATCTTGCTTGTATACAGCCACCTTATATATTACGCACTTTTGACTTGGTGGCCAAGGACATCTCCCCAGGACATAAGAAGGGAGAGGAGCGGATCACCGCTTCCTCCACTGTTTCCATATTATTATACATTATAACTGCGCAATTTTAAAATAGTATGTTGAGTGTATGGGAGTTGACTGGAATTGAATGAATGGCCCACTTTTATTAATTGTTACTATTGTATTTTATATGTTTTAAATATTACGTGGGAATTGTTAGAGTGGATAAATGAGAATGTTTGACTCGGAGGGCCTGCCGGGGAAGGCGGGGGTCAGTGGGGTGGTTGGGGGGACTACTGTCACGGGAGTGGGTCGGAGCATTACGGTCATTACGGGGAGGGGCAGATACGGCGGGGACTTTAGGGCTGGCCATTACCGGGGAAGGAGGGTTCGCTACATCACAGAGATCCCTCCTTCCGGCCCTATGAGCCCCACTCCAAGACCAGATGGCGCGAGTAGTCAGGACCCTGGTCTCAGGCTGTTGTCGCTAAATGCCAGGTCTGTTGTACACAAAGCTCCTCTCATCCGGGACTTAATTGTTGATGAGAGGGCAGACCTGGCATGTATTACTGAAACCTGGCTGGGCACAGAAGGAGGAGTCCCCCTTGTAGAGATGTGCCCAGAGGGATTTCAGGTGCTTCATCAGCCGAGAGCCCAGGGAAGGGGTGGCGGTGTGGCTATTGTAATCCGGGAGTCTCTGTTACCTCGTAGGGTCCCTGCTCCGGAGCTTGTCGGGTGTGAGTCCCTGCTGATAAAGTTGGACCTCAAGGGTCAAGTGGGTTTGCTGCTAACGTACCTGCCTCCCAACTGCGTTGCAGCATCCCTCCCCTCGCTCCTCGAGTCAGTAGCCGAGCTGGCAGTTGAGTTCCCCAGGCTTATAGTTCTGGGGGACTTCAATTTGCCATTGCTCGGTGAACGCTCTGATGGGCGCAGGAGTTCATGGCTTCCATGACAGCCATGGGCTTGACCCAGGTAATTCGGGGCCCAACCCATGCAGCGGGTCACATGCTCGACCTCGTATTCCTCTCGGAGCAGTGGATGTGTGATCTTGGTCTGAGGGGTAATGAGATCATACCCCTGTCGTGGTCAGACCACTGCCTACTGAGGCTTGACTTCCGGAGGCCAAACCCCCACCGTAGGGAGGAGGAACCGACCAGGTGGTTCCGCCCCAGGTGACTTATGGACCCGTTGAGGTTCCAGATGGAGCTTGGGGTCATTCCTGATACTCTCGCCCACAGTTCGGCGGAGACTCTGGTTGCCGCCTGGCATTCGGCGGCGGCGGAGTCTCTTGATCGGATTGCGCCACTACGGCCCCTCCGGGTCAGTAGATCCTGGAGGCCTCCTTGGTTTACCGAGGAGCTCCGGGAGAGGAAACGCCGGAGGAGATGCCTAGAGCACCTGTGGAGGTCCGATAAGTCCGAGGCGAACCGAGCGCTTCTAACTACCTGCACCAAGGACTATGTCCGAGCATTAAGAACTGCCAAAAGATCATACATTTCTGCCTTGGTTGCGTCCGCCGAGTCACGCCCAGCCGCCCTGTTTAGGATAACCCGCTCCCTCCTTAACAGGAGGGATGCGGGAGACCCCTTGCAGGGTAGGGCTGAGGACTATGCTCAATTCTTGGCGGACAAAGTAGCTCGGTTTCGGTCGGACTTGGACTCCACCGCAGTAGATCCAGCCGAGACACAGGAGGACCACTTGGCAAATCATCTCTGGGTTGAGTTCCAGGATGTTGCCTCTGGGGATGTGGACAAGGCCATTCGAGCTGTAAGTGCCTCCACCTGTATTCTGGACCCGTGTCCCTCCTGGCTGGTTGCCAACAGCAGGGAGGTGACACATGGCTGGATCCAGGCGGTCGTGACCGCCTCCCTTCGGGAGGGGCACTTCCCCGCCGTACTTAAAACGGCGGTGGTGAGACCCCTCCTGAAGAAACCATCCTTGGATCCAGCCATTTTAAACAACTTTTGTCCTGTCTCCAACCTCCCCTTTATCGGGAAGGTTGTTGAGAAGGTGGTGGCCTTCCAGCTTCAACGGGCCTTGGAGGAAGCTAGTTATCTTGACCCCTTCCAGTCTGGCTTCAGACCTGGTTACAGCACAGAAACCGCTTTGGTCGCATTGACCGATGATCTCTGGAGGGCCAGAGATGGAGGCTATGCGTCCATCCTGGTTCTCCTTGACCTCTCAGCGGCTTTCGATACCATCGACCATGGTATCCTTCTGCGACGACTGCGGGAGGTGGGAGTGGGAGGCACTGTTTTACAGTGGTTCTCCTCCTACCTCTCGGACAGGTCGCAGTCGGTGTTGGTCGGGGGGCAGAGATCGTCCCTGAGGCCCCTAACATGTGGGGTGCCGCAGGGTTCGGTCTTATCCCCCCTACTATTTAACATATACATGAAACCGCTGGGCGAGATCATTCGGAGGCACGGGATAAAATACCACCAATATGCGGACGATACGCAACTGTATCTGTCCGCCCCGTGCCAACTCAATGAAGCGGTGGACGTGATGAACCAGGGTCTAGAGGCCGTTAAGAACTGGATGAGCGCTAACAAACTGGTACTCAACCCGGACAAGACCGAGTGGCTGTTGTGCTTCCCTCCCAATAATTTGGCTAATGTACCAACACTTAGGCTGGGGGGTCAAATTTTATACCCCTCAGATAGGGTCCGCAACTTAGGAGTCCTCCTGGACCCACAGCTGACTTTTGACCACCAGCTGTCAGCTGTGACCAGGGGGGCATTTGCCCAGGTTCGCCTGGTCCGCCAGTTGCGGCCCTACCTAGACCGGGAGGCTCTCACAACAGTCACTCGAGCCCTTGTGATCTCTAGGCTGGAATACTGCAATGGGCTCTACATGGGGTTGCCCTTGAAGTGCATCCGGCGACTACAGTTAGTCCAGAATGCAGCCGCGCGAGTGATAGTGGGCGCACCGCGGTTCGCCCACGTTACACCCGTCCTCCGCGAGCTGCACTGGCTACCTGTTGGTCTCCGGGTGCGCTTCAGGGTACTGATGACCACCTTTAAAGCACTCCATGGTAGTGGATCTGGGTACTTGAGAGACCGCCTTCTGCCGATTACCTCCCTTCGACCAATTAGATCGCACAGACTGGGCCTCCTCCGAATCCCATCTGCCAGTCAATGCCGACTGGCGACCACACGGAGGAGAGCCTTTTCTGTTGCAGCTCCGACCCTGTGGAACGATCTCCCCGTTGAGATCCGTACCCTCACCACCATCCAGACCTTCCGCGCAGCCCTCAAGATCTGGCTCTCCCAGCAGGCCTGGGGATAGGTTCCCAATTCACCCGCCCGAGTGTTTGATTGCTGAACGAAAGTTGTGTTTTATTATCTTTCTCTGTTCACATTTTGTTTTGTTTTTTGATACTGCACCCCCCTCCCTTGTGATTGTAAGCCGCCCTGAGTCCCCTCAGGGAAAAGGGCGGCCTATAAATTTTAATAAATGAAATGAAATGAAAAATGGATGGAACTTTTGCAAATGTTTCCTATTTTTTAAATTAAACAGATTAGTTTTTCTTCTACTACTTTTTATATTCTTTTTTTATACCTATGGATTTAAAAAATTCCTTATTTTTTATAATGCTGGTTTGGATGGGTTTTTTTTTTTTGCTCCATTTAAGAATTTTGTTTTCTTTAAGCCTGGAATATAAAGAAGATATAAAAAGAATACAAAGCAGGCTTTAATAACAGAGGGAAAGGAAGTAACACTGCCACTTGGAGGCTGGAGGCTTGGAAGGCTTGGAAATATTTTCTTTTTTCTCTTTGATCATTTGACTTTGCATTTCAAGGTTCCTCAGCTTGTTTACAAAGAGTGATAGTGAGAAGAGTATGGGTTGTTGAAAAAGAAACCTTAACATTGCAAAAGATTATGTTTGAAATTCAAAAATTATTAGAAGTAACAGAGAAAATTGAGAAGAGATTGGAGAACATAGATCATAGAACAATAAAATTTGATGGAAAAATTGAGGATGTTCATCAAATGAAGAAAGTGGAGGTCAGAGTTCTAAAAACTGAAGGAAAAAATAAACAAAGAGACAAGAAAATTGTTGATACTGACAGTGAACTGAGTGTGATTGGAAATGGAAAGAGTGGAATATGGAAAGGAGAGATAGATGGACTGGAGCTCTACCCCAGATTTCAAAGTATAGAAGAAAAAAGAGAGAAGAATTGATGGAGCTAAGGAGAGAAATTTTGTCAGAAGCAGTAATGATAACAAAAGATAAGCTGATTGAAGAAGCAGATGGAGGCTTTTGAGCTTATACAAGATATGTAATAAGCAATAAGTTGCAAAGAGAAGTCCATACAAAACTTATTAAGGAAATAACCAGAATACTAATGCCACAAATGGCAATATCAGACATAAGATTGCACTATTACTGGAAAGACACAGGTTGATATAATGAAAGCTTATAATAAAAAATTAAGTCAAATTTAGTTAAATTTAGAGCATTATGTATAAAATTAAGTGATAATGGATACAGTGAAATAATTAATTGATAATGATAATAATGCATATATATGTATTAGTTTGATAGGAGGAAATTTGATATAAATTGCAAATGGTGACTTTGAAAGAAGGTTTAGAAACTCTGTTATTAAATATAATCAATTTTTATATTATATATATATATATATATATATATATATATATATGTATGTATGTATGTATGTATGTATGTATGTATGTATGTATGTATGTATGTTATATTTATGCTGATAAATAAATAAAGGGAGACTAGTATAGATCTATTTCAAGCTATTTAGCTCTCATCAGCTAGCCATACCCAAGTTTTTGGGAATACTTGGGCATACCAGGGGTTGTGACTTTAAGTATGTATGTGTGTGTGTGTGTGTGTGTGTGTGTATATATATATATATATATATATATATATATATATATATATATATATATATATATATATATATATATATATATATATATATATATATATATATATATATTTACAACCCCTGGTATGCCCAAATATGGGAGGAAGATCACTACTTCCATTCTCTCTCCTTCGGCTCGTCACAAGAGACCATCCAGTCAGAAACCCAATATTTTTACTATAGCCTTTTTGTTACATTTATTGTATTTGTGCTGATAAATAAATAAAGGGAGACTAGTATAGATCTATTTCAAGCTATTTAGCTCTCATCAGCTAGCCATACCCTTACTGTGCTGTATTGCATCTTAGGCAGATGTGTTAACCACTGAGCCACAGAGCTCGACTCCTTATCAGCCAAGCCAGGGTGAAAGGTATCTATTTAGATTTACAACCCCCGGTATGCCCAAATATGGGAGGAAGATCACTACTTCCATTCTCTGTCCTTCGGCTCGTCACAAGAGACCATCCAGACAGAAACCCAATATTTTTATTGTTGCCTTTTTGTTACATTTGTTGCCTTTTTGTTACATCTGCCTAAGATGCAATACAGCACAGGTTCGATTCCCAGTAAGGGTATGGCTAGCTGATGAGAGCTAAATAGCTTGAAATAGATCTATACTAGCCTCCCTTTATTTATTTATCAGCACAAATACAACACACACACACACACACACACACACACACACACATATATATATATATATATATATATATATAATTTAAAATATATGATTTGATATGAATTGTAGGTGATGACTGTGGAAGGGAGGCACGGAAGTTTTTGTAACCAATCGACACTCTTTCTACAATTTGTAATGGAAGATGGTTTTTTTGTGTTTGTGTGTGTGTGTGTGTTTTGTCTGTTTGTGTTTATTCAAAAATTTAAAAAAATCTTTATTTTCAAAAAAGGAAGGATTCCTCAACATATTCCCCATATTGTATGCATGGATTGGATGGGCAATCTTGACCTTGCTGGAATGGGACTTTCATCTTTAACAAAGGTGTGTGGGAATAGAGCTTTAGGACTTCCTTCGCTATTGATATCATTCAGGCAGGTTGTATAAAACAGAAGTAGAATAAAATAACTAAATTATCAGGCAGTGTTTGGGGGGAGACCAAGTGAGATGGGCACTCATCCAAATAAGGGGTTTTGCACTTTTTGAGAAAAGTTCCTGATTTTTTTCAATCCTTCCATTTTACTGCAGCTCTCCTATATGCTGTAGGAGTAATTTTATATAGATTCTTGTTGCCTCTTGCTGCCTTCCAAACGTCAATAAGGCTCACACCAGAACTGCCTTCAAATCTATTGGGAGAGTTACCAACTGCCCTCTGAAAACCAATTAGAATTCAATCTTGGCAAGGTGGGGAGCATGAGCACTGTACCAGATTTATATATGATGGTCTATTTGTTTCTTCTGCATTTGTAAGTATGTCAGAATTATTGAAAAGTGGACAATATGTACATTTTTTAAAAATAAGTAAATAAGTAAATACATTCTTTACAATATCACACTTGGTTGTGATTTGGGAGAATATTATTTGTGACTGGAGCAGCATCCGGTTATAGCAATAGCACTTAGATTTATATACCAATTCACAGTGCTTTACAGCGCTCCCTAAGCGATTTACAGAGTCAGCCTATTGCCTCCAACAATCTGGGTCCACATTTTACCCACCTCGGAAGGATGGAAGGCTGAGTCAACCTTGAGCTGGTGATATTCAAACTGCCAAACCTCTGGTAGCCAGCTGTCAGAAGAAGTAGACTGCAGTACTGCATTCTAACCACTGCGCCACCACAGCTCTTATGTTTCACAGGATCAGGATTTTTTAGAAAGAAATACATAATTGAAACAAACATGATGTTGATGGGCATAGCAAGCAGAATAATGAGAAAATATATTATATGCTGTACAGTTTCCTGGAAATATTGTAAGTGAAACAATCAAGGCAAATTGTGGTGCAAATGCTACTTTCAGTTAAAGGATTATATAAACAAACTCCCCCTGCCCCCAAAAGCAAGCCTAACATTCAGAATGCTCTCTGGGAATTTTGGAAATTGTAATCCTCACACATCTGGATACACCAGTTGGGAAATACCCAACAGTGGACACAGTACTTGAGATACAGCTTGGCTATTGTAGATAATGATTTGATGATGAAGGTAATGATGCTGATGAGTCCTCTTGTGTTGGAAATTATACTTTTATTGATTCTCTTATGATCAAGCTTTATTTCTAAGATGCTCTTTCTATGTTCTTTCACCAATCCAGATATAGTTTGTACCTTATTATCTAACAGATCTTGCTGTATTTGGTTGAATGTTCAATAAGAGCCATTTACTAAAACCACAATTTTCATCTGTCAGAGCAGATCCTAGTCCAGTGTTGGTGAACCTTTTGGGCTTTCCACGTCAAAATTTCAGAAAATGCCTAACTTGATTCTGTTGGTGAGTTACACACACACACACACACACACACACACATACAGAGGGAGGGAGGGAGGGAAGGGGGGAAGAGGGAAACATTATGTATATATATATTTATTTATTTTTAAAGGTACAGTCCAATTGTAGTGCGATCTCTAGAATCTGCTAGGCATTACTAACCATCAGGTAATTTCCCCTTTCTATTGACAGGGTGCCTACTTGAGGCAACTCTGAGTTGCATAAAGCTTTTGTTCTTAAAACAGCTTTGGAGATTGTTCCTCTGTGCAGCCCCAAAAAACTGTATGAAAGCACAGCCTATTCTTATGCAATTTTCAGAGACTCTGGAGCTTGTACCCTATTTTTGGACATTCTCCGCAGCCTCCAAAAATCGCTCAAGAATGAGGTGTGCTTTCAAGAATAATTATTGTAAGGTGTTGGTGAATGCTGGCGTGTCATCCAAAATGTCATGGCGTATCACCTTTGACACATGTCATAGGTCCTCCATCACTGCTCCAGCCTACCTAGCATGTTCAATTGGACATATATAACGATATAGCACTGCTCCTAAAAGCAGAACTCTAATAGTAAACTTAATTTGTTGAGATGGTAGATAACACACAGCTGCTCTTTCCTTTCTTGAAGAGCTGATTTATGGGGCCGTTATTTATGTGACAGGGTTACATAATGATGTTTGATGTATAGTAAATGTAGGAGAGAAATCAGTTGTTAGCAAATTACAGAACCACAGTGTTATTCATGATTACAGTGGGAGGAGAAAAGAAAAAGAAATGTGAGAAGCAAAAACATTGGTTACTGAGACATTTTTTGCTTTTAATAATGGAAATCCAAACAGAGAGAATTCTGAAGTAAGCGTGAAAGCTTTTCTTCGCAATTAGAGGTTGACATACTTATTTAGCAACCATCTTCTACAAATTTTATGCTTCCTTCAACAGGCAGGTTTCGTTAGGTTTCTCAGAAATGTTTTTCACTTGTTACAGTCATAAATAAAAATCAGCCAAATAAATGGGACATGCTCAAATTTCAAATGGCTCAATTATTTGTCTGGTTTCTGTCTACCTATTAATTTAAAGCATTTTTGTGCAGAGTGTAACTGCATATAGGAAATCAGGTATTTTTGCTTCTTGATTTCAATTTGTCTCTCAATACAGCAGGGAATTCTAGGCTATGATTCTATTATGAGGGTTGTTTTGAGTTTATTTATTTTATAGATGAATTTAGCAAATGTTTGTCTGGTATGCCTTTTTTAAAAATAAAACCATTTGAAAGCTCTGGATTTTTATCCTTTAATTGCCAGATCCAGGAGTCTCCTTCCTTTAAACAGTGCATTTTTGGAAGGAATAAGCCTTTTCCCAAAACTGTATACATTCCTTTTCTGATAGGTGCCAGTAGCTAGGGCCACAATACCCTCTCCATTTTGCTTACACAGTGGATTGTGAATTCTTTTAGAAGATTTCTTACTTAAGATCATTTTAAAATTGCAAGAGGTTTCCACTTTTATTCACTTGATATAGCTGCCAATTTCACCATGGTCATTCTGTGTGACTTACAGTACTTAAAAACACAACCAATCACAAAAATAAAATATGCTGGTGGCCTTCTACTGCTGCACCATAGAGAGTAATTACTGCATCTGTGTATGGTTTGCCAATTGCACAGTGGCAGATAGGACAGCACTCCAGAGGGTCAACGTCATTGCCCAGAGGATCATTGGTTGCCCTCTCCCCTCTTTGGAAGAGCTTTATAGCTCCCGCTGCCTTAAGAAAGTTCAAAACATTCTTAAAGATCCATCTCATCCTGGGCACCCTTTTTTCGAACTATTATCATCTGGCAGACGGCACAGGATAATGAAAACAAGGA
Source organism: Thamnophis elegans (assembly GCF_009769535.1). Taxonomy (NCBI): domain Eukaryota; kingdom Metazoa; phylum Chordata; class Lepidosauria; order Squamata; family Natricidae; genus Thamnophis; species Thamnophis elegans. The sequence continues at coordinate 89,561,437 of NC_045541.1, forward strand.
CAAATAGACTGAAAAACAGCTTCTATCCCAGGGCAGTAACCGTATTAAATTCTATGGTATAGTGTTTTTATTTTTATAGTTACAATGTACACTGAAGATGGCATTTAATTTCATTGTACCATGTGCAATGACAATAAAGTTAACTAACTAACTAACTAACTAACTAACTAACTAACTAACTAACTAAAGCATCTGACAGCCAAAGTGCAAAAGACAAAATGCAATTGAACTACAATGAACTTATTCAACAATCCAACCTTCATCCAGAAGTGTATCATATAGATTTGCTACGAATCACTTCTATAACTTGTGGGTGGGTTATGAAAGGTTATGTCACATGATCTATTTAGTAAATAGAATTACAAGTAGCAAACATTCTGGAACATTTCAAAAATGACTTTGATGTATGACTTAAAAAGTTCTTAGTCAATTAAGAACAGGGGAAACACACACACACAATAGTACAAATATCTTTTCAGTAAGGTCCTGTTGCACTGATATATATAGAAATGATACATATAAGAAGGGGTTTTTTTGTTTTCTTTTAAGTATCATAAAATAATAATGCATGGCTATATATTTGGCCTTTTTAGCAAATTTTGAAAAATAAATATGTTAAACAAAATGTTTATATAAGAATAAGATCTTTAATTGCTGGACTAATCCTCAGATGCCTCTTATTATCAGTGCATGGCAAATGAACAAGGATGAGCTACTAAGAATAAGTAGCAATAGTTACTGCTACTTACTGAAACAGTAACTTTGTCCACACTCCCGGTCTACCTTTTAAGCAAAATGTAATAGGGTAAAGCCGAGTCTCATTTGAGTAAAGTTTGATTTGTGGTGACTTCATGTTGTTGTTTTGATAACAAGCTACTGCTGTCTTCATTTGATTTATTTTTCAACATCTCACTCTAAGCAACAGTACTGGGATTTTCCAGTAGTTTGCTTTCCAAGTACTTACCAGATCTGGCTCTGCTTAGCTTCTGAGATGAAACAAGTTCAGATAGTTCAGCATTACTGAATAAAAATAATCACCTAGTCACAAAAGTGGAATTTAATAGACCTTTCTTTCTTTCTTGTAAAGGATTCATGTTTGCATGAATTCTTGGATAATGATTCATGGATAGTGAATATAATTATTGTATAATCAGTTTTGTATAATTGTAATACTTTGGATAGCTAATACATTTTTTTTCATTAGATAGATTATCTACCTATCTACCTACCTATCTATCCATTCATCCATCATCAACTTATTAAACAATAAGGGGTGTGTGTGCGCATGCGCGTGTGTGTGCGTGCGTGCATATATGTGTGTGTGTGTGTGTGTTGTATTTTGTGCTGATAAATAAATAAAGGGAGACTAGTATAGATCTATTTCAAGCTATTTAGCTCTCATCAGCTAGCCATACCCTTATTGGGATTCGAACCTGGGCTGTATTACATATTAGGCAGATGTGTTAACTACTAACCCACAAGGTTCTCCTCCTTTATCAGCTGAGCCAGGGAAATAGGTATGTATTTAGTGTCACAACCCCTGGTATGCCCAAATATGGGAGGAAGCTTACTGCTTCCATTCTCTGTCTATCGGCTCGTCACAAGAGACCATCCAGACAGAAACCCAATATTTTTACTGTTGCCTTTGTTACATTTGTGTTGTATTTTGTGCTGATAAATAAATAAAGGGAGACTAGTATAGATCCATTTCAAGCTATTTAGCTCTCATCAGCTAGCCATACCCTTACTGGGATTCGAACCTGGGCTGTGTGTATGTATGTATGTATGTATGTATGTATGTATGTATGTATGTATCTGTATCTGTATCTGTATCTGTATCTGTATCTGTATCTGTATCTATATCTATCTATCTCTATCTCTATCTCTATCTCTATCTCTATCTCTATCTCTATCTCTATCTCTATATTATCTATCTATATCTATCTATCTATCTATCTATCTATCTATCTATCTATCTATCTATCTATCTATCTATCTATCTATCTATCTATCTATCTATCTATCATCTATCGCAGTGAATATGTGTATGTGTGTGTGTGTGTGTTGTATATCACCATAATGAAAGAAGATCTCTGCTTAAGAGTACATGCCCCTCCTAGGTGCTGTTGATGACACCGCTGCCTGCCAATGCCAACATGTGCATTTTTGGAATGATTTGGAAGGAAGAATGATGCTGGCACCCGCTAAGCTTTGTCGCCTAACCAGTGCCTACGTAGACTTAGCCTAAAGCTGGTCCTGCTCAGAATACAATATATCAAACTTTTTAGAAGTTAGAATCGTTTGAATGGATTGAATAATTTTCTCTATAACCTTTCTGTCTCATATTATAGGTAAAACTATCTTGTCTCTAGTAACTGTGCTGGCTAGTTATTTTTTAAAAAAAAACTTGATAGCTTACTTCTAATTAGTGTTTGCATCTTTTCTTCCTTGCTGTTTCTCTAGGTCAGTTTCGCATCCTCATCAGAATGCTGAGATGTCATCTCCATGATTCTAAGCTCTTGAAATCTCATTTGTGCTAATGAGAGTGTCAAGTTGTTAAGTTCTGGTTTGTGATATATTTTATCTTAGTAGTAGCTTCTGCATGTTTTTGTACACATTTAATTCAGCAAACTGCAGATTTTTAAAGGCATATTCAGAAAAATGAACTTGAAGTGTAAAAGCAGCTTAAGCTATATGTGAACAACATGCATACAACATAGATAGAATTGTTCACTTCATCATATACTAGATCAAATTTCTTCCTCCTTATAATTTTATAATAGATATTGTGGTGTCCACAATCTTTCCATTATGGACCGATCGCTACATCAAAACGTTACTTAGACTAGCATTTGATTTCTGCTATTACAATTCCAATTGTTTTCCTAGCTATTGGTATTCTGCTAAGCCAAAAGTTTTTCCCATTTATAAATTAAATTTTAAATTTTAAAAATTGGCAGCTGCCAAATTGAATCTGTTTGGATTCTTCATTAATGATTTGTATATAACTGTGATGGTGAACTTATGGCATATTTGCTGGCACACAGCATGTGCACGCCAGCCAGCTGATTTTTCACCTTCCCCAGGATTCAGGAAAGCCTCCAGAGGCTGGGGAGGGGTTGTGCACACATGCACGAGGGGGTTGCACATGCATGTGTAGGTGGGCAGGGAGGATTTAATTGGTGCATGCATGTGCATGCATGCAATAGTGCACATGTGCACAATTTTGGCATGATGTAAGAAAAAGGTTCACCATCACTTGTATATAAGATAGATATTGTTAAAAAAATCAGAAATGCATTATGTATTCATGTATGTCTTGTGAGGCATTATAGGCTTTACTACTCATTTTGTTGATAGTATTGCAGGTGACCTTTAAAGGGTCACAACAAACCAGATTTATTTGCCCATCATAGTCCCTAAACATAATCCTCCAAGGCTGTTCTGCCTTGGTTTGGTTCTTTACAACTGAATTCTCTTTCTCTATCCGCCAATTCTATGAGCTGATCTCCAATTCTTTACTTTACTTTATTGTCATTGTACATATATACACAGATTAAACATACAACAAAATTCACATAACACCCAGGGACCAGGCCCAACACACATAACAATCCCCAAACACACCCACACCCACCCAAAAAATTCCCCGCCTCTAAACCACCCAAACATCCACACAACAGACCATGTAGTGCTGTCCAATAGCTCACTGATGGTGGCCCTTGAGTTCATTGCTGAGTGCAATTATAGCTCTGAGATAAAAGCTATTCAGAAGTTTTGTGGTCCTAGTTTAAAAAGATTATAAGCAGGATGGGAAGAGTCGCTGGCAATGTTATGCAATTCTAGAAGCAATACAGCAGTATCTCAAAGAAGCAATACCGGAATGCCTTCTTTCTAACTTCACCCCTGGCTTACCTTCTCTGATTTATGTTTGAAGACTGGACTTCTGCACATATCAGAATTGCACCTTATTATTTAATTGGGGAGAAGAAACTCAACCCCTGCTTGCTCTCATTCTAGGATAAATATGCTGAAATATATAATGTATGATGACAATTTGTCCCATGTATATTGTAGCATTGTCTTCCCCCCCTCTGAATTAGGCACATGCATGCCATGTTTCTGAACAACAGTGATAAGGATTGTTAGCCTGCAGAATGGTATTGATGCACTGGATTTCTCTAGTTGCAATGAATCCATTTGATATCCTTTTTCTGAGGAGTTGGAAGAGGACAATGGTAGAGCCTTTGCTGTTATCTGACAGTAAGAAAAAAAATATTCTTCTATGTACAAATCTTGTTTTATTGATTGCATGTAATATTCTAATTTTCTGAGATTGTGGATTTGGGGTTTTCATGAGCTGTAAGCCATAATAATCACAATTATGACAAATCACAGCTTGAACTATCTTGCTTTGCATGTAATGTGTATATTAGTTTATATTATATTAGTCTCATATATTAGTTTCATCTTTTAAGTTGCATTACTGACATAAATGAACTTTTGCACGATATTCTAATTTTTTGAGTTTCACCTTTAGAACAATATCGGACCTCTGAAAAATATAAGCATGCATATGTACTCAGTACTTGGTTTGGGCCCCTTTTGCAGCAATTACGGCCTCAATGCGGCGTGGCATGGAAGCTATCAGCTTGTGACACTGCTGAGGTGTTATGGAAGACCAGGATGCTTCAATAGCACCCTTCAGCTCTTCTGCATTGTTTTGTCTCATGTCTCTCATCTTTCTCTTGGCAATGTCCCATAGATTCTCTATGGGGTTCAGGTCAGGGGGGTTTGCTGGCCAATCAAGCACAGTAATTCCACGGTCATTGAACCAGGTTTTGGTGCTTTTGGCAGTGTGGGCAGGTGCAAAGTCTTGCTGGAAAATGAAGTCAGAATTCCCATAAAGCTTGTCTGCAGAAGGAAGCATGAAGTGCTCCAAAATCTCCTGGTAGATGGCTGCATTGACCCTGGACTTAATGAAGCACAGTGGACCAACACCAGTAGATGAATGGCTCCCCAAATCAACACAGACTGTGGAAACTTCACACTGGACTTCAAGCATCTTGCAGTGTGTGCCTCTCCATTCTTCCTCCATACTCTGGGTCCTTGGTTTCCAAATGAGATGCAAAAGTTGCTCTCATAAGAAAAGAGTACTTTGGACCACTGAGCAACAGACCAGGTCTGTTTTTCTTTAGCTGAGGTAAGACGCTTCTGACGTTGTTTGTTATTCAGGAGTGGCTTGACAAGAGGAATGCGGCATTTGAAGCCCATGTCCAGGATCCCTCTGTGTGTGGTGGCTCTTGATGCTCTGACTCCAGCCTCGGTCCACTCCTTGTGAAAGTCCCCAACACTTTTGAATGACCTTTTCCTGACAATGCTCTCCAGGCTGCGGTCATTCCTGCTGCTTGTGCACCTTTTTCTTCCACACTTTCCCCTTCCACATAATTTTCTATTAATGTGCTTTGATACAGCACTTTCGGAACATCCAACTTCTTTTTTTTTCCTTAGAAAAAGGTTTCATTTCTTTTAAAAAACACAAATATTCCATGATTCGTAAATCATTAAAACATTGAAGTACAATTTTTTTTGTATGCCCCTCCCTCCCTCCACTCCTCAACCCCCCTCCTCCTTCCCCCCCCCCCGACTTCCCAGAACCCATACACAGTATGGATTTTTAACTAATACAGTCTAAAATCTATTAAGAAAAAAGAAATAAAGAAATTAATGACATTCTACATTGACCTTAGCTTCTTCTTACTGAACTAACTTTAAACAGTTTAAATCATTTCTGATCTTAAGCATAGGCTAACTGGAATTTCTTGGTCCCGTATTTATTTTGTATATAGTCAATCCATTTTTTCCAGTCTCGTTTATATCTCTCATTTGAGTGATCTTTAAGATATGCTGATATTTTAGCCATCTCGGCTAAGTTTGTGACTTTCAATGTCCATTCTTGGATTGTAGGCAAGTCTTCCTTCTTCCAGTATTGCGCCACCAACAGTCTTGCTGCAGTTATTAGGTGCAGAATCAAGTTAGTCTCTACCACTGTAAAGTCAGTACATATACCTAGTAAAAATAACTGAGGAATAAACTTTATCCTTCTTTTAAAAATATTTTGCATAACCCACCATATTTTTATCCAGAATGCCTTAACCTTTTGGCAGGTCCACCATATATGATAATATGTAGCATCGAGAGAACCACACCTCCAACATTTAGGCTGTACATTCGGATGGAACATCTAACTTCTTTTGCAATTACCTTTTGAGGCTTTCCCTCCTTATAGAGGGTGTCAATGATAGTTTTCTGCACAACCATCAGGTCAGCACTCTTTCCCATGATTGTGATTCCTACTGAACCAGATTGAGAGACCATTTAATGGCTCAGGAACCCTTTGCAGGTGTTATGGCTTACTTAGCTGATTAGAGTGGGACACTTTGAGCCTAGAATATTGCACCTTTTGACAATATTCTAATTTTCTGATATTGTGGATTTGGGGTTTTCATGAGCTGTAAGCCATAATCATCACAATTATGACAAATCACAGCCCGAACTATCTTGCTTTGCATGTAGTGAGTATATCTCGTATATTAGTTTCACCTTTTAAGTTGCATTAACTGGAATAAATGATCTTTTGCATGATATTCTAATTTTTTGAGTTTCACCTGTATACATACATACATACATACATACATACATACATACATACACACAGACAGCAGACAGACAGACAGACACAAATACATACAGAGATACAGACAGACATACACGCATACTTCACTTTTATATATTTAAAAAGGCAGAGCTCAAATGTGATAAGTGGCATAAATTATATTGTAGGGTTCATACAGCATTTTTTATGAAAAGTGACTATTTTGTGTGCTTGATCTTGGACTGTCTGGATTATGTTAGATTGGAATGAAAAAGTATCTCAGGTAAACATAGACAGAGATGAAAAAAGCCACCCAATAAATAGGTTGAAAGCAAAGGGATTAGCTGTACCAGCTGTATAAAAATTACACAAGAGCTGCTTGATCTCTCAAATCCTCAAGGATTGCATCTGATCATACAATATTCAGAACCATATGCTGTGTATATGTTTAACTTGTGGGTAGGATGTATTTGATATATAATCTACATGTTTAATAGATAAGATTCAATAGGAAGATATGTACAAGCAGAGGAAGCAAATTTGTAGTAGTCTCTTAAAAAAATAAATAAAGCCAACGAGCTATGTAAACTCTCAATGCCATAGAATGGAAAATACCATGCTCCCAATTCATTATGTATAACCATCTGACAACACTTTGGCACCAGTATTACTCAGGCTTAAAAAACCTGATGCATAGATATAGTTTTTATTCTTGTTCTCTTTCTTTTTCCCAATCTGCCTTCTAGAATGTGGCAATATGGTTCCTCTCCTTGCCCTGGCCTAACCTTCCTTAGCTGGGATCAGTGATAAAGCTGAGCTAGGAATCCAAAGCTTCTCTTGTATAATGATAAGGGCACTTATCATCTGTTTAGTATAGGAGGTTCCAGATTGAGGAATCTCATCTGAGACCAAAGTGTGCTGCTTTCATGACACTGAAAGACTATGTCAATGATAAGTATCTTCATTATTTTGACTCTTGCTTTATTTTTTGTTTCCAAGTTGTTTCCCCCCCCCATACCTCTAATTTCATTTAGTAATAACAATACCCTAGTAATAAAAAAATAATGAGAGCCAGTATGATCTAGTAGTTACAGCACAAGGCTAAAAAGCAGGAGACCATGAGTTCAAGTCCTGCCTTAGCCATGAAAGCCATATGGGTGACTTTGGACCAGTCACTCTCTCTCTCTCAGCCCAACTCACAACACAAGGATAATAAACAATCAAGCAAATAATAAAAATGAATAAATAAACCTTTCCAATACACAGGCTATTTTCTCTTAGAGTAAGAAAACAACAATATTTCAAAATAAAAGAAATGGTGTGCCCTTCCAGAAGGCCTCCTGAATAAACAGAAAATATTATATCTGATTTTCCCCCGACTAGACGTGGTATTTGGATAAGGGAATAGAAGGGGAAGTGATCAAATTCGCAGATGACACCAAGCTGGGGTGATTAATGCAGAGGTGGTATTCTGCCTGTTTACCCCAGTTTGGGCAAACTAGTAGTGACAGTGGTGGGAGGCTCCGCCCACTTGCCTAGACGTCATCACATAAGCTCTACGCATGCACAGAAGCGCCTTTCTCAAGCAAAGCGAGTGTGCACGAGAGCTCCCAGTAGCGAAGGTAAGAGGATTTCATGCCTGGACTAATCAATACTTTGGAAGATAAGCTTAAGATCCAGAAGAACCTTAACAGGCTTGAACGCTGGGCCCGATGCAACAAAATGTAATTCAGTGGTAAGAAAAGTAAGGATTTACATTTAGGCAAAACAAACAAACAAACAAACAAACAAACACACAGCTATGAAATTGATGGTACATGGCTCAACAGTAGTAATTGTGAGAGAGATCTAGGACAACTATTTAAGCCAGCAGTGTGTACGGCAGCTACCAAAAGAACTGATAGAGTGATAGGCTGCATCAACATTAAGGTCATGTGAAGTGTTAGTACTGGCTAATAATACTTTGGTAAGGCCACACTTGGAATACTGCATCCAGTTTTGGTCATCACAATATATAAATAATGTTGAGGCTCTAGAAAGAGTGCAGAGAAGAGCAACAAACACGATTAGGGGGCTGGAGGCTAAAACATATAAAGAGTGGTTGTAGAAATTGGATATGTCTAGTCTAACAAAAGGAAGGACTAGGGGGGACATGCTAGCAATGGTTCAATATCTGAGGCCTGTCACAGAGAAGAGAGGGCCAGCCAATTCTCCAAAGTACCTGAGGGAAAGACAAGAAGTAACCGATGGAAACTTACTGCGGAGAGATCTAACCTAGAACTAAGGAAAAATTTCCCGACAATGAGAACAATTAATCAGTGGAAGGGTTTGCCATTCCAGGAGTTGTGGGTGCTCCATTATGGGAAATCTTTAAGAAGAGATTGGACAGACATTTGTCCAGAATGGTATGGGGCAGTGATGGTGAACCTTTTTGGCACCGAGTGCTGAAAAGGGAGCATGCGTGTGTGCTTTGCATACATACACATGCACTCATCGTGATAGCAATCCGGAAGAGGAGCTGCCCAGGAGGCATGCGCATGCTGGAAAATGAACTTTGGGTTTCCAGCATGGGCATGCACACTGGCCTGATAGTCATTGCATGCACATGTGCACCAGAAACCTGGAAGAGGAATGGGTGACATTGCACATGCCAGGCGTTGTGGCTCTGCATGCCACTTCGGGCATACATGCCATAGGTTCGCCATCACAGCTATAGCGTTTCCTGCCTGAGGAGGGGGTTGAACTAGGAAATTGGGCAGAGTGAGTTTTGTGAGTGGTGGGTAGAAAGATTTCCAAGGTCTGATCCAACTCTATTATTCTGTATTCCGGTAAATTTTGTATAACACATTTGAATGTGAAGTGGTGAATTACAGGATTATCGGTAATAATGCTTATAATATCAAATTATAAGCATTAATTATAATGCCTAAATTACCCTAAATTATAATTTATATTGAAAGAACACCTCTCCCCTATTTCTAACATTCTAAGCTATCTGAATAATAGAATGTCAATAACCTTCAGTTAATAATGTATAAACAGCATGGTACTGAAACAATTAAATCTATCCAGATTTATAACAACAAAAAAAGGGAAAAATATTTGTTAACACCACAAAAATCTACTAGTTTGGATATTCTTTCCCTCTCTCCTGTAATTTTTCATTGTCTCTAACTCTCTTAAGTGTTTAATGTGGTTAATGGAATATGGGTAATAGGTGGTCACTTTATTCATCTTCAAATAAGAATTTAACTTTTATTCACTGGATTAAAATGGTTTATAAACTCTTTATTCTTGTTGTTAAAATATATGTATGTATCAGGCACAAAAGACCAGATCCAGACATGGGGGTTCAATTAAACTGATTTATTGCTAAAAAAATCTATACATTGGAATCTTCTCAGCTAAGTGTTGGTACCTACTTAGAGTTAGATAAGGGTATCAGACCTGGAAGCCATCTTCCACATTGGGCCTTCAGGCCTGCCACATTTTCTGCTGTGGGGAAAATGGGAGGGGGGATTATATGGAGTATGGGAGATATATAGTCTAAATAACATTTTTTTCTCAGAGAATCAAGGACATCTTGCCCTGCACCTGGAGTGGTGTGACTGGGAGGCATCTCCAGTTGGGACTGTGCTTAATTGGACCATGTGATGGACATGTGGAAGCTTTCAGATTTGGGTTTTCCCAGATGTACAATATAACATCTCTAATAAAATGGAACTTTGAGGAAATTCAAGCCTTAGTATCTTCTTTCATTGGGGGTATTACTTGGAACCCTGACAAAGGGTCAATGGCACTTGGGGGGGGTAGGTTCTCTTGTGTCTATGTAGGGATTCTAGGCTGATCCTTCTTTTCACTGCACTTTCAGGTTCAACCATCTATTCTTCTACAGTATGAGATATTAAACCTTACCTTACCAGGCCTGAATGTATGTTTGTAAGCTGGTCGCTCTGATAGCTGGGACTTTCAAAAGGCCTACAAGCTTCCTTCAAACCCATCTTTCTACCCACCACTCACAAAACTCACTCTGCCCAATTTCCTCTTCACTCCACAATAAGAACTAAGAGGAGATACTCTGCTATACTATGCTTTGATCGACAGTTCTAATGCCCAATCATCCCACTAACAAAAGCTGGATAAATGTTATTTGAACTGTAAAACCTCTGGCAGCAAGATTCCCCTCAATATTTTATTTGCATTAGTTAATGGTTTGCCTTCAGCAGTATTTAATCTCCTAAAGTGTACAATAAAAAAACTCTCATTAAAAATTGAATATGGAAGAAGTTTCCCCTAGAAGATCTCTTCTTTTAATGGAACTAAAGTTTCCAATTGGAAATTGTATCTTCATTCTCTCATAACAGAAAAAGGAGCAGAAATACATTATTACTACCTGCTTTGAGAATGCAAGTATGTTTTATGATTCCGTACCGTCAAATGTGACATCAAACACTGAAGCCTTGTTGACAGAACTCTTTGAAACAGTGAGAAATCTCCCATGATTATAAATATACACTATTTTGTTATGCTTGGATTCATAGAAGACATTGAATCATTATGTTATGATTATGTTTAATTTTGACTTAGCTTATTGCATGGCACCAACCATCATAGTTTATAAACTATAATTTTGGCTCAGTTCTAGTTTAGTAAAAAAGGATAACCCAACAAATCCTGGCTTAGTTTGATTTAGTATGAAGCCAATACTGTCCTGTCCCCATAAAATGCAAAATGAAATTCAATGAAACAGTTCTGATGGACTTGGGACTAAGACAAACCTGTATTTCACGACTGAAGCCGACAAAAGGAGGAAACCAGTATTCAGTTGAAAATATTGTAGCTTATTAAGTATTGGCAGATCTACATGTAAATTCAAGGGTATAGCAAAGGTGGCAGCAGCATCTGATGCTTTCATCAAAATGATAAAAATGGCATTACACCATGGCTATTTAAGTCTCACTTCTTTCTGACCTGCATGCGTTGTCACAATGAATATACATACACTGACTGGATCATGACTTGCATTAGGATGGCATGACACTGTTGTCATTATTTCCCCTCCTCCTCCAGCTCATCTTGCAGATAGATCTGTGGTCAGCCTCAGTCTCATGCTGTACTCTTTCTACTCTTAGAAATACCAGAGTATGGAAGGGGAATATATTTATTTATTAAACTTCTTATACGGCTGACTATTCAGGTACTAAGGATATTACATTGGAGTATGGCTAACCAAGAAAGACTTAAACCACAGTATAAATTAGCTAAAACTATTACACTTATATGGGACTCTACAGCGTAGGATTCTGGATTGTTCATTCTGGGAGTGGTCTGATGATAGAAGATGGATGCCAGAACTGAGATTATTTTTGCCTGTGTTCCACGGAGAAGGACAATTACTTCTGTGGAGAAGGACCAGCCCTTGTAGTTCACTTCTTCATCCAAAGGTATTTCTAAAATGTGAGTTACTTCAATATGATCAACTATTTGGGTCCTTCAGATAACCCACTTCTAAACACCAAAAAAGTGTAAAATTTATAGAAATATTATGAAATGCATCTATTGTAATTGTTTTATGCATATGCAAATTCAGGGGAAAATTGCTGTTATTTAAATATAAGGACAGTAAATCAAACCGTAATTGGAAGAGTATAATTGTACTTGTATCTACTTATTTTATGTGTGGTTACCAAGCGCCCTCTACAGGAGGAGGCAGGAGAACGAGGTGCCTCACCTACATCAAGAATTTGTAGGCTTTTAACCCTTGCTTAACTTTGCTTGAGTGGTCATAAAATGCCTAAAGTCAGACTAGGTGAGGCATGTTGTTCTCCTGCCTCCTCCTGTAGAGGGCGCTTTTTTAGAGGCTTTTTTAAACAGTTAAGCACTAAGCAGAGTCATCCACGGTGACTCTGGCAGCAACTAGCTCAGCCTGACCTCAGCTCTTGCCTTTTTCCTTTTACATTTTTTTTTCTTTTCATGATGACAGTGGTGAGGCTCTGCCTCCCCTGCCTCCCCTGACTGCACATCACTGGTATGGTAACTGTTGATAGGTAGCTTTGGAAAGTCATTGCTCTCTTTTGAAGGTTCTTTGCATTTAACCTGGACTGTTACATGGTTCCAGGAAGGATATAGGAATTTTGAGTGTTTATTGAAGTTTAAAAACATTAGGAAGGCTATAGGCTCTCAACCATGAATATATATTTGTTTGTTTGTTTGTTTGTTTGTTTGTTTGTTTGTATGTATGTATGTATGTATGCATGCATGCAAATCAGTGATGGCTTCCGGATCCCATTGCAACTGGTACGGTGTAACAAGGTCCGGCGTCCACCACATGAACGCATGCAGCACGCGCACACAGATGTGTAGCGTGCGCATGTGTCCTTATCTCCTGTGATGCTCCGTGATGCTCCAGCTGCCAAACGCTCCATGCACACGCGCAAAGCCCGAAGAGCTCAAATACCAGTAAGGAGCACGGGCAGGCAGGTAGGCCCTCCGGAGCACCATCCCAGAACGGTACCTGATGCTCCCCAGCAGCTACCGGGGCATGTCATAACCCACCACTGATGTAAATGTATCTTCTGTTACTAGACTCTCCCCTTTAAAGTAGGATTCTTTAGTCAAATTATAGCATTTATTAGCAATAGCGTTTAGGCATTTATTTTCACAGTGCTTTATAGCCCTCTCTAAGTGATTTCCAGAGTCAGCATATTTCCCCCAATAATCTTAGTCCTCATTTTACCCACCTCGGAAGGATGGAAGGCTGAGTCAACCTTAAGCCAGTTAGGATAAGAGAAATCGAACTCCTGGCAATGTGAGTAGAATTAAACTGCAGTACTGCATTCTAATCACTCTGCCACCAGGGCTCTTTTCACCTTATTATTACTTATGTATTTAAACCACATATGAATAATAGTTATCTGAATGCTACAATCTTTGTTTGTTTGTTTGTTTAAGAAAATGTATATAACCCCCCAACTCATTCTTAATAACTATAGGTGCCTTACAAAGATAACAACTCAATATAAAATGAGCAGCAGTAATCAATAATAACAAACCAATAAGGAATAAGCAATAATATGAATACAATGAAGAATAAAAGTAATTACAATCTAATGTATTTGGCATCATCAACAAACATGCTGTAGAAAACCGGATGTGAAGCCAACTTTTGGGGATTAATTCAATAATCCATTATTAAGTAAATCGGAGCTTAATGTCGCCTTGCCAATCCAGTTTCTCTAGATGTTACCAATGGCTATACTGTTTCTAAAATCCAGAATATCTAGAATAGGGTTTCTCGCCTTTTTTCCCCTCTGTGTCTGACTTCCTGTTTTTCTCCCGGGTCTCCTCAACTCCCCTCCTCCAGGCCCCATTAATGGATACAGAGTTGGGATAATAACTGGTGTGTTTTCTGGAATAAACAAGACAGTGTTTGCGGAATAAGTTCTTTTCTTTTCTGTGTCCCCCTTGGCATTGTCATTGCCACCTGTTTTATGTTTTTCACCTGTGCCCCCCTTGAAATACCCTCAAGTTGCCCAGCGCCCTCAAGTTGCCCAGCGCCTCCCCTTAGTTCAGAAACACTAATTTAGAGTGCGCATATTCGGTAGCCAAATGTTGTCCTCCTCTTTGTCATTTCCCTACAAGAATGCATGACATTTTTCACCCTTGGAGTAGTTTGCCTTTGTGTTTAAGACTTTCACCATCCCTCTTAATGTTCCAGATGCTGCTTAATATGGAATAGTTCTGTAGAGATTTTGGGAATACCTAGTTGGTGTTCTTTCTTTTTTCTTAAAAAAAAACAATGTTCACAATAGTGGCTGTAGCTCAGGTGTCGGATGAGGGTGAAAGGGAAAGGGAAACTAAACGCTGCTGAAGATGTTACCTAGCATGGTAACGAAATGTTTAGAAACCAATCCACAATCTCAGAGAATGAACCTTCACCCTCAAAAATCAATGTAATTGTTGTGTTCCCCATGTTTTTTACATTTTGGTTGCGTTATCCATTTTTTCTATTATTACCAACTATGTTTGGCAGTGCATCTTGTTCCACGGAGCGGCTGCAATGTTAAAATTCATGGCTTTAGTTGACCTGAAATTGAATGATAAGCTACTCAGATCCCCATTCTCATCTTCCTGTAATGTTGTGAGGGTAAAATGGTGGGTGAACCATAAGTGCCAATTTGAAAAGTAACTTGAATAACTACTTTCCTGTTTCCCTGAAAATAAGACCTCCCCGTATAATAAGCCCAATCGGGCTTTTGAGCGCATGCACTAAAATAAGCCCTTCCCTGAAAATATTGCAACTCAGCAGCAGCCATGAGGTGACCACACTTGTCATCCGTTGCACCTCAAAAATAGTAAGACCTCCCCCAAAATAAGGCCAAGTGTTTGTTTGGGAGGGGGGTCTAAGGAAATAAGACCCTGTCTTATTTTCAGGGAAACACAGTTGCTCTGTTTGTCTAATGATATTGTGAGAGTCAGTTTGGTGAATTTGTTAATTTGCTGGTCTGAAACCAAGAGGTTCTGAGTTCTAATCTTCTCTTAAACATGAAAGCTGGCTGGATGACTTTATTGCTGTGAGGAAAATAGGAGATGAAGGCATTATGTACATGGCCTGGAGTTGTACAAAATACAGGCAGGACAAATGTAATAATAAAATAAGGAGCACCATAGAACTTTTAACCTAGATCAGAAATCTAAGGAATCAGATACTTTGGCAAACACAAAATGGGGGACAAGTTAATGAAGCAATATATCATGTTGAATGGGTCTGTGCAATAGAACATGATAAATATTATTAGCAATAGTATTCTATGGAAAAATTAACATGCTATTATGCATAGCATCTGTGAATTACCATTTCCATTAAGTGTGTAAGCTTTAGCTTTATTACTTTGAATGAAGGACAGCTCCTAGCTATCTTCAACGCCTACGCATGGTAATTTAACCCATAAATAAAAAAACAGCTTGTATGAAAAGGTTAAAACCAATTAATGTACAGAAATCGAGAGTGACTTTAGTTGATTTCTCTGTGATCCCAGGGAAGAATAATGATCTAAATATATCTTATTGAGAGAGAATAAAAATGCACAGGTGGCTAGAGTCAACCACTTATTTTTGCCAGCAGAGGCAAGAGTACAAGTGTCACAGAAGCAGCTGCTGAATGTCATGAAGTAGACATGCTTGAACTGGGCTATTTTAATTACAGTCTTTTGACATACATTTACTCTCCCTAGATTTCATAGAGAAACTTAGTTTATAATGCAACAGTGCATGCAGGGTTTGAAAGTCAGCAATGTTAGCTGATATTTGACGGCATTGGTGTAGATCTTCTGTAGTTCTATTGGGAGCAAAACTGAAATTGCGCCAGCTGCAGATGTATCTGAAAACACTTATTTCTTTTCATTTCTTTAGCATTTTTAGACCACATCTTGAATGAAATTAAAATTCCATGTTCTCTACGTTTGTGGGTTGCAGGAATGTCTAGAAGACCATATAAAGAATATTAGGTCAACAGTGGCATTATTAGACAGTGCGAGGATTGTGTGTTTAGTAAGGAGACAGGTTTTCCTTTGCTGTTGAAAATGGAAACAGGAAACTGGAATTAAAAGCAGTGTCAGCATCTGCAGTGGTTTTTAGGTCACTCAGCAAAATTAAAAACAACAAAATAAATTGCTGGCTGAATCCCTTTATTGTCTTTCAATATGTATAGAATTTACTGTCATCATTAAATAAAGTTTACAAAAAGCATTATTTTTGTTCCACATGTATTTTGAACGGGCAGTCTACAATAATAAGATACTAAGTTTAAAAAGTTGGGGAAACGGTGACAAATATTACTCAGTTTCGCTGTCTTCAAAAAGCAGTCTCAAGTTAATTTATGATAATAGTTTGAAAATCACCTCAACTTATTTTTTCTAGGCCAAGGGATTCTGCAGATGCGAAGAAATAGTTCTGTTCTTCTTTGTATTTTCTAGCTAAACTTTGGTTCTTGGAGTGTAGTTCAACATAGATATATTTGGTTGTTCTTCAGAAGGCTCTAACTAGGGCAGGAAACTTTTATTAGCATGTATTTGGTTTATGATTAAAAATGATATAGTTTAACCTTTAAATACTACATTGTACCCAAATGTAAAAAACTGGAGTCAATGTTTTAGTAGTATATTACTGCCCCACTAAGAAATTGATTTCAAGTACCCCATCTATGGGAAAATTCAGCTATAGTCTGTGTATTACTTGTTTACTTTTATTGTAAACAGTGAGATTATTCAGCAAAAAAATAAGGAATTTCACAGAACAATCCAGAACAATATTTAATGTATATTTACTTCGTGTGTGTGTGTGTGTGTGTGTGTGTGTGTATGTATGTATGTATGTATGTATGTACGTATGTATTATTCCATTCACTACTACTTTCTTCCAATGCAATATGCTTTACACTTTAGTCTTAAACTACTTTTGGACCCTAATGCTGAAATCAAAGGGACATAGAAATTGCCTGCAAGATATTCTCTCTTCTCTCTCCCCTCCCTCCCTCTCTATATCTCCCCCCCCCAAACAATAGCATAAAGTAGTTTATGACATAATACAAAACATCATACAACATCCTGCACTGATGTTTGACTGTGTTGTGCAGTTCAATATGAGCTGCTTTCAAGGCAGATACAACTCTGAATGTATCCCAACTTTTCTGGTGAAGGCAGTACATTAGGAGTTTCATCATTGTCAGTGACTTTGAGAATTCTGGTAAAGAAATATCTCTGAAATGATGACTCATAAAGGCATGGGTTATCTAGTTTCTTAACAAAACCGAAGGTTACATTTCAGCTGACTGAATAGCTTTTGCTTAAGTTTAGGGTTTGGTGTCCCTGCCCCCACAAACCAAATTGAAAAAAAAACCATAAACATGTACCACTGTGTTCAGTGAAACTTGTTCCCAAAACACTGTCGGCTGTGACCCGGGGGGGGGGGCTTTGCCCAGGTTCACCTGGTGCACCAATTGCGACCCTATCTGGACCGGGAGGCCCTTCGGATAGTCACTCACGCCCTCGTCACCTCAAGCCTGGATTACTGTAACGCGCTCTACATGGGGCTGCCCTTGAAGAGTGTCCGAAGATTCCAGTTAGTCCAGACGCAGCCGCGAGAGAGTTTGTGGGTGTACCTAGGTATACCCACGTCACACCTATCCTCCGCAAGCTGCACTGGCTTCCCATTGGTCTCCAGACATGCTTCAAAGTGCTAGTCGTTACTTTTAAAGCCCTACATGGTATCGGACCTGGCTACTTGAGAGACCGCCTCCTGCCAATTACCTCCCTAAGGCCTATAAGATCGCACAGATTAGGCCTCCTCCGGATTCCATCTGCTGGTCAATGTCGGCTGGCGACTCCCCAGGGGAGGGCCTTCGCTGTTGCTGCTCCGGCCCTCTGGAACGATCTCCCCGTTGAGATCCGGACCCTCACTACCCTTCCGGCCTTCCACAAAGCGACCAAGACCTGGCTGTTCCAGCAGGCCTGGGGCTGTTGAATCGTCCAGCCCCACCCTCAGTTGTGAATGTTGTGTTTTTTAATGTTGTCTTGTTTTTGTATGTCCCTCCCTCCCCCTTTTTTATTGTAAGCCGCCCTGAGTCTCCTTGAGAGTGGATGGCATACAAATTAAATCAATCAATCAATCAAATCAATCAATCAACACTACCATAAGATTGCAATAATAAATACAAGTCAAACTGTGAGGTTTTATTAGTGAGCAGGGATATTTTTAAAAAAAATTGTTTTGCCTGTCTGTGTGTTTCATGATGGAATCTTCAGTTTAGGATAGATAGCTCCTTTGAGGGTACACAACAGAAGATACAAATATAAAACTTTTTATGTGGGGGAGTGGGAACTCAGAAGCAAAGATGGGAATAATATTACAATATGACCTGTTAGAAGCAGATTGGGCAAACAACCGCAGGAACTCTGTTCAATCCATCATTTATATTTCTGCAGAAGGAAAAAATGGCCTCACACTTGAAACTATAGGAAGTCCCTGGAACCTGGCCTTTTTCTTTTCAAAGGAATGATGTCCTTATACTCACAGCAACGTGAGGCTTTTAGACGAGCTGATTCTCTTTGAGGAGTGTCTGGAATGACCATATTGCTTCTAAAGAGAACTTGATAATATGGCAGAAAGGAAGCTTTGGAAAGAAGGGGCCAGCATTTGCGCAGAGCTCCTTTTGCTCTGAGAGCGGGGAGGCATTTTTCATGAACAAAGAGAGGAGGAACCCAAACCCTCAATAGCATCATACAAATCCTTTCAGTCATACAAAATAAATTTTACTATAACTCTGAGCTTAAATGTACAGAGCCAAACTATGGCTTGCATGGAAGGGAGTACTCTGGATTTGCACAGAAAGTTATCCTGATAAACCCTGCACTTGTTACACCATTCCTTTCTGCATAATGCTATGCAACTTTAATTGAAATCCAGTCAATATTCAGTGAGCTGTAGTCTTAAAAATCAGACTGTTAAGCAGAGCCATGGCTTTTACTAGTAGGGTTGTTATATTAGTCTTCTGATACAGAATCTTTTCAGCTTTGGATCTTGCAGCTTTTGTTTGCACCATCTCACTAAGACTTTCAAGATGGCTTGAATTATGCACCATAAAAGCTCAAAAGGTCCCCATGATAATAATTTTCTAGGCCAAGTTAATAATTCATGCGTTGTATCTGTGTGAAAGCAGATACAGGGATTATCATGTACAATCTATAGTGCAGCTGAGGACAAGAACTTCCTTTTAAAAATGTAAAAATGTAAGGGTAAAGTTTCTCCTCACACATATGTGCTAGTTGTTCCCAACTCTAGGGGGTAGTGCTCATCTCCATTTCAAAGCCAAAGAGCCATCGCTGTCCAAAGACGTCTCCCTAGTCATGTGGCTGGTATGACTACATGCCAAAGGTGCATGGAACACTGTTACCTTCCCACCAAAGGTGGTTCCTATTTTTCTACTTGCATTTTTACATGCTTTTGAACTGCTAGGTTGACAAATGTAATCATCTGATGAACAAATCTAAACAAATGTAATCATCTGATAAACAAATGTAATCATCTGATAAAAAGATGGTGAATAAATGTAAAGAAACTGACTTTGTTACTAAAGTCTCTACCCAAATAGCATTTTAACTTATTGCCACATAGGACCGTCATATACTGGAGGAATTAACTAAATTTCACTCAGACTATTTATTTTAATTTCAGGAGGATTAAAGTCACTTCCCCTCAAGTTATGCCATGCCTCATAATTAAGGTGACCAGATTTTCAGATTGGTAAAGAGGGACACCATTGACCAGGAAGGGGGGGGGGGCTTGATTAAAAATTTTATATTTTGTCAAACATGGCCCCAGGACACTGAAACCATCATAAATACGAATCTGTTGCCAAACATCAAAATCACTGGTTTCTGAGCTTGGTTGACAAGGATCCTCCACCCCACCACCTCTTGAGGAAAGAGGAGGTGTGGGGCAGATCGTGGGATTGCTGTTTTCTGAGCTTGGTGAGCAAGGATCCGACTATCTTACTATTTTATTTTTCTTTATGTACACTGAGAGCATATTCACCAAAGACAAATTCCTTGTGTGTCCAATCACACTTGGCTAATAAACTATTCTGTTCTATTTTACTCTACTCTATTCATTTCTATTTCAATTCTAACAAGGAGTTTAGCTTCTCTCTCTTGAAAATGTAAGCCAGCATAAGGCATTATAATGCAAGCTAGCCTTAACTTTCAAACAGTTCATTTAGTGACCAAAGTTACAATGGCATTGAAAAAAGTGTCTGATGACCATTTTCACACTTAGCAACCCTTTTCACACTTAGCGACCGTTGCAGCATCCTCATGGTCACGTGATCAAAATTTTGATGTTTGGCAACAGATTCGTATTTATGATGGTTTTAATGTCCTGGGGTCATGTTTGACAAAATATAAAATTTTTAATCAAGCCCCCCCCCCTTCCCGGTCAATGGTGTCCCTCTTTACCAATCTGAAAATCTGGTCACCTTAGGCATGGGACAAATCATTAAAAATCGTGATTGTCCTGCTGAAAGTGGGACGTCTGGTCACCTTACTCATAATTGTGACAATTGGCAATGATCCTAAGAGGGATGGGAAATAATGTTAGGTGTGTATGCTATGAGTATATATTTCCAATAGGATCACCCAAGGTATCAAGGGTTAGGGCATGCCAGCTGCCCAACTAAAGCAAGCAGGTATCTGTATTGAGTAACAGTGATGTAGGAAAATACTATAGGTGGGCAATCATTTTAATGACAAGAGCAAGGGTGTTCTTTCACACTGTATTGGAAAAGACCATGAGTTAAGGCTCTGATGGCAAACCTATAGCACATGTGTCACAGGTGGCACATGGAGCCCTCTCTGCAGGTACACGGGCCGTCACCCAGGTCAGCTCCACCGCGCATGCACACCCACCTCCTGCTGGCCAGCTGATTTTTGGGTCTCTGCCATGCATGAGGAAGACATGCATGCATCAGGAGATGCACAGACATAAAGGGGGTGGGGGGGGAGGTGCACTCCTGCATCCCATTTTTGGTCCCAAGAAACTTCAGGGAGACCTTCTAGGCCCAAGACGGGGCACATGTGTGTGTGTGTGTGTGTATCTCACATTCATGCACGTGGGAAGGGGGTCATGTGTATCTGCAGGGGGAGCACAGGGGGCGTGCAGACATTCGTAGGGGAGAGCATTGCAGTGTGGGTGTGGGCATGGTCACCTCATGGCTTCTGCTGTGTTGCAATATTTTTTGGGAGGGCTTATTTTCAGGGGAGGTTTTGTTGTAGCACATGCACTCCAAAGCCCGATTGGGCTTATTATCCGGGGAGGTCTTATTTTAAGGGAAACAGGGTATGTCTGAATCAGTGGTGAATTTCAATTTTTTTTTTACTACTGGTTCTGTGGGCATGGCTTGGTGGGTATGTCAGGGGAAGGATACTGCAAAATCTCCATTCCCACCCCACTCCAGGGCCAGCCAGAGGTGGTATTTGCCAGTTCTCCAAACTATTCAAAATTTTTGCTACCGGTTCTCCAGAACCTGTCAGAACCTGCTGAATTTCACCCCTGGTCTGAATTTAGTCATCCACTAGCCCTGCTTCCCATTATTCGTATAGGGAGGAGTGAGAAGTTCCTTTATGGAAATGTGAGAGGAATAACCAATTTCATTGTATTTAAGTACAAAGACAATAAAGATTATACTTATATAACAACCATCTGAAATTGTCCTATTATGATAACCATTAAAAGACACAACTCAAGGTAGAAATGCTTACTGCTTTCCAAGTTGGAAAGAAAGAGAAAAAGAGGATGACTAGTAGCAAGGTGAATGTATTTTATTAAGGCAGGGTTGCATGTACCTCCGGAAGACCTGAAATGACAGGTTTCAGCAAATCATCCTGGAAAGGATCTATCTATGTCACTTGATGGCAAATAATCAAATGAATGTTATCACTTTGCTGAATGTCACTTATACCAAAATTAACAACATCTCCTTCTGTTCCATTTAAAGCTGTGTTTAATTTTTGATTTTCAAGTCTGAATTGTACAGTTCCCCGGCAAAATGAGTTATTATATAGACACCCAGATAAAGTTTTCAGAAAGAAATAGCAGATTCTATCATTCAATCCCATATATTCTATTCTTGAGCAGGGGTCAAAACACATGTGATCATTGTGGTAATTCTGTAAATTAAAACTGACACTTGTTAGAGTAAAAAATCAAAATAAGTATAGAGGTCTTGACTGGAAAAAGGCACAATATATTGAATTCTGGTTAAAAACAACAAGTGAATCAGCTTTATGCAACCTCGGATGATAGAAGTTATTTGGATGCATTCTGATCAAATTTCTTGTGTGGTTTTGGAAAGCAGCAACTTAATTCCAGAGAACAGATGGAGCAAAACATAATCTAATTCTCTCCAGTATCTACAGGACCATTCCTGAAATTATCTTTCTGGTTATTTGGTGGAGGTAACATGATGATAGTGACTTTTTTGATTGGACTCAGAAGGTGATCCTGCAATAATCCTCAGTGCTCATTGTTCTCTTGTGCTAAATTCTAAAGCAGCAGGAAATTGGTAAAAGTCTTTTCACCTAAGAAATTATGATGTAAATGGGCTATCATGCTTACTGCCACTTAAGAAATCTTACTTCAAGTCTATTTACTTATTGCTTCAACTCTATTTACTTACTATTTACTTATTTGTCCATACTTTTCTGATAACTATAGGTAGATTTAAATTTAAATGCAGTAAATTGATGTTAGCAGTGATGTCAATCTAGACTATTGAGACTATAGACCCAGAGATGATATTCAGACCAGTGATGGGTTCTTACCGGTTTGGACCGGTTCACCCAAAGCGGTAGTGGTTTGATGGCCTGAGTCACTGAAACCAGCAGCGTATGCCACGTCCCTGAACCGGTTCTCCAGGGGGTGCCATAGGCAGCGCCATCTTGTTTTTTGCTTCTGTGCAGAACAATTTTTATTGCACTGCACATGCCTGTGCAGCACGCCCACGAGGGAACTAGCAGTAGTGGCTGCCGAAACCCACCCCTGATTCAGACTGTTTTCTCCAGGTTGGGTGAACCGATATCGATGCCTGCAGGAGGCTCCACCCACCCACCTCGATGTAATGCAGGAGAACTGCGCATGCACAGAAGGTGGTGTGCATACGCAGATGAGGCGCGTGACCTTACATTTGCGAACCAGTTGGGAAGGTAAATGAATCCCATCCCTGTGGACCTATTTACATAAGTTTAGAAGTAAGTACATATGCTTGGAAGTAGGTACATGGAAGTCAGATTACACTGTCAAGAGTACATCTTCTGAGATAATACAATGACATAACCTAAAGTCAATTGATTTGGTTGACTGCTCATTTATGACAAAGCATGTGTGGTACTATCAGATCATACAGCAATCAGTCCTAGTGCTAATAGATCAGGACTGCAGATTTCAGAATGACTATTACATGGCACCAAAAGTAAGAATTTTCTGATTCTCACTGTTGCCATTTAGTGATCTTCTAGAGTTTTGCATTCAAGCTCTGGTAGCCTTGATCACTAGCAGAAGGTGAGAGTAATGGGGAAGATGTTAATATCAGGGCTCAGATAGCTTACTGCAAAATTTATGCCTGATGATCCAATATCCACTCTATCCCATTACATTTCAATGATCTGCCAGTTTGGCTAGGAAAGTTGATGTTACTTTGCTGTTAAAGAATAAGAATAAAATGTATCTAAAATAAGCAAAAACTGCTTGATTTAAATGTGAAAGACACCATTATTCTTGTTGTATTGGTTAGAGTGAAGAATTTATTTCTTCCTGCATTCAGGGGTAGTATTAATGTATGGACAGATGTATAGAGATACCTAACAAGGCAAGAAACCAGGATTAGCTATACAGTCCACACTAAACAGGAGTCTAACCATCAGGATACATAAATGGATTCTCTACATTCATTAAAAACACTTCCAAGATGAACAGTGAATTAACTGCTTTGTAATGTTACTAACCAGAAAAAACAATATTTTATTAAACATTGTTTATGCAGTTATTTAGTCTCCTCCCTTAAAACAGTTTATTTAACTGAAAATATGGCTCTTTTTCAATGGATACAAAAGTGGTACCACCCATTCTCCACTGTAGCTGAGACTTTCATCCTCTTCTCTTTCCTTCTACCTTTTCGAGAGAGAGAGATCTTCACATATATCCAAAGTAGAATAATTTGAGCCTAGTGATTGTGCTGCAAGTGAGAATTCTGGATTGATTTGTTTGGTGATCCATCAATTTTATTCTTGACTGTTCCAATATTTCAGGAGTCTTCTCCAACTTGATAATTCAAAAGCATCAATACTCTTCCTATTCTGCTTCTTCTAAGTTCAACTTTCACTTCCATAGACTGTCACAAGGAATTCCATGAGTTCTCAGTTCTGATCTTTGTAGCTATAGTCACATCATTGAGGCATTTGAATATATTTCCCAAGGTCTCCATAGCTGGTCTGGCAAATGTATTTCTTGACTGCTTGCAAAACTGGGTGGGGTGGGTAGGGAATTCAAATACATATTTGCACGAGGATGTCATGCCTCTCCCCCTTGTAATGGACTTCTAACTAGTTTTCAGTAGATGAGCCAGTGAATAATTTTTCATTTTATTGCAATTGGAAGAATCCAATAATAGCTGGTGCTTTGACTGCTTTATAATATCATGTTACTTGTAACTATATGATTCCATGAAGAGATTTTGTTATTATCAGACCATTAGCCCTGCAACCAAGCAGAAAACTGAAAAAAGCTATTAGAACTGCAGTTTGAAATAAGGAAGAGAGCACAGAGCTAGTGCCAAAAGATTCAGAGAGCACATATCATTATGACCTATGAAATACTAGTAATTTTGTAAACATTCTTATATTGTTCCCTTGAAATGTTCTGCTTCCATAATCATTATGTTATGTTATCCTAGATACATGTCATAGAGGAGTAAGCTTCACTGAACACAGTAGGATTTACTTCCAAGTAAAATTGTATCAGATAGCACTAATATATCTACTAATATAAGGCAAGATTTGTTGTTCCATCAGAGAACATAATGTTCTTATATAAAGATGTTTGTGTGTATTTATTTATTGTCGGGTATTTCAGCCTCATGAAGCTGGTTAGAGTCATTTTGACAAACATACAAACAAATAAGAATTTCAAAATACACTGAAATATTCCCTTTCCCTCCTAAATGCCATTTTTTTCTAAATACCATGCCCTGCTTAATTTTATTTCATTCTTATGGCTGTTTTCTTGGAGCCATTAATCAAATTGTTGTTGTTGTTGTTGTTGTTAATTGCACAGTCAGCCAGATGTTCAGTCTGGGTTTGGCATTTTTGTCTACCTATCGAATCCTTACCAAGGACCTGGGATAGGCAAATCTGGATGATATTATTATTTGGTTAATCTTTGGTGAGATTCACAGCCTTTGGGGCTGGTTGGTAACTCAACAGCTCGAGTCCTAACCAAGGACCTAGGAACTGTTAAGGTAACGTTGGAGGATATAAGCTGTTCCAAGTAGGGTAGTTTTTTGTAGAATCAGAATGTTCAAATCTGATAGATTTAGAATTTCCAAATAGCGAGGTAGCCCTTTAGGTATTGCTCCAAGGGCTCCAATTGCAATCGGGACAACACATGATTTATTTTTCCACAGTCTCTCAACTTCAATTTGCAAGTCTCGGTACTTTGTGATTTTTTCTTGCTGTTTATCTTCAATTCATGTATCTCCAGGTATTGCAATGTCAATGAACCATACTTTTTTCTTTTCAACTATTGCTATGTCAGGTGTATTGTGGGTCAAGTGCCTGTCAATCTGAATTCTGAATTCTGAATTATTGAATTCTGAATTATTATACAATTGTATCACAGTGGCCAGTTGTTTTGTTTCGCCGGATTTGGCATTGGTTACTAGTCGGGCCCCACCCAGGGGCCTAGGACGTCGTAATGTATATTATACATATATCTATATCTATATCTATATCTATATCTATATCTATATCTATATCTATATCTATATCTATATCTATATCTATATCTATATCTATATCATCTATATCTATATCTATATCTATATCATCTATATCTATATCTATATCTATATCATCTATATCTATATCTATCTATATCTATCTATCTATCTATCTATCTATCTATCTATCTATCTATCTATCTAGAGATATAGAGATATAGAGAGATATAGATATAGATATAGATATAGATATAGATATAGATATAGATATAGATATAGATAGATATAGATATAGATATAGATAGATATAGATATAGATATTAGATATAGATATAGATATAGATATAGATATAGATATAGATATAGATATAGATAGATATAGATATAGATATAGATATAGATATAGATATAGATATAGATATAGATATAGATATAGATAGATATAGATATAGATATAGATATAGATATAGATATAGATAGATATAGATATAGATAGATATATTTTCCATTCTGAATTGATAACACCTTGAGAATTTTGCCTTAATGAGGTTCTACAAATAGTAGCAATATTTATGTTCTTAGATAATGCTCTCTCCTACACATACAGTAGTAGATGCGGTGTGGGGAAATCAAGGGAGAGAAATGCTGAATTACGCATGGTAGCAATTCTAGATATCAGATATAGATCTATATTGCACATTGTTTCTTTCCTTCAGGGTCTGAGGGATGTTTATATACATTTTTTTGCATGGGCCATTATTAATTGTCCAAATCTCCCCCACTACTAATCCAGCCATTAACTGGGATTATCAACTGGTGGGTTCCAGTGGTATGATTCTATGATTCTATGAATTTTGTCATTGCTAAAATGTATACTTTTTATTGAAATTTGAAACAGAAGAACATGATAAAATGGCTTAAGAAATTTCCAAATTTATGTTGGAAATCTGGTCTATATGAAGGGTCATTTTATGATTCTTGGTGGACGTGTAAAAAATCCAGAAATACTCACAATGGAGGAATGGGTGGTGAAGGTAATGGAATTAATCAAGATGGCAAAATTTACATATTTGATTAAAGAAAAATCAACAACTATATTTAACAATGACTCAAAGTCCTTTCTGGACTTTTTGCTGAAAAAATGAGAAAAAACAAACTTGTGATTTATGAGTTTAAAGATTAGAAAGAGTAGCTATGGAAAAAAAAAAGAAAATATGATGTCACTTTGTCAGAGAGGGTAAAATATGAATGTATCTATAATTCCTGTTATGAAAATATGTTGTCTGCAGCATATTTCTTGAATGCTAGCTCTGTTATGTTTGTGAATGTGAAGAGGTTTTTTTTTTAATACAGGGTTTTCATCAGAGAAGATCAAATCCAGTTATAGGCCTATCTACCCCATGGAGTCCATCTATGTTGTAATTAATGCCTATGATCAACTTGGAGTAGAAACAAATCCATTAAACATTGCTCCAATCTACTTCTTTATACAAACCCCTATATTTCTTTTTCCCCTGAAGCATTTCCCATGTCATCCTGATATGGGTTTTCTGGAGATTGTCATTCTGCTACTTTTGCATCCAAAATTGTTGGATGGGGAGGAGGATAGCTCAGTTTCTGACACCTCCAGTTAAAACGCATCTCATGTAGAGATGCTCTTAAAAAAACCTCTAGACAAGACCCTGGAAAGCTGCTACTAAATGGAGTAAACACAACCTTATGATTTGTCCCTGTAAAAGAAGATTGAAGATTAGGTAGGGTCATTTATGGAAAGAAGGAAATGGAGAGAGAGGGGAGGGGAGGGGAGGGGAAGGAGGGAGGGAGAATAAAATATAAATGTCTTTATAACCATTGTCAAAATGATTGGAAGCTCCTTCTTTATAATTTCTTTCTTTTTCTATTTTCTTCCTTACTTACCCATTATTCTTCCTTATTTTCTTTGTTTTTTTTCTAATATTTTTTATTATTTTAACCTTGTTCAAAATTTCTTCAATAAAATTATATTAAAAAATAGTGGGATTTCAGCTCATTTAAATAAGTCAACAATTTAAAAAAGCAAACAGCTCTGTACTTTTGATTATTAGTGCCACAAAGTGAAATTATAAAATACCATAATCTCCTTGCAAGTATTTTCTAGCATGTTGCTGTGCTTTATTTTTGTGTTTGCTCATTATGCAATTAAAGAGTATGCAGAAAGTAATATGTTATGGTTAGGTGCAGAATCTCCGAGTCTGGAAAACAGTGATAGTACATACCACATAATTGCATATATAAAGCATTTCCAGTTAGATAATTGCCAATTTCTAAATACGCAGGGAACAGATCTGCAATCCTGCATGGTTCTCATTTAATTTGAGGACTGTGCGTTTGTTGTACAAAAGAGTGTCTCAGTATCGAAGCTACGAAAATAATGTCCTGCAAAACTATATAACTTTTGTTAATGGGACTGTGTTTTTAAGTAGAATTGTTCTGTTCTTTTAATAAGGTCAAAGGCTCTGTGAAATTGAATTGCTGTATCCATTTCTCAACATAGAAGGGGACAAATAAGAAAAGCATTGCCTTTTGGTATTCTACCATGCACAATCCCATTGAAATCACAGAAATCATAAATGATCCATCACTTTCCTAATAAATGCCAAGGGATATATATATGGGAATTGGGAAATCGCAGAGTTAAACTTTAGAGTCCATTTTATTTGATTTCTAGTTGTAGAACAACACAAGGATTATTTACAAAGCAATGGAGCTGGCAAATTCTTTCCAAAAGATATTCCTAGCCATTGTTCAGATATGCAGAAAATATTACCTAGGAAAAGGGGGCTCAAATATTATTTAATTATTTAAGTGTACAGGTAATTTTCAACCTACAATCATAATTGGAACCTGAATTTCCATTGCTAAGCAAGGTGGCCTTTGGGTGAGTCATGCCTAATTTTACAACCTTTTCTGTTGTTGCTGTTTAGCAAATCACCTTGACTGTTAAGTGAATCACATGGTTGTTAAATAAGTCTGACTTCTCCCATTGATTTTGCTTGTCAGAATCTGGCTAAGAAACTCACAAATGGCAATCATGGGAACACTGCATACATGACATATATACATGTCACCAAGCACCCAAATTTTGATCATGGGACAATCATATATTGTTGGGTTTTTTAAAATGTGCCATCAGTTGCAGTAGCTTCTAGGTTGACTTTCTGAACCCACAAATATCCCTAGAAATGGTGAATCTTAACTTTTATGATCATCAATAAACACCATCGTGACAGAAAAATGCAAGTCTGATACTGTGATGGAATGTAGGCCAGACAACAAGTTGTAAATAACTTTTTTCAGCACCATTGTAACTTTGAATAGTATTAAACTAATGGTTGTAAGTTGAGGTCTAAGTGTAATATTGGGAAGCAGCTCAGACAGATACCTCCTTAATTCAATGGAGTATAAAAAAGGGAAAAGCAACCCCATCAGACTTGCAAGGTTCAGTTATTAAAGTTGTTTGCAATAAAACTAATTTTAGCCTTTCTGTGGATTTGATTTCCTGTGCTGATATGATGTAACTTATCACTGTATGACATAAATCTGCATGTTTGTGAGTATCTGTCAAGAAACTAAGAATGATATGAGGAGTTACTTCAGAGTACTCTCTTTACTGTTGCTTGCCTATAAAGAGAATTCTTGCCAAACTAAAGAACCTATCTGAATAACTACTAGATATTTTCAGAGATCAAATACTTTGGCCACCTAATGAGAAGGAAGGACTTACTGGAGAAGAGCCTAATGCTAGGAAAGATTGAGGGCAAAAGAAGACAGGGATGACAGAGAATGAGTTGGCTGGATGGAGTCACTGAAGCAGTAGGCGAGAGCTTAAATGGACTCCAGAGGATGGTAGAGGACAGGAAGGCCAGGAGGAACATTGTCCATTGGGTTGTGATGGGTCAGATACGACTTCGCAACTAACAACAAATTCTCAAAGAAATGCCCTGGGGAGGTGGTCCACCTGCACTCTTTTTCTGCATACTCAAGATTCCAAGGTACTTATTTTCTTTGCTCCTTGGAAAAGAGCCTCTCCATCCTGATTCAGGCCTCTTTCAGTAACAGAAAGTGGTGGTATTGATGAACATAAAAGTAAAGATTCATGTCTTTCTTCCGGAGATATCCCAAAGGTGCTTTTTTCAAAGGGGCAACTGGACTTTCTGTGGGGTTTTTTTTGAAGACGTTTCATTTCTCATCCAAGAAGCTTCTTGGATGGGAAGCAAAACGTCTTCAAAGAAAAACCAGATGGTCCAGTTGCCTCTTGAAAAAAACAACTTTGGGACAATCATGACCTGGATGACTGAGAATCTCCATAAATGTCTTCCAGAGGTATTTGTGGATTCAAAAAGTCAACCTAGCATCAACTGCTACTGAAGGCACATAATTTTTTTTAGCAGGATTTCAATTGCATAACTGCAGTTGCCATCTTTTACTATTTTAATAGTCTGATCATTCTCTCTGTGAATACCACTGATATTGTTACATGTACTAAACCAAAATATATTTCTGTTTATCATTTTGAAAATATCTGAATTGTATTAATACATTTCTTGAGTCTTTCTCTTTGGGTAATTGGCAAAGTCCTGCCAATTACTCTTTTCATAGCCTGGATTTCTGATCTTTTAACAGCAATGTGAAATAAATTGAAAACTTTTCCTGGAATCTTGGTAATATCTGCTTCATTTCTGGGGGATCTTCTGTACGATGCAATATTTGATCTTAAAATATAACAAGCAAAACTACATTATTGTTTCTCTAAAAGCCTACCAAGATTATTGATATTGATTTAAACTGAATTTATCACTTTATGAACCAGATCAGCAATTGTTACCTTGCACACATTCCTCAATGGTCATTTATTTGCAAATTTACCTTTTATGTGAATCTCTAATTGTGCTGCAGGGATCTGTTTAATCATAAAAAAGTGATACTGACCTAGCAGATGCCAAAGCATTAACCAGATAACAATGTTTGCTCTTAAAAGGAACTTTGCAATAGAAAATAAGAAAGATTCTTTTATGCATATTATATACTAGCCTAAACCAGCAAACTACATTAAAGCTGTGTTTTACATCTGACCTATTGAATTGTTGTTTTTCTACTGTGGTCCTAGTCTTATTATCTCACCTGGTATGGATAATATTACCTTTGAATGTAATGGAGTGAATCAGTTTGTGCAGAGTGTGGGGGAACACCATGAAAACACAGAGCTGATAACCAACATTTGGAACATTTAATTATTTCTTATGGCTCCTTTTGCAGTAAAGGATAATAGATGTTCAGACCACCTCTATCTTATTCATCAGAGGCTATTCTAATCTCATAAGACGGCTAACAGTGCTGTGAAGCTACACCACATGGCTTCTGCTGATACAGATAGATTGAACAGGGTACAATTCTGTTGTACGGCTGTGAATTTTAATACCTACCCAGTATTAAACATTTAGAATGGAGATGTTGGGCAAATTTTATGAACAATGATAATGATAATGATGCCCCAGGACTCTTAATTTGATTTCAATTGTCACCTAATCCAATCAAATGGACAAATGTAAAGGACTATAGGAATTTCATTAAAAACTACCTGGTTGTATAGCAGTAGCACATAGACTTATATACTGCACCATAGTGCTTTATAGCCCTCTCTAAATGGTTTACAGAGTCAGCATATTGCCCTTAATCAGGGTCCTCATCTGATCGGGCTTGGAAGGAAGGAAGGCTGAGTCAATCTGGAGCCGGTCGGAATTGAATTGCTGACAGTGAGGAGTGAGTTAACCTGCAATATTGCATTCTAACCACTGCACTACCATGGCTCTTTCTAAAGAAAATCTAGGCCCCTTCTGATGTGCTTCCCATACCCCCTTGCCTTCTGTAATCTAATTTGCTCCAATCTATGCATTCCAGTGACAGAGCTACACAGATCAGCTTTTAGAGAGGATGAAATAAAATGGAAGTACCATTTGTCATTTGCACAGAATGATAAGTCCAGTAAACTGAACCAGGTTTGTTCCCCTATGTTATTTGTATATATCTTTTGGTAAGGAAAAGTGTTTAGCCCAAGGGCAAACCTTTTCGGTCCCAATTATTAATCTTTACCTTATATGACCTTTAGGGAATGAGAAATAGAATATATAGCAGGGAAAGGGTGGAGAGAAGCACAAAAAATTACATATTTTTTTTTGCACTGTACATGGAATAACATTCTGTATTTTTCATTCTGACATTTTTGCAGGTATGGCATGATAATTCACAGTAAACAATGCTTTAGAATGAGCCTTTGAATAAAACAGGAGAATTCTCTTTTTACTATAAAAATTCTCTGATGTGGAAGCTTTAGTCTGAAGATATATCTATGACTAGTACTATTACTATTATCATAAAGCTGTAAGTCATTTGACTGCAATGTTACATTATGACCCCAATAAGAGAAAACATAACTCAGCTGACGTGCCTTATTTTAACTATTAGTGATAACCCGGCGTTGTCCAGGTATTTATTTATAGGGGGAAAATGTCAGGACCAAATGTAATTTCTGATGTTGGATTTGCCACCTTACCAGAGGGAGCCCCCATGTGAAGCTGTTACTATGGCAACTCCACTGTGCTGTACAGTAGAAGCCATTTTACAGGAGTTCAGTAGAATCCATTTTAAGACACAACAGGCTGTATCTTAACAGAACACACATCCTGATGAATGTTAAGGGTGTCTTACCCCCCACAGTGTGTGTGTGTGTGTGTGTATGTGTGTGTATATGTATATGTATATATGTGCGTGTGTGTATACACACACACACACACCAAGACCAATATATCTATATCTGTATCTGTATCTGTATCTGTATATACGTGTATACACACACACACACACACACACACAAATATATATATATATATATATATATATATATATATATATATATACACACACATATATACATCATCTATACATCTATACATCTATACATCTGTACATGTACATGTACATGTACATGTACATATACATATACATATACATATACATATACATATACATATACATATACATATATGTTGTGACTCAGCAGTTATGCTGAGAGCTTTTTCAGGATACAAAATTCAGTGTGGTGATTCAGCAGTTCTGCTGAGAGCTTTTTCAGGATCAAGATTCATTATGCAGCTGGGGGCGGGTTTGAGGCAGGTTTGGAGATAAAAGGACAGATGCTGTCACGCCCCAGTTGCTGGAGTCAACATACGTTCCTTCGTTCCTTCGTATTTCCGTGTCTGGTACAATATTGCTTGCTTATTACTCGTGATTATGCCTGTTACATTTGGATAAATGCTTTGGCGTTTTCATGTAAATCTGATCTGTGAAGACTGCGAAAGAACTGCCAAGTTTGTAAGAGCTTGTGTTTTGAATTCTTATCGGAGATTTATGTTTATGTTATTTTCTGGGCTCGAATCCAGTTTGAACTGAAAAATGATAAAGACAGAAGTCCTTTTAAGTTTGTCTGCCTGCGTTTGTTAACGAGCCGTGCAAGGGGGGGTCAGAACACACACACACACACACACACACACACACACACACACGTCTTGTTGTATTCGGGTCTTTTCCCGTGTAAGATTGAGATTGTCTTGGCAACATTTCAGTGAGGTCGCACTCGCCGTCCTCTGTTGGAGATTCCAAAGAATCATTGTTTTTACAAAGAAAAACAATTACCAACCTAATCCAAAGGGAGACACCCCCCCAAAAAAAAACCGAGATGCAGAACAGGACAATGGCATCACCATCCTCCCTTACATCAAAGGCACTACAGACTAAATCAGCAAAATTCTCCACAAGCACAATATCAAGACAGCCTTCAACACTGACCAAAAAATAGCCAACATCTTAAGAAACCCCAAAGACAAGATCCAGCTAGAAAGCCAAGGAGTCTACGAAATACCATGCAAAATCTGCCCTGCAACATACATAGGACAAACGAACAGGAGAATAAATGCACGCATCGCAGAACACAAGAACGCAGTAAGAAAAAAAGAAAAAAATCTTCCTCCCTTTTCCAGCACCTTAAAGCTACAGAACATGAACTTAATTTTGAAGGAACCAAATTAATCTCCAAAACAAAACACTTCAACAAGAGAATAATTATGGAAGCTATCGAAATAGAGAAACACCCTCACAACATGAATAAATGTGACAATGCCTCCCGCCTGCCAGACATCTGGAAACCAGCCCTGGTCAACAAATGAGCCCCACCCATCACCCAGGCTGTTACAACACAAAACAACAATGGACACATAGCCAGCACCAATCAGCATCAATCTACCAATCATGATACAGCCACGCAGCCAATCAATCCACTTACCTCTATGTTATATAGAAGTCCTAAAACAGAGCCCATATAGGAAACTTGAAATTATTCGAGAAGGAATTACACTCATATTCTGCAAATCCATATAAGAAATTCCAAAAAATTAAATCTCTGGGTCTATTGTATTCAGAGATGCAGTGGTACACAAAAAGATGTAAATGTCAAATCTGGATAGAATCATGTGCCCAAGGGAAGAACTTGTACATTGAACAAAGTGCCTTCAACATTCCATTATAAAGATATACAAAAACAAAGAAATTCAATCCCTTGATTATGTAAACATTATAGGGATGTTGCCATATTGACCAATGAAAAAGAGACTGCTAAACTGTTAGCATGACACCATATAAGAAAGATAGAATATATCTATTTTAATGTATATTGAAATAGATATTTAATCTATTTAATTTGTTAAAAGCCTTTATTTTGCTGGGGGTTGAATGTTATCAGCTCAAACCCAGCATGTTGGAATACTATATATGGAATAACATATTGAAAACAAACCTGCTACTTCTATGTTCCTCTAATTGTAAGCTTTTCACTTGTATGTTTTATTTATATGTATGTGTGTGTATGTATGTATTTATGTGTGTGTGTGTATGTATGTGTGTTTTGTTTGTTTTGTTTGTTTTGTTTTGCCTTTATTTGTATGCAGCCCTTTTCCCTGGGGGGACTCAGGGCGGCTCACAATTCAAAAGAGGGAGGGGGAGAAGACAAACAATAGACAATACAGCATGTTAAAAAGAAAACACAACAATCGCACAATTCGAGTGGGGCTACAATCTTAACCCCAGGCCAGCCGGGACAGCCAGATCTTTAAAGCGGCGCGGAAGGACTGGAGGGTGGTGAGGGTCCGAATCTCCACGGGGAGTTAGTTTCAAAGGGACGGAGCAGCCACCGAGAAGGCTCTCCTCCGGGTAGTTGCCAGTTTGCACTGGCTAGAAGATGGGATTCGGAGGAGGCCTAATTGATGCGATCGAATCGGTCTAGTGGAGGTAATTGGCAGTAGGCGGTCTCTCAAGTACCCAGGCCCACTACTATGAAGGGCTTTATAGGTGATAAGTAGCACCTTGAAGCGCACCCGGAGATCAACAGGTAGCCAGTGCAGCTCGCGGAGGATAGGTGTTACGTGTGTGAACCGAGGTGCACCCACAATCGCTCGCGCGGCAGCATTCTGGACTAGCTGGAGTCGCCGAATGCTCTTCAAGGGCAGCCCCATGTAGAGCACATTGCAATATTCCAGCCTAGAGGTCACAAGGGCACGAGTGACTGTTGTGAGGGCCTCCCGGTTCAGGTAGGGACGCAACTGGTGTACCAGGCGAACCTGGGCAAATGCCCCCCTGGTCACAGCTGACAAATGATGTTCAAAGGTCAGCTGTGGGTCCAGGAGGACTCCCAAGTTGTGAACCCTGTCTGAGGGGCGTATAATTTGACCCCCCAGCCTGAGAGATGGAGTACTTGGCCAATTCATGGGAGGGAAGCACAACAGCCACTCGGTCTTTTCTGGATTGAGCACAAGCTTGTTGACCCCCATCCAGTCTTTAACAGCATCCAGCCCCTGGCTCATCACATCCATCGCTTCGTTGAGTTGGCACGGGGCGGACAGATACAACTGAGTATCGTCCGCATATTGATGGTACTTTATCCCATGCCGTCGAATGATCTCACCCAGCGGTTTCATGTAGATGTTGAAAAGAAGGGGGGACAGGACCGAACCCTGGGGCACCCCACATGTTAGGGGCCTAGGGGTCGATCTCTGCTCCCCAACTAACACCGACTGCGACCTGTCCGAGAGGTAAGAGGAGAACCACTGTAAAACAGCGCCTCCCACCCCCACCTCCCGCAGTCGTCGCAGAAGGATACCATGGTCGATGGTATCGAAAGCCGGCGAGAGGTCAAGGAGCACCAGGATGGAGGCGTGGCCTCCATCCCTGGCTCTCCAGAGATCATCGGTCAACGCGACCAAAGCGGTTTCTGTTCTGCAGCCAGGTCTGAAGCCAGACTGGAACGGATCAAGATAACTGGCTTCCTCCAAGGACCGCTGGAGCTGAAAGGCCACCACCTTCTCAACAACCTTCCCCACAAAGGGGAGGTTGGAGACTGGACGATAGTTATTTAAAACAGCTGGATCCAAGGATGGTTTCTTCAGGAGGGATCTCACCACCGCCGCCTTTAAAGCGGGGGGAAAGATCCCCTCCCGAAGAGAGGCGGTAATAACCGCCTGGATCCAGCCTCGTGTCACCTCCCTGCTGTTTACAACCAGCCAGGAGGGGCACGGGTCCAGCACACATGTGGAGTTTGTGTGTGTGTGTGTGTGTATATATATATATATATATCTTTGTATATATGTATGTGTGTGTGTGTATGTATGTATGTATGTATGTATGTATGTATGTATGTATCATTTAAAATAGTGGAACACAGTGAAGCTTCTATGGCCATACAATCACAATATATACACATAATCTCATCCATTAGCTGTCAGCCTACTTAATACATTATCTGTTCTTCTATCCAATCACATTATGTACAATTTGTTCCAATCTTGTCACCTTGTTTTATACCAGTAATAAAATATGTTCCAAACTTCATAATATTCTGATTCCCCTTTATTTTTTAGTTCTAGGGTAAGCCTATCTGCTTCCACACAGTCCAAAATTTTCCTAGTTATGTCTAACTCTGATGGAGTATTTCCTGTTTTCCATATTGCACATAGGTTATTTCGCGCCACAGTTAATACATGTATAATTAGATAGAACACATCTTTCTTATACCCCTCTTCACTTGTATGTTGATGGGACAACAAACTAATTTGCAAAATGCTTAGGTGAAAATTGGCACACCTTTCTTTTTTATTATTATCCTTATTAGGTTGTTGTCCTGTCTTTCTGATAAATAATTCAAGATGGCCAGCATGCCTACTACTCTCTCCTCATATTTTTTCCACACCAACAAGGTGTGAGGTGAGTTGGGCTGAAAGAGAGTGATTGTCCCAAGGAAATTACCCAACTTTTATGCCTAAGATGGGTCTTGGTCTTCTGGTTTCCACACTGGCACTTAACCACAATTCTAAAGTCACTTTATGCATGGATTATTATACAGAATGAACCGAGAGTACAAAAGCAATGGATCTGAAACACATGAAGGAGCAGAAACCAAAATAAAGTAAGAAATGGGTCACATTTTTGAAAATTCCTATTTTATCCATGCTTTCTGAGCATTTTGAGACATCATACTAAAGTTGCCTTTCATGTGAAGCATCAAAGCTTAAACCAATTTCCTTCATGCATTAATTCACCGAATCTCAGTGGCTTCTCCTGTTTCTAATCAATGGCTTTAGATAACATAATATAAAAGGTACAGAACCTGCAGATAGTTAAAAGTGGTAAAATAATGATTTTAGCAAAACATTTCACCAATTTTACATCATTATCATCCACTTGCAAAAATACAGATTTGGTCATGAATAGCATTTAAAAGCTACCCTGCAAATTAATTGTGATTCTTGAAGTTCAAAAATATTACTAATGTCTCCATAACAACCGACTAACCTTCGTGTCTGTCTGCCTGCCTGCCATTGCATCTCATTTGGGCTATTATTTTGGCACAAGTAAAGCCTGGCATGATGATTTTAGCTTTAACAAGCCTGCTGACATTTTTCAACTCTCATAGTTGCTGGACCTGGGAATCCATGAAACATTTTATGGACAGCACATGACCCCAGACTGAGTACTGTGTCACAAAGAAAAGGATATGTTTTTGTATGGTTTAGATACAAACTCTGCTTAAGATGAGAGCTAAGCTCTCTTTCCTTAGTATTTCTTCACTCCATTTCCGCATACATGATTAGTGAAGAATTTTGAGTCATGGCATGACATAACATCCCTTTTCATTACTTTGGTGTAGTATGTAGTTTAAGGCACATGTTGCACTTCCAACAATAAGATATATCTTCAGTGGTGGGCTTCAAAAAATTTAACAAGGGGTTCTCTGCCCAGTTGCTGTGCGTGGCCATGGTGGGCGTGGCCTAGTTGGCCTCCTGCATCATGGCGGGGGAGGGGTGTTTTGCCTTGCCCAGGCTCCAGACACCCTCTGGAGGCCAGAAATGGGCTTGCTTCCGGCCTTCCCGAATTTCTGATAGATCTGTTTTTCACCCTCTCAACACGTACCCTGCACTTACCTGCATCCAAAATAAGCCACGTGGGGACTCCTGGGAGGGGTAAGGTGGGGTAGGGCCCCCCAACCAGGAGTGGGATTTTGGGGTTCTCCAAACTGCACAGAATCTTAGCTAGAGGCTCTCCAAAACCTCAGAGCAGCAGACTCCTGGATATCATATTATTAAATAAGTAGCCCAAGATTGGAATACACGGAGAGAACTGACTCAGAATCACCAGGAGTCAGACACAACTGAATGGATAATATCAACATTGCTACTAAATGGAATATATAACATGACTGTGAAAGCCTGAAACATTAAGTCATGGGTCAAAAAAGGGGATATGCAAAACACTGTGTTTTGGTAAAGGAATATTCTAATGTTCCATAAAACAATCTATATTTCTCCAAATAAGTGCTGATCTGCCTCTTCCAAATGGCTTGCCCTTTGTGAAAGTAAATCCTATGAAATACCATGAAATACTCCAGTTCCAGAAGATAAAATACTTTCCAAACAGTATCTATTGAGATTCTGAGTCATTCCGGTCATGGTTGTCCCAAAGATGCTTTTTTCAAGAGGCAACTGGACTTTCTTGTTTTTCTTTCATGACATTTCAATTATTATCCAAGAAGCTTGTTCAGCTCTGACTAGATGGTGGGAATCTTTTCATTCCCCGCCATCCAGCCAGAGTTGAAGAACCTTCTTGGATAAGAAGCAAAATGTGTTCAAAGAAAAATAAGAATAACCAGTTGCCTCTTGAAAAATTTCTTCAAACAGTAAGATCAATGCATGCAGGAAAAAGAGAGAAAGGGAGGGAGAGAAGGTAAGAGGAAGCAAAAATGTAAGGAAGGATGAAAAAAAAAAATGAAAACTCCATGACCAAAAGATCATGTATTTCATGCAACTAGCCAACAACTTTTTAAGATGTCAATTCTCCTGCCATGTCAGCTTTCTCAAATTGTCACATGTTCTTAGAGAGGAGTACCCATATGAATAGTTTTATGTAAGATTTATGTAAAGGATTTATTACTTGGAGAGAGATATTTGAAAAGCAGGGATCCCATTTGTAACCTGCAGTAAATAGTTTTGCAGTTCTTAGTAGACAATTGACAAATCCTTTGTCACAGTGGTTCTCAACTTTTTCTTTAGCACAAAATGTCAGGGTTTCAAATAACACCCCTAAGGAAATAAGATTCCAAGGCTACAGTTTCCTCAAAGTTTCGCGATGTCATATTGGCTCATCTGGGAAAACCCGAATCTGAAAGCTGCCAGGTTTTCCCAACCCAAATGAAAGTTCAAGTCCCTGCCCAACACCCACATGTCCATCACATGAGCCAATCAGGCACTGTCCCAACTGGCTATGCCTCCCAGTGACACCACTCCAGCTGCAGGGCAAGATGTCTTTGATTCTCTGGAAAGGAATGTTATTTAGGCTATATATCTCCTGTACTCCATATAACTTCCCTCTCATTTTCCCACAGCATTGAATGCGGCAGGCCTGAAGGCCCAATGCAAAAGATGGCTTCCAGGCCTGACACAAACACTCTTTAAATACTCTGGTGGCTGCAGATCCCAAAGACTTAAGATTTAAATCGTAACATTTCTTCAAGCCTTCTCAGAACACCTGTGACCACAGATTGAGTCCCACTGCTTGATCGTAAAGCACATATTTTCTTCTTAAGTAGTCAAATGGATCCTTCACCAGATAAAATGACTGTGAAATTACAATTATCAATGTGGCTTTCCTTTTTAAAGACTTCTATTTTATTTTGCAGGATTTGGGGAAGAAAATAGCTCTTGAATTGAGACGAACAAAGCCAGTTTGAATCTCTGTATCCTTCTAGTTATAAGACTATAATGTTTCTGCCATCGTTGCCAAAAGCAAGAAACAATGAAATTGTTCTAAAATCAAATAGTAATACAATTGCTATTTTTCATTATTCCCCCTCCCCCCAATGCAAAATCTCTTGGGGGAGAAAAGGATTTTTTTTAAAAAAAAAACAGTGTAACTGCTCAAAATAGCAGAATGTCATTAGAAAAGATTATGTGATCATGCTGGCTTAATGCATTGTGCTGAATAAGAAAGGAAACATGTTTACAAAATTGTTTTATGCTAGTGATGTACATCAGCATTTAGGGGGATATTGAAAACACTTAAAGTATAGAATTGTTATGCAATCCAGTACTTTATTTACTGGAACAGAGACTTAGAGATGCTGACGTCTTAGGATCAAATTACCCTTTCTGAAAAATCTGTCCAAAATATCTGCCTGACCAGAAATACTAAATATGTTTTTGGTGGACTTCTAGTGTAAAATTTCCATATACTTTTTCCAATAAGCTTTGCTCAACCTTCTACAACAGATTGATTTTACAGAAAATATTTGCAATATGACTTCAGGAATTCTTTATTGCTGGGCTATCCAGAGGAAGGATAAAAAGAACCCACAATGAGGGCTGTGATTCTGTGGTCCCACCTCCTCTATGTATGCCATGCATGCAACACATATAAAAAGGCACAGAGCTCTGAGGGCACCTTCTTGATCACCCTCCCCCTAGCTAATCTTCTACATTTTCTAGAAAAAACCCATCACTTTTTATCTCAGTAAAAGAAGGTTCTGGCTTAGAAACCAGGATCCTGTGAGTTTTAGCATGAAAGCTGGCTGGGTTTCCCTTGGGCCAATCCTTCTCTCGCATTTTAATCCAACTCACAAGGTTGTTGCTGTTGTGGAGAAAATAGGAAGAGGAAGGAGAATTAGGCATCTTCACTGCTTCAGGTTATTTATAAAAAATAATACAGGCGGCTAAAAAGTCTAAATAAATAAAAATAAAGAAACAAATATGTATGACATTGGGTCAAAAGTCCTTGATTTCCAGTAACTATATTTTGCAAAGTGCAACTATGGAAATTGCAATATAAGTCAGAGCTTTTGCTTATAGGGTGAAAAACCCACTTCCTATATATTAATTCAAAAACTTTCTCCTCTTATTGTACTCCCTTGCCCTTCTATTTGTATTCTAGCTACTTTCCATTCTGTAAACAGAATAAATAGTTAAGTAGTAAGATAAAGAAAAAGGTAAAGTTTCCCCTTGCACATATGTGCTAGTCATTCCTGACTCTAGGGGGCAGTGCTCATCTCCGTTTCAAAGCCGAAGAGCCAGCACTGTCCGAAGACATCTCCATGGTCATGTGGCTGGCATGACTAAACGCCGAAGGTGCACAGAGCGCTGTTACCTTCCCACCAAAGATGGTTCCTATTTTTCTACTTGCATTTTTTACGTGGTTTCAAACTGCTAGGTTGGCAGAAGCTGGGACAAGTAATGGGAGCTCACTCCATTACGCGGCACTAGGGATCTGAACCGCTGAACTGCCGACTTGTTTGATCAACAAGCACAGTGTAGCCATTGAGCCACAGCGTCCTATTTGTTAAGTAGTATGAGAGGCCAAATACAGACTAAAGGTTGTTTGTTACTCTCCTGGTCATGCTGCCAGGAGTCATGAGTAGGGGGAAGAAAAACCTCCTTGTATGCCAAAGGAGAATAGGCCTGATTACTTCTTTACTCATGCCTTTTTGTATGTATGAGGAAGACAGGAGTGCACTCTTCCTTCCTCCATCAGAACCAGCTAATTCAATGATCATTTCCTGAAGCCAAACCACCCCCCAAAAGGTTACAGAGTAAATGAATTTTCTCTTTCTTTGTAAATAC
Organism: Thamnophis elegans; assembly: GCF_009769535.1. Lineage (NCBI taxonomy): Eukaryota > Metazoa > Chordata > Lepidosauria > Squamata > Natricidae > Thamnophis > Thamnophis elegans. The sequence continues at coordinate 89,603,879 of NC_045541.1, forward strand.
GGGTTGTCCTTGACTTATGACCATAATTGAGCCCAACGTTGCTGTTGCTAAGTGAGACATTTGTTAAGTGAATTTTGCCCCATTTTTACAACTTTCGTGTAACAGTTATTAAGTGAATCACTTCCATTGTTTAAATTCATAACATGGTAGTTGTGAATCTGGTTTCCCCATTGACTTTGCTCATCTGAAGGTCGTATAAAGTGATTGCATGACACTGGGACACTCCAACCCTCATAAATATGAGTCAGCACCTGAATTTTTAATCACGTGGCCATGGGAATGCCGCCATGGTAATAAGTGTGAAAAATGGTTAGGTCACTTTTTCCAGTGCCTGTAACTTTGAATGGTTACTAAATGAACTGTGGTAAGTCTAGGACAGTGGTGGGTTGCAGGCGGTAAACCCCGGTACGGGCGTACCAGTGCCTGCCAGGAGCACTGGGTACCTTTCCGTTATGGTGTTCCGGAGGGCCTGCCCGCCCACCTGATCTCCTTACCTGCATTTGAGCTCTTGGGCGCTTCCCTTCCGTGCACAGAGTGTACAGCATCTATGTGATGCTCCGCCGAGCTGCTGGAACGTCACGGAGGCATCGTAGAAGTAAGGACACATGTGTGTGCTGTGCACATGCATATGGGGGATGCCGGGCCCCATTGCACCATACCAGTTGCAACAGGATCCGGAACCCACCACTGGTGTAGGGTTACCTGTATGAAGCTAACCTGAGCTACCTAAGTACTCTTAATTCCTAAGCCCTCTTTTTTCTTACATGATACCAATTCAATTCAATTTAAGCACCACTTGATTCCAAGAGACTCTGGACAATTCAGAAAAAATACAGGACAAAGTCAAAAGTACAAGACAAAAGTTTATATAATCTCTCCTGATCTAAACAGTTGAGGTGCATCATGCCTTGTCTCCTAATCAATAAGCAAGCTATACTTGGGTCCTTAGTCAGAAGATTCCCCCCCCCTCTCTCTAGGAAGCCATCTTGTATCTCTTCTCAGGTAGAGCCTCTTCCTCTTCCATTTCCCATTCTATGTTGGCTTTATCCAACAAACTTAACATTATACTATCTGTGAGCCACCAAGGCTCATTTTAGAATCGGCATTCAATTGAATAAATGCTATTTGCTTCAGGATGAATGTGATTCAGTGTTCTATAAAGTAACCTGAATGAACTTCTACCAAGCAGAGGCTGCCCAAGTTGATTGAGTGTCCAAACTCTGACTGAGACTTTTAAATTGCTGCAATTTTTTTTTAAAAAGCACATTTTTTGCTAGAATGGGGTGACATGACAGCCAAATGTAGAAGCTTTTTCTTTTGACTTACAAAGAAATTGGGCTAGTACTTTCACATTTACATATGTTTACGTGCATTTGTGCTTATAGGAAAGAGCCTGTAACATGTTACTTGTTTTTGGAAAGACGATTGACAAGACATTTGCAAAAATAAGTGGTCCATTTATGGAAATAAATTCTGCCCATTTTTTTTTTAAAGATACTAGCATTTCACTGTTATAAAAAGCAAGCCACTTTTGTTCATCTCTGCTGTAAAGAACTCTTGGGGATTACATTTTTTGTTTGTAAGGCTAATGAACATTAAAGTACCAGTATATTTGTTTCCTACTGTACTGTGCCTCATAAAGCTAATTTAAATAGTAAGCTGGATCATTTCATTTTTCTTTCATTCATTCATCTGTTTTTACAAATATATCTGCTTCTCTCTTCTTTTCCCTTTCCTTTCCTTCCCTTCCCCTTCTTCCTCTTGACTCGTCATGCTGCATGCTGCTTTATGTGACTCATTATTTGATGTATTATTTTTTTTGTTCCTCACATGAGACTTTCCACAATTTTATCCTAGTTCCAAAGAAGAACTGGGTTGAAAAACTTAATTCATTCAGACTAAGCTGTATTTTGACCCCCCCGATTGAAGCTTTTTAAATTTACTGGTAGGGCAAGTAGTAAGATCATTGACAAGTACCCAATGTTCTTTTCAGGAAAAAAAAACATTTAGTACTACCATGTAGATAATAGAAACAGATGGAAGGACAGGAAACAGGTAAGGCATGCTAAGATTGCCCAGATAGCCTAGGAGTAGGAATGAAGGTACCAAATTGAAGAAAGTTGATTTAATATAAACAAAACAAATCTCATTATTTGGGAAAGACTATATCTGAGTGGCCCCAACACATATCCATCTGCTATCCAGATGCTAAATCTTCATGGACAATATGAAAAACTCCTTCTTCCAGCTGTTCATCTTTAAACCAGACTGGAACTTACCAAAAAAGGCACAGTCGAATAGAGGCATGCCCTATGCAAAATTGAACTGGTAGCTCAACAGTTGCCGTTGTTTGAATAATCGCCTTGCTTAGAGATATCAATAAATTACCTCATAAGAGGGAGGCTGAACACATTTTTAAAGACAAAACTGGTTTTTTCTCTACCTGGTTCCTCTGTGGGTATGTCATTATAAAGTACTAACAAGCACAATGAAAATTGAATAAATAAATAGACAGCTTCATAGATAGGGCTACTTTAAAATGTAGTTAAACAAAAAAAGTAAATACTGTACATAATAAATACCTTAATAAGTCTGCTTAATTCCAAGGGACAAAAGAAATATTGACTAATATTTCATCGGAATATAGATTAATTATATTATATTATTTATTTATAAGATACATATGCTGCTCAAATATTACCTAATACCATGGAAATCCTTGAAAGAAAAAGTCCATTATTCATTCATTTAAAAAAAATTGTATAAAACCCATCTTAAACACAACTCTGGGTGGCTTACAATAACAATAAATTCCCGTAACTCTAAAATCCCGTAACTCTAAAATCATAAACCATAAAACCCTAAATTATAAAACAAACACCTGGCATCTCAATCTTTTCTTTGGGATGTGCCACAATCAGCTCCAGATATCCTTATTCTATCTCAGTGCCTGGCTGAAAAGCCAGATCTTGGTGGTCTTCTGAAAGGCTAAAAGGCCCGGGGGCCTACCAGATCACCAGGCGGAGGATGTTCCATAAGGTAGAAACAGCCATGGAAATGGCACACTTCTGTGGTCCCATTATCCTATCTGAGGCAAGCTCCAAATCACGTCTACTCTACCTCATCTGGTAGGACAAACATATACTCTCTTGCAAAGGCGATCCTGCAACTAATCAAAACTGGACATACTCATTGCTTGATACAAATCCCTGAACATTATGTGGCTCTGTATTAACTTCACACATGATTCCTGATGGTTTTATGGTAGAATAGCTTTCTGCAAATATGGAAAGACTCGGCTCACAATCCCAAGGACTTACTGGTAGCAGTCATGCTGACTAAGAGTTGTAGGAAACAAATATACAATGGAGGGCCATCACTTCAAGAAAATTCAGCTAGGGCTATTGCCAAACCTGCAGAGGTTGTGGGAGACCAGAAATCATTTTTTTCTATTCTTTTCCCTGTAACCTACAAAGGAATTGTTCCAAAGCTAGCAGTTTAGAAGAAACATGTGAACCTTAACAGGAAAATTTTAAATTGGTTTTCAAAAGTCCCAAATGAAACTCATCATTCCCTTTTACATACCATTGGAGGTTCTGCTTGATCTCATCAAAACACAATAGCGCCCATTGCTTTCTAACCTCAGATTCTATTTAAAATTGATGGGAAAAGTTCTACATTCATTCTTGTTGGAAGACTAAATTAGACCTTGTTGCCAACAGCAGGGAGGTGACACATGGCTGGATCCAGGCGGTCGTGACCGCCTCCCTTCGGGAGGGGCACTTCCCCGCCGTACTCAAAACGGCGGTGGTGAGACCCCTCCTGAAGAAACCATCCTTGGATCCAGCCATTTTAAACAACTTTCGTCCTGTCTCCAACCTCCCCTTTATTGGGAAGGTTGTGGAGAAGGTGGTGGCCTTCCAGCTTCAACGGGCCTTGGAGGAAGCTAGTTATCTTGACCCCTTCCAGTCCGGCTTCAGACCTGGTTACAGCACAGAAACCGCTTTGGTCGCATTGACCGATGATCTCTGGAGGGCCAGAGATGGAGGCTATGCGTCCATCCTGGTTCTCCTTGACCTCTCAGCGGCTTTCGATACCATCGACCATGGTATCCTTCTGCGACGACTGCGGGAGGTGGGGGTGGGAGGCACTGTTTTGCAGTGGTTCTCCTCCTACCTCTCGGACAGGTCGCAGTCGGTGTTGGTCGGGGGGCAGAGATCGTCCCTGAGGCCCCTAACATGTGGGGTGCCGCAGGGTTCGGTCTTATCCCCCCTACTATTTAACATATACATGAAACCGCTGGGCGAGATCATTCGGAGGCACGGGATAAAATACCACCAATATGCGGACAATATGCAACTGTATCTGTCCGCCCCGTGCCAACTCAATGAAGCGGTGGACGTGATGAACCGGGGTCTTGAGGCCGTTAAGAACTGGATGAGTGCTAACAAACTGGTACTCAACCCGGACAAGACCGAGTGGCTGTTGTGTTTCCCTCCCAACAATTTGGCTAATGTTCCAACACTTAGGCTGGGGGGTCAAATTTTATACCCCTCAGATAGGGTCCGCAACTTAGGAGTCCTCCTGGATCCACAGCTGACTTTTGACCACCAGTTGTCAGCTGTGACCAGGGGGGCATTTGCCCAGGTTCGCCTGGTCCGCCAGTTGCGGCCCTACCTAAACCGGGAGGCTCTCGCAACAGTCACTCGAGCCCTTGTGATCTCTAGGCTGGAATACTGCAATGGGCTCTACATGGGGTTGCCCTTGAAGTGCATCCGGCGACTGCAGTTAGTCCAGAATGCAGCCGCGCGAGTGATAGTGGGCGCACCGCGGTTCGCCCACGTTACACCTATCCTCCGCGAGCTGCACTGGCTACCTGTCGGTCTCCGGGTGCGCTTCAGGGTACTGATGACCACCTTTAAAGCACTCCATGGTAGTGGATCTGGGTACTTGAGAGACCGCCTTCTGCCGATTACCTCCCTCCGACCGATTAGATCGCACAGACTGGGCCTCCTCCGAATCCCATCCGCCAGTCAATGTCGACTGGCGACTACACGGAGGAGAGCCTTTTCTGTTGCAGCTCCGACCCTGTGGAACGATCTCCCCGTCGAGATCCGCACCCTCACCACCATCCAGACCTTTCGCACAGCCCTCAAGACCTGGCTCTCCCATCAGGCCTGGGGATAGGTTCCCAATTTACCCGCCCGAGTATTGACTGTTGAATGAAAGTTGTGTTTTATTATTTTTCTTTTGTTCACATTTTGTTTGTTTTTTGATATTGCACCCCCTTCCCCGTGATTGTAAGCCGCCCTGAGTCCCCTCAGGGAAAAGGGCGGCCTATAAATCTTAATAAATGACTAAAAAATGACTAAATGACCTTATTAAACCCTCAGAAACAGTTTCCATAAGTCCCTCAATGTCTAAAAAAACATTAATGACTTCCATATTTTATCCTGAATATGCCAATAATTCACTTCCATTCTAAAGAAATGAGATCTGTAATTGCAGGACGATACTTCACTAATTGCAATCCAGGTATCTTCAGTTGCCAAATAAAGCTTACTAGAGCATGAACAAACCCAGAGGATTAGAGTGAATTAGAACTTTTTTGTTCACTGCTGTCATATCCTACCTTGATAGGCAGAAGCAATAATGGAGTAATGTAAATGTTGAGCGATTAAAAATGTGGAGCTGTAGGAAGTTCTCTTGGATTGTTCACTATAAATGTGACAGAAACAATTACCATTTTTACGACCATTGCACAACCACTTTGCTTATGTGCATGTGTTTTGTCTGAATTGAACTGATAGTGGTGCAGGAATAAAAGGAGGCATAGAAATGACTGAGGACAGATTTGCAATATTTGTGACATGGTGAGAGGATGGGTGGTTTTGTTTGTTCATTTGATAAAGAAACAGCAAAATTCAAGAACCTCTCTTCCTGAAGATTTTTAAAGATGATTTCAGCTGCTATATTACCAAAGCGGGGGTCATAAAACTGAATGATTTGATAATAACATCTCTGTACTTCCATCAGTTCATGTTGCTTTAATGGTTCACGAAACCTTGCAATTAAATTACCACAAGAATTGTTGACATATCTTGAGATCACCAACACATTCCCTAAATCTATCTTCTTTCTGTTTCTACCTGAGCCTATTTCCCCAATTTAACCGTTAACTATCTGAGTTGTCATATTAGTCTGTTGCAGGAAAACAACAGCAAAATTTTGTCACATCTTAAAGGCTAACAAATTGATTATGGCAGAAACATATAACAGACACTAGTTCATGGAACCTTCAGCTATAATAAATATGTCAGTCTTCAAACTGCCTGAAGGCTCATTGTTATTTTATTAATACTCTCTCTACCTCCCGGTATTTCCCATAATACTCACTATTTTATGGATGAGTCTTTACCATTGAAAACCTATAGTTCCTTTAAGGAAAAGCATCCACATGGTTTTTCAGTATTCTGAGCGTTATTCTGATTTTGTCGCTTCCCTTTGCCAAGTCTATAGAGTATATGGGATAATTTATAGAAACATTTTCTACAAGGATTTATGAGACATTTGTTTAATGAGCATATTTTAAAAATAAGCTAGAGATAAGTGAAGTGCATACACATTTGCATGAGATGTGAACTCTGCCTGAATTCTCAAACAGTTTAATAAGTCACTGTGGGACTATAATACTTTTATCTTTCATGTTATATGAAAAAACAAGGCTTGCATCCTTCAGATTCCCTGATGTATATGAATAGAGCACATATCTGACAATTTCTATATTGTACACTGGAGGGAAAAACTACAATTTGAGAATCAGTATGATATTGGGCGTTCTTACATTTTCCCCCTTTCAAAAATCTAAGTGGGAGTTTTATTATTTATTTATTACATTTTTAACCAGCTTTTATTATGATGCAAGTAACTGGTGGAGATACTTTACATTCCTTATTCTCCCACAACAACAACCCTGTGAGTAGGCGGTGCTGAGACAGTGACTGGCCCAAAGTCACCCAGCCTGCTTTTATGCCTAAGAGGGAACAAGAATTCACAGTTGCCTGGTTTCTAGGCCTGTACCTTCACAACAGTGGTGGGTTTCAAAATTCTTTAGAACCTCTTCTGTAGGTGTGGCCTGCTTTGTGGGAGTGGCTTGCCGGCCATGTGACTGGGTGGGCATGGCCAATGTAAAATGTGGTGAAACTCATTTAACAACGCTCTTGCTTAGCAACCAAAATGTTGGCTCAGAAACTCTGGCATTTGAAGCACACAAGTCTTAAAGCTGTCAAGTTACAAGACCTTTGCACCCCTAACCCTTTAGAGAAAAAAACCCTGGGGTGTTCAAACTTGACAGTTTTAAGATTTGTGGACTTCAACTCCCAAATTCCTCCTCTCGCTTTTCATCTTGATGATGTGAGGACGGGCGGGGGGAGGGAGCTGGAACCGGTTCTAAACTGCACTGTAGATTTGTGGAACCTCTTCTATAGAAGAGGTTAGAACTGGCAGGAACCCACCCCTGCTTCACAACTACGCTAAGGTGGCTATATAAAAATGATAGAATCCTAGCAGGTGTGATTTATGACTGCTTTCACACTTACGACTGTTGCAGCACCTCCAAGGTCATGTGATCAAAATCCAGGTCCTTGACAACTGGCATGTATTTATGACAGTTGTACTGTCCTGGGTTCATGTGATCATTATTTGTAACCTTCCCAGTTGCCTTTTGACAAGCAAAGTCAATGGGGGATTCATAGGGTGTGTCAAATTTTTCAACTTTCCATTTAGGAGTGTTCAAAATTTGTGACATGCCTTCGATATTGTAAAGATATTTTGGTTACTTTAATATAATTTAGATGTGCTTGGTAAGTAACCATATAAATAGCATATCTTTTCAACCTTTTTTTTGGAGGAAGCCGATTCACTTAATAACCCTATGATTCCCTTAACGACTACAGTAACAACTGCGTCAAAGGTTGTAAAATTGGTCACAACTCATTTAACAACTGTCTTGCTTAGCAATGGAAATGTTGGGATCCATTGTGGTTGTAAGTTGAGGACTTCCTGTATTTGATTTACGGTAGTCTTTGGAGATCTGAAATGGCTTCCTGCTCTCTGAGACATTCAACTCAAAGGAGCACCCAAGAGCTGTAAAATGTTCACAGGTTCTTGAAATCAGAAAACTCTCTGCTGACATATCTTGCAGGTGCAATGAAACATTACTTGGAATGTTGCCTAAGTAGTGTTTAAACTTAGAAGAGTAGAATGAAATAGTGGAAGGGAACTATATAAGGTTCTGGTGTAGACCTTCCAGTGACAAAAACTTCTGTGTCTCAAAATCTTCATTTTTAAGCAGCCGAGTTCTATGGTGCTTAATCCATATGTCACCAGGAAGAAGTCAGCTTGTTGTGCTTCCCAAGGCCCTATCCAAATTCTGTGGTTACATTTCCCAAACTTGGCAGCGTCCTTTCTTAACATTTTGAGGCAGGAAAATACATGTTTATAATGGGACTCCTCAAACTCCCTTGACTTAACAGGCAAACGGAGCAAGGGAAATCCTGAAACATGAACTTGTTTTATCATGAAGCACTGTAGTAAGTTAGCACCAACCCTCTACAAGTAAAATGAGATATTTTAGGAAATATTAAAAGGGCAGAATATTTCCCCTAAAAGGGAGGCAGAAACTCAGCCCACCCACCCCCACCTTTGTCAATGGGCCATTAAGGCATGGGTCAGTCTATTCTACATAACAAAGATCTACCTCCTTCAGGCAGAGCCATAATAGGAATCCCAAAGTCTTTTCATTATATCATCACCCAGCAAGAGTCAACCAAGCTTGGGCCTCAGGACAGCCTACAGAGTCGCTCCTGCATTGCCTCATGGGAGTCTGACAACCAATCAGAATACAAGTTCAAATTCAAAAGCCCAGAGAGGGCATAAAACCGAGGCACTCTCAGAATCTCTTCCCTTTTTTGCCCAGCATCTCAAGCCATGTGATCCTGTTCATCAATAAACCTTCTTTCCAAGCAACTTCCATGAATCCAGTGTCTTTCCCCACACTTGGAACTGAACTCAGAGGGATAATTCTTCCAACAGCCCAATGCAGCCTTTTTTGCTCAACGTAATAATTATGGCCCTAGGATTAAAAGGTTTGTGCAATAGCGCTGTAGGATAATGGAATACTGTACAGCCTGCAGTATATTTATTAAGAAATAAATCCCACTCAGTTCAATCAGATTTATTCCCCATTAAGTCTATATCACACTCCTGCCAAAGTCTATGAGCACCACTGCTTTTACTTTCTTGCATTAAACAAATGTCTTCTCAGCTTAAGCATGGTAGCTCAAAGCTTAATAGCAAATGTGATTTTTTTTTAAAAAAAGAGAAAATTTTAAAAGAAAGAAAGAAAAGAAAGACCAAAAGCGGTCATCACAGTGCCGCATATCAAACCAGCCATTTGATTCAGGAGAGAAGAAAACCTACTTTGCATTTTTATAAATGCATGTAATTTATTTTAATTTGTGGACCTGAAATTTCTTTTAGTGGGGATCATTGATTCAGATCACAAATCCACCATTCTTATAAAAACAAGCACATCTTCAATTGTTTCAAATTCAATTTCATGCAGCATGAAATTGTCTTGTCTCCAATTACCATCCAATTGTGAAGTGTCAATCATTCCGAGTTATCATTTTGGGCGGTAGTTTTCATATGTCATCCAAGCTCATCATATAGAACAGCAGCCTTAATAAGTGTCATCGTCTGCTTTTATGATTTATGGTGGTGAAACAGATATATCAGCTTAGTAGAAGTATAACTGGTCCATATAGTATCTTGCAATGTGACAGTATTTAGCGTGGTTTTTTTTTTTGAAAATACAGTAAAGATAGGGCATAGATTTTCTTTTGCTAAGGACAACACATAAATGAACATATCCTAGACACCCTGTGTTATTATTAAATTATTAATGTTATATTAATTAAAGTAATATTTAATTATTAATGCAACAGGGAGTGTTTCATTAAAGAAAGGTCATGTCTGCTTAATGGGATTCTTTTTTTGCTTTGATGTGTGAAAAATATACAACTTCAGTCTCATTTTTTTGAAAAGAGCAATACTTCAGATAAAATAAAAAGCATGTAAGTAGATGAAATTTGACAAACCCAGTAATTACTAACAGCATCCTATGTAGAAAATTCACAATGAGAAACAAAATAGTATTCTCTCAGAGCTTCACAGGAGTAGCAACAGTCTGCTGGAGAATCATTTGTTTTTTATTCCTCTAGGCACAGCTGAATACAAAGAGAGGGGAGGGTTACATTTTGGTGGTGGTGTTACATTTGCTTACATTTGATTCCCACTTTTTGCCTGCCAGTCAGAGGATGATGGCTTCCACTTGGCTGAGTGACATGCCCTTGATTTCAGTGAACTTTGGCTCTAGATCAGTGATGGTGAACCTTTTTGGCACAAGAGTCCCCAAATCGGAATGCATGCGCATGCAGCACCCGTCACCTGGTCTTCTGGTTTCCGGCACACACATGCACGCCAGCCAGCTTGTTTTCACATGTCCTGGAGTGCCAAAAACTCAAAGACCAGGTTGCCGGTGCACATGTGTGTGCATGCTTGCTGGCCAGCTGGTCTTTGGGTTTCCGGCACATGGGAAGACCAGCTGGCCAGCGTGCATGTGCACTCCAAAACCAGAAAAGCAGCTGGGCATGGTGTGCATGCCTGTGCCATAGGTTCACCATCAGGGTTCTAGATGGTCCCAGAAGTGTCAGTTCTGCCCTTGGGTGAGCATAGCTAATATTACCATAGTTGTGGTATGTGCAGTTCAGGGGTGGGTTCCTGCCAGTTCTAACCTCTTCTATAGAAGTGGTTCCACAAATCTACAGTGCCGTTTAGAACCGGTTCCAGCTCCCTCCCCCACCCGTCTGCACATCATCAAGATGAAGAGCGAGAGGAGGAATTCTGGGAGTTGAACTCCACAAGTCTTAAAGCTGTCAAGTATGAACACCCCTGGGTTTTTTTCCCTAAAGGGTAGGGCTGCAAAGGTCTTGTAACTTGACAGCTTTAAGACTTGCGTGTTTCAAATGCCAGTTTCTGAGCCAACATTTTGGTGCTAAGCAAAAGCGTTGTTAAGTGAGTTTCACCACATTTTACAAGTTGGCCAAGTCCACCCAGTCACAAGGCTGGCAAGCCACTCCCAGAAAGCAGGCCACACCTACAGAAGAGGTTCTAAAAAATTTTGAAACCTACCACTGGTGCAGTTCAATAAATGCAATGGATGGGTTTCTTATGGACTTTTATTTTTTCTTCTCTCTTCTTTAACGTTCTTTGCTGTTCGTTTGTGGATCTAAGGTACAACTGTGTGGGTAAGAGTCAAAAGCAATATTATGGGGGCAATATTCCATGTTGTGCGTGCAGGTTTTCACTAGCCATTAAGCTTGGCCAATGTTATCTATGCTCCAGAATTGCTGTTGCTATCGCAAACAAAATTCTTTGGCTGCATGATATCTGAAACTTTAAATAATAAAAATATAAAGAAACAATAAAAATAGAGTGCATTTAATAAATCTCTAAATCATAGACGTTAGACATATGAATTCTCAGTGGTCTTCAGAAGGAATATTCTATTCATTAATCATAAAAATTCATCCTGTTTATTCAAAGAGACTACAACGATCATCCAAGCTTCAAATGATCATCTTTATCCACCAATGCCCAATCTCCATTCATTGATGCCAGAGTCTGTATCTGGTTCTTTGTGGAATAAATACAAGGGTGATTGATAAAAATAACCTCCAATAAAATGTTTCCTTGAGTAAGGTTTTAGCCAGCCATGCATTCAGTTCTAAGGAGTTTCTATTCTATTCTTTTCTATCCAGCCCATTTTCTGTTTCCAACCCATAGTTGGTTTGTGATGTCCACAAAGCATGTCCATTCCTTGTTTCTTTCTGTTAGGTTCTGTACCTCAGCTTTTGGGCAATGTTATAGTTAGAGATTGCAGTATATTTCCAAGTCTGCTGACATCATCCTGGCTTGACTCCATAACTCAATAGTAACATAACTTTTCTATTAGAGGCAGTAATTCAAAAACAGAAAAACTTAAATATTCCCTATTAGCAGAAATACATTGCAATCTGCATCAATGACTCTCAGTCTTTCAATCCAATTCTCAGTCTTTCAATCCATCCCATACCTAAACTACGGTTCTTAGATAGCAATGCTCCAATGAGCATTCTGTTTACAGAATGCACATCTGTAATTTCACTCTGCAATCTTGCACTAATATGAATGTCTGCACATGCTCTTTCTAAATACCAACAATATGCACTATTCAAAGAACTCTTCAGGTTCCCCTCAGCGAGCTCAGACTTGGCTGAGGCTCCTCAGGAATTTGACATGGCACAAGCAGGAATTAATCTTGGTTGTAATACTGGAACTCAGACCATGTTTAACAGTTGATTGCCCCTGAAAAAGGCTTTACAAGCTATATTAGCTTCTGCACACTGTGCTTCTTTGCTCTTTTGTGCCTTAGAAATTGGTTCCCTAAATCCCTTATTTTTATTTATTCATTCCATTTCTAGATCTGCCCAACTCAACTAACTGATTATTTCCTAAGATACATTTCATTTTCTTTCTTTCTTTTTTTTTTTGGCCCTGTCTTTACTTCTCTTCACATTTCAGCATGACTTCCAATACCTCATGGAAGACTTTGCTCTTTTTTAATGGCTTGCTCTAACCCAATAAACACAGAAATCACTAAAGCAAGGTCTTTCTCACTTACAAAAGGCTGACTCTCACATCTCCTAATTGCATCAGTGCCCCGGTAACCATTTTTATATGACAAGTCCTTCAAGAGCATGTGAAGAACTGCAGTCAAAACTTCTGCAGAGATAGCTGCCCTTATAATACTAAACCTGCACAGTTTTCTGTCCACTCAGGGACTAGAGAATAGCAACTTTATGCGGCCATCTAACTTTACCATGAGCTGGAAACCTTTTGTGTTTACCTCTATCCTTTCTGAATTATGGGCCCCATTTCCTTTCTGCTTCTGATGTGGTGGTTTTAAATATTCTCTAGCTTTCCCAAGAGATTTGAAATTGTTGATTCCCTGCTTCCATTTGCTTTTGACTAATACCTGCATGTCTGAAAAAGCTCTTTTTCCTTTTCATGTACTTTGACAGATGAAACTTCAAAACAAACCCCAAATCATAATTACAGAGTTAAAAATAAAAACAAAATAAAAGAGGAAGTAAAAATATAAATGTGTGTATGCATTTACAGATAATTACGTGTATATGTGGTCTGAAGGAAAAAAATAAAAAACATTTAAAAGTCATATTCAATATTACTATCCAGAGTGGCATTTGTCTAGATCTGTCAATTAAGAATAGTAGTCACCAGATTTCAATAAATTTATCATTCCATGTAAATTTTCTTGTTATATTAATTTTTCAGTCAAAACAATTCCCTACATCTTTCAAAGCTGTTGATTCAATGTAATATAGGTAGTCCTCGAATTATAACTGTTTGCTTAGTGACAGTTCCAAATTACAATGGAAAAGTTTTGAAGTTCTGACTTCTGCCCCCCACCCCCTTCCAATGTCACATGAAGGCATTTTGGCAACTGTTCAGCATTTATGGCTATTTGTAGTATCCAAGGTCATATGATTATAATTTATGACATTTTTGCTGGGGTTCAATTATGATTGTAACTTGAGGACTACCTATATATTGAGTTTGCTTCCTGCATTTTGCAAATGCAAACCTAATAGCTCAATTGGATCAATTTTGTGTGTATATTTTATGAAATAACTAACCTCAGTGAAAGTTAAGTTGGCCAGTGTTGTGAATGTACAGGCTGCAAATTCTGACATTTGCTGTTGGTCATTCTAAAGCCAGATTGTCTGCATCTATGAATGAAGCATAGCCCTTACCTATATACTGAGTCAGATTCTTCCAGCCTCTTCTTTTTCTTGAGGTAAAAAGCATTCTGTTCTTTTAAGAAGAAGATATAACTGAACTGGGAAAAAACAATCTGTCCAATTAGACTCTCCCATTGGGAGAATCACTTAGGCTCTTCTCATGGTGAAAGATCCATATTACAAGGAAATGGTGAAATTGATTGCCATGATTAGAGATAATCATTTAATTAAATTTCTTGTGACTTGGAGACCGCGCATAGATTTCTTATAGGACAAAGAGAAAAATCAATTTTTGACTTTGGGTTTTGAGGATAAGATTTGATTTAACAAGATAAATATTGTGGACATTATATGATTATTTATAATATACAACATATTATATCTTACATTGACATTATGACAAGAATACATTATGAATATTGTTTTTCTAGAATGTGGTATTTTAAATACTGGTACTATTCATTTAAATTTAGAGATTGTTGTATTATATTATTGTCTCTGTACTGGAAAAGTCAGAGGCAATTATTGTTATATATCTATTTGATGTATTTTTTTTGTTTACTTTTTAACTTGGTTAGTTCACTTTAGTAGCCATGGTGGCACAGTGGTTAGAATGCAGTATTGCAGGCTAATTCTGTTGATTGCCTGGAATTCAATTCTGACCGGCTCAAGGTTGACTCAGACTTCCATTCTTCCAAGGTCAGTAAAATGAGGGCTCAGATTGTTGGGGGTAATATGCTGACATTTGTAATCTTCTTAGAGAGTGCTGTATAGAGTGGTGTATAAATCTAAGTGCTATTGCTATTGTCCTATTATTCCCTTTCCATTTTGTCTGATTTGGAAATTTAATAAATATATTTTAAAATAATCATTTCTTTAAAAAAGGAAGAGTGATCTACAAAGTTGCAGAGCCGCAACTACATATTTTTCCAACAAGCCCTCCATTATTAAACTGAACCTAGACCAGTAAAGCAAGAACAGTGAAGTAAGAATGATTAGTCATGGAAAAAACTATATGAATGCCTCAGCCCTCATTTCTACAGCTGTAATGTATTTACTTTAATGCATTCAATAAACTCAGCGATTTCAATTAAAAACCATCTAAAAACAGACTTCTGGTAGCTTCAGGAATTACTGACTCACAGAACACTTTGTAGCCCAAGAACACATTTAGAGGGTAATGATTTAATTGATAGTTGAGTATGCAGGCAAAATCTACATACACATTCTTCATTTGCTTAATTATATCTTGTCAGCAGGACTTGCAAGCTCTTATTAATTGGGCTTCAGACTGTAATTGTACAACTGATGGCATTTTAGGCGATGTGCAAAGTCGGCCCATGCTGGTTGCCCTAGAATGTACATACAAATGCAAAAATGTGTTGCTTAAAAAAAAAATTCCAAGCATTTAAGTCATAGGAAAGGAAAAACATATTGTCCGTAAGCAGCTCAAGGCACTCCAGAGTTTTCATCACCAACATTCAGAACCTCAGAATTCAAAAGGATCCAAGTTTTTAAATCCTCTTTCACCCCCCTGAATAATTAAAAAAAAATTATAAGCCCTCAGTTTATCTTTAACACCTAAAGAAGTTTTTTTTTTAAAAAATGCCCTTCATGAAAAGATGTCATGGCTCTGTCCCATAGTCCCTGATCGTCAAATATTATTAAAGAGGACAGAGTAGTTCAGAACCAGATTTAGAACAGTCATGGGCCTTCTTCCATGTGGAACATTTAGCTAGGAAATGATAGGCTTCTAGATCGGGGTCATCAACCTTTCAGTCCTCAGGGACTACTAAATTCATAATTTTAAATCCCACGGACCATTAATATGATCTGCCTAATGACCAGCTGGGTGGGGCGTGGCTATGCGGTCATGTGACTGGGTGAGTATGGCCAGCTTGATGTCACTCATATTGAGAGACGCCTCGCCGGCCTCTACTTGCCCTTCCTCACCTGCCTGCCCAGGCTCCTAAGGGCCCCAACAGGAAGCAGTTGTTGGAGCTTAGCAGCCACTATGAGAAAAGTTGGCAAAACAGTGGGCTCAGTTCAAATTGGATCTGACTGAGAAGGAGGCTCAGCAGAAGCACCTCATTGAGGACAACGAGCAGAGGCTTTCCAAGCAGAGGGAAGACCTGAGGGATACAAGGCCAGGTACCGGCGCCTGGAGGCTCAGTGGGCTGAGATAGTCAGCCAATTCCAGGGCATGATGCAGTCCCAGTGGAACAAGGCCCTCCAGCTCTTCACCACCAGTGGCCCTTCCTTCCAGCCTTCACCCAAAGCTCTGCACTAGGAGGCTGAAGCAGACCCCAAGTCAGAATTTCTGCCCCCCCTCCACACAAAAAGACCCAGAAGGGGGAGACTCTCTGCAGCAACACAAATGTTCATTGCAAATGTACCCAGCCCAGGCGGCATAGTTTGAGGACCCCTGATTTAGTGCAGTATAAAAAATGCAAATACTTTTTCTGCGGACCACCAAAATTTTCTCATGGACCACCAGTTGGTGACCGCTGTTTTAGATTACATGGTGAGATCTGAGTCTGCTCAGGGCCACTGGTGGTAATGTTCCTTCAGTTGAGAGCTGCAGACTTTTGGGTGTGAATCCTAACAAGAACCCCCCACTATTGAAGTTCCATTAGGAGATAGATAGATAGAAAATGAAGTTATTAGTTTTAATTACACAGCACATTCAATTATCTAACACAAGTAATTGTTAGAATTTCTCAGCACTGTTCTCTAAATATAGCAAAAAAAGGTGCATTTTTGCTTGGTGACTGTGGCAATAGATTGCTTAGCAAATTGTCAGTCCAAATTGTGGCCAGCAAGTTGGTCATTAAATGATCATTCATTCTTGGGTTATATTCAGAACTATCAAATGTCCTAGATCCCCAGCACTATCCAAGAAAAAGGTTATTATAAAACAGTGCATTCAAGGCATTGTCATCTGTCAGTACCATAATTGATTTCAGATGTAACCAGAAAGTCCATGAGAACGTGTGTGCCTTCATTCTCCCAATCTGAAATAAATAATCCAGCAAGATAACCAATTTAATTAAATATCTTGGACAAAACCTCAGTTGAAATGGATCCAGAAATCAGTATTATTCAGATGTGTTTTAAACCTTCTTAATAATCTCTTCTAGAAATTGAATACAGATCTTGGTTAGCAACTCCAATTGGGATGGACAACTCCGTTGTTAAGTGAAACAGTCACGAAGTAAAACTGCAACTGTGCTTACAATCTTTCTTTAGCTTTTCTTTGCTTTACAGACCTAAGTAAACCGTGCTTATGATCTTTCTTTAGTTTTTCTTTATTTTATCATAACATCAATGGAAGAATTTGTCACAAAGTTTCTTTTTCATCTCCGTCACAACTGTGGTCACTGTCTGAGATAAGTCCTAAATGTGGACTACCTACATTTGATCCTCTTCAATAATCGAAAAAATCTTCTGTGTCATGCAAGAGTTCTTCAGTTAATATCTGATTATTGTCTTCCTTCAAGAGGCACTGGTACATTTCTCCCATGAAAAGACACTTATAAACTTTTCATGGACATTTGGCAGTAATGGTTATCAGCTTCACAGTGGCAGGCACAACTGAGTAATCAGAGCCCTGGCCCTTCTTAAATGCAAGCAATGCATTCAACAAAGGTAGAGGTTTGATTGCCTGATTATGTCTATCATCTTAAAGCTGGTAACCATTATTTTGTCCATCCCTGTGCTTTCCTAAATAAAGGATGTTAATCCTGTCCTTGCCAGTTTAATCAACCAGCAGGGGAAAGTATTGGATAAGCAGAGAGGGCCCCTCCTTTCTCTAAGTAACCTTGTAATCTACAAGCTGAATGGTATCCAAACTAATGGATTAGTATCTTTTTCTAGATGTGTATGACAGTTCTCCATCGCTGACTTAGAATCCTCAAAAATATGCATTTAAGTTGTACTTAACAGGTGGTACATGCCCCGAATCACATTTTGCTCTTCAAATTTGGATTTCTACAGACTTCTGCAATACATAACTGATAAATCCTATTAACCCTAAAGACACAAATGCCTTCTATAGCCAGGATGTCTTTCTAATCTGTAATTTGACTATTGGATAGAAGAAAAGCACAGAGGCTAGATATTGAACAGCTTATATAAAACTTACACTAAGTGTCTATGGAGAGTCACAGTCATCCAGGTTATGGATGTCCCAAAGGTGTTTTTTCAAGAGGAAACTGGACTTTCTTGTTTGTTTTTGAAGACGTTTCACTTCTCATCCGTCAATATAATTTACTTGGACTTCAGTAAGGCATTTGATAAAGTACACCATAAAGTAGAAAAATGTGGGTTAGACAGCATCACCATGAGATGGATTCGTAACTGGCTGACCAACCACACTCAACTTGTAGTCCTCAATGGAACTACAGTGGAGTACCCCAAGGCTCTGTTTTAAGCCCGGGTCATCATCTTCATCAATGATTTGGATGAGGAGATAAATGGAGAACGTATCAAATTTGCAGATGATACCAAGCTGGCAGGAATAGCCAACACTCCAGAAGATAGGCTTAAGATATTCCCTTTGTTGGGAAGGTTGTTGAGAAGGTGGTGGCCTCCCAGCTTCAGCCGTCCTTGGAGGAAGCCAGTTACCTTGACCCATTCCAGTCCGGCTTCAGACCTGGTTACAGCACAGAAACCGCTTTGGTCGCATTGACCGATGATCTCTGGAGAGCCAGAGATGGAGGCCATGCCTCCATCCTAGTTCTCCTTGACCTCTCGGCGGCTTTCGATACCATCGACCATGGTATCCTTCTGTGACGACTGCGGGAGGTGGGGGTGGGAGGCACTGTTTTGCAGTGGTTCTCCTCCTACCTCTCGGACAGGTCGCAGTCGGTGTTAATTGGGGGACAGAGATCGACCCCTAGGCCCCTAACATATGGGGTGCCGCAGGGTTCGGTCTTGTCCCCCCTATTATTTAACATCTACATGAAACCGCTGGGCAAGATCATTCGGAGGCACGGAATAAGATACCACCAATACGCGGACGATACCCAGTTGTATCTGTCCGCCCCGTGCCAACTCAATGAAGCGGTGGACGTGATGAACCGGGGTCTCGAAGCCGTTAGAGACTGGATGAGGGCTAACAAGCTTGTACTCAACCCGGAGAAGACCGAGTGGCTGTTGTGTTTCCCTCCCAATAATTTGGCTAGTGTTCCATCACTCAGGCTGGGGGGCCAAATATTATACCCCTCAGACAGGGTCCGCAACTTGGGAGTCCTCCTGGACCCACAGCTGACCTTCGACCACCATCTGTCGGCTGTGACCAGGGGGGCATTTGCCCAGGTTCGCCTGGTGCGCCAGTTGCGACCCTACCTGAACCCGGGAGGCTCTCACAACAGTCACTCGCGCCCTTGTGACCTCTAGGCTGGAATACTGCAATGTGCTCTACATGGGGCTGCCCTTGAAGAGCATCCGGCGACTTCAGCTAGTCCAGAATGCGGCCGC
Organism: Thamnophis elegans; assembly: GCF_009769535.1. Lineage (NCBI taxonomy): Eukaryota > Metazoa > Chordata > Lepidosauria > Squamata > Natricidae > Thamnophis > Thamnophis elegans. The sequence goes on from NC_045541.1 coordinate 89,623,285, forward strand.
GCGAGCGATTGTGGGTGCACCTCGGTTTGCCCACATAACACCTATCCTCCGCGAGCTGCGCTGGCTACCTGTTGATCTCCGGGTGCGCTTCAAGGTGCTACTTACCACCCATAAAGCCCTCCATGGTAGTGGATCTGGGTACTTGAGAGACCGCCTCCTGCCAATTACCTCCTCACGACCTATTAGATCACACATATTAGGCCTCCTCGGAGTTCCATCTGCCAGTCAGTGCCGACTGGCAACCACGCGGAGGAGAGCCTTTTCAGTAGTAGCTCCGACCCTTTGGAACGATCTCCCTGCCAAAAAAGCCAACACAGTTCTAGACTGCATAAACAGAGGGATAGAATCAAGATCACATGAAGTGTTAATACCACCTTATAATGCCTTGGTAGGGCCACACTTGGAATACTGCATTCAGTTTTGGTCGCCACAATGTAAAAAAGAGACTCTAGAAAGAGTGCAGTGAAAAGCAACAGAGATGATTAGGGGTCTGGAGGCTAAAACATATGAAGAACAGTTGCAGGAACTGGGTATGTCTAATTTAATGAAAAGAAGGACTAGTGGAGACATGATAGCAGTGTTCCAATATCTCAGGGGCTGCCACAAAGAAGAAGGAGTCAAACTATTCTCCAAGGCACCTGAGGGTAGAACAAGAAGCAATGGGTGGAAACTAATCAAGGAGAGAAGCAACTTAGAACTGAGGAGAAATTTCCTGACAGAACAATTAATCAGTGGAATAACTTGCCTTCAGAAGTTGTGAATGTTCCAACACTGGAAGTTTTTAAGAAGAGATTGGATAACCATTTGTCTGAAATGGTATAGGGTTTCCTGTCTAGGCAGGGGGTTGGACTAGAAGACCTTCAAGGTCCCTTCCAACTCTGTTATTCTATTCTATTCTATTCTATTCATCCAAGAAATTTCTTCAACTCTGGACTGGATGGTGGGGAATGGAAGGATTTATATTCTCTGTAGACAGAAAGAATGCAAATGACTAGCTTGTCTGCAAGGAATATAAATCCTTCCATTTCCCACCATCCAGTCAGAGCTAAAGAAACTTCTTGGATGAAAAGCAAAATATCTTCAAAGAGAAACAAGAAAGTCCAGTTGCCTCTTGAAAAAATCCACTATATGTAAAATCATTTGACCTTGATTTCATCTTTTGAAACCAGTGGAAGTTTCTTAGATCTATAAACACATTCTAGTCGCAAAATATTAGAAGTTTCCAACTTTTATCATTTAAATTGAAGTCTGTGACCTTCTCAGTGACTCTTTCAATGAAACAGAGGTTTGTGGTTTAATTAAATTGAAAATGGCAAACGCTTCTATATATAGTCTCTAGATTATAGATCACTATGTTAAAAGGGCAAATCAGGAGAAAGACAGAGACCAAAGAGATTCTAAATATTTCCTGAAATTCTATTTTTTCCTTCACTAAGCTATGGACAAAATAGTTTGACATGCATTTCTTGCATAACATGAAGTAAGAAGCCAAACACAGCTATAATTAATATTTTACAAGTTGCTTGATCATCTTATTTTTGCATTCTTGGGAAGATGAAAAAACAAACAGATAAATACCTTATTAGAGATTTTTTAGTAGATGGACATTGCATTTAGTTTGATGGAACTACAATATTCATATAATTGATTAGCTGCACTCAGTGCACTGGTTCACTATGCTGGAGTATTGGATGGCTAACCAAGATAGGAGACCTGGTTTCTACTTTGCTTCTGTGGCCATAGAAGAGGATTGATAAACCTCTAGTGCTGGACTATAGGGCCTATATCCCTCACTATTGGCCATGTTAAAAGAGCATATAGAAATCTGTTTTAAAATTTCCATAGGGTCATGTTACTTTCCCCTGAGAGGGAACAATGTCCATTGTTCTACCACAGCTTACCTTGCTGTGAAATGGGAAGGAGAAACTTCAGGTCTGTTGGCTGGATATGGTCAAAACCGTTATAAGTTGATAAGGTGATGAAAGCTTTGTTTCTTTTGTGCAATGCACATGAAAATGGGCAACGTTTATGTCAACCCACTCTGGCCATCTTGATATTATGACAATACCCATAGACACTTCTGAGAAACCTATACCGTACAGTGCAATAAATTTACAGACATTTCTGAATTTCTGTCTTCACTTTGTCATTATGGGAGTACTGAGTGTAGATTAATGAAAGAAAAAGAATTTGAACAATCACAGAATCAGGCTGCAGCATAACACAATTGTCAAAAGTGAAGGGGGTCTGAACATTTTCTGCATGCATTACATGTGCAATTTCAGATTAGTAAAAAATGTCATTTTGTTTCTGAATTTTCTCAAAAAAGCATAACCTTACGCCATGTTAACAAGAGGACAAGGAATTTTCACCTGGAGTGCTTTGTCATCTGTAGCCTTGAAAGCCTCTCCCATTTTTTCCGTGTCAGTCTTTTTTTAAATTTTTATTTATTTATAAACATGCAAAACACACACACACACAACTTAGACGCACACAACATTTACACAATACGATATGAACAAGAACTTCCTGTTCATTCTAATAGCAATTGCCAATCAATATCGTTCTCCTTATATTATTTCCCCTTCTAGTATATTTGATTTGCATTCTTAACCCTCTTATTTTACTCATCTGTCTGCTATGTTGGCTGATCACGACTTGTAAATTTAAATCTCTTGGATGCATATATATGTGTTCATTCTCATTAACTACTTTTTTTGGGCTTTATTGGCTTCCTTCCTTCATTTATTTATTTATTAGACACATTTATATGCCGCCCAATTCCAAAGGACTCCGGGCGGCTTACAAAAATAAAGAGAAAAAACACATTGATCCTTGTTTCTTTCCTCCATCCACCTATATCATTTATCCCATATCTGGTAGTATTCTGCTTCTTCTTTTCCCTGGATTTCTTTTGTTAATTTATCCATTTCGGCACAGTCCATCACCTTTCTTATTATTTCATCTTCGCTTGGAATTAATTTGTTTTTCCATTTTTGAGCAAAGGTAATCCTCGCTGGCGTAATTATATGTAAAAGTAAATACTGGATTTCTTTTTTATATTTTGCAATCATTATTCCCAATAAAAAAAAAATTGGGTTTCCAATCTATTTTGACTCCTGTTATTGCCTCAAGCCAATTTTTGATCCTTTTCCAAAATTTTTTAGCCTTCTCACAAGTCCACCGTAAGTGGTAATATGTTCCGTGTATTGATTCACATTTCCAACATTTTGGGGAGGTATTTGCTGAGATTTTAGCTAACCCTGTTGGTGCCAGGTGCCATCTATAAAATGTTTTGTACTGGTTTTCCTTGTATGCAACTAATAGTGTCATTTTAAAGTTTGTTCCCCAAATTTTTCCCCATTTGTCTAATTCAATATTATAGCCATTTACCCCATATCTTGTAGAATTCTGATTCTTCTTTTCCCTGGATTTCTTTAGTTAGTTTATCCATTTCAGCACAATCCATAACCTTTCTTATTATTTCATCTTCGCTTGGAATTAATTTGTTTTTCCATTTCTGGGCAAAGGCAATCCTTGCCGGCGTAATTATATGTAAAAGTAAATACTGGATTTCTTTTTTATATTTTGCAATCATTATTCCTAATAAAAAAAAAAATGGGTTTCCAATCTATTTTGACTCCTGTTATTGCCTCAAGCCAATTTTTGATCCTTTTCCAAAAATTTTTAGCCTTCTCACAAGTCCACCGTAAGTGGTAATATGTTCCGTGTATTGATTCACATTTCCAACATTTTGGGGAGGTATTTGCTGAGATTTTAGCTAACCTTGTTGGTGCCAGGTGCCACCTGTAAAACATTTTATACTGGTTTTCCTTATATGCAACTATGTCATTTTTAAGTTTGTTCTCCACAATTTTTCCCATTTGTCTAATTCAATATTATAGCCAAAGTTCTGCGCCCATTTTATCATTTGTTCTTTCACGATTTCTTCTTCCAGTTTATACTTCAGGAGAAATATATTCTCCCTATAATCTTTCTATCTGAGCTTTGAATTATCCAATTCGTGTGGTTCCATTTCAATGCCATATAATTTAGTATCATTATTGTGTTAAGTTTTGATTTGCAAGTAGGTTAGCCAGACAGCTTTCATGTTTTGTTCTGCCAAATCTTCAATTGTTTTTAAATTTCCATGTCCGCTAATTAAGTCTCTGTATCTTAGCATTTTGTCTATATCTATAAAATTTGGATGGATCATCCTTTCAGTTGGGGATAGCCAGTTCAGGATTTTCACATAATGGATTTTTTTTTTAAATTTTGAGCCAGTTTTTCAATAGCACTTTTCTAATTAGATGTTTTTGAAAGTATTTGTGTGTTTTATTTTTATCATCCCATAGGAATGTATGCCAACCTGCTTGCCAATCATGGCCTTCTAAGGTCAGAATTCTTTTATTCTTTAGCTCTATCCAATCCTTCACCCATGTTATTGTTACTGCTAATGTATATAATTCCTAATTTGGTAATGCTAAACCTCCCCTCTCCTTGCTGTCTTGCATTGACTTTAGTTTGAGCCTCACTTTTCGTCCTTGCCAGATGAACCTAGCAGTTATTTTGTTTAATTCTTGAAAGAAAGTTTTACATGGATTGATAGGTGTGGCTTGCAACAAAAATAAAATTCTTGGCAAAATATTCATTTTAATTGTGGCTATGCGTCCCATTAGTGATAACTGAGTATTTTTCCAGCTTTCTAAATCTTTCTTTATTTGTGTCACTAGTTTATTGTAATTATCATCTTTAATTGTAGAACATTTTGCCGACACCGAGATCCACAAGTATTTCACTTTCTTAATTATTTGCATTTGGTTGCTAATTCCAGTTCCTCTTCTTGCTTTTTTGTCATATTCTTGGTTATCATTTTTGTTTTGCTTTTATTGATTTTTAATCCTGCCACTTCGCCATATTCTAATTTTTGAATTAATTTCAGACTGGATTCTAATGGATCTTCTAGAACAAACACTAAGTAATCGGCATAGGCCTGGATCTTAGATTCTTCATTTTTGAGTCTTAAACCTTTTATTTCCTGGTCCTTCCTAATTTCATTTAATAATGTTTCCAGAGTTAATATAAACAGCAAAGGAGAGAGGGAGCATCCCTGTCTAACTCCCTTTTTTATTTCAATCTTCTCTGTTAGTTCTCTGTTCATCAGAACTTTGGCTGTCTGAAACTTATAAAGTTTTTCTATCATTTTTGTAAATTTGTCTCTGAATTTCATTCTATCTAATTGTGTTATTATAAATTTCCAAATTACACTATCAAATGCTTTTTGTGCGTCAAGGAAAACCAGTACCATTTGCTTTCCTGGATGTGCCTCAAAATATTCTATTATGTCTAGGATGATTCTTCCTGTTAGTCTTAACAAAGCCTGATATTTTGCTTAAACAGGATGAGTATTCTTTGCTGATTTTCATATTCTTAGTATTTTTAGTACCTCTTCCTATAATTGGGAAGTCTAAATGGAAGAAACTCAGTAAAGCATCTGATGTTCCAGTTGTCTATCATCTATCTCTTTGGTCCACTCCTGAGAGAAAACTTATATTTCTAAGAGGAAAATCCAAAATTCCCTTCGGATATTGTTACTATTATGGTTATTAGTAAATAGAACAGAATAATATAATAACAGTTGAATGGGCCTCAATAATTGTGATAACTACTTATGAACAAGAGAATGATAGCAAGTAAAATAAATATTTCAGTGTTTTGTGTGTCAACTTTATAGCTAAACTATAAAGAGATTGGTTTGGGTTTGGTTTGGTACACTGTGTGATCTCTGCCTATTGGTTTTTAAACCATAATAATGGAAAGCACAAATTTGGCCAATAATTGGTTAACACATTGGGTTATTGGATGTGGCATTTACAAACTGCTAGCTGCTCCAGACATTAGTTGTGCTAAATTATAATATTAAGCTTCACTTAGTTATGTTCAGAAATATCATTTTGAAAAAAAAATAAAAGGGGAGAGTGAGACAGAATCACTGGACAATTTATGCAGAATACATGAAAAGAAAATGTCATTTCAATTTGCAATATAAAATGACAATAAAATGGCATTTAACTGTAGTCTGCAACCTTTACACTTGTTTGACTTTGGGGACGAGTCTGGAATCTCTTGTAACTTTTTTCTTTTGCTCTTTTAATAGAAATAAATTAGGCATTGACAAACGACTTAGGCTGGAGAAAGCAGGAAGTGATTTCACGTTCATAATTAGAAAATAACAATGTCCTTATTTTTTTTATCAGCATCAAATGGTTTATAAATTTTGTTATTGTCAAGCCTTAAAGTATAAGGTGATGATCAAACTATATCTGGATGCTTTCAGCCTGGCGATCACAGTAAATAATGTTACAATGGCTATGCAAAATAAGTTTTATATATTAGCAGGTAACATTTTAGTCACATTTAGTCTCTGTGTAATGATCCTGGTTGTGAAAAAAGTGTGATGAAACCTGCACCTGAGTCTAAGTGGTTTTAAGGTTGCTTCCACTAATATTCTTTCCAGAAAATGCAGTGAAATTAAACTGCCAAGCAATGATTAAGATTCATTAAGGCATCAAGTATGGACACAAATGAGACTTTCCAACTATTGCCCATAGATTCCACACCCATTTGCACTACTCAGGTGACCCTGAGGTCACAGACAAACCTCCATGTGGCCTCAATGACTCTCTAAAAAGAATGCAAATAACCAGCTGTCTGCAAGGAATATAAATCCTTCCATTCCCCAACCATCCAGTCAGAGCTGAAGAAACTTCTTGGATGAGAAGTCAGTTTGCTGTAGCAGTTAAGGCTTGAAACCAGGAGTCTGTGAGTTCTAGTCCTATTTTACGGACAAAGCCAGCAGGGTGACTGGGCCAATCATTATCTCTCAGTTCTAAGAAGGAGGCAATTGCAAATCACTTCCAAAAAACCTGACCAACAAAACTGCAGGAATTTGTCCTGACAGCCACCAGGAGTCCAAAACTTGAAGAAAGGAATAGGAAAAGGGAAGGGAAAGAAAAAGGGGAAAGTGGAAAGGGAAGGGGAGGAAAAGACAGGACTCTAAAGTAGCATTTTTCAGTGTGAATGCAATGCAATAACTCTCAGTAAAAGAAATCTGTATGATTTTGCTGAGAATTCACCTTAGTCTTTCACAATTTCTTTTCTTCTGTATAAGACCACACTTGCTGAGCACATCTAATAATTTACCTAAGTGACATGTCAAACATGAACAAATTTAAACAAGAAAATAATATTCTGTCACTTTGAGAAATTAAATTCAAGTGAAATATGGTGGGTAAATCAAATCACCATACTGCCCTTAAATTGCTCATTGGTGCTTAAGAAAATACAATTTAACTTTGCAAAAACAGCTTTTTATCTTGCCAATTTTTGTTTCAGTAGGCAAACATTTGTTACATTGTCCTCTCCTAACCAAATAATGCACATGCTTATTTTGCTTCCTTCATTAATTTGTGCTTTTGCATTAGAGAAAATTACCCCATGCATGGTAATCAAGAAGCAAGTATTAAAACATTGAACGTCTTTTAAATATCCACATCAACTTTAATTTATAAATACAAAATAGGCAAAAATTACAATGGCACAACATCATTTTTATTAAGAACAGAATTGCTTATACAGACTAGATCTATATAAATAAAATCACCATACATTTTCATCGTATTTATAAGAACATTACACTTTTTATAAAATTAAGAAATGTAATTTTCATCCCTCAAATTGTTACAGCAAATGAATCATGCATTACTTTTACTGAACAAAGAGAAATAAAGTCCACAAAGTTGACACAGCCCTGACAAGGATGTAACTTTATGCTCCAAAATTAGACATTAAACATAGATGTACAAAGACTACTAACAGAACAGCAAAGATCAAAGTATAATACAATGTCAGTATGTCGTAAAAGCAAAGTCATATTAAAAATAACAGGACCTCTGCTTATGTACCTTTGGAGACAGATAGTAAATAAAAATGAAGGATGAGTATCCAGCATGCAACTGAATAAAACATTCCAGTTTGATAATGAGTGTATACAGTGGACTATTTATGAGAAGTGCAGATGCCCGACTATGTGCTTGCAATCATCTGATAAACTGTTTGAGCTCTCCTTCCATCCAAATTCTCCAGAGGGTTCTGATCAAAGCTTGCTGAGCAGTACAATTATTATTATTTGCAGCGTGATAAAAGAATCACCAGCTTCTCAAATGGCTACAAACACAATGGGGACCTATTTCCATATGATAAATGGTCACCTGTAATCACTCTGTTTTGATCAAAGGAAAAACAGGAAAAGAAAACACTGGGAAAGAAACACAAGAATCCAAATGTTACACACTCCATCTTCTTGGACACCCTGAACTGTAACAAGTTAGTTAGCTCATTTAGATTTTGAGGTGATCATCCATGTTGTTATCCTTTCCGAATGGGGGTCCTGTTATAATGTTTTTATTTTATACAATTTTATTTCAGGGTGACTTAGGCTCTTGGAAAGAATTTGCAGTACAGGGATGTACTTTCACTCACTGTTCCTTGCCCAACCCATTGCATTAGAAGCCAACCCTTAATGCTGCACTTGAACATAATGATGTGCATAGTTGCATTTATATCAGTTAGCCACAGGTTATTAACTTTTCAGAGAATGATGTTGGTTTCCACATTGATGAATAATGTTTAATGACATTGGGAATCAAAGTGAAATAGATCTTAGGGACCTCCTCTCTTATGTTAACACATTTAAAAAATAATAATAGGACAAGATACCTTGTAAAAATGGACTTTATAGTATAATTATTTTTCCATTACAATTTCCTTCAGACATCTTTATTTGTTCATAGGTTCACTGAGCAGAGGTGGCACAGTGGTTAAATGCAGCACTGCAGGCTACTTCAGCTGACTGCAGTTCTGCAGTTCGGCTGTTCAAATCTCACCGGCTCAAGGTTGACTCAGCCTTCCATTCTTCCGAGGTGGGTAAAACGAGGACCCGGATTGTTGTTGGGGGCAATATGCTGACTCTGTAAACCGCTTAGAGAGGGCTGAAAGCCCTATGAAGCGGTATATAAGTCTAACTGCTATTGCTATTTTATAATAAGTTGCTCTATCAGAATGAAATCACGCTGTGATAAATAAAAAAATTATTCAGTTTGTTTTGAACATTTTTTTTCTTTTAAATGCGCTTTCCACCAGGTGAAAAAGCACTTACTGGACACCCCCCTAATGGTATAATTCAAATTTTAAAGGAATGTATACAGTGTATTTCTATTATTGTCTGTTTCCATATTTTATTATTATTATTGGAAGGGATTGATGACCAAATATGAATCTGAAAAGACAACAGTAAAGAATTGAAATTTATCATTTCTTTTTAAAGAATAGATTAAAAGTAATATTATTCAATGAACAAAAATGGGCTCTTCCGTCATTAGGAATCTCCAGAGGCATTACAGGCAACCTTGGGGAGTAACCAAATGTACGCCATAACTTCCCACAAGCTTCTGCCCCAATATGTATGTGTGCAATGTTGCGATGCGAGAATGAAAGGGTGGAGTTTGAATTATAATGTTGCAGTGCACATTTTGTCCTTTTTGCATCATTGGGCTTATGATACCTATGAGTGGCTTTAAATCTTTAGCACAAATGAACTTATTTCTTGCAGAACATCAAATCTAAATCCAGCTCCTTGTTAGTCTGTTTCTACTGACAGCTATTTGAATTTAAGACAATAATATTGGCTGAGGATGATAATTATCATGGAGAGTAACTCATTAGCTTAATAGGTATCTTCTTCGGTAATGCTTCATACAATGTGCTTTATCTTTCAAGTAGCACAAACTCCTCACATTCGTACATCTGAGATTTATGTGGGAGTTCCACATGTAGCAACAAAGTCTATGACAGAAGATATTAAAAATTTCAAGACTGGGGTGCACGTTTAAAGAGGAACTTGAGAGATTCAACAAAGCTACATGATCATGTAATGCATATATTTAATTTGAAAGTACTATTAAAAGATTTGTTTTGTTTGCATTTATATTATATGGTATTTCATTATGTGTCATTCAAGTAGTTTCCTCCTAAATGAAAAAACTACTAAAATAAAACTAATTTCATTGTAATTGCTAGGAAACTACTTTATTCTCTGATTCAAAAAAAAAGGGCTAGAAGTAACAATCTTTATTAGGTTTCTTGTTTCATTGTTTTTAACCACTATTATGCTTGGTTAGTGTAACTGGAAGCAAGTCTAACCTATATTTTTCTTTTAAACCAATTTTAGTACAACAAAGAGACTATACAGTAAAATCCTCAATTTAATGAAGCAGTTCTGGATGAAAGAGAGTACATTAAATCCAAGTATGTGTTATCTGCATAATTAAATCAAGATCAGTTAAATTGTAGTTTTACTATATATAATTATAATAGTATATATAGTTATGTTAACCTAGTATTATAGAAAAATGAAAGAATCAAGCAAATTGCTCAAAAGTCTTTTTTTGTTCCTTTTGTTTCATTTTCCTATATATTTATGTCTCTCTCTCTCTCTCTGTGTATACAGATTGGATTTATAGATTTTTATAGGATGAACCAGAGCTGGTATTCAGCTGATTGAAGTTTGAAGTTTTGTTTTATTTATATGCCGCCCTATTCCCTGCAGGGACTCAGGGTGGCGAACAACTCAAACAGGGAAGGGAACATACAGAACAAGATAAATTTTAAAAAATAACCAACAACCATACCTGTCGAGAGGGGAAGGGAGCTCATCAACCCCAGGCCTGCCGACACAGCCAGGTTTTAATGGCTTTTCGGAAGGCCGGGAGAGAGGCGAGGGTCCGAATCTCTCAGGTTCAGGCAAACCGGTAGCGGCGGCTGCGGGAGGTACTGTCCACCCGGCCCAACATAATGTGCGAGCACTGCGCATATGAGGCAAATGCAAGCAAAGTAAATGCGCATGTGAGCACACTCACATTTGCGAACTGGTAGGGAAGGTAAGTGAATTCCACCTCTGGGTTCAACCAATTGTTTGAAGATTTAAATGGAGCAGTTTGGATAATACTTGCTACAGAACACCTTCAGGAAATTTATGGCACTTCCAGTTCTAAGCTTATTAAATACATTTAATAGCAATGTAATCAAGCTAGATCCAATGTGTTCTTAAAAACCTGACATGGAAAGTTTAGATATACCCAAATCATAAGACCTTTCCAGAAGGTTTAAATGTAGTCAATCTTCAAAAATTGCACCCTATTTACCAGACGGCAACACAGACATGCATGATGCGGTACAGCAAGGAGATGGCAGCATCAATGCAGATGTGAACAGTATGTGCATCTAAGTATGTCTATGTATATAACCATAACATGGCATTGGAACAGGTTGTTTGTGGGACTGCTTCTCGCTGGTTATTATCCCTATCCCCTCCATCAAGTCACCAGGCAAATTATTTAATGGATACCGTCTATTATGGTGCCATCTCTGTTGTGGTTTTGCAACATTATGTCACTCAGAACATTAGGTCACTCAGAGAGATGCCTCCCAGAAATTTCTTAAAACATGATTATTCCCAGCAGCCTTGGGAAAACAGGAACTGGGCAACATGTTATATTTATATAGAATGTTGGCTGATTCTCTTATAATTTTTGTATTTATGTTTAATTGTTTTTAATGGCTGCTTACAGATGTTTTTAACTTTTTTTGTGTACCACCCAGAATCACATTTCTGAGGTAGGCAACTATATAAATTTGATTGACAAACAAGCATCCACAATCACCCACAGAGGCATCTGGAAAATATAGTAATGTTTTCAATGGCTGATTACACCCCAATCTTTAGCAGGTGAAGTAGCATGAACTATGCTTACCCATCTGTGTGAGGACATGCATGTACAGGTATGGAGATCCTTTATTCTACAAAATTGATTTGTTAACTGACAACTTAACATGGAACCAAAAATGGGATATTTAGCCTATGATCTTTAGGGATGAGACTGTATCCTCAGGAGCAGAACTCTTTGCAATGTCGCATTTCTTTTGATTCTTTTCTTTGTTATGCATGTGATGGCATGAATCGGTGATATCAGACTTTCTCAACACTGGTTTACAAATCTGATTAACCAAACCACATAACTCCAGAGTATTAAAAAAAATACTGTAATCAAGATGTCTTGGTCTACATCAGCTTCCCTAATCCAGGTCCTCAATTCCCATAATGGCCATGCTGGTTGAAGAATTTTCAACGTGTCTGAAAGATATCAGATTGGGGAAGACTCATTTTCCATTAGGAACTCGTCAGTCATTCCACTTTTTGATTGACAGTAATTTTGCATTCAGTACAGTGTAAAAAAAAGTGCTTAAGAGATTTGTTGTAGGCTGCAGGGAATATTTGATAAGTAGCAACGTTTTCTTCAAAATCTACCAGCTGAATTAATTGACCTTTTCCCTAGGATGAGAGCTTGAACAGCAGATTTTTCAACTCTTTAAGGCAACATTACAATGAAAAATGGAAGTTCAACCAACCAATCAACCAAACAAAAGACAGTGACAACAGCTACACATAATCAAAACTTTTCTCTTTTATCCCAACACATCTAATGAAAGAACAAAGTTTATAAGTTTTTTTGTAGAAGACTTGTGAAAGGGATGGTTTACTATATGGTGTTATTTCTTCAATTATGATTCTCTAAATAATATTTGTTTCATATTGTCATGGTTTATCTAAACATGATTTGAAGCATTCCACAAAATCTACAAGCTTCCTGTCTATGATCATTTAAAATTGTTTCATGTAATTATTTGTAGTGCCTCATAAAAATGGAAAGGTTTGTGAAATGTTTGAAACTAGAGGAGAATACATTTTAGTTTTTGGGTGGTTGGGTAGAGAATGAATAAATCTTTTTATTAAAGTTAAGTTTTACAGATGTATAATCATTGTGTTACTTTGAAAACAAAACATTGTACCATATGACCTGATTTGGATTACATTGAAACGTGATTGATCTGTAAATTTAAAAGCATATTTGGTGGGCGCGTTTGTCACAAAATATCTATTTAATAGGAATTTAAGTATAATTTATGATTTCAATTTATAATTTACAAAAATATAGTCGTATACTTAAAATAGAGTTTAATATATAGAATTTAGAACTCTTATCTTTTAGTAAAGAAGCAAACATTGCTATTTAGTTCCTCTATGCTGCTCTGTTCACCTGGAGGGCAATCATCTCAAATGACCAGAAAAAGAGTCCAAAGTTTTTAGACTTGCTCTATTCTCATCAGGCTGATAGCTACTCCATAAATCTTGAGATTAAAGATTTGGGAGAGCAGCTTATTTGAGCTAACCTAGGCCATACGTACTATGTAACTAGAGCAAAATAGCAGGGACAAAAGGAATTTTATGAGGCCAGATAACAAGCTACTAGCTTCTATTTCTAGAAAAATAAATGATTTGCTGCTCACACCATTACTTTCCCTACCCATCAGGACTGGTAGAAGGAAAGGACCAAATTCCCAACCTCTATAAAAGGGAACAAGAAAGGCAACATATAAAGAAGGCATCAAATCCTTCCTTCGCTTTGGGAAATGTGGCAGAAATGCACCCTTCGGTTCAAGATAATACTTTAATGATACTGGAGAAAGGCTTCTCACTGTATAGATATTTAATGGGTGCTTTTAGGATACAATACAAAATATGTTTATGACTGTAAACTCTTATTCCCAATTTTTCAATGGGGGGAAAAAATAAAAAAAAATTACGAAAATACCTCTTGCCTTGCTCTACAGTCTAAACCAGTGGTAGTCAACCTGGTCCTTACTGCCCACTAGTGGGTGTTCCAACTTTCATGGTGGGCGGTAGGGGTTTGCTGTAACTCTGCTTTATAAATTTTATAAAGTAAAGTTACTTCCCTACTTTATAAATCACCATTACTGTGGAACCGGTGGGCGGTTAGAAAATTTTACTACTAACAGAGATACAAAAGTGGACAGTAGGTATAAAAAGGTTGACTACCCCTGGTCTAAACATCTGGCTGACCATGCAACCACCCTTAACAATTGTTACAATTAATTATAATTTTGTATTGTATATACATTACAATACAATTATAACTATCCATGTTGCCACCCAGAAAGCTATAAGGACATTTCAAGCTTGACTCAAAGGAAACTTTATAAATCTAGTTTTATTTTCTGAGCTTTTTGTATGGCTTCGGGCAGGCAATTCACCTTGATTATTGAAAGAAGTTAAGAGTTCGGTTTGCGGAAACCTCTAGAACTTCTTATTGCATGGTAATTCATAGACTGTAAATTTGCAAGAGCGGTTTATCAATAGTATGACATCTAAAGAAATGGAAAGTAGGATGGAGAAGATCGTATTTATGATAATAACCATAATAAAAATAGGATTTTGATCAATTTCAACATGTATATCAAAATGGGTTAGCCTCTTGACTGGGACAATGTATTATTATTATGTAATTTACTTGAAAGCCCATTGGTAACAATAGAAGGATGTTCCTGACACACACAGGTAACTGTGTTAGAATGAAAACTGTAGAAAGCTTCAGGAGCATCTTTGTAACTAATAAATGTTTTGTATTCTAAGGGTTGGGATTTATACATCCTGGGGCAGGGGAAAAGGTGACGGCCAAATAATGGAATTAAGGGGATGCCTTAATCCCGTTGGACTCTGCAGAATGGCCCCTGAGAATGCGGCTAAGAAAGGGTTCAACAGGAATGCCAGATTTCTGCTGAATAGGTTAAAAGAGTGAAGAAGCCTCTTCGGCAGCCATCAATGCGCAGAAAGCCTGCAGAACATTTAGGGCCCTAAATGAAGACAGAAAAAAAAACACAAAGGCATCTGATTGCAACTTGAGGAGAGCTTTCGACTGCATGTTCTAATCTGTATATTTTTACTTTTAATGTCAAAGTACTTTGACATCGCTCTGGACACTGGAGTGGAATTACTTTACCTTAGTTCTGTATAAATATAACAATAAGCTTTTTGAATTTTTTTTTTTCATATATACAACCCAGTGCCTTATATAAAGCACCATCCTTAAAACAAAAGCTTAAAGCTGTATATGAGAATGACAACCTGGTTTTCTATCCAAATTTAAGATATATATATATTTTAAAAAATTCTTAGGTACAGTATATTATTTGGATTTTACCTTAACTTGGAAGAATTTTATGTTTTAAAAAGATACAAAAAAGAGAGAAAAATCTCCGAGGAACAGATTTTATTTCCACAGTGCATCAATTTTGATATAAACCCAGGGATTCCAATATATTTTAATAGGATTTACATTCAGCAAATGGGTTCTTTATTCTGGTGCTTGCCAAGGAAACTGCAGGGTCCAGGCAATCACCATACATCAACACTGACTCAAGACCATCAATACCCCTTTCCCCTTGACACACACAGAAAAAAAGAAAAAGGAAAAGGAAAACGAAACAAAGAAAAGAATACAAAAATGGAAGGAAGGAAGAAAAATGATAGAAAGGAAAGAAAGAGAACGAAAAAGAAAGGAAAGAAACAAAAGGAAAAAAGAAAAGAACAAAAAAAGGAAAGGAAAAAAAATAAAAAGAAAGAACAAAGGAAGAAAAGGAAGGAAGAGCAAGAAGGAAAGAAAGAAAAAAAGGAAAAGAAAGGAAGAAAGAAAAAAGAAAAAAGGAAGGTAGAAAGAAAGAAAGGAAAAGAAAGAAAGGGAGGAAGAAAGAAAGAGTAACTTTTAAGCAAAAAAAAAACACACCTTGTAAAAGCTCATTTGTCTTACCTCTGCAAGCGGATACCAGCGTGCAATGGGTTTTCGAGGGTAGGAGAGCATTTCATTCCAATGATCTCGCCCAAGACTTTCTGCTTCGTTGCCTACTTGACAGACTCCAATTACTTCATTGTGACCTACACTGTGAAAATGTTCAATAATATTTATTTCTTAAAATTATGCATTCAGGAACTATGCAGTCCAAATGATCTAACAGCTGAAGCAGATGGGTTCTTAAATATATCTTCACAGTTCCTGGTAATGAAATCATAGTAGGGAAACAGCATAAATATAAACTTTTTTTCTCCTGCAGAAGCCCCAATGAAAATCACTTTTCCAAAGTTAGCATTTGTTTTGCAAAGTAAGCCTGTCAAAGATACCAGTAGAGGAATTTTCCCCCTAATAGGAGAAATGTCTTTTCTTTGCCTGTTTCTATTAACGTTCACTTTGAAATTAATGTTCAATTTTTAAAAAACCCACCTTTTACACCTAAAGCTGCCTTTGCAGCTTGCAGCTCAGAAATTTAGTTCTTACAAATAAACCATGTGTTTCTACGGAGGTGGTATTCAGCAGGTTCTCACCAGTTCTGGGGAACCGGTAGCGGAAATTTTGAGTAGTTCGGAGAACCCGTAAATACCACCTTTGATTGGCCCCGCCCCCATCAATTCTCTGTCTCCTGAGTTCCAGTTGATCCGGAGGAAATGGGGATTTTGCAGTATCCTTCCCCTGGAGTGGGGTGGGAATGGAGATTTTACATGCCCGCCAAGCCACGCCCACAGAACCAGTAGTAAAATTTTTTGAATCCCACCACTGTGTTTCTAGTCTTCTACTGGCCAGTTGGTATCATCTAACTGATTGGAAAAACTAATCAGAGTAAGATCTAATTAATATTTGGAAAAACAATGTTTACACCAGACTGAGAAGTTAAGAAAAAGCAAAGAAGGAAGCTCTTATTTCCACCCAAAACAATTTTAGCAGGGATTTGTAATACTGCCTTTGTTGCTAAATATTTGTTCAGGTTTACACATCCTAATTTAGAGGTTCCATTCATCGTTTTTCATAGCTGTCCAGATATCTCACCGGTCATAATCCATAACAGCTATAGACAAGTGAATCTGATCAATGCTTTCTGGAGGGACATCAAAGACTATGGCTTCATTGTAAACAGGATTGAGGGTGTTCCGCTTGATAGAAGTCTTCCTTTTCTTTAATCGTCTCCCTTCACATATTAGTGACACCTTCACATACGGATCTGCGTAACAGATAGAACAACCACAGCATTTTATTTTGCTTCATTTTAAAGTTTCACCAATCTAATTCATAGGACTTAGCTGCCCTGCCTTTATAATCTTCTCACTATGCTATAAACAAAAAGAAATAATTTAATTCATGGCCTTGCAAATTCTTTTAGAATTTATTTCTTGGGGTAAAACAAATAGCAGTTTTACATTACACTGAGGACAAACCCACATCATGAAATCACAATTTCTAACTGTGTGTGTGTGTTTGTGTGTGTGTGTGTGTTAAATGTAGATGTAGTTGAATTTGCACTGGAGTTTGCTATAAGCAAACATGCAACAAAAATATGCCAGAATTCAAAATATTTGGCTGTTCTGTTTGTAGCTGTGTAGTAGGCAGGCCTATCTCACTTTTAGAAGTATTGTATAATTCAGGAGGATAACTGACTTTTTCTGCTCTTCCTTGTCATCATGCTGCCTGGGGAACATTAGTCCATAATTTGGACTATCCTTGTGTTTATAAAATCCAGATGAATGTGACGCTGTTACTGGCCTGGATCTCCCAAATTAATATGCCTACAAATAGCCCCTGTTTAACAGACCTTTTACAACATGTCTAAACTAAATTCCTTCTTTCTTAATAGAAGGGTTAAACCATTCCAAACACACAAACAGCCTAAGGCAGATAGTTCTATATATTCAATAGCGATATCACCAGAAATAGTTTAGATGTTACTACTACTATTACGGTAGAACTCATTTTTTTAAATCTCCCCCCTCCTCCCAATAATTGCAATTTAGTGCCAAGGGCAAATGTGATACAGTCAATCAAATTTGGGGACAGGACCACTCTCCTCTTTGGATTTATTTAGCCATATAACTGCCATATCAGCTTAATGGCAATCTCAAAGGAGGATAGGAAAAAATATTAAGGCAAAACAGAAACACAGCAAATCCAGGGCATGAGATAGTCAACATGTTGGAATTGGCATTTTTCAGACTCACTTAGGTTTCAAGAACTGAAAATAAATTGCAGTTCTTCGGTACCCCAACTGAAGGGGAAAAAAAACACCCATCTCATTTTATTTATCAGACCTTTTATACAACCAACTTCTAAGATCTCTAAGCAATTTAAGATTGGGTAAGGTACAAATTTATCCCTGCCACACGCATGCCAATAATGTTTTTGTAATTTATAATATTTAATTTATATAGTTTCCTATCTCACACACACATACAAAAATAATCTTAGTTCCACTGTGAAAGATATTCCTACCTGATGCTCCTGTGATGTCCATTGCTTTTAAATTTCTTGCTTTTATTATAGTTATGGTTAGCCTGCCAGCTGTTGGAAGATAGCAAAGCGAAAACATCAACTCGCCAAGATCCACTTTGTCCTACAGAGCAATAGAATACATAATATGTATTACATATAGAAAAATATTTAAAAAGTCTTTCAGCATTTGTTGAAGTATCTCTAATGAGACTGATAACATATCTTATTCCTAGCAGTCCCATATTTATCAGGCTTTCAACCTGTTTGCAGTTTCCAGAACAGAAGGGAAATTCTGAGTGAAGTTTTCTGAATAAGATTGCCATGTGGGACGAAAGCAGCTGTGAATCTCAGCTGTTGAAAAAAAAAAGGGGGGGGGGAGAAGAGAATTCTCCCCATTTCCAGACCTACAAAGTACCAGATTTATCACTTATTCCTATGTTCTTCTTATAGCTTCTTTTATCACCTAGTTCCTATCTTCTTTGTGGCGGAGCCGAAAACCAAGAATAGTAACTAGTAAATCCCTGAAGCAGAATTTCCCCATTGGAACTAATTATGGCTGTTCAGAAGGAAAAGTTGGAAACTTACTGTTTTCTGTTGGACTATGGATACCCACAGCACAATGTATCCATTGATTTAGTTAAACAATTTAGACACCACCTGACTCCTAATAACTTTGGGCACCATAACGAAGAGAAAAATTCATAAGCAGTGTAAGGACAGATGGACAAACACACACACGCACACACACACACACACACAGCATGAGCTCCACAATCAACCTACCCCAAGACTTGGGAGAATACCCAGCTCTTCAACAGCTTCCTGAATATCATCAAGGTGGAAGCTATCTCTATTGGATTTCATAGTTATTCAAATATCTGTTTTATGTTAACAAAGGTTTTCCTCCTCAAATATGCAACTTTTCCTATTATAAATCTTTTGCATCAGAACCATCATAAAAACCCAGGAAGCAATGTGTTTTGGTCTATGGATTAAGCAAATTAAGTTTCTTAAACATGCAGACTGAATATATTCTTTTTAAAAAAAATGCAAATAATACAAACATAGTACATATACATCTAAATATATTCTTGTCCCTGTTGGCTTGAGAGCATATTATAGAAGCTTGAAGGATGTCCAAAACGTGCAAGTTGATCTTGATCTTGACAAATTTATAAGAATTGATTTGATGTATAAATGGATCCCCAGAAAACTCCCAAACATTATTGAAATTTATATTCAAGGTATTTCACATTCATTTTCAGAGGGTAGCAGTGGTAGGTTGCAGGAGGTACGTCCCAGTACGGGTACACCGGAGCCTGCCCGGGGCACTCAGTACAGTTCCGGTATGGTGCTCTGGAGGGCCCACCCACCTGGCTGGGCTCCTTACCATGTTTTAAAGCTGTCAGCGATTCTGTGCACGGCATGGCACGTACAGCGCCTGCGCAACGCTCCGCTGAGCAGCTGGAGCGTTGCAGAGGCTTGCGGAAGCGTAGTTTCCAGCTACAATTCACGTGCGTGCTGAGCGTGTGCATGTGGGTGACATCGGGGCTGTTCCAACCATACCAGTTGGAACGGAATCTGGAACCCACCACTGGAGGCTAGATATTTTTATGAGGCTTATCTGCAGGAGAAAGAGCTTTTTAAAAAAAGCTATTTGACTTTAAACTGGAAATAAGTGGGGAAAGGTTTACAGAATTAACTTCTATTAGATTTTTGCAGTATCATGATATACGATCTAATGATATTTCAATGGCATAGCATGTTAAATAATCATTTATAGTAAATTTGAGTTATTTTAGAACTAGGATCCCAACTGTAACCACTGCCCCAGTAGGAACAACTTGTGAGTCACAACACTGGTGAAGCTCCCCTCCCAATAAAAAGTTTCCAATGAGTCAAAAAGGAAGCAAATCAGTCCCCTCAATTTAAAAGTTTCCACTATTAAACAATCACAAAAAATGCTCCCCTCCTCACACTTCTAGGAAAGCTTTGTTCAACAAGATGCCTGTGAAAATTAATCTTCACAGCCAGTAGAAAAGCAGATAAAATAAGGTCTGACCATCTTAAAAACAAAGGTCAAAGAGACAAATCATCTTACCTACCATTTCCCCAAAAATAAGCCCTCCCCAGATAATAAGCCCAATCGGGCTGTTGAGCGCATGTGCTAAAATAAGCCGTCCCCTGAAAATAAGCCCTCCCTAAAATATTGCAACACAGCAGCAGCCATGTGGTGACCACGCTCACCGCCTCCTGCACCTCAAAAATAAAAGGATCTCCCCGAAAATAAGGCTAAGCGCTTATTTTGAGGGTCCAAAGAAAATGAGACCTTGTCTTATTTTTGGGAAACACAGTAATAGTGGAGGCCAACTTCTCCATTAGATAGGGCTGTCAAATAAACCACCCCCTTTTTATTTGATTATGAAAAAGTAGGCTAGTTCATGATTAGCAGTAGTTGCTGAAGTTCTTTTGGAACAGCCTTCAGCTTTCTTCACGAATTGTTCTCTGAGTTTTCTTTTTAATCTTAGGACCTTATCTAAGTGGCTGCAGTCTGTTCTTCTGCTGAAGCATGGCAGATCCTCAATCACTCTGTTGTAGTCTTCCCAAGCACCATTGTGGGCTACAATAAATGGCTGCATACAGCCCAGGGGTTGTAACTGAGACCTAAGCTTTAGCTATTTCAGGGAAATTTTCCTAAAGAAATCATACTAACCACAGAAAACAAAAATAAATAGGTTAAATAGGTTTATCTTCACCAAACATGTACTATTATTTCACAGGCTACATTTGGCCTTTGTGCCTATGGAGATTCTCAGTCATCCAGGTCATGGTTGTCCCAAAGATGCTTTTTCAAGAGGCAACTGGCCTTTCTGTTTTTTTTTTCTTTGAAGATGTTTTGCTTCTCATCTAAGAAGCTGAAGAAGCAAAACGTCTTCAAAGAAAAACCAAAAGCATCTTTGGGACATTTGGCCTTCATGTATACCATATCTGCAAGTTGTCTTTCTTAACAGAAGCGGTACTATGGCTTTGAACTATATTCCAAACAAAGGAATGAAAAAAATGTATCTTTTTAATAATTATTTATGCTACAGGAAATCACTTGTTAATGTAATCCAACCAGGCTGAACTGGCTGTTATGATAAAGGGAATGAAATCATGAACAGCAAATAGAAAGACAGTTTTTTGCTGAATTCCCCCAAATTTTTTAGTTAGCTTGCCTAGTACTTGTGAACAAGTACAGGAGTCTGCTTGGTAGCAATCCTACATTTGGATTTACAATTCCTGTCTCCATTTCCATTGCTTGGTGCCCCTAAGAAAATATGCCAAAGAAAATACTTTATTATGTATGGGAGGATTCAAAATTAAACACACATATGAAGCCCAGGAATTACATCAATACTTGTATCTCCAGTTAAGACTTTCAAGGGTATGGGATTGGGTGTAACTTATGGAGGCTCAGTTTGGATTCTGATGTACAATTTAACACTTGCCACAGGTAATAATTGTCAGCTCAGAAAGGATGTAGTTTAATAACAGTCAGAAGTCAAATTGAGAAAACAAATCCCTTTATAATAGAATCCTTAGCATATTCCATTGGCTTGTTAGCACTTCCAGCATCTATTATTAGTAATGGAAGACTTGAGCAGAACAAAAACAAAATTCTTTCATGAAAAATACCAGTGAATTAGATAAAGCAGAAAAATTTACTGAATAAATCTTATATTACTGAAAAGTACTTTACTGCACAGACCTCATCAGAATTCATCTCTGCAGTTTGGAGAAAAAAAATGTAAAAAACAATAATTTAATATTACAATTGATGACTGATAATGAAACATTTTTGTCCTTCTCTCATTAACAATTTGAAGCCCAAATTTCTACAAATAATGAATTATGACGAATTCCTAGTTTGCATTCTCTGCCTTTTTTTATCCCCCTTTTCCATCATACCAGAAATTGATAGAATAAGGAGCAGACAAAACTGGATACTAAAGAACATAAAAAGGAGACTAACATTCCTTAGCAACCATGGAACTACTGTGGGAATAGGGAAGGAAAGGGGGGAAAAACCACTTTGGCCTGAGCACAAAGAATGGAAGTTAAAAAAAAATGTTCAGAATCCAAGTGCTTTGTCCATCTGGCCAGAAAATCTGAAAATGATACCTACCATTATATTAGGCAAGATGAATGACTCAGATCAACTCTTGATTTAGGCTACTTGGGCAAATGCTTGCATAATCATATTAATAACACAAGAGCTATTAGTTAAAACTGCCAACCGCTTGTCCTAAATGTAACTTTAAAATGTCTGGTAGCTTTAAAATCATGCAGTTGTTCAGCCACTTTGACAGTACCCTTTGTTTTGAGGGGATAAATATTTAAGTTCTTACAGTGCCCCAGACAGCAAATTGCTTTTGAAGTCTTCATACATTAATGATCTTTCCAACCAACCTTATTCCTATTTGCTGCATTTGTAAAATTTTAATTCTGGTTAAAAATGAAAATGGGCCCATATAGAAGTGTTTGTGCCAGTCTGAGGCTGTAGAACTATAAACTAACAGAGTTGGAAGGGACCTTGGAGGTCTTCTAGTCCAATTCCCTGCTTAGGCAGGAAACCCTATACCAGTGATGGCGAAGGTTTTTCTGCTTGGGTGCGAAAAGGGTAAGCGTGTGCACAATAGCACACATGTGTGTGTGCACACTCATAATGCAATGCCTCTCCCCATGCATGTGCATGTAACCCCCCCCCCCCGCACATGCGTGCAGGCCTCACTTTATAAAGCCTCTGGACTTCCAGTAGGCCCATTGGGAGATTTTTCGCCCTCCCCAGGCTTCAGGAGGCTTTCTTTCAGGAAGCCTGGGGAGAGTGAAAAACGGTCTTCCCCGCCCTCGAGAAGGCCAAAAATCAGCTGGCCAGCACACGCATGCGTGCTGGAGCTGACATAGGGAAACACCTCATGTGTCCTCAGATATCCTCCTTATACAGGTAGCCCTCCATGTGCCACCTGTGGCACGCGTGCCATAGGTTCACCGTCACGGCCCTATACCATTTCATACAAGTGTAATAAATTTAGATTTAGATTTTAGATTTTTAGATTTTTAGATTTTATTAAGAATTTATATGCCGCCCTTTTCCCTGGAGGGACTCAGGGCGGCTTACAATAATGAGGGGAAGGGGGTGCAAGACAAGACTTAAAGGAAAAAAAAAAAAAAAAAATCGTGAATAAAAGAAAATTATCCATAAAAACACAACATTCATTCAACATTCGGGCGGGGTGAGAGTAATCCTATCCCCAGGCCTGACGGGATAGCCAGGTCTTCAGGGCTGTGCGGAAGGCCTGGACTGTGGTGAGGGTACGGATCTCCACGGGGAGGGTGTTCCATAATGTCGGAGCTGCAACTGAGAAGGCTCTCCTCCGCGTAGTCGCCAGTCGGCACTGACTGGCGGATGGAATTCGGAGGAGGCCTACTCTGTGCGATCTGATGGGACGCAGGGAGCTAATTGGCAGGAGGCGGTCTCTCAAATAGTCAGATCCACTACCATGGAGCGCTTTATAGGTGGTAAGTAGGACCTTGAAGTGCACCCGACGATCAACAGGTAGCCAGCGCAGCTCACGGAGGATTGGTGTTATATGGGCGTACCGTGGTGCGCCCATAATCACTCGCGCGGCTGCGTTCTGAACTAGCTGAAGTCGTCGGATGCTCTTCAAGGGCAGCCCCATGTAGAGCACATTGCAGTATTCCAGCCTAGAGGTCACAAGGGCTCGAGTGACTGTTGTGAGAGCCTCCCGGTTCAGGTAGGGCCGCAACTGGCGTACCAGGCGAACCTGGGCAAATGCCCCCCTGGTCACAGCCGACAAGTGATGCTCAAAACTCAGCTGTGAATCCAGGAGGACTCCCAAGTTGCGGACCCTGTCTGAGGGGTGTAAATTTTGCCCCCCCAGCAATAAATTTGTATTTATTTGTAATAAATACAAATACAAATTTCAGACAAATGGTTATCTAATGTTTTCTTACAAATTTCCAGTGATGGAGCATTCACAACCCTCCACTGATTAATTGTTCTAATTGTCAGGAAATTTCTCCTTAGTTCTAGGTTGCTTCTCTCCTTGATTGGTTTCTACCCATTGCTTCTTGTTCTACCCTCAAGTGCCTTGGAGAATAGTGTGACTCCCTCTTCTTTGTGGCAACCCCTGAGATATTGGAACACTGCTATCATGTCTCCCCTAGTCCTTCTTTCCATTAAACTAGACATACCCAGTTCCAGCAAAAAATGTATGTGAGTACACTCTTAAACTATATACCTCGATTCCCTGCAATGCTGCAGCTCTTTGTGTCGTTCAAAAATAAATGAGCTTAGAAATGGAATTATCCTGTAAGTTTTTTTGAATAAAAATAGGAACTACAGCTATAGTAGATAACAGTTATATATATATTCACATATGGTTTCAAACTGGCGGAACTGTCATAACAGTATCCTTATACAGGTAGCCCTCAGCTTACAACTATTTGCTTAGTGACCTTTCAAAGCTACAGCGGTATTCAAAAATGGAATTTATGACTGCTTTTCACACTTATGACCCTTGCAGCATCCTTGTGGTTGTGTAATCAAGATTCTGATACTTGGCAACTGGCATGTATATGATCATCGTTCTGGTGTCTTGAGATCACATGATCACTTTTTGCAAACTTCTGACAAACAAAGACAAGGGGGAAGCGAGATTCACTTAACAACCTTGTTACTAACAACTGCAGTGATTCACTTAACAACTATGGCAAGAGAGATCATAAAATGGAGCAAAACTCAGTTAAATATTTCACTTAGCAACAGAAATTTCGCACTCCATTGTGGTCATAAGGTAAGGACCACCTGTACGTCACTGATTTAAGGCCACCCAAAGAATCTGTGCTACTGTGCCAACTGGTTGGTTTATATATTTTTCACCTGTGTGAATCATGGGGAAAATATGTTCTCCAACCTCATTCTAATTCTGCTTAGAAATAGAAACCCTCATCTCAAATCTTGCAATCTTGCAAGCAGTTCCCAAATACAACAGAAACAACAGAAACTTTGGGCTCAGTTGTGGTTGTAAATTGAGGATTACCTGCAGAGTTCTCCAATTGTAACATCTGGAAACTCATCAGTTAGCAGTACCAACTGATTTGGCTGATCTTGGGCAGAGGATTACCAGCAAATCTCATTTCTATATGTTAGACCAGGCCTGTCCAACTGGTGGTTCGCAGGCTGGATGCATCACGCATAGGACACGCCCACCCCGGCTCCGCAAAGGCAAAAAAGTCATGATACGTCACATGACGTGATTGAGTTTGACACCTATGTATTGGACAGTCAAGTCAACAAACTTCCTGGGAGAAAACTATTTGTACACTGTTGCTATGAACATGAGAGAGATGTCCCTAAAATCACAATGGGTTGAACTGAAAACAACTGAGTCTTGATAATAATTTGAAGGATCCAAATAATAATCCATACTGATGTCAAAGCAAAGGGAAAGAAAATATTAGTCTGATTCAAAGGTATTATCATACCTTGATGAAGCAGAAGCTATAGATTTTAATCTGGTTGCCATTTACCTTTGCTCTGAACTAAATAGCATGTTTTGTGCTATTTTAGCTGCCTACTCATTGTATCAATTAAAGAAGGTCCCCAACTTTTCTGGTTCCAGGGACTGGCAGCAGTAGCAGTGTCAAGGCAGGAGCGGGGCAGAGGAGGATGGTTAGTGCATACAACCGAGCTCCTGTGCAACTGAAGCTTCGCATGTTCATCCACTGCTTGAGCCGCCCGGTTCCCAAAGGGGCCACCGACCAGTAGTGATCCACGGCCGGTGAGGTGTTGGAGACCCCTGGACTAAAGGACCAATTTCTAATCAATAACAGGGTCAGAAGTGAAAACACCTTGATAGCATGATGATGACAGAGACAGTAGCTGCAACAGGTCTTCCCATGCAGCACCGTGCACAATGTTTAATGTGGACTGGTGTATCATTAGGCTTATATAAGTTTGCTCCAATGACCACTGTTCAAATCTCATCAAAGGAACAGCTCTGCAGAGCTCAGGAAGTGAGATATCTTTGAAAATACTGTAATGACAAGTCAATTTGGCTAAAGAACAGACAGACTGAAATTATGTTTTATTTTGAAAAGATGCCCTAATCTAATGCCACACCACAGACCAGCAGATTTTTGGAATCTCTGATTTCTGCAGTAAAAAATACTACGCTCTTTCAAGAATTATACAGATGGGTCACCATTCTAATTTAAAGGCATTTGTTGATAGGGAACGCCATGAAATAAATTGGCTACTCATCAATATAGCGCTTTGTAACTGCCCTCCTTCCTACTTAACTGACTGAAATTTAAATATGGAAAAAACGATTCAGACTTAACTGTGGAAAAAGGCAAAGCACTACAATTAAAACCAAATGTATCCACCATCTTTTGGAATAAGCTGTCTTGAGACGTTAATGAGCTTAATTTGTTTCACCCACAGTATTTGTCTTTTTAAAAGAACACATTTTAACCACAGTGAATGGGTTTGGGTTAATATTATATTTGTGGGGTGAATTTAATGTGAATTGTAGTGCTAAAAATAAAATATTAGCATAAAAGAGGAAAACTAAAATCCTAACAGAAGTGCAAAATAAACCAACACATTGTCAATCAGAATAGAGCTGGAAGAGACCTTGGAGGTCTTCTAGTCCAACCCCCTGCTCAATCAGGCAACCCTATATTATTTCAGACAAGTGGCCATCCAGACTTTTCTTAAAAACCTCCAGTGATGGAGCACCTACAACTTCTGAAGGCAAACTGTTCCACTGGTTAATTGTCCTCACTGTTAGGAAGTTTCTCCTTAATCCCAGGTTGATTATCTCCTTTATTAATTTCCATCCATTGTTTCTTGTCTTCCCTTCTGGAGCTTTGGAAAATAAAATAATATGTTAAACTACCTATCTCAATATATATATGTATGTATGTATGTATGTATGTATGTATGTATGTATGTATATATGTATATACATACATACATACATACATACATACATACATACATACATACATACTGTACTGTATATGAGTACTGTACTGCAGAGACCGAATTGTGATCTTAATGCCTTGCCATCACTGGAGCCTGGAGAATGAAGCAGTTTGATTGCATGAGACAGGCTTTCTGTTGATATGGTTTTAGAAAATTCACATATAGTACTCAAAGGTTTAAAAAGAGAGCAATCAATTGCATGGGCCTTTACATTACTGAAAAAATAAAAAAGCCTCCAATTCCAATTAATCAAAGTTTAGTGGATTGTTTGAATGCTTAAAGTAAGAATAGCCCTACCTTTTGTTTACTTCAGAGGCAAAACTTTAAGGGTGATAAGTTAAAAATTGGCTTGTTCCAATGTTGAGATTAGCCACCTCTGGGTTTGAATGATATAACCTACTGTTAATCAAGATAAAAGTGCACTTCTAAGCCCTCATTATTACAGTCAGGTTGTAGGAGAAGTAAGTTTACCATTCTATTCATCTCGGTACTGCCAAACTGTAGTACTGTATTCCATGTAAGCTAGCCATGTGATGCACTGACCTTCCCTACCCATTCGCAAATGTGAGCGCGCGTATATGAGTTCGCAGTGCTTGCGCCTTACATTAGGGCGGGTGGACGGAGCCTCCCGCAGCTGCTGCTACCAGTTCACCTTAACCGGAGAGAAGCGGCTGAATACCACCTCTGATGTAAGCCAATTTAGGAAATCAAACTAGGTAATCAATCTAAGTAGATCTAGGACAAGGGGTGTCAAACTCATGTCATCGTCACATGACATCAGGACTTTCCCCCCCTTCGTTAAATCGGGTGTGGCCACCCTGTGACGCATGCGGCCTGCAGACCGGGAGTTTGACAGTCCTGATCTAGGATATCTGTAGAAACCCTCTTAGATTAAGGAGGAAAGTCAGATTTATTCATAATAAGGAAGAACTATTGTTATTTCTACTCTCAACAAGCAGTAGAATCCAAAATAACGTATTTGCCTTCAAAGCTATACTGGGCCAAATTTGGTTAATATTTGGGTAAAGGACTATAAAAGCTAAACAACTGTAATAGTACTAAGACAAGATAAAAAATTCAGTATTGTTGAAAAACTAAAATGAAATGCCTACCAGGAATCATGCTTGACTTGAAAGAGATTTTCAATTCACCCCTTTCCAGTTTTAAGTCTTTTACAACAAATAAAACAGGAGGATCAAATTTAAGGCCATATGAGTATAACTATGGGATATAACTTTCACTTGTAAAGTTTCTACCTTTCTTTCAACTCTTCTAAGAGAAAGGAGTTCTGTCAGAATTAAAATCCTAAAGGGACTCCATGGGAAGGGATTGTCAAAGAGAAATGAGGTTCTGAGAAGAAACATCTGTTAATCCCCAAATAAATGGACTGCTGGAAAAGTTAAGCTTCGGGCTAGATGTCCTTGCTCTTTTATCTGAACTCTTTTACTTATATTCTCTCACTCAAACTGAAATCCCTTGGGAATAAGGGCAGTCTCTAAAGCAAAAACATTGTCTATTTAAAAGTAACAATGTGAAAATTACAAGTATCCTATAAGGTGGCATTACAAGAAGCATCTCCAGTTTACCAGTCAGGTGCTTCTATGTTTCAACATTTTTTTTTTCCTTATAAAACTTTCCACAGTGTTTTTTTAAATCAAAATATATCTTACCGTATATACTCGAGTATAAGCCGACCCGAATATAAGCCGAGGCACCTAATTTTACCCCAAAAGCTGGAAAACTTATTGACTCGAGTATAAGCCTAGGGTGGGAAATGCAGCAGCTACCGGTAAATTTCAAAAATAAAAATAGATACCAATAATGTTTTTGAATAAATAAATATTATTTATTTATAAATAAATAACTAGCTCTGTAAGTGGAAAAGAGGGTCAATAAAAACAATATGGTATCAACAATAACTTTAAATGTACAAAAACCTTAGCTCATTCAGCAACCAAGCTAAAACATAAGAGTTAAAATCCTTCAAAACTGGATTCCTCCTCATCATCTGTATGTCCAAACAGAGCTTCAGCATTAGCTAGTGTGAGGTTATCAGCATAGACATTGTCATCATCACTGAGTTTGCAGTCATCACCATCAGAGCTGTCGTTCTCATACACACTCCTGTGCACACACTCCCTCTTTCTTTCTCTCTTCCCTCCTCTGGATTCAATGGGATTTTTAGAAAATCCACACTCCTGTGCACACACTTCCTCTTTCTTTCTTTCTTTCTTTCTTTCTTTCTTTCTTTCTTTCCTCCTCTGGATTCAATGGGGTTTAGGAAATCTCCCACCCTCATACACTCCTTCTTTCTTTCTCTCTTCCCTCCTCTGGATTCAATGGGATTTTTAGAAAATCCCCACTCCTGTGCACACACTCCTTCTTTCTTTCTCTCTTCCCTCCTCTGGATTCAATGGGATTTTTAGAAAATCCCCACTCCTGTGCACACACTCCTTCTTTCTTTCTCTCTTCCCTCCTCTGGATTCAATGGGATTTTTAGAAAATCCCCACTCCTGTGCACACACTCCTTTCTTTCTCTCTTCCCTCCTCTGGATTCAATGGGATTTTTAGAAAATCCCCACTCCTGTGCACACACTTCTTCTTTCTTTCTTTCTTCCCTCCTCTGGATTCAATGGGGTTTTTAGAAAATCCACACTCCTATGCACACACTCCCTCTTTCTCTCTCTCTCCCCTCCTCTGGATTCAATGGGATTTTTAGAAAATCCCCACTCCTGTGCACACACTTCTTCTTTCTTTCTTTCTTCCCTCCTCTGGATTCAATGGGGTTTTTAGAAAATCCACACTCCTGTGCACACACTCCCTCTTTCTCTCTCTCTCCCCTCCTCTGGATTCAATGGGATTTTTAGAAAATCCCCACTCCTGTGCACACACTTCTTCTTTCTTTCTTTCTTCCCTCCTCTGGATTCAATGGGGTTTTTAGAAAATCCACACTCCTGTGCACACACTCCCTCTTTCTCTCTCTCTCCCCTCCTCTGGATTCAATGGGATTTTTAGAAAATCCCCACTCCTGTGCACACACTTCTTCTTTCTTTCTTTCTTCCCTCCTCTGGATTCAATGGGGTTTTTAGAAAATCCACACTCCTGTGCACACACTCCCTCTTTCTCTCTCTCTCCCCTCCTCTGGATTCAATGGGATTTTTAGAAAATCCCCACTCCTGTGCACACACTTCTTCTTTCTTTCTTTCTTCCCTCCTCTGGATTCAATGGGGTTTTTAGAAAATCCACACTCCTGTGCACACACTCCCTCTTTCTCTCTCTCTCCCCTCCTCTGGATTCAATGGGATTTTTAGAAAATCCCCACTCCTGTGCACACACTTCTTCTTTCTTTCTTTCTTCCCTCCTCTGGATTCAATGGGGTTTTTAGAAAATCCACACTCCTGTGCACACACTCCCTCTTTCTCTCTCTCTCCCCTCCTCTGGATTCAATGGGATTTTTAGAAAATCCCCACTCCTGTGCACACACTTCTTCTTTCTTTCTTTCTTCCCTCCTCTGGATTCAATGGGATTTTTAGAAAATCCACACTCCTGTGCACACACTTCCTCTTTCTTTCTTTCTTTCTTTCTTTCTTTCTTTCTTTCTTTCTTTCTTTCTTTCTTTCTTTCTTTCTTTCTTTCTTTCTTTCTTTCCTCCTCTGGATTCAATGGGGTTTAGGAAATCTCCCACCCTCATACACTCCTTCTTTCTTTCTCTCTTCCCTCCTCTGGATTCAATGGGATTTTTAGAAAATCCCCACTCCTGTGCACACACTCCTTCTTTCTTTCTCTCTTCCCTCCTCTGGATTCAATGGGATTTTTAGAAAATCCCCACTCCTGTGCACACACTCCTTCTTTCTTTCTCTCTTCCCTCCTCTGGATTCAATGGGATTTTTAGAAAATCCCCACTCCTGTGCACACACTTCTTCTTTCTTTCTTTCTTTCTTTCTTTCTTTCTTTCTTTCTTTCTTTCTTTCTTTCTTCCCTCCTCTGGATTCAATGGGGTTTTTAGAAAATCCACACTCCTGTGCACACACTCCCTCTTTCTCTCTCTCCCCTCCTCTGGATTCAATGGGATTTTTAGAAAATCCCCACTCCTGTGCACACACTTCTTCTTTCTTTCTTTCTTCCCTCCTCTGGATTCAATGGGGTTTTTAGAAAATCCACACTCCTGTGCACACACTCCCTCTTTCTCTCTCTCTCCCCTCCTCTGGATTCAATGGGATTTTTAGAAAATCCCCACTCCTGTGCACACACTTCTTCTTTCTTTCTTTCTTTCTTTCTTCCCTCCTCTGGATTCAATGGGGTTTTTAGAAAATCCACACTCCTGTGCACACACTCCCTCTTTCTCTCTCTCTCCCCTCCTCTGGATTCAATGGGATTTTTAGAAAATCCCCACTCCTGTGCACACACTTCTTCTTTGTTTCTTTCTTCCCTCCTCTGGATTCAATGGGATTTTTAGAAAATCCACACTCCTGTGCACACACTTCCTCTTTCTTTCTTTCTTTCTTTCTTTCTTTCTTTCTTTCTTTCTTTCTTTCTTTCTTTCTTTCTTTCTTTCTTTCTTTCTTTCTTTCTTTCCTCCTCTGGATTCAATGGGGTTTAGGAAATCTCCCACCCTCATACACTCCTTCTTTCTTTCTCTCTTCCCTCCTCTGGATTCAATGGGATTTTTAGAAAATCCCCACTCCTGTGCATACACTCCTTCTTTCTTTCTCTCTTCCCTCCTCTGGATTCAATGGGATTTTTAGAAAATCCCCACTCCTGTGCACACACTCCTTCTTTCTTTCTCTCTTCCCTCCTCTGGATTCAATGGGATTTTTAGAAAATCCCCACTCCTGTGCACACACTTCTTCTTTCTTTCTTTCTTTCTTTCTTTCTTTCTTTCTTTCTTTCTTTCTTTCTTTCTTTCTTTCTTTCTTTCTTTCTTTCTTTCTTTCTTTCTTCCCTCCTCTGGATTCAATGGGATTTTTAGAAAATCCCCACTCCTGTGCACACACTTCTTCTTTCTTTCTTTCTTTCTTCCCTCCTCTGGATTCAATGGGGTTTTTAGAAAATCCACACTCCTGTGCACACACTCCCTCTTTCTCTCTCTCTCCCCTCCTCTGGATTCATTGGGATTTTTAGAAAATCCCCACTCCTGTGCACACACTTCTTCTTTCTTTCTCTCTTCCCTCCTCTGGATTCAATGGGGTTTTTAGAAAATCCACACTCCTGTGCACACACTCCCTCTTTCTCTCTCTCTCCCCTCCTCTGGATTCAATGGGATTTTTAGAAAATCCCCACTCCTGTGCACACACTTCTTCTTTCTTTCTTTCTTCCCTCCTCTGGATTCAATGGGGTTTTTAGAAAATCCACACTCCTGTGCACACACTCCCTCTTTCTCTCTCTCTCCCCTCCTCTGGATTCAATGGGATTTTTAGAAAATCCCCACTCCTGTGCACACACTTCTTCTTTCTTTCTTTCTTTCTTCCCTCCTCTGGATTCAATGGGGTTTTTAGAAAATCCACACTCCTGTGCACACACTCCCTCTTTCTCTCTCTCTCCCCTCCTCTGGATTCAATGGGATTTTTAGAAAATCCCCACTCCTGTGCACACACTTCTTCTTTCTTTCTTCCCTCCTCTGGATTCAATGGGGTTTTTAGAAAATCCACACTCCTGTGCACACACTCCCTCTTTCTCTCTCTCTCCCCTCCTCTGGATTCAATGGGATTTTTAGAAAATCCCCACTCCTGTGCACACACTTCTTTCTTTCTTTCTTTCTTTCTTTCTTTCTTTCTTTCTTTCTTTCTTTCTTTCTTTCTTTCTTCCCTCCTCTGGATTCAATGGGGTTTTTAGAAAATCCACACTCCTGTGCACACACTCCCTCTTTCTTTCTCTCTTCTTTATAGCTAAATTTGATACCATTAAAAATTAAATAGGATTAAAATCTGTGGTTTATAATTTACCAGTTGTGTCCACCCCACTCCTTTCACCAGCGTTAGCCCGCTGCACCAAGGGGGGCACGTAAGAGGAAGGGGAAAATACAAGAGTGCACGCGGCAACCTCGATGTCTAAGTGGGCAAGTTCACAGCATGCGCGCCCGCACGTCTGAGACAGGGCATAAAAAGGGAAAAAAAAGGCTGATTGGACCAGCTCTGTTTGGGGCGCAGGCATGGCGCGGCAGCAGTTTTTCAGGCTGCTCCCAGATGGGAAGGGAGGGGGATTGTAAACCCCTTCTACACCCTGGCTCCTCCTCTTCCAGAGTTCAGGCTCTCTTTCTTTCTTTCTTTCTTTTTTTCTTTCTTTGAAAGAGAAGCCCAAATTAGCCAAAGGGGGGAAAGCGAGTGAGCAAGGGACCCCAGGAAACTAGACTCGCTTGGCTGGACTACGTACGCTCCTTGGCTTAGTTGCTTTCCGCGCGCCTGTTAATATATTCACGGAAACAAACCGCGGCAGTTTTCCCCAAGGGCAATGCCGAAGAGCAGAGCCCGGAGAGAAACCAAGGAAGTCACGGAGGGCATTTGCCACTTTATCTAGAAGGTGATACGAGCTTCCCTTTCGAATGGGAAGGGACAGGGGGGTTGGCTGGGCTCTTCCCAGCAGGAAAGGGGGTTGTTTGAAACATTGGGACCGGGGGAGGGGTTGGTTTTGTTTTGTTTTGAAAGGAAATCTCAACCTGTTACAATCGTCCTTCCCAAATGAGCCGAGGAGGACAGCGGCGAAAAGTTTTCTCCAACATTTAGGGGAAAGTCGCGAGCAGCATTGCCCTCACAACTGAGGGGAATAACGCCTTTCCACTGGGGATCGTGGCCACCTTTCAGAAACTGAGCGCAGTTTTGCGCCCGGTATTCTTGGAAGAGGTCCCGTTGGAGCCAGAGGGGTTTTTATACGAAGAAAGGAACTGCAAACAGTAAACGTGACGGCCCCAAGGAAAGGAGAGGCTGAGCCACGGGAACGAAAAGAAAAAGGGAGGGGGAAAAAACCCGCCCTCTTCCCCTTCCAGGTTTTCTTAAAAAGCAGGCAGCGCTCCTTGGCCGCAGGGCTTCACAGGGACCTTTCCCCCTCCCACTGCTTCGCTCGCTCGCTCGCTTTCCCCCCTTTGGCTAATTTGGGCTTCTCTTTCAAAGAAAGAAAGAAAGAGAGCCCGAACTCTGGAAGAGGAGGAGCCAGGGTGTGGAAGGGGTTTACAATCCCCCTCCCTTCCCATCTGGGAGCAGCCTGAAAAAACTGCTGGGAGGTATGTGGTTCCTAGGTCAGCGGCGCGTGGGATCAAACTAGGAAGAAACTGGAGGTGGGGGGGGAGCAGTTCGAGAGACTATGGAGAATATGGACTTCAGAGGCGGACCAGAAAGAGGTCCCGACAAAGATCCGAGGCTGAATTCGGCAGTGTTTATGGATCAGGGTCAGCCCCACCAGCTGGCGACAGGAGAGCAGAGAGGAGCGGACGGAGCAGAAGCAGCCCCAGGGCTCCGCTGCCGCTCCCCGCATTTTCTGGACGGGGATCCCTTGGAGAGGGGATTCCTTCCTGCGAGACCCCATCCAGAAAATGCAGCGGAGCCCCGGGGCTGCTTCTGCTGCGTCCGCTGGACTGTGGGGCTTGGAAGGGGGCGGGAAGAGCGGCTGGGCTGGCGGTGGCCGGCGGTGGCAGGCTGGTTCGC
Source organism: Thamnophis elegans (assembly GCF_009769535.1). Classification (NCBI taxonomy): domain Eukaryota; kingdom Metazoa; phylum Chordata; class Lepidosauria; order Squamata; family Natricidae; genus Thamnophis; species Thamnophis elegans. Next base: position 89,658,261 of record NC_045541.1, read on the forward strand.
CTCCTCCTCCTCCAACAGGCAACAGCACTGCCGGATCCAGTTGTAGACTCGAGTATAAGCCGAGGCGGCTTTTTTCAGCCCAAAAAGTGGGCTGAAAAACTCGGCTTATACTCGAGTATATACGGTATTCTATCTTATTGTTTCTATAGTCCTTTAAAACATTAACAGAATCCACAATGGACTGAGAATTAGTGTCTCTGCTAGAAAATTGGCAGTCAAGCTGAAACTAAATTAATCAAGTAAAAATAGCAAGTGGGAGAAAATCATTTACTCAAACTTCTTCAAACCCTCAAATAAGTTACCCAGACTTAATCCATATATCCAAGGATAAGGTCTGTAAACATAAATAGAATTACTGTGTTTCTTCAAAAATAAGACAGGGTCTAATTTTCTTTTTACCCACAAAATATGGCTTCGACCTTATTATGAGGGGAGGGTTTATTGTTTTGGGGTTGCTGGGCAGCTGCTCTCTTGCAATTGGGCTTCAAAGAGCCGGGCACAGCCTCATGGGCAAATGGCTGTGTTGCACTGTCGCAGCAGCGGAACACAACAGCCATGAAGCGACCACGCTCACGAGCAGCCACCCGGCAAACCCCCTTTGCAGCCAGGCAAAGTGCCATTCGCTGACCTAGGGGTATCACCAAGCCGTGTGAATGCCTGTTCGCCGCTGCCCGGCTCCCGCGGCTTGGCGCCTTCAAAATGCCAGTGAATGGTGCTCTGCACGGCTGGAGAGGGGGGTTGCGCGAGCGGCTGTTCGGCTCTTGCTCATGCACCTCTCAGCATCACAATGCCCTGGCCCAGCTCTCCCTGCAGAGCCAGGGCACCTCCACTGCCACTGCCATAGTTTTTTTGGCGCCTTCCAAACTGAGTCTTCCAGCAGCGGCCGCTCTGGGCTTATGCTCTATGGTTGTGGGCCAGCTGCCGGCAGAGTGTACAACCATAGAGTGTATGCCCAGAGCGGCCACTGCTGGAAGATGGTTTGGAAGCCAGCGAAAAAGCCACGCTGGGATGGCGGTGGCAGGGGTGGCGGTAGCGGAGGTGCCCTGGCTCTGCAGGGAGAGCTGGGCCAGGGCATCGTGAGGCTGGGAGGCGCATGAGTGAGAGTGGAACAGCTGCTCGTGCAACCCCCCTCTCCAGCCATGCAGAGCACCATTCACTGGTATTTCAAAGGCGCCAAGCTGTGGGAGCCGGGCGGCGGCAAACAGGTGCTCATGCGGCTTGACGATACCCCTAAGTCAGTGAATGGCGCTGTGCCCGACTGGAAAGAGTGTTTGCCGGGTAGCTGCTCATGAGCGTGGTCGCTTCACGGCTGTTGTGTTCCGCTGCTGCGACAGTGCAATACAACCGTTCGCCCCTGAGGCTGTGCCCGGCTCTTTGGGAGCCGGCTCACAAGAGAGCAGCTGCCAGCAACCCCTCTCTTCAGCTGGGCACAGCGCTGCTCACCAACTTTGCAGTATCCTGAAGGGGCCAAGCAACATGATCACCTTTGCCTCCCCCCAGTTCCCATGGCTTGGCACCTTCGGGACACCGCTAGTTGGTGAGCGGTGCTCTGCCTTGTCGGAGGTGGGGGGTTGTCCAGAGGGCCTATTTGTGGGGGAGGGCTTATATTTTTGCTCACCAGAAAAATGTGGCATGGCCTTATTATCAGGACGTGTCGTATTTTCGGGGAAACATGGTAATTAAATTCGGTCTCCCAGTGAAACTGCATGTTCACAAGAAAAAACACCTATACACATGCACGTGGCCCTCAAGTGTCACCCTAGAATCAACATGTAGATAACTTCCACAGCAGTGGTGGGATTCAAATTTTTTTACTACCAGTCCTGTGGGCGTGTCTTTGTGGGTGCGGTGTGGCTTTGTGGGCATGGCTTTGTGGGTGTGGCAGGGGAAAGATACTGCAAAATCCCCATTCCCTCCCCACCCCACTAACCTGCTTTCCAGTTCCGTTCTCCTGTTCATGGCAACAAAAGAAGATCAGCTGGGAGGCAGCAGGGTTGGGGCCAGCCTATTTGCTGGTTCTCCGAATTACTCAAAATTTCTGCTACTGGTTCTCCAGAACCTATCAGTACTGTCTGAATACCAGGTCTGTTCCACACCCAGGACAAACTCCCCTATAACTATAACTTTGTCGCTGCGCTTAAAGGAAAACTTGTTTTTAGGAATAAATATTTCATCTTTTCTCACAGCTGTTTAGATATCCTTTTTGTTTATTCTTGCACAAGTCTGGCTCAAGTTGGAACCTCAAATTATTCCTCTAATACACACACAATGTACTTTTGAAATGAAGATTATTCAAACATTTTAAAAACATCATTCTAAGCTCCAAAGGGCTAATATTCTCTTAATTAAATCCCCAAATACAAGACCACCTACACATGTGCTTTTGCAGTTTACTAACTTCTTTGCAATTCCCAAAAGGAAAGCTAAAGGCCATGCTTATTTGTGGCTTAGCTAGTGTCTGTACTCTTTAACTATGTTATTAGTGTACTGCAAGTAATTGTAGCCAATTATCGGTTATTCAGAAATTCATGCTTCACAAGTCTGTGCCTTGGGATAATGTGAAAGCCAAACAAACACCTGCTTGATTCCATTCTTCCCACTCAGGATTCTTATTTTTGGTTAATCAGAGTAGTTCCTGAAGTCTGCAGCTAAGGATTTTTTCCCCAGCAATTACTTGTGGTAAGATTTTATAGTTAATACAAAAAGTACACTGCAGTGCCCATTCCTTTATTTCCCAATAAATAATGTTTTAGGAATCTGTACTTGCTTGTATCTTTTTTTTGGGGGGGGGGAAGGGAAAACAAGTATATTGGGTATAAAATGTTATGTAATTGACATTTATCTAAGAACATTTATAGTAGAGTCAAGATATTTAATATCAGCTATCAGCGCTACAAGCTTTGCCCCTTTGTATGTGCATTAATATTAGGTAAAGGTTCCCCTTGCACATATGTGCTAGTCGTTCCCGACTCAAAGGGGTGGTGCTCATCTCTGTTTCAAAGCTGAAAACCCAGCACTGTCTGAAGACATCTCTGTGGCCATGTGGCCGGCATGGCTAAATGCTGAAGGTACACAGAACACTGTTACTTTCCCACCAAAGGTGGTTCCTATTTTTCTATTTGCATTTTTACATGCTTTCAAACTGCTAGGTTGGCAGAAGCTGAGAAAAGTAACAGGAGTTCATTACACAGCGCTAGGGATTCAAACCACTGAACTGCTGACCTTCTGATCAACAAGCTCAGCATCTTAGCCACTGAGTCCCTGCATTAATATTACACGTACATTAAAAAGTGGCAGGAATTTCATTGTGATATGGTCTGTCATCTTGTTGACTATGACACTCAGCTGTCCTACCAGGAGCTTACTCCATCACCATCATTTTCAAAGTATCCTGTACCATTTGTAATGAACAAAACTCTCACAGAAAAACAAGGAAGGAATGCCACAGATAAACAACTAACAAGTAGGAGAGGAAATTGTCAGTAGCTTATCTAATAAACAATAGCCCTTGATTGCAAAATACCTGAGAGTAAATGATTCAAACTATTCAATGAGAAACTTCCATAATGAAATTACAAATAATGAGGATAGGAGTTCCTACTACAATTCCCAAGATTCTGTATTGTATCTCAATTCTTTGCATTAAAATATTTTATAAGAATCTGTATAATGGTAGCTTATTTGATCCTCTTCCTGCTTTATGATGCCGGAATGATTTCCATAACACTCTAGGGATAAATTCCTCAGAGAAGGCAGAAATACCATTACATTGGGCAGGTAATGTGATTCAATTTGGGTCCACATCCTCTTAATCTCCCTGCATTAGCAATGCTAACATGCTGGCACAGAAATCTTTTTCAGGTATTAAGGAGCCTGCAGATGGAAGTAATTAAAGCAGCCGAAGTGAAATAGCATGGCCATTCTGTTTTTAGGCCATCATCTCACTACAGACAGTGACTTGAAAGTATCACTCAACCTACAGTTCTTTGTTTTGCCAATAACTTCAGAATGTGCAGCACACAGTGTAACAAAAGACATACATTAGTCCTTAAAATTATTATGTCCAACAAACAAACACAAGCTAAAAACATGGAACAGAATGAGGAAAATCCCATTATTTCTCATTAAATTTACCACAATGTGACAGACAACAAGCTGTTCTTTTCTAGACTGATGTCATTTTCTCCACTCAGAAATTTTCTCCTACAAAGAATTATATGTATGTCAAGAATATTGAGGAATCTATTCTTATCCCCCTATCCCATCATCCGTCTGTCTATCCATCTATCTGTCTGCCTGTCTGTCTATCTGTCCGTCCGTCCGTCCATCCATCCATCCATCCATCCATCCATCCATCCATCCATCCATCCATCCATTTATCTATCTATAGCCCTACAATCCACATGGCCTTTACTGCTTATCTGCAACAGGAACAGGAAACTTAGAACAAAAAGACATAGAGTATATAATATAGAGGCAAACATATAAACACTGACATCTAGTGGCAGGCTGTAGTTATTGCATAAAATATATAAACACCCGTACTAAACAACGACTCATGTTAGTCCCATATCAGATCTCAGTTCTATAGATCTGTTTATTGTGTTTCTTTTTGCTGTCCTGGCTGTACACACAGATGGCAATGCTGTTGTGGCTCCTGCCCTGGCTCTCTGGGGGGCTGACACTGGGGCTGCTAGAGTTCTGGCCCCAGCTCTGAGAAATCAATAACTTCTAATTTCTAAGAGTCTTTTCTGAAGAACAGGTGTCAGAATTGAAAAACAATGCTATCTAACCAGATTTATCAAAAATGGGGCACTATCAGGACTTCCTTAGAACTCCTTGGACAGATTAACAGAGATTGAATTACAAAGCTGCTTTTGCCAATTATGACATTCTCTGTTTATCACAATGTGAAATCACAGCTGCCAGTTCTTTAGCTGGTATTGGCCTTCATACACAGCAAGTTTTTCCTAAGAACCTAGGATGTCATAATATATCGGTGTAATATATATACAGATTCAAGCAGTATGGCCTTTTGCAATTGTCAGATAAAAATTTTGCTACTATGCAGATTTTCTACATACAGTTCAAGGTTTTTTTTGACATGGTCACTATAGCCAGTTTATGTCATAATCCTTCAACTGATTTTCAGAGAGAGAGAGAGAGGTGGGGAGAGGATGAATCCCCATATTAGCATCCAAATTAACAGTAAATCAGATCATGATCAAGTATATCAAATTGCTTGGAGTCAATTTTTGCCTCAATAATTCAGCTGAATGTCCACAAATGAACAATGAATATTTATGTAATCTCAGTCCAGAGAGTTGCAATGAAAAGGAAGAATGCTGCAGCTATGTTAAAAAGTCTATGCCTAATTACTATAATGCTATGAATATCACAGAATTGCATAACACCCTTAAAATTATTCCACAAAAGAACAGAGACCTAGGATCTAATATAACAGACTCAGACTGAACAGATCTAGGAACAGATCAAATTTAATTAGTTAAATTAGAATTTCCTGATATCATTGAAGGTGTGTCTTCCTTAGTGGAAAAAAAGCTGGAACCTGCTGTTTCTCATTAAAGAGGTTGAAAATGCAAAGAAAGAAGATAGTAATCACAGAAAAATGACCAATAATGTATTAACATTGGAAAATGAGTCTTAAAGCTCACATTGATGAGGAAAGAGCTCAGAAGCATTTTGAGAAAAAGGAAAATAGACTTCGAACGTGTGAGAGAAAGCATTGACCAAGCCTGAATTATTCAAGGGTGAGGTGAAGACCATGTAAAGGTTTAGGCAAAGGTTCACTCTTCAAAAACAGAATCCCCAAGCATAGAACTAGAATCTGTTCTCAGCCAAGACTTGATACAAAATTACAGATGAAGAAATTTTGTGCTGGGCTGGAAAAAGGAACATGTGTACTCCACATGTACAAATAGCAATACCAGTAGCAATAGCAGTTAGACTTATATACGGCTTCATAAGGCTTTCAGCCCTCTCTGAGCGGTTTACAGAGTCAGCATATTGCCCCCAACAATCCGGGTCCTCATTTTACCCACCTCGGAAGGATGGAAGGCTGAGTCAATCCTGAGCCGGTGAGATTTGAACTGCCAAACTGCAGAACTAGCAGTCAGCTGAAGTAGCCTGCAGTACTGCACTCTAACCACTGCGCCACCTCGGCTCTTTATCACAGGCATCTGTGGGAGGGGCAGGTGATTGTGATGACAACATACAAATTACATGACTGACCTACTTTAGTTAGACATCACTATGGCATTTTCCACAACACCATGACATATGGCATATTGATGCCATCATTGTTTGTTACAAATGCTACTACCACTTCATGTATGTATGTATGTATGTATGTATGTATGTATGTATGTATGTATGTATCAACCTAGCCAGTAAAACTGTAAGTGGCAAACAAAATTTTTAAAAAAATCTGAACCATGAAACCAAGAGGGAGAAAAAGACTAGGCCCAATGAGGCCCAATAAACATCTCACTTCCGATTAACTACATATGCCCTCACCAGAGGTTCAATAACTCAACACCTTCACCATGATGCTTATTAGAAGACCCAGATCTTCATGGCTTTCTAAAAAGCTAATAAAATTAGGTGTTTTTGTATTTGGGGGTGGGGAGAGTAGAGACTATTCCATAGATATGTTGTTGGTGTGAGCTCCGAGCTTGGCGATTTGGTTGCAAATGTTTCATCCCCATTCAAAGAGTGAGCTTTAGATTGTGCTTGTCTGGGAGAGCACTGGACTTTAAATACCTTTCTGAGTCCTGGTCTGATGTTTGGTTGTGTGATTGGCTGGCTGTAGTTGCTGAATAATAGTCCTTGGTTTTAAGTACCATCTCTGTGATGTAAATTAGTGCCGGTGTTGTTCAGATGTCTTCTGATGATGTCACAGTCTGGTTTTGGGTTGATTTTGATTGGCTGCGTTTGATGTAGTCTGATTTCTTGTGATCTGTCGAGTTATAACTTTGTTTGCAGCATGGCTGTTCATTGGTCTTTAAATGCTGCCTTCAGGATTGTGGTTGATGTTGTTCTTTCTTTTGTGTATTGTGAGGGAAGACGCAGGAGCCATGGAACAGAGAGCAAGATCCTTATTTCAGATGACAGCGATTCAAGTCCGTTGCAAACGGTCACGGTATTTATACTCTCAGGCACAGCAACTGTCATTAACTGTCACTTTACTATCCAATCACAGGCTGTGCTGCGTCCTAACCAATCAGGGCGTAGCCCAGGCTGTTGCTGGCTATACAACACTCCTTCCCCCCAGTTATTTGCATATTCACAATCTATTTGCGTGTTATCTATTTGCATTTTTTTTGTATTATCTATTTGTGCGTTGTGTTATCTATTTGCGTGTTGCTTCAAATTTTTGTGTTATCTATTTGCGTGTTGTTTCAAATTTTTGTGTTATCTATGCGTGTTGTTTATGCGTGTTGTTTTCATATTCAACATTTACAATTCTCTCTTTACAATTCTCTCCTTCTCCCCCAGTTATTTGGATATTCACAATCCAGCCAATTTCACATTCATATTTGCATATTCAACAGTTACATATACGATATTTGCATATTCAACATTTACATATACACACTCCATTTACATTCCCCCCCTCCAGTTCTGTGCATGGGTTCTGCGCTTCGACGTTCTGCGGCCCGCAACTTGGCTCAGGACCTGCAATTGAAACTATATGGCTCGTTCCTGAGTTTGAAAGAGGCCAACGGAAGAGGATAGCGGGGCCAGCGCCAGCAGGGTGGCGTGTAATTGGTAAGGCCAGCGTGGCAACGAGCGGAAACGAGCGGCTTAGGACGGAAAGGTTTGTGGCTCTGGTTGTGTAGGAGGTTTGTGAGCGGCCTTGTGGAAGCATATAGTCGTTGAAATGCGGTTTGTGAGAGGAGCCGGCGGTTTGGGAATGGAGCTGGCTTTGAAGAACGGCGGCGGTTCAGCTGACAAGAGATTTCTTGCTGGCGGTTGCTCCTAGAGGAGGCAGACTTTGGAGGCGCTGTAGAACGCGGCGGCTGGGTTGCTTTTTATTTTTTTAGGCTGCTGAGCGAGTGATAGGCTGAGGCTAATCTAGCGAAGCCGGTTTCGGAGACTCCTGTAGGCAGGCAGCGGCCCTGGTGGAGCAGCGGTTGGCTCCCGGCAGCAGCGGCGGCTGGTGGCGGCTTTGGAGGAGCTGCTTCTCGGAAGGCAGGTAGAGCAGGCTTGTCGGGAGCTGCTTCTTGGGAGGCAGGTAGAGCAGTTTTCTGAGCGCAATGGCTTTGTCGGAAACGGCCCATTGGGAGGTGCGAGATGCTGCAGAGCAAGCTACAGTCTCATCAGGGACTACTTGGAAAGATTTGTCAGTGGTTTGATGGACATCGCTCCACGGCAGAACCTCTTTGCAAGAGCAGATGGAGGCAGGCAGAGCTTCGCAGGCAGAGCGGCTGAACTGAATTCTTCAACTACAGCTACAGTTCCAACGTCGTTCGGTGGAACAATGAGTGGCCATTCAGATACTTAGGCGGTCTGATAGAGAAACGGAAGGAAGCGGCAGTGACCAAGCTAGTTGTGGCCATGCACTTTGTATTTGTGAAGCGGAGCCGGTTGAGGCGACTTCAAATCAAATGCAGCTTGTATTTGTGAAGCGGAGCCGGTTGAGACGACTTCAAATCGAACGCAGTTTGTATTTGGAGCCGGTTGTTCCTTGGGCCTCTTGTGGTGCTCGTAAGGACGGCTGGCAGGCAGGCAGGCAGGCAGGCAGCTTCAGCCGCGGTGCGGTTGAGCCGTCGTGATTCGTAGCTCGTCCCTGAGCAGAGGCGGCGGCTCCAGTGGAGGTTAAGCGTGGGAAGCCCGTCCCTCTGACTGATGGAGGCCGCGCCTGTGGATCTACTCAGGTTGGCGGAAACCGGAGGCGAAAACCTGAGGCGGTGGCTACTGCTGCTGCAGTTCTGACAGGTCCTCAATGGAGGAAGAAAATAATTTTTTTTCCTGTGTTCTCTGCGACTGGCTTATTGTCTATTATTATTCCAGGCTCTGCGGAATCGCGATCCCATCCTCGTCGCCAGTTTTGTGTATTGTGAGGGAAGGCGCAGGAGCCATGGAACAGAGAGCAAGATCTTTATTTCAGATGACAGCGATTCAAGTCCGTTGCAAACGGTCACGGTATTTATACTCTCAGGCACAGCAACTGTCATTAACTGTCACTTTACTATCCAATCACAGGCTGTGCTGCGTCCTAACCAATCAGGGCGCAGCCCAGGCTGTTGCTGGCTATACAACACGTTCGTTCTAAGTGGCTGGTAGATTGGGTTGATGTCAATGTGTCTGTTTATTGATTTATTGGTGGAAAACCAGGTTTCCAGGAATTCCCTTTCTCTCCTTGACTTCACCTGGGTTACAGCTGTGGTCCCGGTTAGATTGAATTTGTGTCCTTTTGAGTCTTCTTTTACAGACGTGAGGGATGTAGAATCATGTCTCTTGATGGCCAGGAAGTGTTCGTGCAACATTTGCAACCAGAGCTCAAACCAACAACATAACTACCAACCAGAGCTACTAATATTCAAAGACAAATGCCAACTATTCCATATAGCAGGTACTGTTAGCGAGGGGGGAGTCTGTCACATTACATGAGAGTTGTAATAGTCTTGTAGGTTATCTGTATTATGTGCATCTCTCTCTCTCTCTCTCTCTCTCACACACACACACACACACACACACAAACACACAAACAAACACAACCAGCCCCTGTGCAGCAATGTCTGCAAGAACACAACCAAGCTCAGAGAGCACCAAGGACTCCCAGAATATATGTGAGCATGTGATAGGTTGGAATAAGTGCTTAGGTTGAATCCATTTGTGCATTTATTGTTTGAGACAGTGGTGGGTTTCAAATTTTTTTAGAATCTATTCTGTAGGTGTGGCCTGTTTTATGGGAGTGGCTCAGCGGTCATGTGACTGGGTGGAAGTGGCTTGGCGGTCATGTGACCGGGTGGAAGTGGCCAACATGGAAAATGTGGTGAAACTCACTTAACAACGCTCTTGCTTAGCAACCAAAATTTTGGGCTCAATTGTGGTCATAAGTTCTTTCTTTCTTTCTTTCTTCTCTCTCTTTCCTTCCTTTTGTCTCTCTCTCTTTCCCTCCCTCCATCTTTCTTTCTTTCTTTCTTTTCATCTCTCTCCCACTTTTTCTTTCTTTTTTCTTTCTTTCTTCCTTCCTCTTTCCTTCTTTCTTTCTCTTTCTATCTTTATCTCTCTCTTTTTTCTCACTCTCCCTCCATTCCTTCCTTCCTTGTGTATCTCCCACTTTCTTCCTTCCTTTCTCTCTTTCTTACTTTCTTTCTCTCCCCCCCCTCTCTCACACACATCCCTTCCAATTACTTTCATAGATATATTCTATGAACTAAAACTGGTGTCCAATAAATCCTATGATCACAAGCCAATTCACAGAGCTCCCAATTCCACCTCTTACTGCTCTTGGGGTTAACCGAATATGGTTAGTTGTCCTGTTACCTCTTGGCCTTGGTTCCTGCCTTTTTAACAGAACAGCAGAGAGGGCTAATTTCAAACGGCTTTTTCTCCTTTTGCTGAAGCCAGATTTCTCTGCCACTCGGCAGGTGACCTGGTGGGTATCCAAAGGTGTTGGGCACACCACGGAAGGCACACACATCATGCACAAACATACACACACACACACACACACACACACACACAGAAACACCGCACTTGCCGCAATGCAAGGCTCATGTGTAAGGGGGACTGGATCAGCTGGGAGGCTGGCAAAAAAGAAGCCTGTTTCTCCACTGCCACGGCTCGCAGAGTAAGGAGGTGGAGATGATGGCTGGCGCGCTCTTGCTTACTTCTCGCCACCGCTGCCCCTGTGGCCCGCCAGCTGCAGCCCTGCCTGGCTGGGTGGCTGGCCGGGAAAGCAATGAGGGGGCGAGCGGTAGCCATCATCTCCACCTCCTTCCTCTGCGAGCCATGGCAGCGGAGAAACAGAGACTTCTTTTTTGCCAGCCTCCCAGATGATCCAGTCCCCCTCACACATGTGGTGTGTGTGTGACAGCCACCTTGTTTCCAATGGGGGGGGGATCCATGCAGAGGGAGGAAAAACACATGGATTTCTTCCCTATCCCCATTGGAAACCAGGCGGCTGTCAAAGAGAAGGGAGCGCGTGCCACATGGGCTTCTCCCAATCCTCTGCTCTGGCAAAGGAAGTGGGTGGTTGAGGCAAACCTGGTGCAGACAGGCAGGGGGAGCGAGCAAGCGGCGACTGGGCGGGCGGGCAGGGGGAGCGAGTGAGTGGTATGGGAAGGTATGCTAAATTTCACGAAGCTGAAACCCACCCCTGTTATGATTATATGTTTCTTTTAAGTTCATCAATTCTTTCTCTGTACTTCTCAGGCAGCATCCTTAAGGATGGAATTTTTATTATTGTGACAGTCTGTGCCCATGATGACTATCTGGTTACAGAGGTCATTCCTTGAAGGAAGGTAGAACTCAAGTATATATGCTGCCATGCCTCCTAATCTCTTTCTCTTGTAAATTCAGCTTGTTGGAATAACAATTAGGGTCATGGCTCAATTTAAATATCAAAATTGCTGTGTTGCATTTCTAAGAAGGGGTCTGTAAGGTTTTCGCACTATGACAGAGATCCTTGTTCCTATGGCTTTTTCCTTATCGGTTGCAAAGTCATTCCATTTTTATTTGGAAACTTCTGCTACTGTGTGCACTTACTCAAATTGGCTCTGATCATCATATAAGATCTAAGTAACCTCTTGTCTCTTGCTCTTCGTAGGTCTGAGTGACAAAGACTAAACAAAGTACAGCTTGACGCTGAAGAGTATCCCAGAAGAATTCATATTTGAAATACCTGGGGCTCAATGAAGCAGATTTTAATAATTTTACTTTCTTACATTATGTAAAAGGTATACATTCTGCCAATTCACATTACCTTTCAAACTAGAAGAGAAAATCATTGCAACAATCAGGCTACCACAGGCCTTATTTTGGCACGCAAACCACAAGCTACCATAGCAGCCTTCTGGAATGGAGTGTTTAACACCTGTTCTTCTCATTGTACAAAAGCAATTACTTAAAGATCAATAAACTGTCTGAGATTATGATAATGATGATGATGAGTTTACCATACAGAGATCATTTCTCTCTACTAACATTTATCATATATATTTGCAAAGGTCACAGAAAATGTTGTGGCCCGCCAGCGGCCAGTGGAGCTGGCATCAGATTTGGACAGTGAGGAGGTTGGGGAGGAACATGGGCCAGTCCTGGAGTCTGGGGAAGTCTATGATGAGGGCTCTGTGTTGGAGGCAGAGAGGGGACCAGATCCGTATGCCAGTTATCAGCTGCCTTCAGAGTCAGACATCAGTGAGGCAGACGGACAGCTGGAGCCTGTTCTCAGTGTGCGCATGCACAGACTTGCCAGACAAAGGGAACAGCTAAAGAACAGGGATCAATTTAGGAGTAAAACCACAGGTGGATGATGAATAGCCCCTCGCAGAGGAAATAAAAGAGGAGCGAAAGGGAAATGGAGTTTGCAAGAGACAATTAGTTTGCTTAATTGGTTTGTGACTCTCTGACACTCCTTGCAGGTTTTTTTTTTTTTTTTGAGGTTTTGCAGATATCAGCCTGTCAGCTCTCCAAGCCAGATAAGGTTTGTAATGGCAAATCCTCCCCTAAAAGACTTTGCTGGATGTGAATGAACACAATTCACAGTAAATTAATAAAAGGGTTTTTTGTCGGGATAAGGAATTTGCTTCATGCTCTTGGGAAGCCTTGGTCAGAACAGAAACTATAAAAAAAAATCCTGCTGCAGGTTTTGTTCAAAGGCGGAATGTATGTACCTTGAGTATTTCATATCATTTTCAGATTTGAAAAAGCCACACCTCTACCCACTCCTCCTTACAATTATTTAATTCTAGGTTAACAGGAACTCATAACATATTTTTAAAACTTGTCAATTTCTAAAAATTAAAAGAAACCAACTCTCAGTATCAAAAAGGTGCTTAGAAATGAAAATGATCACACAATATAAAACAGGTGTTGTTTTTTTTAAAAAAGGTTGACAGTGAACCAACAGAGGCGTTACAAAAAGTGATTCTTCCATGTCAAGTGTGAAGAACAATTATTTTTTCCTTTTCAGTGGTGAGGTTTCTTATTTACATCACTTGGTATGCAACACTTTTTAGTTGCACATTATAACAAATCCAAGACCTTGTTTAACCTTCCAGATGTATTTCATTAAATTTGTATGTATGTATGTATGTATGTATGTATGTATGTATGTATGTATGTATGTATACTGCACAAGTCAAAAAGAGGGCCGTAAAAATATTTATGCATCCTGGACATAAATTGTTTCAACTCCTACCCTCAAAACAACGCTATAGAGCGCTGCACACCAAGGTAACTAGACACAAGAACAGTTTTCCCCCCGAACACCATCACTCTGCTAAACAAATAATTCTCTCACCATTGTCAAACCATTCACTAAGGCTGCATTACTATTACTATTAGTCTTCACATAGTTCCTATCACCCATCTCCTGGGGGATAAATAGAAGGAAAGGGGAGTGGTTGTCATAGGAGAAAACAGTTCGTATTTCTGAAGATTTTGCTCATTGTATTTTGTGCCACAGAGACTGCTTGCCAGAACTTAATTTGCAGTCTTTTGGCTGGGAGCTCATGGCCTTGCAATTATCATAAGGAACTGATGAGATCTGTTACCCCAGTTAACTCCTTGAAAGACTACTGCCTGGACTTTTCGGTGGGTGCATGCAATTAATTCATAAGAGGTAAATAAAGAGGATTTTTTCGTGGCAAGGAGTCTGTTTCTTGCTTCTGCTAAGGTTGGGTCAGAACGATGACTCTTCATTTAATTGTGCAGCTTTAGAGATATTATAGATTAACAACTAATTTACGCACAGTAAATTACTTCTGTTCCCTTTCGGAGTCACACATAAATATTTCATTTTATGGAAAGGAGTGATTATTGTTAACTAAATTTGTAAAGTGTTTTAGCATTTGTATGTGTGTGTGTGTGTGTGTGTTTTCCATTCTGATTTCAATTTCTTGAAGTTTCAAATTATTCAGATCTATAACTAGTCCATAATTAGACCATTAATTCATAGTATTGAATTTCAGGGTTCTTTTAGATCAAGGGAGGTCTGCTGCTCTGAAGCCCTGTCTTATGCCTATATTTGATCACAGCTGGCAGAAATTGGTGGTATTTTTTGTCATTTTGAGAATGGCAAACACAAAACTATAATGCAACCTCAAAAATAAATTTAATATAATGTATAAAATAAAGTAAAACTCCAGTCAGATTTTTTTAAATAAAAAACATCTTGGTTCAGGCCAGTTTGCATCCCCAGTCCATCCAGGTGACCTTGATGTACACACCATCAAAAGCTCTATTCTGACACATTACACTTCTTTGTAGCCTTCTTCACTCATTGAGCTTCTTCCTGCCAAGTTTCACTGAGGGTTGAATGTTAGCTCGTTCAGTAGCAACTACTTAGGGATGCTCAAAAATCTCCTTGCATATTCATTGTTTGCTATTCAGCCCACTGGAATAAGCCAATATCTGTTTCCAGTTTATAGCAATAGCTAAATCTGCACAAGACTTTATCAAATGCATTTTCTGACATCCCCCCCCCCCCCCAAAAAAACACTTTTTAGAAACTGAATACCAAGAATTGAAATGGATTTTGTATATATATATATATATATATATATATATATATATATATATATATATATATGTTGTATTTGTGCTATTTTAGTTTATTTATATATTTATTTATTTATATAGTTTATTTGACACTAAATACATACATACATACATACATACATACATACATACGTGTGTGTGTGTTTATATTTATATATTTCTTTGCAATCAACAACATGATGGTATCATTTTGAATTACATCCATGTTAGAAATGATATAATAAATTGCAGCACCAGAACTAGAAGCATATTACACTGATCAGAAAGCAGCATAGGTATATTAGATCAAACAGCTGTTAATATCTGTGAAATCTCCTTGTTTCTGTTCTTGCCGCTATTGCTGTTTGTACCTGAGCTAGGTAGACAGATTTAAACTCAGCAAAAATTGAAACTAGCAGGCAAAAGAATAGATTTTAATTATGAATTTAAATATCACCCGAGTATGTTTTTCAAACATTTCTTACATTATATGTATTTTAATGTATGTGGTGATGTTCAGATAGGTTATTTATTTTTCATTCAAAGGCAATTGAGAATGGAAAAAATAGCTCTGAAATGATGACCCAACGTGTCATGTATGATCTAGTTTTTTGTATTCCTTCCACTACATAAGAGTGGGGAGTACCATTTGGCCTACATGATTATAGCTTCCTGGGAGCTGCCATCCACACGGAAAGAACTGAATTCAGTGTCAGGACCATCTTTCCCTTGTAGCACTCACAACAGATACAAACTGCACTACCCATCACTCCCTGCTGCTTCCCCACAATGTGTTTGTCATGCAGCTTTATACACTGTTCCAAACACCCACTCACACTTCCCCGGTTTCACTCCACCCTACACTAGAAAGAGTGTTTGCCCATAGCTATGGGAAAAATGGTGAGAAGGGAAATATGGCTGGAATCATTTTCCTTAGCTTGACTATTAAAACAGCAAAGAAGTGCTAGTCATTGCCCCAGTTACTGTGGTAGAACAGAGATCAGCAAGCAGAATTAGCCAATTTTAGGCCTACATGTCTACTGGCATGGGGCCACGTAGTCTTGCTTTATGCACCTAGTTAAATGTGCTGTACATGTTTTAAAACATTAATTCATCGACATTTATTTGAAAAGGTATTTATTCAAAAAGGTAGAGGTATTATCTGAATTATGGTAGCATGTACCCAACAAATGCATTATTGTGATATTGCATTATATTTTTGATTTATTTATTAGAGTTGTACTCCAATTCTCTTTAAAATGCTCAGTACCTTATATGTATAGTTTCTATGAAACCTGCTAGGAGACATACAGAGCTCAAAGTAAGTCATCTGATTGAGACTGCCTGTCTACACTACCAATTAGGAATATATATATATTTATATTGCTTTTGGTAGGGCTAGATGAATCAAAAATTGGAATTAAGATTACTGGGAGAAATATCAACAACCTCAGATATGCAGATGATACCACTCTAATGGCAGAAAGTAAAGAGGAACTAAAGAGCCTCTTGATGCGGTGAAGGAGGAGAGTGCAAAAGTTGGCTTGAAACTCAACATTAAGAAAACTAAGATCATGGCATCCCACCCTCTCAATTCCTGGAATATAGATGGGGTTAGAGGTATAGAGGTAGGGACAGATTTTATTTTCCTGGGCTTCAATATCACAGCAGATGGAGACTGCAGCCAAGAAATTAAAAGAGGCTTGCTCCTAGGGAGGAAAGCTATGGCAAATCTAGAGAGCATACTAAAAAGCAGAGACATTACCCTGCCAATAAAAGTGCGTATAGTCAAGGCTATGTTTTTCCCAGTTGCATTGTATGGCTGTGAAAGATGGACCATAAGAAAGGCTGAGCGCCAAAGAATTGAGGCCTTTGAACTATGGTACTGGAGGAGACTCTTGCAAGTCCCTTGGATTGCAAGGCGATCAAATTGGTCCTAGAGGAGATCAACCCTGATTGCTCTTTAGAAGGCCAGATCCTGAAGATGAAACTCAAATACTTTGGCCATCTAATGAGAAGGAAGGATTCACTGGAGAAGAGCCAAATGCTGGGAACGATTGAGGACAAAAGAAGAAGCGGACGACAGAGAATGAGGTAGCTGGATGGAGTCACTGAAGCAAGTGAGCATTTAAGTGAGCTTATATGGACTCTGAGGGATGGTAGAAGATAGGAAGGCCTGTATTCTGTCCCAAGCCTCTAACTTATACTGACGCCAGCTTGGCTGTCTGCCACGACTAAGGAGGGAGATAGGCAACCCCTTGGCTAAGAGCCCAGAAAACTATCTCTTAGGAAACAAGGCCTGAACTCATGGATTTCGTCAAACGTTCGCTACACCTGGATAAATAACTGTTGTTTCCTGCAAAATTCCCCTCCAATCGCCCCACCTATAAGCTCCCTGGGAGGGGCCACTCAGTAGCCACCTGTTTCCCATTTCCTTCTATGAGCCTGTTTCCAAAGCTGCTCCCTCCTCCCCTCAGCTCTATGTATCCGCACCTCAGGGACAACCTCCTTCTGTTCCTCCTCACTGCTCCCTGACTCAGATGCCACCTGGTGGCCAACAGGCCTCTCTAGTCCCTGCTCTGACTCTGAACACCCCCAGAGTCTTCCTCAGCCTCCAGGGCAGTCCCATAGTCTTCATTGCTGTCAGATTCCACCAACAGCTCAGCCAGCTGCTGCTGGGCCACAACAGCCTGGAGGAACATTGTCCAGGGGTTCGCAATGGATCAGGCACAACGTCACAACATTTTTCCCCCACGTGGAATTTGCAAGAATCCAGACCTGCAATAATCCATATTTGCAAAAATCTGGATTTGAGATTTTCCTTCTGATGGAATTTGTATATTTTTTCAATCTATGATTGCTTCTTAGGTTTGACTGCTCATGGTTTAAGTGCAGGTGACACGGAATCACCATTGAAAAACGGTGAGCTCCACAGACAAAACAATTCCGAAATATATTTATTAAGAAATAAGTGCAATGGTTTCAGAACAAAGTATGTTTAAAACTGATGAATATATTAAAAACATTGGAATAGCTATTAATTTACAACTGTACATCAAAATGTGTCCATGTGTTTTCTGTTCTGCACAGTAAATCAGTTCTATTTTTCTTATCACTCAGCTCAGGCAAAAGATTCATGGAATGTGGCAAAAATCCAAGTACTTGACACAATGCTTACCACACAAGGGTCTGACAAGAAATTTACCATGTGTGAGAACTATCTCTGACCCCACCCCCCTCCATAAAGGAAGACATAGGTAAATATGAAGAAGTCTTAAATCACACTGGTACTTATAAATATGTAAATCAATAGATAGTTAGAAAATACTAATTTAGAAATAAAATTCATGGGTTTCTTATTTAGAAAACAGCACTTTCTCTGAGTTTTGATTCCTCTTGAGTACCATTTGACAGCTTTTCAAGATTTTGTTAATGTATCTTATAACAAAAGAGTTCCAGCAATCTTTGTATTGTTTGCTTCCTGACCTGAACTAATCTTAAAGATCTGACAAATATGGAGATGAGTTTAGCTTGGCATGATTTATTTGATCATGCCCATGCTTTTGTTATTTGTAGCATGTCTTTCCAAGTGCTCACAGATATCTTGCCGAGTATAGACATCAAACTGACAGGCTTAAGGTTTCCCAGGTCTGTCCTTCCTTCCTTCCTTCCTTCCTTCCTTCCTTCCTTCCTTCCTTCCTTCCTTCCTTCCTTCCTTCCTTCCTTCCTTCCTTTTCCAGTATGATTCTCAAAGTCCTCTTCCTATTTTTTCCCTCCTTGCTTTTGTGAAATCAACTTCTTGATAGCATTACAATATCTTTCTGAATATTGCAGTATCCCACATATCTCAATATCACACTGAAAAAATGGAGGAAAGCTTCACAAATAACTTATATTTCCTGAACCACCTATATGTCAACCCTTCGATATAAGCCAGGTCAGTAAAAAGACTTCACAAGTCTGACATGAACCATATAGAAATTTGCTATAATAGAATCTTGAAAGCCTGACTAAGTTCTCACCTCCATATCTCTTATTATGAATTAGAAAGAAATCAATCTGAGGTTCTTCCTCACGTTTGCATTGTTGCCTGAACTTAAGTGTCATTTTGTTTTTATAACCGCCACTCCTTCTACCTAACTTTCCCAAGATCAACTTTCTGGATCCCTACAATACCTGGCAAATAAATATATGGTTTTCATTTCTTAACAATTAAAAAAGGACCAAACTAGCAGTTCTTATTTCTAACTTAATGCCAGTTGCGGAGCAGATGTGTAAAAGAGCCTTCAGAGCTTTGAAAATGTTAGAGAAACACACTTGGGCTGCTTAGGTTATAAACTCAAGATGGATTCTAGAAAGTTTGGAGAAACAAATGTTAAAAGTTTCGTGAATTCAGAAACGAACTCTGTAGAGTCTATTAATGTCTAAATAACGATCATCATTTATAAAATAGCTTCTACTGTCAGAAAATACAAGATAGTAAGCAAAGAACTTTATAGGGATTTGCACTGAATTTTATTTATTTTATTGCTTATATTTCTATGGCTCCAAAACCTGCTCCAAAACAAAAAGCAAAATAATTTTAAAACATTGTCAGAAGAGCAAAATTGTGAATTTGACTCCTTTGTTCCAACTCTTGAGATTTTATACAAAGTGCCATGATATCTAGGAGGATTATTGGATTCAATGGCCATCAAGTCGGAGTGAACCTTGCAATCCAACCAAATTTTGCCTTACCATTTACAGCATAAACAGAGGTTGAGAGACAACCTTAGCTTAACCATGTACTTCTGAGTACTTATAGAAAAAGACCAATGCGTTAACCCCTTCTCCTCCTTCTACTTCCCTTTCCACAACCACCTTTATAACATATCTAACATTCCTTTCAAATACTCCTGCTCATTGTACACAAAACCTCCATCTAGCTATACAGAATTTGTAAACACTGCTCTGCACCACAGACAACTGTTGTTATAAAGTGAATTATATCTTCACATATACAACGAAGTTTTTTGAAAATAATATTTTAAAAGAATGTAGAGGGACTGCATCATTGTCAAACTCTGGCAAATTTGGCAAACTTTGTTTCTATATACAGTTCCTATATACAGTTAAGTAAACCTATTATTTTTGGAAAAGAACATAGCTATACTAGCAATAGCAATAGCAATAGCAGTTAGACTTATATACCGCTTCATAGGGCTTTCAGCCCTCTCTAAGCGGTTTACAGAGTCAGCATATTGCCCCCACAGTCTGGGTCCTCATTTCACCCACCTCGGAAGGATGGAAGGCTGAGTCAACCTTGAGCCGGTGAGATTAGAACCACTCAACTGCAGATAACAGTCAGCTGAAGTGGCCTGCAGTACTGCACCCTAACCACTGCGCCACCTCGGCTCTTACTAAGGGAGATGAGTACAACATTCTTCATAATTTTACTCTTACTGTAGCTAGGGATAATGATGATAATAATACTGCTGAGATACTGAGTCAGACTAAATTATCTTCAGAATTATCAGGAATAAGTTGGACCCTTCTCAGATCTCTGGCTCAGGCCCCATGAGTGATCAGGTGATCTCCACAGACTTCTAATATTTAGGAGGGGAGTTCAGAAATACAGGGAGTCCTCAGCTTTACAACAGTTCATTTAGTGACTATTTGAGCTTACAATAGCATGGGAAAGAGTGATTTATGACTCTTTTCGCACACTTACAACTATTGCAGCATCCCTGCAATGGATCATTCTGGATCAAAATCCAGATGTTTGGCAATTGACTTATATTTATAATGGTTGCAGTGTCCTGGGGCCACATGATCACATTTTGGGACCTTCTTAAGAGCCAAGGTGGCGCAGTGGTTAGGGTGCAGTACTGCAGGCCACTTCAGCTGCCTGTTATCTGCAGTTCAGTGGTTCTAATCTCACCGGCTCAAGGTTGACTCAGCCTTCCATCCTTCCGAGGTGGGTGAAATGAGGACCCAGACTGTGGGGGCAATATGCTGACTCTGTAAACCGCTTAGAGAGGGCTGAAAGCCCTATGAAGCGGTATATAAATCTAACTGCTATTGCTATTCTGACAAGCGAAGTCAATGGGAAGTCAGATTCACTTAACAACTGTATTACTAAGTTAACAACTGCAGTGATTCATTTAAGAACTGACAAGAAAGGTAAATGGGGCAAATTTCACTTAACCACTGTCTCGCATAGCAATATACGTTTTGTGCGGAATTGTGGTCATAAATCAAATATTACCTATAAGGGACAAATATATTTGTAACAAGAAAGTAATTCCTGTAATGAACAATATACTTATTACTGATGTTTGCACTAAGCTGATATATCTTGAGTTTTCCATTTTGTATGCAAATAAAGGGATTGACAGTTTAACAAAATAGTGAACTTCAGAATTAAAAAGGATATACTTACATTTGTGACATATTCAATATCCTTCCAAATATTACATTCCCTAGGAAAGTCGGCTAATTCTAAAAAATTATCCACTATCACTTGGCCAATCAAGTCATGCCTGGAGAAGCGGTCAAAGTCATAGACAGAAAAATGAAGTTTTCTTGAACTCAAATCTTTGTAAGGAACAGGAAATAAAAAAACTTCATCAAATACTGGGTTAAGAGTTTTTCTATGTACTTTAGTCTGATGTTTTGTTTTCCTATCTGGAAGTAAGTAGATCTTGACATAAGGGTCTGAAGTTCCAGAAAAATCCTTCGCTGGCAGGCTGACAGCCTTGTGAATCTTCACTATAAGTTGTTCTAAGTCACAATCATATTTTACAATAAAATTGATTTTCCCACAAGACTTGCTATTATTTCTCCGACCATCATCCGTGTCGACCGATCTTTGCTTATACAGCTCCGGCTTGATGCGTCCAATGCCTGTCAGCTGTTCCTGCTTCTGGATCTGTTGGATGTTGAAGTCAGGATTTGAGAGATTGAGCTGTCTTCGTATTGAATTGTGCCTTAAATTAAAGCAAAATATATTGATTGGTTGATTGATTGCATTTATTTCTTGCTCTGTAATTTTTTTAAAAAAAACTGTTTTCAAGAGTGGACAAATAAAATAAATTAAAATGTACAACTGTATACAAATGTACAAAATGTATAAAGAGAGAAGGATAGAGAGAGAACAGAATGCTTTATTGACCAAGTGTGAATATTGGCCAAGAATAGAATACTTTATTGGGGGACAGGGAGAGGGAGAAAGAGAAAATGTGATTCAATGAATATTGGATAGATGGATAGGAGTTTTTTTTTTTTAAAAAGAATAGTTCAGTATTAAATTCAAGACTTTGAAATATGAACAACTTGGGTTAGAGAGAGAGGGAGAGAGGGAGACACACACACAGAGAGAGGGAGACAGAGAGGGAGACAGAGAGGGAGGGAGGGAGGGAGGGAGGGAGGGAGGGAGGGAGGGAGGGAGAGAGAGAGAGAGAGAGAGAGAGAGAGAGAGAGAGAGAGAGAGAGAGAGAGAGAGAGAGAGAGAGAGAGAGAGAGAGAGAGAGATTGATTCTTTCCCACTCACAAAAAACTGTAAACATTGTTTTGGAAGGGTATTGAATTGGTGCATTTAAATAATTTGCAAACAGTCCAGATGGCCCGTTTTGACTACCATAGTAACTAATACTTTGGAGTTTCCTAAGGGAATCCCTCCCTCCCCTTTAGCTTTTAAAAAGGATTGCTAGGCTTTGGGGTAGCTTTCAGAGCCTGGCCACTTCTATCAATCTGGCTAGTACAGAAGTGTTTTGATGTGTTTATTTTTCCAGCTAGAAATCATCCAATCAAACTAACCTCAGTTACTTTCTAATTTTCATACTCTGTCGAATCAGGTATAATTTATAATTTTTAAAGGATATTATGCTAAATGTAGAAACCTACCCCAAGAAAGCTATACTGCACAAAACCCATATAATATTTCATTACAGCCAATATACAACCATGTAAAAAGGAGAAATGCCCATTAATGTCCTGACATTTAGGATATCTGAATCCAAATCTTAAAGACATTGCAACATTCAGAGATTCAATAGGCATGGAATTCAAGAAGGAATCATAAGACTTGCTGATAACAGGAATAATATTTCCTGTTCTGCTGGCTTGGAACTGACAGTCAATTATTCTAATATTTGGGAACTGCGTGCAAGATTGCATTGTTTGAAATGAGAGAAGAGGTGGGTTGCTGCCGGTTTGGCCCTGTCCAGGCCTGCCATGCCCCTCAACTGTTTCCCTTGCTGCCGCATGGCTGCCATTTTGGATTTTAGTGACTGCGCATGCACGGTTCACTGTAAATGTGTGCAGAACAATTTACATTGAACAGCGCTTGCAGCGTGTGTCTGGCGTGCGTGTATGTTGTGCACAGGTTGTGAACCGGAAGTAATACAGGCAGCAACCCACCCTTGGAGGAGGGTCTCTATTTCTAAAAAGAATTAGAATCAGATTGGAGAACATTTTCCCCATAATTCATCCAACTGAAAAATATTTGGCTATATACCGTATTTTTCAGACTATAAGATGCACCGGAATATAAGATGCATCAAGATTTTGAAGAGGTAAATTTTTTAAAAAAGTTTTTGCCTTCTCTGGCCCCAGGCGCACTGTGTAGGCCTCCCAAATCCTCTGTATGCTCCATTTTTTTGCTAAAAACAGGCCCGTTTTCACAAAAAAATGGGCCTGTTTTTCACTCATTTTTGTCCTCCCCAGTCCCCAGGAGCACTTTGTAGGCCTACCAAAATCTCTGCATGTCCATTTTTGCAAATAATGGGATGCATGGGACCGGGTTTCGGAAGGCCAAAAATGGCTGTATTCAGTGTATAAGACGCGCCCAGAATTTCACACTCTTTTTGGAGGAAAAAAGATGCCTCTTATACTCTGAAAAATACGGCATGTAAAACAACCAGTTGTAGCAATGGCACAGATTATTTGGGTGGCTTTGAATCAGTGAGGTACAGATAGTCTTCAACTTATAACCACAACGGAGCCCAACATTTCTGTTGCCAAGTGAAATTTTTAAGTGAGCCTTGACGCATTTTTACAACCTTTCCTGCCATAGGTGTTAAGTGAATCACTTGTTAAGCAATTGTTTAGTAACAGGTTTGTCAAGTGAATCTGTCTCCCCCCCCCCCCGACTTTGCTTGTCAGAAGGTCACAAATGTGATCACATTACCCTGAGATACTGCAACTGTCATAAATGTGAGTCAGTTGCCAAGCACCTGGATTTTGGTCACATGACCGCTGCAATGGTCATAAGTGTGAAAAATGGTCAGTGGCATTGTAACTTTGAACGGTCACTAAATGAACTGTTGTAAGTGGAGGACTATCTGTACATAGTGGGAGGGGGCATTATTCTCTGGTGCAGACAAAAATTAGGCTGACGATGGGTGTGGAGTCCAGTTGCTACCGCCATGTTGGCGGAGGTTCAGCAACAATGGAGGGAAAAATAGTGCCTTCAAGTCAGTTTTGACTCGTGCTGACTGCCTCCTGCATCTTTCTTGACTGGATTTTTCAGAGGTGGTTTGCCAGTTCTTCCTCCTACAGCTGAGAGAACTGAGTGGCCCAATTCCACCCAGTTGACTTTGTGGCTAAGGGAAGACTAGAGTTCACAGTCTCCTAATTTCTAATCTGATGCTTTAACCACTACACCAAACTGACTATCGCCACTGAAGGGCGGTTTAAAAATGATTTGCTTCATGTATCAAATATGCTAGGAGTGCCCCTGCCTCCGACATTTACCTTACTCTCTGTAATGTAAGAAATTACAGCACAAATGTATCTTACAAAGGAGGAAAATAATATTTTTAAAAATAAGTTGGGAACATTCCTGATGGTTCCAATTTATATACTTGTTGTGCGCTGTTATTGGCAGAGAATCCTTGTACATTTGAATGAGACTCACACTATTGCCAACTGAAGAGTAAAAATTCTGCAAAGAACATTTGCAGGTAAACTCATCTACAAATTGCACCTGGAATGTCTGATGTTTGAATGAGAATCCCAGCAGGAACTATATTAATTCATTGACCAACATTATAGAACACAGAATATCTTGTGCTTTCTAACATAAATTTCAGAATATCCCCCCAATGTTCTATTAAAGAATCTCAGGGTAGAACACCATAAATAATAATTTTTAAAAATGCTGAAAAATAGCAAAGAAATGTTCTTTTGTTCAGTTTTCCCTGTACCAGTCATCTTTCCAGCAAGTGGAGGAGAGGCAATCCAGTTGTAAAGTTTGCATGAAGTCAAAGACAACAAGATAAACAAAAGAAAGAGTCATAAATAAATCATATCTGCCAACATTTCAGAAAAAGAAACAGGGATATGAATAATGTCTCATAATGCGCACAAAACTGTTTTTGCTTTCTAGTAGGTATTATTGTGCTTCAACCCCATTACAGGGAATTAAACAACAAAAGCACACACAGGTATATGAACATCACATAAAGTTCACTGCAACATCCCTTTTTTTCTCTAGCTGATGCAATACCACCTGTAAAATTTCACTTTTTTGAATGTTAGGATAAATTGTTATTTGCACAGTAAAATCTGAAACATGATTATTAAAATGATACTCCAGTTGAGCTTAGCAAGGCTTATTTTGAGAAATAAATATGGTAAGATTGCAGCCTTATGTAAAATGGAGTAACACAAAGTAATGGAATTCTCAACTTTGTGGAAGTTTCTGAAAAATATAAATGTTCCTTTTTCCCACCTCTCCCCTTCAAGCTCCTGCCTTAAAGTATCAAAACAAAATATCATCAGGAAAAGACATTTATAACTTTTTCCTCATTTGGCCTGCCTTAGAATGTTGCCCAAAATAGCCAATAGTTCACAGTCAAATCTCTCTACACTACACATAGCCCTTTTTCAAGTATAATAAACTCCTGAATTCTCGGATGCAAAACCCCTCACCCAGCACTAAAAAGTATACTGGGGGTAACGAACTAAGGTTAAGTTAGCATTTTTACTATTCTCAAACCATATTTGCTGTTAACTGGCTGCAAAAGGATAATGCTTCTTCTTTGATCAATGGGCATCAAATTAGCAAACCCAGAAATAACGCCCCAGACCACACAAAAGGAAAAAGGAAAAGAAAAAAAGAAAAGGATTCTGGAATCATAGTTGGAAAAATTTAGCAGATTCATGAAATTGATGAATACTAGTAACTATCATAATTCACAGGATTTCATTGCCACAAGGTGTGGTCTAAGCACTAAATTATTGGCAGATAAAAGGTGAGGTAAATTTATAATAGATTATGTCACAACGGGTTATTAGCCACCATTATGGTATCTATGCTAGTACTTTACTTTGGAGAATTTATAAGAATACTTTTTGTTTTAGAGGCAGCTGATGCACCTTTTACTAATGTAAATGGAGGCAAATAGCTTTTCTGTTGTGTGTCATTCAGGCGGTACAAAGCATTTGAAAGGAGCACTTCACACAAGTAGTCTTCTACTTATGACCCTAATGGAGCCTGCCCATTATAGACGTAAATCATGATAATCCTGATGCTGGTCATCATATGAATGACTCGATTTCATAACCTTTTTTGTGGCAATCATTAAGTGAATCACAGTTATTAAGTCAACGGTGTGATTTAGTTAAGCAAACCCATTGTTTATTAGGGAGCATTTTTATCAAAAATGAGATGTAGTTGGAAGTTTTCAGGCAAAATGACATAAATCATGTGACCACAGAATGCTGCTAATAGACATATCTATTTGCCAAGCACCCAAAATACAGCCACATGACTTCAAGGGAGCAGTCATCCCTGTTCTATGTTTCATCCCTGTTTATCCCTGTTCATCCCTGTTTTAAGTACCTTTTAGAGCAGTGGCCATCAACCTTTTGGGGCACCAAGGTCCGGTTCCGTGGAGTTCTTTCTGTGGACCGGAGGGAACATGGTTTTGCATGCTGCTTGCATCCTGCAGATGAGGCTTCACTTGTTTGTATGGCCTGGTTTCTGGCATGCCACGGACTGATGCCAGTCCATGGACCGGAAGTTGGGGACGCCTGTTTTAGAGGGTCCACCATAATTTTGAATGCTCACTAAATGACTATGCATAAGCCAAGGACTACCTGTATAGTATATTAGTGTGGACAATGCACCCTTCCTTGAAGGTTAAATAGCTCCCTGAATCCTCTTCAAGATTCACTGTAAGCCCTTCAAAAGCCTATGGGTACATGGACAGTTGCTTCCCTGGTGGTCTCAGGTTCATGTTCATGCAGCTGAAGCAGCCATCAAAGCCGTTACAATCCTATCAGAGGATGTTGTGGCTGTAATGCTTCAAGAAAATGGGCCAGCACGTAAATGTAATGTAAATGTGTTTTATGAAGCAGGCCTTTTAAATGCTTGGCACAATCTTATTTGCCATGTCTCATTAGCTTTGGGATTGGTTATTTTCAGCAATATAACAATTCAGCCACAAGTTTTATATAGTCTGAATAATTTTTATGGTTGGCTCTGCCCACTGTCATTCATGCCCCCACCTTTTTGTTATGTTCCCCTTGATATTCAGTCAGTCTCCCTTGGTGACTTCACATGCCTCCCACTCAATCAAAGCTGTGGCTAAAACCTAACACTTCCCATGTCTTCTTCTCACAAGTGTTTTATTAACCTGTTTTATTCTTGCTGACATCTTTGCAAAGATACATCAGGACTCACCGCAGCAGAGATAAGTGCAAATGAGCATACTTTGCAAGATTAAATTGGGGCTGCTTTCACATACTACATTTGGCAATTTTATCTGGTTTAGAAAATAGCTCTTGCTATACCTGACCTGTAAATGAAGGATTGTTCCTGCAACACGTACATTTTTGTTTCTTTTATCAAGTTTGCTCCCGGTGTCCCCAAATTTTTGCAGCAAGATGGCTTTTCATCTCTGAGCACCGAACAATACTGCATTTCTTTCCTATACATCACAAGCTAAAAGAACTCACATTTTAAGTGCATTTATTCATTTACTCATTTTTTAAAAAAAAGAACCCTACTTTTATTACTTCATAATAATAGCATTCCTGTTTTCACAATCCTGTGAGAGTATTGCATTTATGACTATTTCCAATGGAACACTTCCTCCCATCAATGGAGGTTTTCCAAGCTAATGAACAAAATCAAAATACTGAAATTGATCCTCTGCAGAATCTATATGGTTTTACTGAGACCCTCCCAGTGTTGTCTGAAAGATGGGCAGCTATGTGTTTTGAATGAATGAATGAAGAGCAAAAAAATGCTCCCATTATGACTCAACAGGTCCTAAATATACTTGCCTGGGAGTAGGATTCATTGAATTCTATATGATTTACTACAAAATAAGGCTTGAATATGTTCCCTTATGCTTGGATACTAGCGTTAAGGCTTCTATATTAAAATATTTTTTGTTATGAACAATGTCTAAAAGTATTTCTTCTGTTTCTACACCACTTCATGTGCAGGGTTGAATCCCAAACTAAACAAATCTGTCTCTTGCACTGTGGTATTACACATATGGTAGTTATGAGAGTGCATGGGAGATTCAAAGCAGTGGGCCAGGCATTATAATTGACCCTGCTCCTTTATACATGTGTTGAATATCAAAGCATATGGAGTGGTATATGTTGAATTCTGAGAGGGCAGGGAAGAGGCCCAGACAGCTGAGGTAAATGCAGAAAGGTTTATCAATGTTAACAAGGCAAACAGCAACCAGGAACAGGAAATCAGCCCCTCGTCCTGCTTGACAGTTATTTATATAGGAGCTGTCAAGCAGGGCAGCCAATAGGAACAGTAGAACAGTCCACGCTCAGCCAGCCGCACCTTAGCCAATCAGGCGTGTCTTGGCAGTAGCCGGCTGTCAGTCGTAAGTTGAGGACTTGCAGCCAGTCGTAAGTAGAGGATGTAGGATCGGTCGTAGATTGAGGACTTAACAGTATAGGACTTCAATTATTGTCATCTTGCCTGTTTTTATTTCCCTTGCAGATGCCACCTGGTGGGATTAAAAACTATTATGCAGACCGAGACTTACTCTGCATTAACAAGAGCATGCAAGCATAGGTTGATGCTTGTTAAGGCTAGAGCCTTCTTGTTTTCTGTATGAATGTTTATGTGCATTTCTACATGTGTATGTGAGAGTTAGTTCATATATAACAGATGGTTTACATCACGGGTGTCAAACCCTCTCGCATCGCCGTATGATGACATATTGTGATGTTTTTTGCCTTTGCGGAGCTGGGATGGGCATGGCCTGCATGGACCATACCCAGCCCGTGGGCCACCAGTATGACTGACCTGGTTTACTTGAATGTATATAGATGCAGGCTCAACTAATTTTATAAAAGGAACAATATATTTCATAAGCAATCTTGTGGAAGGATAAGTCATTAATCCAAAATATTTATTTAATTTGCCTATTTAATTTGCTTGGCCCATTTTGAGGGGGAAGGTGCAGCCCCATAAACATGAGCCCTGGTGGCACAGTGGTTAAAGTGCAGTATTGCAGGGAAATTCTACCCACAGTCTGGAGTTTGATCCTGATGGTGCTCAAGGTTGACTCAGCCTTCCATCCTTCTGAGGTCAGTAAAATGAGGACCCAGATTGTTGGGGGAAATATGCAAATAATGCTTGCATTATAAACTGTCCAGAGAGCACTGTAAAATACTATGGAGTGGTATATGAACCTAAAATGCTATTGTTATGCTACACATCTGGTCACATTGCACATACTTTTGAGGAAAAAATGATTGCAGATTGATTTTGGTAATAGTTTTCAATCCCATCTGAAAAATTAGAACATTTTTGCTTGTGTTTTTCTAATTTTCTTTCTGCCTTTTCAGTTCTATGAATCTAATTTTCAATTCAAATTCTTCTTTTTAAAAAAAAAAAGATGGTTGTATCTATAACACCAAATGCAGCAACAGTGCATAGGGAGAAAGAAAGGAGACCCCAAATTAGAAGCTTATTTTATTCTTTTCTAACTAGAGATTCAATTCTAAGTTAATTTTCCCCAAAAGTGAAATATTTTGGACAATATTTGTCTGATAAATCATTATTCAAAACTCCCCAGAATACCCTGTGATTCTCCATGAATGGGTTTTTTAAAATGATGAAGAATCTTAACACCAATAGACTAGGCATGTGCAGGGTGAGTCAAGTTGATGCCAAGAGTATTGTGGTATAAGTACCACACTTTTATCCTCGGGCTGCAACATTATAATCCTGCTTAGGTCAAAAACGAAAGCAGCAAATTCATATGGATGCCATTGACCCTATAGAAGAGATTCAGGAGTCAAAGTGTTGACAACATTTTTTGATTAAGTTTGAATCTATATATAAAACAAACCAAACAATTTATGGACAAGTTTCATTAGATCTTTTCAATGCCCAATGCCCAATTCTGTATGGAAAAATGGATTTTCTTTTTATAAAAACACGTTTGGTTCTAGTTTTCCAACTTTGTCTTTGATTAATCTAGTAAAAGCTACATATTTTTTCTTCCTTCTTTCTCTGTCTTTTACAACTGGCTTTCTATTTGCTAGATTCTTTTTTTTTTTTTTTAGGAATAGGATCTTGCTCAAGCCCAAGGAAAAGCATAGTTTGTTTCATCACCTCCATACTTAATTTCTCTTTGCTCAGATTTCTATTTCTTTACTTTATCTCCAATGATAGACTCAGCTCCTGAAGTTTTTAAAGCAAGGCATTTTTTAACCTGTACCAAATCATCATCCTTAGAATCTCTGCTTTGATACTTCCCATCAAATAAAAGAAATGTAAGACAATATGGAAGGGAATGCCACCCTACCCACATATATTTCTCCTTGGCATTAAGGATATAGAAGGGTAAGAATTGACCTTTCCGCTCTCTTCCTTCATTATCCTTACACAGATATCAGAGTACTGACCGAGCAGAAGGTGTTGGTTCTGTGATTTGTCGATGCATCCGAACATTGTGTATGCAGTTCTCCTTGGTCCCTGCCTTAGCGTCCAATGGAATGTCTGGAGAAGTGTGGCTAATTTTCATGGAGGAGTCAGGGTAGGTAGTCGGCTGTCCCAGGAATTCCTCACTATAGTCTTGGTCATTGGTCTCTGTGTCTGTGAGGTTCAAGGATTCCTGCTTGTCTTTGTTGCCTAGCAGGCCACGCTCTCGCCATGGAACCCAACAAAGCTTCCAGGACACAAACAGAGATACCCCAAACAAAGCAAGTCCACATGCGGTGACCACCAAGGACAGCAAACTTACTGTGATATCTGGAAAGAAGATAAAGTAATATGTGTTAATGTTCAAAGAAGAGATGTTCTTCTAAAGCCTACTGTAGATCAGGACTAAGCTTTTTTGTGTGCATAGAAAGCCCAAGGAAATCATTACTTCCAAGCCTTTTTTCTTCTAAATGCCTCATTAAAGGGTTTTTTTGAGAAAAGAGAATTGAAGTAACAATGAAAAAAACATTGGCTTGCAGCCATATGGAAGTCTTTATGAACCCAAACATCCGCATACAAAACTTTCAAATGTTCACATCCCTTTGCATGCAAATTTTCATACCAGGATCTATCTAATGCCCTCTTTGTATTCCATCCAAATCAGGAAACTATAGCTAACAAAATTAGAATATTAAAAGTGGCTTCAACTTGGTTTAATATCCTGACCTGTTCTGAAATTAGTACTGAGAGCTGCGAGGTTTTTGATGAAATGGGACACTCTAATAAAAGGCAGAAATTGTTTGTTTATTTGTTTGTTTATTCACTTGCGGAAAGAAAGACTCTGTAGGAGGAAAGAAATGTTCATATCTCAGTATGTTCAAAACAGATTTCGCTGTTCAGCTTATTTGCAGCTCAGAAGATTGACTTAGAAAAAGGTGATTAGTTATGAAACAAATGGATTTCTGTTTGGTTTTCACTGTGCATATGCAAGAACATTAAACAACACCGCTTATTTGATGTCTAAATATAGAATTTTGCAGAAACAGGGATTGGCAAGCTTGTTCTTTTAATCAGACCAGTGTTTGTCTTTCATGAGGTTATAAAAAATTGTCCACATTAATCTAATTAGAAAAGTGCTAAAATCGTTAACAGGAAAGAAATACTTTGTATAGAAACATTCAGGCCAGGACAAAATTCAAAGCAACAAAACTTCTACACAACTATGTTCATAAATACTTTTTTCAGTCATGTGAAATATGCCACACAGTCCCTTAGCAGAGGTAAAAAAATCACTATTTCAGCAGACTCTCTTGAGTTGAGCTCAAAAGAATAGGAAGGACTTTGCATCTGAGGTGCTTGGACAATATCCCACTCCAGCTTACAGCTTGGGCTTTCTGGGGATCTCCAATTCAAATAATACAATACAATAGCAGAGTTGAAAGGGACCTTGGAGGTCTTCTAGTCCAACCCCCTGCCTAGACAGGAAACCCTATACCATTTCAGACAAACGGCTATCCAACATCTTCTTAAAGACTTCCAGTGTTGGGGCATTCACAACCTCTCTAAAGGCAAGTTGTTTCACTGATTAATTGTTCTAACTGTCAGGAAATTTCTCCTCAGTTCTAAGTTGCTTGTCTCCTTGATTAGTTTCTACCCATTGCTTCTTATTCTACCCTCAGGTGCCTTGGAGAACAGTTTGACTCCCTCTTCTTTGTGGCAACCCCTGAGATATTGAACATTGCTATCATGTAACCCCTAGTCCTTCTTTTCATTAAACTAGACATACCCAGTTCCTGCAACCGTTCTTCATATGTTTTAGCCTCCAGTCCCCTGATCATCTCTGTTGCTCTTCTCTGCACTCTCTTTCTAGAGTCTCCACATCTTTTCTACATCGTGGCGACCAAAACTGAATGCAGTATTCCAAGTGTAGCCTTACCAAGGCATTATAAAGTAGTATTAACACTTCACATGATCTTGATTCTTTCCCTCTGTTTATGCTGTCTAGAACTGTGTTGGCTTTTTTGGCAGCTGCTGCACACTGCTGGCTCATACTTAAATGGTTGTCCACTAGGACTCCAATATCCCACTCACAGTTACTACTGTTGAGCAAGGTATCACCTATACTGTACCTGTGCATTTCATTTTTCTTGCCTAAATGTAGAACCTTAACTCTTTTCACTACTGAATTTCATTTTGTTAGATAGTGCCCAATGTTCAAGTTTGTCAAGATCCTTCTGTATCTTGAGCCTGTCTTCTGGAGTGTTGGCTATTCCTGCCAGCTTGGTGTCAAATTTGATGAGTTCCCCATTTATTCCCTCATCCAATGATTTATCATCTAATAGTCTGGTCCAACTTTGCTTAGATTTTTTTGAGATCAGCCAAGGTTTGTGAGGAACTGCCGCTTGCCATGACCTCTTGAACTTTATATATCTTACAATGTTTGTTCATCCATCCCAACTCCTGTAAAAATGTAACATAGAGAGTTAAGTCATGATTCCACTAAGAAAATCTATGAAATACAAGCTGGAGAAGGGTTCCCTCCCCTCCACAAAGGTATTTAAATAGAGTCAGAGGCCTCAACAACTACCAGAATGGAATAGAGCTGAAGTGATACAAAGAGTGAATTGTTGGAAGTAATCTAGTTTCAATTAAAGATGTGAGTGTTTTACAGAAGAGGTGTTAAAAGAGTTTTATTGGGTTACAGTACTTTACTTCAATGAAATTTTGATTGCGTGCATCAAAGCTCTGGGGTATCTGTCCATGGTTTTTCTTAAAGTGGAACTCATAGCTGCTTTTGCATAAAGCACATTTTTGAGGTGGCGTGTGTCTGCTTTATCCTTGTACCTCTACAGAAGTCCAGCTTGAATAATACCTACTTAAAATCATCACACAGTTTAGTAAATGAGCCTGTCCTACTTGGGGTTTTTTCTTTGGTCCTCATAGCTACAGGGAAATTTAAAACAACTATTGCTTGCTTGCAATTAAACCACAGTATGCCATTACAGCTAGTTCCTCGACTTATGACTACAACCGAGCCTGAAATTATGGTCATAGGTTGTGACAGTCATTAAGTGGGTCATCACTGACCACTGACCTTTTTTCCAGTGGTCATTAAGTGAAGAATGCAGTTGGTAAGTAACCCGATTATCTGCAATGGGCGTTGTTTTGTCAGAAACCAGAAGTATACACCAGATTCTAGCAAAAAATGTGATAAATTGCAGCCACATAAATGCAGGCCAGGTGTCCAAAAATGAGATTGTGTGACTGTAGGGGAACCCAATTATCAGAACTTCAAATCTAGGTCATTGGTAGCTTTATTTGGGTCCATCTGTAAATGACGAGACATAAGACGAGGACTACCATATACATCTGAACATACTAAAGGATGCTTTATTGATATAACCCGGAATCATAAAACCTTTATTTTTGCCTATGTTTACATGAGTAATAAATAGAGATAGGCTGTTTTTGAACACTGATTATAAAGGCGTGATGTCTCCTTTCTGATGTATTCCAGAAGTGTCTACACCCCCGCATTCAAATAAAAATAAAAGGGAGGGTGGAAAATCAACCCTGAACCTCCACTGTGGACAGTATCTTTAAAAAAGATGTTGTTTTCCTATCGTTTTTTGTTGGGAAAGAAGGTGAGATTCTAAAGCTAATTAGATGAAAGGAAGCTTTAAGCTTCCTCTAGCCATTTTGCACGGAAATTCTAATCTGGAATTGGGCCTTCACACTAATTATATAGATAAAAATATCTGTACTGCATCAGTGGTGAAATTCATTTTTTTTTACTACCGGTTCTGTGGCCGTGGCTTTGTGGGCGTGGCTTGGCTTTGTGGGCATGGCAGGGGAAGGATACTGCAAAATCTCCGTTCCCACCCCACTCTGGGGCCAGCCAGTGGTGGCATTTGCCGGTGCTCCAAACTACTCAAAATTTCCCCTACCAGTTCTCCACAACCTGTCAGAACCTGCTGGATTTCACCCCTGTATTGCATCCCGTACACCAACTTAACATATCCTTAAAATGGGCATTATCATATCCAGTGATGTTTACTACAAAACTGGGTTGCTACCTTGAAACTGCATTTGGAGCTTATACATATACGTTTTTAGAAATTTTGACTTCCTTTTTTAAAACTTCTTTTCTTTGTATTAAGGCAAGAGTGGCTGGAGCAGTATTGCTCAACCTTGGGGACTTTAAGATATGTGGACTTCAACTCCCAGGAATTCTGGGAGTTGAAGTTGACAATCTTAAAGTTCCTAAGGTTGAGAAGCACTGGGCTAGAGAGTTATTGTGGGGATAGCATCCCCATGATAGGGAAAACAATGCGCTCATTGGATTTTTTTAAAAAGATCTTTGGGAAATTACCTGCACTGATGCCATGGCTTTATATATTACATAATTATACAAGCTTAGATAAAGATAAAGATCCATGTTAGATCCATGAACTAAAGAAACTGCTTTTAACAGCATTTCTTACATTTCTCTTCAGGATGAGAAATAGGCTGAGAATGATGGGAAGTGATGAAGTCTTTTCAGTTAGTTATTGTGTGGACCCTTTTACATTCTCACAGCACCTGAAGATAACATGGAAGCATCATCATCTCCAAATGTGCAACCTTTGTAGCTATGAATGTCATTCAATATGGGACATTGTCTGCTTTCACAATTACTTGCTTCCCAGATTTCTATAGCGATACATCAGGGTTCATAGAATTGACTCGTACATAGCTGCCTCAAACCGATGACCTTACTCTTGATGGACTGCCTTCTTTTCAGTATATTTGAGGAGCTTTCAAGGGTGTTATGACACACAGCCAGGGCAGAAAGAAAACATATTTCTGCCAACTTAATTCTTTATTTTTTTTAAAAAAAAACCTTATTTGAAATCTGACATTCGGAACTCTTTTTGGGTTAAAGTCAAGGGACAACCCCCTCCCCAAAAGCTGAATGTACAGCTCATGCAATGTTCTTTGCATATTGAAAGCAATAGTTTAAAAGCTTCCCACAGATTAGGGAAACAGTATTTTGGTAATATACGCTCATAGTTCTCTCTCTTTCTCCCAGAGGAATAATGTGAACGAGAAAGGAGAGACACTGTTAAAGGAGTAAAAAAAAGAGAGACAACAGGAAAGGGGGAAAATGAATAGCAGTACACTTTAGACATCTGAAACACTTAAAAAACCAAAATAAAAGGAAGCAAGTATGAAGTGCAACATTTTTTTTTTGCCTAGTCTAGATTTCCCAACTCCATAGAAGTCTGGCATCTTGGCTTGAGATGATATACATTGCAATGACCTTCAGCTAAACTTGAACATTGGGCGCTATCTAACAAAATGAAATTCAATGGTGAAAAAAGTAAGGTTCTACATTTAGGCAAGAAAAACAAAATGCACAGACACAGTATAGTTTCTACCTGGCTCAATAGTAGTAATTGTAAGAGGGATCTTGGACTCCTAATGGACAAACACTTAAATATGAGCCAGTAATGTGTAGCAGCTACCAAAAAGCCAACACAGTTCTCAGCTACATAAACAGAGAGATAGAATCAAGATCACATGAAGTGTTAATACCACTTTATAATGCCTTGGTAAGGCCACACTTGGAATACTGCATTCAGTTTTGGTTGCCACAATGTAAAAAATATGTTGAGACTTTACAAAGAGTGCAGAGAAGAGCAACAAAGATGATTAGGGGACTGGAAGCTAAAACATATGAAAATTGGTTGCAGGAACTGGATATGTCTAATTTAATGAAAAGAAGGACTAGGGGTTACATGATAGCAGTGATCCAATATCTCAGGGGTTGCCACAAAGAAGAGGGAGTCAAACTATTCTCCAAAGCACCTGTGGGTAGGACAAGAAGCAATGGGTAGAAACTAATCAAGGAGAGAAGCAACTTAGAACTGAGGAGAAATTTCCTGACAGTTAGAACAATTAATCAATGGAACAGCTTGCCTCCAGAAGTTATGAATGCTCCAACACTGGAAGTTTTTAAGAAGATGTTGAATATCCATTTGTCTGAAGTAGTGTATCCTGCCTAAGCAGGGTATTGGACTAGTAGTCCTCCAAGGTCCCTTCCAACTCTGTTATCCTATTCTATTCTATTCTATTCTACTCTATTCTATTCTATTCTATTCTATTGGCATACCAGAGAAGCACCACCAGCTTTAGTATTTAAAAAGCTCTATGGAAGAGGTCCCCAACCCCTAGACCGTGGTCCAGTATCAGGCCATGGAACCAACCCCTCTTTCCTCCCTGTCCCCACTGGTCCACAAAGTTGGAAAGGTTGGGGACTATCACCATATGGGGTAGTTTGTGCTACTTTGGAAGAAAACATGTTAACTTTAACAACTTTGATTTAATTACCTAAGACAGTGTTGCTTTCACATTTTAAAAATGGATATGGTTAATCATATGGGTTTCCAGGGAATTATGACAGAATTATTATGGAGTTGAGACAAGGAAGGCAGAGGGACAGTGCAAAGAGGACTATGATAGACAAAATAACCATAAGCCATTTTCATCTAAGGCAACCCAAAGACACATCCCAAATGTTCTTTATAATTTCTACCTCTCTGTGGCATGAGAGATGGTTTTTTATTTTCATTTCCTCACATGGATTGTCAAACAATACTAGTGTATCTCTGGCTTTATACCTTTTTTTATACCAACGAAGAAGATTTTCTGCTTGTCATGTACAGTATTTGCTGCTTATCTTCGTCATACGTCCAAAAAGAATTCAGTGCATTGTCTCAACTTTCCTATTTATTGCATAATCAATGTAAGCTACCAAGCTTTAAAATCAGATTCTTAAGGATATGATATGCTTTTCATTTAGGTGGGCACTTGTCAGACATAGACTATTAGAATACTTATCTTCTCACATCTCTTCTCATATCATAATTCTGGCTTATTCTGCTGGTATATGCTGCTCCATCATCCCCATTTGAGTCTTCCTGCCACGTTAAATAACCATGAAAACTACTTCCCTAGCTTAATTTAGAATGATGTGTGAACCATGAATGTTGGATTGCTTGAAAAAAAAACCATGAAAAAGTATCTAATACACATATATTAACTCATTCCACTTATTGGTAGCACGCTCTGATTATCCTGTGCAGTACAGTAGGGGTTCCCAACCCCTGGGCTGCTATTTGGAAACGGGCTGCGGAAGCAGCGGGCAAGTGCATATACATTCCCATTTGCAGTGGGCAAGCACACCCATGCATGCTTGCCAGCTGCTTGTGCGGAACTATCCTCTTTCACCCCACACTAGTCCGCAAAGCCAGAAAGGTTGGGGAACTCTGCAGTAAAGAGATGGAGACCACTCTTGGTACTATAGCCCAACTCCATTATGGTGTAAGTTAGCTGGAAAGTTCCTTGATATTTACCAGGGTTTTACCAAGACAATCTTGATTGTGAAAGGATGGTTTATTTCATTTATGGGAATAAACCAGAAACATCCTGGAAGAATGCAATTACAAACCACAGAAAACCACAGGGTCATAGTCAGTCAAGGATCAAACTTGACATGTAGTCCTTGACTTTATGTCCATAACTGAGTACAACATTTCTGCTTCCTGCCTAGGCAGGGGGTTGGACTAGAAGACCTCCAAGGTCCCTTCCAATTCTGCTATTGTATTGTATTGTATTGTATTGTACTGTATTGTAGTGTATTGTTGGTAAACAAGATGGTTGTTAAGTGATCTGAAGCCCATTTTACAACCTTTTCGGCTAGAGTTGCTAAGTGAATTACTGCAGTAGTTAAATTAGTAACACGGTTGTTAGTGCATCTGGCTTCCCCATTGACTCTGCATGCCAAAGGGTCATAAAAGGCGACCACACAATCCCAGGAGATTGCAATAAATACATACCAGTTTGCCAAGCATCCAAATTTTGAACGCATGTCCATGGGGATGCTGCAGTGGTTGCAAGTGTGAAAAATGGTCCTAAGTCGCTCTTTTCAGTGACGTTACAAATTTGAACAGTCACTAAATGAATGGTTGTAAGTCAAGGATTATCTGTATTCATAGGACACTGGAGGAGATTACTACTTTTACTATGTGGTGTCTTTATATAGGAACAAGCATCTGTTCCTGATTGAGAACAAGCATCTGTTCTCAATCAGACTAGTGAACCATAATCTTCTATACAGATGAAAAGTAAATGTTTATGTAGCACCCCTACACTCTTCAAAATAATCGTAAGCAAGTATATTCTCTCTCTCTCTCTCTCCCCCTCCCTCCCTTCCCCCTCCCCCCCTCTCTCTCTCTATATATATATGTATATATGTGTGTGTGTGTATATGTATGTGTGTGTATATATATATATATATATATATATATATATATATATATATATATATATATATATATATATATATATATGTTTTTTTAATTTGTGCTGATAAATAAATAAAGGGAGACTAGTATAGATCTATTTCAAGCTATTTAGCTCTCATCAGCTAGCCATACCCTTACTGGGATTTGAACCTGGGCTATATGGCATACTAGGCACACTAGGCAGAGATCTTAGCCATTAGGCCACGGCCTAATGTATGTATGTATATGTGTATATGTGTATATGTATGTATGTATGTATGTATGTATATATACATATATATATATATATGTGTGTGTGTGTGTGTGTGTGTGTGTGTGTGTTTTTATTTGTGCTGATAAATAAATAAAGGGAGACTAGTATAGATCTATTTCAAGCTATTTAGCTCTCATCAGCTAGCCTCCTCCCATAATTGGGGCTTACCAGGGGTTGTAAAAATCTTATATATATATATATATATATATATATATATATATATATATATATATATATATATATATACATACATACATACATACATACATACATACATACATACATACATACATATATATATATATATATTCTAAACATAACAGTTCCATATAGAATTTAACCACAAGAAAGACAATTTTCACACCTACTTCATTGCATTGTAAGTGCAATTGAGTTTTTCAGGTAAGTATCACTGAATCAGAGGCTCAGGTCAGAGCATGGCATATAGAAAACAGCCCTTGCAAGAAATTGCACTGCATAAACAGTGGGGTTAGTAGAGAAATACAGCCAAGTGAAGTATATTTTGGGATTGCCACATGGAACAGTTGATATTTAGGAAGTAATTCGTTATACCCAAGAAAATACTGAAGCAGTACTTGGCAAAACAACTTGATGAACAACACGTAATAGTTGACAGAGCCAAAAGCTGAAGCTGCAGTTTTATGAACAGCTTTTCCTTGTGCCTTCTATTTCCTGGCAAGCATTTCTATGAAGCTGATCTCTTTCTTACAATCTTTATCTCAAAGAATGAGCACAATTAATTATCACTTTAACAGAGACCTTGGGAAGCTGAAGAAACAACTCACAACAAGCAACATATGCTCTGCATAACCTGTCTAATTTGCAGCATTTAAATTGACTCCAAATTTAGGTTACAGATTGAGAACATTAACACTCAAAACAACTAAGATAGACATAGATAGAAGCACATGGGCAGATCATAATCCAACAACAATGACGTGGAAGGGACAGAGGAAAAAAGGGAGAGGGACTTTAAATTCAACAATATTGAAAGAAAAAAAATCCATATGGAAAAAGAATTCACATATTTCTTCCAAGAAAATAGAAAGGAAAAGACATCATTACAGGATGTATGGGACATATGCAAAGCATATATCAGAGGCCTTGCAATGACATACTTAGGGAAAAAGAATAAACAGAACGGACAAATTCAAAAGAAGTTGGAATCAGAGCACAAAAGTCTGGAGACAGAGCTGCAGAAAAACCCACAAAATAAAAAAGTAAAAAATATAATGGAACTGCAAAAACATAAATTGAGCCTGATAGACAGTGAGGACTCGACAAATAAAATAAAATCGGTAAAACAAAACTTCTTTGAAAACGCAAATAAACCAGGACGTTGGCTGGCTTACAAGATGAAAAAAGAAAGAGAAAAAAGGCTGATAGGTCAACTGGTAGATGAAGGAAGGAATATACAACATTTAAATGAAAAAAGAGAACAATAATTGAGAACTTCTACAATAAGTTGTATCAGCATGAGAGACTTCTAGGAGGGAAAATAAGACAATGTTTAGAGAAACTAGAATAAACAAAATCCCAGAAAATTTTAATAAGGCACTAGAAGAAAGAATTACAACGATGGAGGTAACAGAAAGAATCAAAAGGCAAAAGAAGGAAAAAACACCAGGACCAGATGGATTACCGGCAGAACTGTACCAAACACTACAAGAAGTATTAAGCAATGTAATGTTGGAACTATTCAATGACTTATTAAGAGAGGCAAAAATGCCAGAAACATGGACGGAGGCATATATAACACTTATACTAAAAGAAGAGTCAGATCCTCAACAAGTAAATAATTACAGACCTATTTCACGTTTAAATGTGGATTATAAAATGTTTGCATCAATAATGGCAGAAAGTATGAAGATACTTTTAAATAAATTTATACACATAGATCAAAATGGATTTCTTTCCAAGAGACAGATCAGAGACAATATGTGGATTGTATTGAATACGCTAGAGTACTATGAAGCCCACCCAGAAAAACAAATGGCGTTGTTGTTTCTAGATGCTCAAAAGGCCTTTGATAATGTGAACTGGCAATTTATGATAATGCAACTTCAAATGATGGGATTTCGTGAGGGATTTATAAATATGATTAAAGTTATATATAATCGGCAAAGGTAATGGTAAATGGTGATATGACAGGAAAGATAGCGATTACGAAGGGAACTAGACAAGGATGTCCACTATCGGCCATTATTATTTATACTGACACTAGAGATTTTGAATAGAGAAATATAACAAAATAAAGAGGTAAAAGGTATGAGGGTCAAGAAAGAAGAGGATAAATTACAAGCATTCGCGGATGATTTGGAGTTTAGTATGGAGGATCCAATAGAAACAGGGCCAAAACTAGTTAAAATAATAGAAGAATATGGAGAAGTCGCGGGCTTGAAGATTAATAAAGATAAACAAAAATTCTGGCGAAAAATATGACAGAAAAACAGAAAAGAGAGTTGATGGGGAAACTGGACATACAAATGGTGAAAAAAGTGAAATATTTGGGTATTCAATTGACATCAAGATGTGGAACACTAAAGGAGGATAACTATTATAAGATGAAAAAACAAATAGAAATAGACTTGGAAAGATGGAAAAGCCTGCAATTATCATTGATGGGAAGAATAGCAGTAGTATAGATGAATATATTACCAAGATTGTTATACCTGTTCTAAACAATACCGATAAAACTAGAGAAAAAATTCTTTTAAAGTATGAACAAAATAGTGGGGAAATATATATGGCAAGGGAAAAAAGCAAGATTTAATATAAAAATGTTACAAGATGCAAGGATTCGAGATGGATTTGGATTACCAAACTGGGAATTGTACTATCAAGCAGCGGGTCTAGCTTGGATGAAAGAATGGATTTTACTGAGAAATACAGGATTATTGATACTGGAGGGGCATGATTTGCAACTGGGTTGGCATGCTTTTTTGTGGTATGATAAAAGTAGGACACATGGCTATTTTCAAAGACATTATGTAAGGAATTGATTATTAACAATATGGGAAAGAGTGAAAGGGAAACATTATTCAGAAATACCAATGTGGCTTTCAACAATAGAAGCATTGACACATCCAAATATTAGTAGTACGAAAAATATTATTAGATACAACGATATCTTAACAGAAAGAGGGGGAACTAAAAAAAACAAGAATTAGAAAAACAAGGGATTGATATAGGTTGGTTTTCACAATTGCAAATACAATCAAGATATGAAAAAGATAAAAGGGAGTATGGTTTTATCTTAGGAAGTTCGGAGTTGGATAAGATACATATGGGAACGGGAGAAAGCATAATCAAGAAATTTATAGCTACCTATTAAGAACTATGCTAGAAGAAGAAGTTGTAAAAGATACGAAGAATTTTGTATCATACGATTGAACTAGAAAAGTGGCAACAACTATGGGAAAGGAATTATAAACTAACCATGTCAATAGCTTACAAAGAAAACTTATACAAAATGTTTTACAGATGGCACATGTCACCGGGAAAACTAGCTAAGATCTTTAAAGACAAGTCATTGAAATGTTGGAAATGTCAACAAGCAATAGGTTCATACTACCACATGTAGTGGACATGTGGAGAAGCAAGGAAATATTGGACTAAAATAAGAGTATGGTTAAAGAAAATGTTGCAACAAGAAATAGAATTTAGATCAGATATTGTTACTAGGTATAATCCCAGAGAAATTCAAGAAAGAGGATACTTATTTGATTATACATGTAACTACAGTAGCGAGAATTGTATTTGCCCCAAATTGGAAATTAAATAAGCGACCAACAGACGAAGGGATAATAAAAAAGATATTAGATTGTGCAGAGATGAATAGTTTGACAATGAAAATAAAGGATAAAGAGGAATTGGAGTATTTCAAGACATGGGGAAGGTTCTATGATTGGCTAGAGAAAGCAAACTAGAAAAGAAAGTAGGGAGAAGATAAAGTATCCAGATGATGCACAATTACATGGAAAAGGGGGGGGGGGAAACAGAAAAGAAAATATTAAACATATAAGTATATATTCAAGAACGAGATATAAAGGAGGGGGGGAAACATACCTAGGGTAGACTAGTGAAGGTAAGGGAATAAGAAATGATACTAAATTATATCTAGGCTGACAGAAACACCATCCCAAGGAAACATAGAGTTTTGAAATATACACCAACAATAATAGAAAAAGAAAGGGACAGAGGAGGAGAGAAAGAAAGGAAGACGGGGGAAAGAAGAAAGAGATAAGGAGAGGAGGATGGAAGGGGGAGAAAGAGAAGGAGAGAGGGTAGGAAGGGGAAGAGGAAGAGCAGGAGTAGGAGAAAAGTAAGGGAAGAAAGGAGGAGAAGGAGAGGAGAAAGGAAGAAAGTAGAGAAGGGAGGGAGGGAGAAAACAAAGGGGAAACAAGGTGGTGTTACAAAAGGAGGAAGGGATGGTAAATAAAGCAACCCAAATTGTACATTGTAACTTACTAAATGAAATAATAAATGTATGAATGATAAATGTAAAGAAGTATACCAATTATGTGAATGTACACTTAAAATGGTATGTAAGAGAATAAAAAAATAAAAATTCAAAAGTTAAATTAAGAAGGAAAAAAGAATGAGAACATTATACTGTGTGATGTGTGACCCACTCAGTGACATATTAAAATAAACAACTAGACATATAATACAGCTTAGCTCAGAATGAAAATTCCTTCCTTCCTTCCCTCCCTCCCTCCTTTCCATATAACATGGATACAGTTGAAAAAAGGTTGCAAGTAGGTCAAATATTATTGAGTTTATATTTAGAAGAAAACTGCTTGTTAATAGGGAAGAGCCGCAT
Source organism: Thamnophis elegans (assembly GCF_009769535.1). Lineage (NCBI taxonomy): Eukaryota > Metazoa > Chordata > Lepidosauria > Squamata > Natricidae > Thamnophis > Thamnophis elegans. The sequence goes on from NC_045541.1 coordinate 89,702,336, forward strand.
ATGTTGGACATTTCTCCTCACTTGATTTTTTTTATCTGTTTCATTCCAAATGTTATTGAATATGCTACAGAAATGTTAAGTATCTTTTAAGAAAAAAAGACACCAAATGCAAAGCTCTGCAGTGATTTCTGAATGGAGAGATTTTTATCCTTGCAAAGTCTGAAAGATACAAATGTCAACAGATACAAAATGAGGTTACCCTGTGCCAACCCATCGGAAAGAGAAAGGGCAATCTGAAATCTATCACCTTTTGCATGAAAACGCACAGAAGAAGCCTTTAATCCTCACTAGAATATTAAAAAATTGATTGGTTGCCATGAACTGGGGCAATGGGAATACTCAATATTACTTATTCATGACCTAACTTTTCTATTCACACAGCTTCTTTATTTCAGCTGTTCTATGAACGGATGGATTGATCACCAGATAGGATTAATGGCTGACAGCATAGTATATGCCTTCACCTCCTCTCATCTTGCAACAAGCAAAACAAATGTACCTTTGAAAACAAATAGATAAACCCATAAGCATTTCTGTGGTGGTCTTTGAATGAAATTTCCACACTGTCTCTTGGTGAAAGCATATTTATACCTGCTCAAAAACACCTTACTGAGTTCACTGGAACTTACTTCGGCTAGAAGACTGTAACTTCAGACACTCTGCTCTGCTATGTCTTACTGAACACAATAGATGTGCACTGGAGTACTCTGTTAAGCATTTCATATTTAGATATTTAGACTATTCCAAATTAGACTGGACAAAATAATGAATATGCAATAATTAAATTCATCTTTTTCTATGACTATGGGCTTTAAGTAAGTAGATTCTGATTTTTGTCCCTGAAATGCATACAATTAAATTCTGTTTGCATATTATCAACAGTCAAAAGTGGGTCAATAGCCAAATGTTTCAGTGTTGCTCCAAGGAAAACTAAGGTGAAAAATAGGTTGGTTTTAATTAAAATTTTGCATTGCCTTGAGTCTGACAGAATAACATTCTACATATGAACACTAACCAGCCTCACACTCAATAGCCATCGTTGCCTTCAAAAATTTAACAGATCTAGGTTAATTATAACAAAAAAATATACTCATGCTCAAGCTACAAAAACTGAAATGAATGTGAGATAATAAGGATAGTGCCAAAATTTTATGGAAACCAGATTATACATAGATCAAATAATGGAAATGTACAGTACACTGCTACCTTTCAGATCCTGATAAGTTCTAAGTTGCAGCTCTCCTTATAATTGGCCATATGGATTTGATTATGAGAATTTTAATTCAGCTTTCCCAGACAGTATACTTGAAGAATTCTGAGCACTAAACTTCCTATAACTATCTGGAGGGTTTGTAGGTCATGGAAGACTAATCTGAGTTGCTTAAGGCTGTCCAAATATCCTACATCATTCATGAAATTGTATAGGAAGGAAACATCAGTTGCCTTCTTCCATTTGTAATTACCTTCTATTTCCCCATCATTCATTCTGTTTTAGCTTCCTAACAAGAAGAATTTTATTAATGGAGTGAAAAGTATAGGATAGCATCTTTTGACTGGAAGTACAAGGAGCCTCATTCAGAAGAAAAGTGGGATATAATGCAAATGTTGACAATTCACTTGAGTGAAAAATCATCCAGTAGCATAAAACAGCTTGGCACAATCAGAAATGTCAAATGCTAGGGATGGAATAGGCAAAATTGGGAATAGAGTGAAATGGGACAACTCACCACAGCCAAATCATTGTGGGACAACTCTCCACAGGACAATTCAACAAATACAAAAGTTAAATTAATTTTAATGGAGCCATGACCAATAATATAAAATAAAGAAAGTTAATCCCAAAATACAAGAGTTATAATAATGTCAATGAAAACCTGGTCACCAATAAGAAAAGTAACTGAATGAAATGATTAATGCAACATTGAATTGTCCTGCAGAGAGTTGTCCTATGGCAAGTTGGCCACGCTGAGTTGCCCTAAACTCAAAATAGAGGCCCTGGAACTAAGTCTGTTATGATACCAAGACACAGATGTCAACTAGACCTCCCATGAAGAAATGATTAGCTTCAGGACTTTTACATGCACAGATGGGAAAAAGAGATACAGACGCTGAACCTTTGGACTATATATATGGTCTGAATCTTATAGTTTACAGTTGTTAAATTTTTACTCAAATTACACCTTTTCTATTATCTGTAATGAAATTTGTTTAAAAAGAGATGTCTCTCAAAACTTGTGCCTAAAAGCCTTACTCTTTAAGTATCAATAAGCTAATCTGGTCTAGTGGTAAAGACACTAAGCTAGAAAGTTATGAGTTCAAGTCCTGCTTTAATCATGAAAGCCAGCTGGGTGACTCTGGGTCAGTCACTCTCTATCAGCCCATTCCACCTCATAAGGTTGTTGTGGGCAAAATAGGAGGAAGAGGATGTGTTTGATATGTTCGCTGCCTTGAGTTATTTGTAAAAATAATAAAGGTGGGATGTAGATAGATAGACAGACATACAGACAGACAGAAGTCTAATGTGAACAGTTGATCCATTTAGGTACAGTTTTAATACAAAAAACAGAGGACTAAAAACCACCCTACGAGCAAATTGCGGTTTGCTTGTAGGGCTGGTTTAAGCCCTCCGGAGGCTTCAGGAAAGCCTCCTGAAGGTCCCCGAAGCCTCTGGGGGGCCTCTGGGGGGGCGGGGAGGCTGTTTTCGCCCTCCCCAGGGTCCTATAAAGCATCTGGAGTCTGGGGAGGGCAAAAAAAGCATGCAAAAATGGGGAGAGAGCCTCTCATGCACGCATGCGCACTGGGGGTATCACGCGTTGCATTATGGGTGTGGCATGCCCACACACAACCCCCCTGCGCCCCCCTTATGGCACGCGAGCCAAAAAAGTTTCGCCATCGCTGCTCTAGGCAATGTTCAGCAAAAAAATAAAAAACTATTAAAAATAATAAACTGTAGGAAAAGAGATGGCAGAACCTGGGACGGAGTTAAAAGAGGGATCAGCCTAGAATTCTTACATAATCACAAGCAAACTAAGTCCAACTAAGTCGTAGCAAAATACAGTAGCAACCTTTTTTTATAAAGGTAATTATTTTCTATAACAGTTATTAAAAACAAAGAAAACATGAATATATTTATTATTATTATTATTACTTTTATTATTATTTATTTTATTCATTAAACATGAAACTAAGTCAACTGAACATTCAAAAATGCATCACAGATATCATTGACTGGTACTGATGGTTGATACAGGTTGCTGCCAGCATCCTAGGTATCAACCAAGTACCTTTTAAAAATATAAGATGTTCCGAATAGCGTAGTTTTTTGCAGTTCTGCTGGTGTTATTGCAGAAAGCTGCAATTTGTTGATGTATCTTATAAAATTCTTGGACATGGTACCAAGTCCATGTACTATATGTACCATTATTATTATTATGTGGTTAATCTTTGGTGAGATTCACAGCCTTTGTGGCTGGTTGGTAGCTCAACAGCTCGAGTCCTAACCAAGGACCTAGGAACTGTTAAGGTAACGTTGGAGGATATAAGCTGTTCCAAGTAGGGTGGCTTTTTGTAGAATCAGAACGTTCAAGTCTGATAAATTTAGAATTTCCAAATAGCGAGGTAGCCCTTTAGGGATTGCTCAGAGGGCTCCAATTACAATCGGGACAACACACAATTTCTTTTTCCACAGTCGCTCAACTTCAATTTGCAAGTCCCGGTACTTTGTGATTTTTTCTTGCTGTTTATCTTCAATTCGTGCATCTCCAGGTATTGCAATGTCAATGAACCATACTTTTTTCTTTTCAACTATTGTTATGTCAGATGGGTTGTGGGCCAAGTGCCTGTCAGTCTGAATTCTGAAGTCCCACAAGATCTTGACTTTCTCATTCTCTAAAACCTTCTGAACCTAATGTTCCCAGTGGTTTTTGCTGTACTCAAATCCAAACTTTTGGCACAATTTCCAGTGAATGATCTTAGCAACGCGGTCATGACGTTGTAGGTAGTCAGTTTGTGATATTTTGCTGCACCCACTGATCAAGTGGTCGACTGTCTCATCTTTCTTATTCTTATTCTTATTAGCATTATCTTTGTGGGGGAGGGATAAATCTAAGGACAAGAATGAAAAAAATAAAGAGTGCAGGATCTAAGTGAAGTTCCCTAAAGATGGGCTCCAGCTCCCAGTCTGAAAGCTTGGGAAACAAAACCTATGGTCCTGGTGACTGACCCAGATTAGATCCTGTAGCATTAACCTAGGACACATATATTCACTTTCATTCATGAAAAATAAAGAGTTTCTATATAAAATGCAGAACATCTGCATCAAGGTTATACTGGGATCTATTTCAATCAACTGTATAATCATTTTTGTAAAAAAAAAAAAAATAAGGCAGTGCCCCCAGACATTTTAAGATGCCTTTGATAAACCATGGACCAATTTTCTACCTCCAAGACCTCTTTCCCCAAACAAGTCGTCCAGACCCTGATTTAGAAGTGAGACCCTAACACCCCTAGGAAAGATGCAGACCAGACAACCAGGTTAGATTTCTGCACAGTACATTAGTGCCAGACTGGCTCCTGACAGAAGAGCAGAGAAGTTGCTATAGTAGAACTGACGGCTCTCAGCTCTATGCTGGAAATAGGCTGAGAAAGGAGCATTAAAATCTTCTCTTACATAGAGCAAAGTGCTTGAAAACCGGTCTTTTGCTCTGGCTGCCGCTTGCTTTCCTACCAATTTCATCTTTTTTTGTTAGCACTTGGCATGTTGTTTAAATACACTTCCAAATTCTCCATCTAGTTGGATTCCTTTCTCAACTTGCTGTGGCTTCTGCTGCAGCATATGACTGCCTAAGGTGTTTGAAAGCAAGCCTGATTAGCTTCCCATTTCTTTCATCTCTCTGCTCTTTATGTAGGGCAGAAGGGTTTTACAGCCTGTCTCAGCGAAGAAATTTATAGCTGCGTAATTACCCTTAACAGCCAGGCAGCAGCAGAGGCAGGAAAGCAATGACCATCTTCTATTGTCAGGCTCTCAAGTGGTAGATCAAGAGCCACAAAGTTGACAATTAGAGAGTCCCTTGTGGCCGTTATTGGAAGCTTACTGTTTTTTTAAAATGATTTAATGATTGTGTTATTAAGATTTTATGCTATGGTGGCCCTTTATAATGTTTGATAATGGGGAGCCACCCTGTCCCACAAAATAGGATGTGTGCAAATGTTGTAAAATAAATAAACAAAAAAAAAACCCAATGCAACTATATTTATATAAATGAGAAGCAATTTCCCACTCTCAAGAAATAGGATGCACAGAAAAAAATATAATTGTCCACCATGACTGTATTCTTACATACTTTAAGATTAACTTATCATTTTAAAGTTAAATTATTTGGGGCAAAACAACTTTTTTTAATGCAAAGACTGAATTGCACTAGCTGTTATATTTCTTATTATACCAATACTCCGGAAACTATAATTTCATACTTTAAAAGGGGGCTTAATTGACTATGAGATTCAAATTCTATAGGGCCAAGATGTAAAATCCCATTCCATTCTATGACATAGGTAAAGGTCCCATTGCACATATGTGCTAGTTGTTCCCAACTCTAGAGGGCGGTGCTCATCTCCTTTTCAAAGCCGAAGCGCCAGCGCTGTCTGAAGACATCTTTGTGATCAAGTGACTGGCAGTGTAAACGCCAAAGGCACACGGAACACTGTTACCTTCCTACCAAAAGTGGTTCCTATTTTTCTACTTGCATTTTTACATGCTTTCGAACTGCTTGGTTGGCAGAAGCTGGGACAAATAATGGGAGCTCACTCTATTATGCAGCACTAGGGATTCGAACAGCTGAACTGTGCACCTTTCTGATCAACAAGCTCAGCATCTTAGCCACTGAGCCACCACGTCCCATTCTATGACATATCAGTACACAAAGCCAAAGTGTTCCAATGTATCACAGTCCTCTATGAAGGCTTTCCCCCCTTTTGTTCAAATATGTCTGATTCTAGGAGACTACTTGGATAAAATTCCTGCAATTTTCTTAGCAAGGTTTTTCATAAGCAGTTTGCATTGTCTCTTTACTGGAGCTGAGTGATGAATCCAAGGTCAACAGCCAGCTTTGAGTCTAAAGTGGTCTGGAACTCACAGTCTCCTGGTTTCTAGTCTGATGCCTTAACCACTACACCAAACAAAAATTCAGTGCAACCTTGAAATATACAAGTCGCTCAAAATGAGAGATCTGATGCAAGCACAGAGCAAAACAGAAAGCAAAAGTAAGCAGCGATGACTTCTGAAAGAGATATTGTTAAGACAAAATTGTCACATGGTAAAGAGAAGAATACAAAACCAGTGGGTGGCCATCTACAGATACATATAATTAATTTTCAGATTTTAAAAGAATGTTCTATGAATTAAGGAAGCTTGTTGTTAGTGGATAAAATGGTTCAACCGTGTCCAATTCTTCTCCTGTTTCACTACGGGCATTTTAATGTCAGCATTTAGTCTATTACCTGGACGCTAGAATATCTGCTATGCAGGACACAGGGGTAAAAGACCTATTCAGTGCCACATTAAAAAAATTAAACAGAAATTCTTTTGACTTAGAAGAAACAAGAAGAATGTTTGCAATTTCTAAACTTTTAGGAAATAAAGGAATTTGAATTAGATCAACTTCTGGCCTCCTCTGGGTCATGTTACTAAAGATATTTATCCCAAAGTCTCTGCCATGCATATGGTAAGTTGCAGTGGTGGGTTCCTACTGGTTTGGACTGGTTCAGTAGAACCAGTAGTGGTTTGGCGGACTGGGCCGCTGGAACTGGCAGCGATCCAGGCCTGCCATGCTCCCAAACTGGTTCTCCAGGCCGTGCCATCTTGTTTTTCAGTTCTGCGCATGCGCAGAACAATTTTAATTGTACTGTGCATGTGCACACAGTGCACATCAAGTCTGCACATGCGTGCAGCGCGCCCATGAGCAAAACTGCAGTAGTGCCTGGCGGAACCCACCCCTGGTCAGTTGCAGATTACAAATTCTAGCCTAGTTAAGAAACCAAAATCTACAGTTTACTAGATAAATAATCTGTATACACAGGACTCAATTTTTTTCCAAATTCTTTTTCAACTATATTAGAGGTGCAATTGGGGAAACTTGCAAAATAAAACATTGCATAAATATTAGCTTATCTGGCAAGCTGCCCAGATTGAACCCTTCTGAGCAAGTATGAGAAGAACCTTGCTTCACCATCTGCTTCAAGCAGGCTAACTTTGAATCTGCAGTATACTTCCAATAGTTGTTCTCTCTTCTTCCAAGCCCAAAGTCCATTGGATAAGATAAGATGTCGGTCATCCCAAGGTCTGAAACTTGGCAGTATCACTCTAAGTCGGTACAGGAGAAAACCAACACTATTTATTTTATTTTATTTATTTATCAAATTTATATGGCTGCCCATCTCACAGAAAGTGATTCTGGGTGACGTTCAACAATCCCAAATATGCACAGAATTTCTTCCAGTGGGGAAATGATCTGCAGATTTGTCACTATGTAGAAATTATTATCAGTCAACTGGGATTAATAATACTACCATATTTTTTGGACTATAAGACACAACGGCGTATAAGACGCACCAAGATTTTGAAGAGGCAAATTAAAAAAAAAGTTTTTGCACTCTGCAGACCTCCCCAAAATGGCCTGTTTTTTGCGAAAACAGAGGCGTTTTTTTTTTTTCAAAAAAAGGGCATGAATAGCCTTTAGGAGGCTTGTAGAGTGCTCCTGGGGGTGAGGGTGGGGCAAAAACAAGCCCAAAATGGCCCATTTTTCACAAAAACGGACCCGTTTTTTGTCAAAAAAGAGCATGCATAGCCTTTAGGAGACTTATAGAGTCTTCCGGGGGGGAGGGGCAAAATTGAGCAAAAAATGACCCATTTTTCACTCATTTCTGCCCTCCCCAACCCCCAGGAGTCTCCTAAAGGCTATGCATGGCCATTTTGGTGAAGGGGGTAGGATTTCGGGAGGCAAAAAATGCTGTATTCAGTGTATAAGACGCACCCAGATTTTCAGCCTCTTTTTTGAGGGAAAAAGGTGCGTCTTATACTCCAAAAAATACAGTAAGTTCACTACACTGGTAAAAAAGTGGGTTTTTTTTCTATTTATAAAAATCTATTCCATTTTTCTACTCCTGAAAAGGATCGGGAATGGGTGAATATTATTATATCAGTGAGTACTTTTTTCAAGAGCTTTTGACTCTTTTGCAAATGTTCAAAATAATTCAGTCTGAACACCTGAATGCTCCTATATCTCCAAACCTTAATATTATAAATAAACCTTAGCAAACAATGACTCTTATATCTGACAATAACATTATAAATGCATTTGATTCATATATATCTCCAGGGATTAGATTTGCTTTTATTGGATTACAATATTTATATTTTATTTTTCTTAGATTTTAAGAAATAATAATCATCACTTAGAAGCATATGTAGGCAATGGCAGGTTTTCCCAAAGGTGCTTTTCAAAAGGCAAATGGATTTCTTGTTTTTTCCCCTTGAATTTTCTTTGCTTTCCATCCAAGAAGCTTCTTCAGTTCAGCTCAGCTCAATGTTTTCAAGGAAAAAAACAAGAAAGTCCAGTTGCCTTTTGAAATGCACCTTTGGGATATCCATGACCTGAACAATTGAGAATCTCTATAGACAAAGAAAAATCTGATGAAGGACAGCACTGACCATGTCAATCATTAACATGTTTCAACACAAGTAACATCCCCATACAAGCTCTGTCTGATATCTACCTACCTACCTATCAACCATCCATCCTCTTTCTATCCCACTCTTTCTCTCATCTGTCATATCTATCTATCTATCTATCTATCCATCCATCCATCCATCTATCATCTATCTATCTATCCATCTATCATCCATCCATCAGATCCCTCTCTCCCTCTCTTTCTCCCATCCATCCATCCATCCATCCATCCATCCATCCTCTTTCTATCCCTCTCTTTCTCTCATCTGTCATATCTATCTATCTATCTATCTATCTATCTATCTATCTATCTATCTATCTATCCATCCATCCATCCATCCATCCATCCATCCATCCATCCATCCATCCATCCATCATCCATCCATCATCTCTCTTTCTCCCACCCACCCACCCACCCACCATCCATCCATCTTTCCAACTCACTTTACAGGGTGGTAATTGTGGGGAAAATAGGAGAAGTAGTTTTGATATATTTTCCATCTTCAGTTATTTATAAAATACCGTAATACAGCCAGAATAAAAAAAATATTTAAAAAATCCCTCTGTTTCTTAACACAATAAGACAATTATTGGTTATTTGCAGCTGAGCTATGCTATGAACAAGCTTTTGAAAACAGACTTTAAATGCAGTGTCCAAATAATTACAAAGGGATTTTGATAAAAAAGAGGAAAAGTTAATTGTGACTGATGGAATACTACTGTGCCTTTTCAAGTGACTGATATGAAGCACTGCCTTGTATTTAATTTCACAGGAATGGAAAGGGAGTATATAGATCTTTGGCTTGTACTATTTAAGGGATCCTGCCAGAAGCAACTCTACAAAATTGGATACATTCTAGCACAATGAAACCACAACCTTTGTCTTGAGAGTTATAGCGGTAGAAAGCCAATGTTATCCACAATGATATGAGAAGTTATGTTTTTAACTGTGCCTTTATTTTTAATATGTGCTATTTGGTTTAATTGTATGACCACACAGCTGGTAAATGTCTTTCTTCTCATTACACCAACAATGTTATTATTGATATTAGTAATTTATTATTTTTAGGAACAATGTGTCTGTAACGGTTTTCAAGGCTTAAAATTTACATCTCGAATTATAAAGTATATTTTCAAGAGCTTGTGTTGAAAATGGCAAGGCATTTAGGGAGGTCAAGATGTACAAAAAGCTGCTAGAATTGTATTTGCAAAAAATTGGAAGAACGAGAAAATACCAAAGCAGGAGGAAATTATTTAAAAATAATGGATTGTGCTGAAATGAGTAAATTGACATTTGAAATTAGAGAACAAGAAGAAGAACAATTCTACAAGGTATGGGATTTGTTTCATCAATGGTTAGATAAAAAACTATGGTAATGGAAAAAGGTTGGAGGGCCTCTTTATATATTTAAGAACAATAGAATGATATATAAGATACCACAAAGGCTTAGTATTGTTTAATAGTATAATATGAGGCAATGGAATGAGGTTGTATGTATGATTTTAATATCTAGAACATTTTGTTTTAAATGATGGAATAACAATTGGAGTGGAACAATTGATGAATAATGATGCTATATATATAGGAACCCAATACCTAGAATATTTTGTGTAAAATGAAGGAATAACAATCATAGTGGAACAATGACTATACAATGATAATAATGTATTTATGCCTTTTCAATGGATAATTTGTGATTTGATATACAATTGTAAGTGGTGAGAATGGAGATGCACAAAAACCTGTAACCAAATGACACGCTGTATGAAACAGATAAAGGTTGTATGTTTTATGTGTTTTGTTTGTCTTTTTAAAAAAATTTAAATTTAATTAAATTTAAAAAAAGATGTACAAAAAGCAGAAGTGGGGAATTCTGGCTGAGCCCTGGTCACTATAATAGATTTCTCATACAGTTATTTCCCGACACAGTGGGACAATTAGGGATCCATACCGGCAAATTACAGAAATATAAGAATGGTAAAAGTGAACTCAAATCTATAATCCCCTCTTATAAATGTAGTTGAATTTGTATTGCATTCTAGGGGAAAAGCTGATTTTCCCCTGCCCTCCATACCTTGGGAGCAGTGGTGGGATTCACTTACCTTCCCTACTGGTTTGCAAATGTGAGCACACAAGCGCATGCGCAGAAGGTCACACATTACATTGGGGCAGGTGGGTGGAGCCTCCCCCAGCCACCAGTTAGCCCGAACCAGAGAGAACCAGCTGAATACCACCTCTGCTTGGGAGTCAAAATAATTTAAGTTAAATTATTTTATTATTTCTCAATTTACAGAAGTTATAAGATAAGCTTTATAGAAGATAAGGAAAGAAGTTACTATCAACATTTCTCTTCTAATGATTTGAGGTTACAAGTTAGAATCCTAGTTTTTCTTGGTCAAGACTTTGATTTTTATACTTAAATCATGTTTCCTATGTCAGTAAAAAAAATGGCACAGAATTAAGGCAATTGTTGGGATACAGGATACCGAATTTTTAGGACTATAAGATACACCAGAGTATAAAATGCACCATGATTTTGAAGAGGTACATTTTTAAAAAAGTTTTTGCACTCCGCAAGCTTCCCAAACCCTCTGTATGGCTTGTTTTTTTGCAAAAAAGGGGGGACATGCACAGCTTTGGGAGGTTCGTAGAGTGCTCCTGGGGGCTGGGGGGGGGGCAAAAGTGAGCAAAAAATGGCCCGTTTTTCAGAAAAAAGGGCCATTTTTTGCAAAAAATAGGGGGGGGCATGCAAAGGGTTTGGGAGGCTTGTAGAGTGCTCCTGGAGGTTGGGGTTGGAAATAGCTCATTTTTTGCTCTTTTTTGCCCTCCCCAGCCCTCAGGAGCACTTTGCAAACCTCCCAAACCCTCTGCACATCCATTTTTGCAAAGGGGGAGGGGTTTCAGTAGGCCAAAAATGCTGTATTCAGTGTATAAGACACACCCAGATTTTCACCCTTTTTTTTAAAGGGAAAAAGGTGTGTCTTATACTCCGAAAAATACGGTACTCTCTGATACTGAAACTCAGTTCCAAGTGACCTTAAAGAAGGAAAGAAAATGGGAGCCAGACAACAAGGCGCAAACATGTCATGGAAAGGATCGTGTAAAAGGGGTGAATGCAAGACACTGGCACCAAGGTCTGGATTTGGATGATTACATTTATTGAGGGTAGAGACTTGGCGGCTTTTCCTGCCTATGCACAGGTGATTCATTATTCATGACTGTTGATGCACCTTTTCTATCTCCTCGATAATCCTCTGTCAAACTATTGTTGGAGCTTTCAGCCAAATTTGCTGTGAAACCAGCAATCACTGTTTCAGGATTCTTCAGTAAAGAAACTTTCTCTTGGATTTCCCTTGCTTTGGTTGATATTTTAATAGCTTGCTATTTTTTCCCCTCCACACCACAATTTAAACAGCCTCCTTGGATAGTGAATGATGTATGATAATGATATCATTCATATATGATACAGATGATATATTGAATGATAAAAAGGAGAAGTCAGGTTGCAGAACAGCCTCTCTCCTGGCTTGCTCTTCTTTGGAGCACACAGAGTTATCAGTTCCAAGATGCATGAAATAGGAAAAAAACTATACAAACTAGGCAGAGAACATGAAACAGCAGGCAATAACTCCAAGCACTAAAATATTAAGGGACATTTAAGAAGTTCACTAGCAAGAGACATTAAAATAAAACACAAATGACTGACAGGCATTCTAGATGAATTTGGTTAATTTGATATCAAAATATCAATTTTTGGAATAAGATGTTTCTTCCTAATTCTATGTTCTTTTGATTTTAGCTTTTCTGGGATGCTATTGTTCTGAGGTTCAAGAGAGATGATAAATTCCATTTCTGTACCTTTTTAATCTTGATCCTAGAGTTCTCCCCATGTTTAAAATTACAATTTTTTTCCACATTGAGTCCCATTTGTCTTGTTCAAACAAGGCTGGGCTTGTGTTTTGTGCTTGCCTATTCTCTGCTTGTATGTGTGGATAAATGTCAATCTTGAAATGACTGCAATGAGTAAAGTTTGTGAGTGAGGTAGTGGTGATGGAAAGCAATGCTTGTCCCATAAGCAAACTCTTTGTAAAAAATAATAAATATCTAGCCTTCTGTCTACCAAGGTTTTATGAAAGGCTAACTCTCTGTTTTATGAAAGGCTAACCCGTATCAGAAGAAAGGACTACATGTGCATTTTGTTCATTCTTGTGGTTTCAAATCTAAGTCTTAAGGTTTCCAAGAGAGCATGCAACCTGTGTGAATTGGCATTTAGTAGTCAGGAAAAGAGATATGGTAAATGTTAGATCGGGTAAAGGAGGCACACAAAGGGTTCAGTAACAACAGCTCTTTATTGCAAGTCAAGTAAACATCCAGCTGAGGCATGGTCTGGCAGCATCCCCTTTTAAAGGGATCTGTCAGACCTCTTGACCAATGGATTAGATTAGATTTATTAAATTTATATGCTGCCCTTTTCCCCCGAAGGGGACTCAGGGCGGCTCACAACTCGAACCGGGGAGGGGGATACAGACAAAAGATTTAAAAACAACAACATAACAATATATAATTTAAAACTCACAACAGTCATACCATTCGAGACGGGGGCAACAGCTCTTTGGCCCCAGGCCTGTCGGAACAACCAGGTTTTGAGGGCTTTGCGGAAGGCCTGGAGGGTGGTGAGGGTTCGAAACTCCACGGGGAGTTCGTTCCAGAGGGTCGGAGCAGCCACAGAGAAGGCTCTCCTCCGGGTAGTCGCCAGTCGACACTGGCCGGCGGATGGGATTCGGAGGAGGCCTAATCTGTGGGATCTAATCGGTCTAGTGGAGGTAATTGGCAGCAGGCGGTCTCTCAAGTACCGAGGTCCAATACCATGAAGGGCTTTATAAGTAACGACTAGCGCCTTGAAGTGTATCCGGAGACCAATAGGCAGCCAGTGCAGCTCGCGGAGGATAGGTGTTACGTGGGTGAACCGAGGTACACCCACGATCGCTCGTGCGGCTGCATTCTGGACAAGGTGAAGTCTCCAAATACTCTTCAAGGGCTGCCCCATGTAGACCACGTTGCAGTAGTCCAGTGTAGAGGTCACAAGGGCACGAGTGACTGTTGTGAGGGCCTCCCGGTTCAGGTAGGGACGCAACTGGTGCACCAGGCGAACCTGGGCAAATGCCCCCCTGGTCACAGCCGACAAGTGGTGTTCAAGAGTCAGCTGTGGGTCCAGGAGGACTCCCAAATTGCGAACCCTGTCTGAGGGGCGTACTGTTTGACCCCCCAGCCTGAGAGATGGAACACTTGGCCAATTAGTAGGAGGGAAACGCACCAGCCACTCGGTCTTATCTGGATTGAGTACAAGCTTGTTAAGCCCCATCCAGTCCCTAACAGCCTCGAGGCACTGGCACAGCCCACAGTCCCTAACAGCCTCGAGGCACTGGCACAGGAGCCAAGGTGGCGCAGTGGTTAAATGCAGCACTGCAGGCTACTGCTAGATCAGCAGGTCAGCGGTTCAAATCTCACCGGCTCAGGGTTGACTCAGCCTTCCATCCTTCCGAGGTGGGTAAAATGAGGACCCAGATTGTTGGGGGCAATATGCTGACTCTCTGTAAACCGCTTAGAGAGGCCTGAAAGGCCTATGAAGCGGTATATAAGTCTACTGCTATTACATCACGTCAACCGCTTCATTGAGTTGGCATGGGGCAGACGGATACAGCTGTGTATCGTCCGTATACTGATGGTAATTTATCCCGTGCCGTCGAATGATCTCACCCAGCAGCTTCATGTAGATATTAAACAGGAGGGGGGACAGGACCGAACCCTGCGGCACCCCATAATTCAGGGGCCTAGGGGTCGATCTCTGCCCTCCGACTAACACTGACTGCGACCTGTCCGAGAGGTAAGAGGAGAACCACCGTAGGACAGTGCCTCCCACCCCCACCTCCCGCAGTCGTCGCAGAAGGATACCATGGTCGATGGTATCAAAGGCCGCTGAGAGGTCAAGGAGCACTAGGACGGAGGCATGACCTCCATCCCTGGCTCTCCAGAGATCATCGATCAATGCGACCAAAGCGGTTTCCATGCTGTAGCCAGGCCTAAATCCCGACTGGAAGGGATCTAGATAATCGGTTTCCTCCATGGACCGCCGGAGTTGAAAGGCTACCACTTTCTCAACAACCTTCCCCACAAAGGGGAGGTTGGAGACTGGACAATAGTTGTTTAAGACGGCTGGATCCAAAGATGGCTTCTTCAGAAGGGGTCTCACCACTGCCACCTTTAAAGCAGGGGGGAGGAACCCCTCCCGAAGGGAGGCGGTAACAACCGCCTGGATCCAGCCCCGTGTCACCTCCCTGCTGTTAGCAACCAGCCAGGAGGGGCACGGGTCCAGTACACATGTGGAGGCACTTACAGCTCCCATGGCCTTGTCCACGTCCTCAGGGGTAACAGCTTGGAAATCAATCCAGTGATGTCCTTCCAGATTCTCCCCGGGTGCCTCGGCTGGTTCTGCGTAATTGGAGTCCAGGTCCATCCGAAGCCGAGCTACTTTATCCGCGAGAAATTGGACGTAATCCTCAGCTCTGCCCTGCAAAGGATCGCTCGTATCCCTCCTATTTAGGAGGGAACGGGTTATCCTGAACAGTGCGGCTGGGCGCGACTCAGCAGAAGCAATCAGAGAGGCAATGTATCTTCTTTTAGTCGTCCTAATTGCCCGAAGATAGGCTCTGATGCTGGATGTTAAAAGCGTTCGGTCTGACTCGGACTTACTGGATCTCCATCGTTGCTCTAGGCGTCTCTTTCGGCGCTTCATCTCCCGGAGTTCCTCAGTAAACCAAGGGGCCCTCCTGGATCCATTGCCTCGGATCGGCCGTAAAGGCGCAATCCGGTTAAGAGCCCCTGCCGCTGCTGAATTCCAAGCAGCAACCAGAGTCTCCGCCGGACTGCGGGCGAGGGTATCAGAAACAACCCCAAGCTCCGTCTGAAAGCCCAAAGGGTCCATAAGTCGCCTGGGGTGGAAGCACCTAATCGGTTCCTCCTCCCTACAGTGGGGGTTTGGTCTCCGAAAGTCAAGCCTCAGTAGGTAGTGGTCTGACCATGACAGGGGTAAGGTCTCACTACCCCTCAAACCAAGATCACAACTCCACTGCTCCGAGAGGAATACGAGGTCGAGCATGTGACCCGCCGAGTGAGTCGGGCCCCGAATTACTAGGGGTCAAGCCCATGGCTGTCATGGAAGCCATGAACTCCTGCGCTCCATCAGAGTGTTCACCGAGCGAAGGCAAATTGAAATCCCCCAGAACCATAAGCCTGGGAAACTCAATTGCCAGCTCAGCTACTGACTCGAGGAGCGAGGGGAGGGCTGCTGCAACGCTGTTGGGAGGCAGGTACGTTAACAGCAGGCCCACTTGACCCTTGAGGTCCAACTTCACCAGCAAGGACTCACACCCGACAAGCTCTGGAGCAGGGATCCTATGAGGTACTAGAGACTCTCGGATAACAATAGCCACACCTCCACCCCTTTCCTGGGATCGCGGCTGATGTAGCACCTGAAAACCCTCTGGGCACATCTCTACGAGGGGGACTCCTCCCTCCGGGCCCAGCCAGGTTTTAGTAATACATGCCAGGTCTGCCCTCTCGTCTAAGATTAAGTCCCGTACGAGGGGAGCCTTGTGAACTACAGACCTGGCATTTAGCGACAGCAGCCTGAGACCAGGGTCCTGATTACTCACGCCATCTGGCCTTGGAGTGGGACTCATAGGGCCGGAAGGAGGGATCTCTGTAACGTAGCGAGCCCTCCTTCCCCAGTAATGGCCAGCCCTAAAGTCCCCGCCATATCTGCCCCTCCCTGTTAAGACCGTAATGCTCCGGCCCACTCCCGTGTCCATAGTCCCTCCAACTACCCCTATGGCCCCCGCATTCCCCGACAGGCCCTTCGAATCAGTCATCCTCTCACACAAACACAGCCACTCATTGGGATTCAACTTCTGTTCCTGCCGGAACAGAGGACCTTGGTGGAAACCTCTGTCAGTCTGTCAGCAGGGGGGGGGATATCTAACACCCTCCCATCTAGGATAGATGAACCCAGCTGGTGACGTAGTCACGCAGGTAGGTGGGCTTTTGCGTAGCTCTGGCTGACCTGCACAGTTCAGTGCAAGTGGTTTCTTCTGACAAGTCAGGCGGACTTGTTTGCTCTGCGGTTCTGCCTGATGGAAGCTCCTGAAACTTTCCACAGGCCGCGGCTAGAGCTTCTGGAGTGGATTCACTCGGAGCTCACTGCGGGTCTGCATCGAAGTCAGATAAGTCTTCCAAGATTCCCAGGCTTGAGTTTGACGTGGAGGGGTTGTTTTGTTTCGTGTGGTTTTGATTATTTTTCGCAGGAGTTACTGTTGGTTGCCTAAGTTTGGAATTGGAAATCCGGCTACGGAGTTGGTCAATCTGCCTTCTCCAATATCTACCATCCTCAAGCTCTACTGTATACGATTGAGGACCGGTAATTCCAATCACCATGGCAGGAATCCACAATGTTCCCCGTGTGTAGTTGTGTGTGTATACTGAATCACCTATGGAGAAGGATCGGACTTTGCTTGTGGAGTTGAGGAGTGATGTGGTGGAATAATTTGGGTGTAGCCGGTCTAGGTGAGACCTTAGGCGATGGCCCATGAGGAGCTCGGAGGGGCTTCTCCCAGTGGTGGTGCTGGGTGTGATGTGTTGGATCAATAGGTAGTGATCAATTCGTGTTCGCCAATTGCCGGGGCCCATCCTAGTGAGGGCCTCTTTTGCAGATCGTACCATTCTCTCTGCCTGGGCATTGGAGGCCAGATGGAATGGCGCGACCAGGGCATGCCTGATTCCTAGAGATGCTAGGAAGGTCTTGAATGGCATGGCCGTGAATTGTGGGCCATTGTCCAAGACGAAGACATCAGGGAACCCGTTTGTGGAGAAAGGTTTCCATAGAACTTTGATTACTGCTTCAGCTATGGTGGATGTCATTAGGGCTATCTCTAACCATTTTGAGTAAATGTCCACCACTATAAGGAATGTTTG
Source organism: Thamnophis elegans (assembly GCF_009769535.1). Taxonomy (NCBI): domain Eukaryota; kingdom Metazoa; phylum Chordata; class Lepidosauria; order Squamata; family Natricidae; genus Thamnophis; species Thamnophis elegans. The sequence goes on from NC_045541.1 coordinate 89,720,090, forward strand.
GCCATGTACCGGTCCTGTAAAATCAATGTGTACCAGGGACCATGGCGCTTGTGGTTGCTCCCATTTTTTAGCGGGAGCTTCTGGGAGGGCGGTCTGGATTCCTGACAGGGTGTGCATGTGGCTACCCATTCCTCAATTTCCCTGTCCATGTTAGGCCACCATACGTAACTCCTTGCTAAGGACTTCATCCTGACTATTCCAGGATGCCCTACGTGCAATGCTTCCAGTACTGTGATGCACAATTTGTTGGGAATAATTACTCGGTTCCCAACAACAAACACCAATTAATCACCGACAATTCATCCCATTTGGCAAAATCAGCCCGAACAGGCACCTTTGGCCACCCGCTCCACACCCAGTTTAAAATTTGCTTTATTTGTAAGTCCTTTGCAGAGTGGCGTGCAACATCACTAGAGGAGACAGGTCCATTTTCCAAGCAGTCAATGAGGAGGACCATCATCTCAGGAGTGAGGTTGGCAAGGACTTCAGGCAGTGGGCAGCAGCTCAAAGCATCCGCATGCCCTAAAGTGGATCCGGGTTGGTGAATCAGGCAGTAGGAATATACAGCCAGGAAAATAGTTCACCTGGTCATTTGGGGGGATAATGACACCAGGGTGGGACGATCCCCAGCCAGTAATGCTAACAAAGGTTTATGGCTTGTGATTAGTTCAAAATCTCGGCCATAGAGGTACTCATGGAACCTTTTTACTCCGGCCACTGCAGCCAAAACCTTGCGGTCCAACTGGCTGTACTTTCACTCTGCAATGGATAATGTTCTGGAATAAAATGCGATGGGGGCTTCGGTTCCGTTGGGCATGTGGTGGATGAGAGCAGCGCCAAGACCAAATAGGGATGAGTCACATGTCAATACTAATGGCAGGGTCTAGCTATATTGTACAAAGAAGGAATCTGCTGACAGGAGACATTTTACTGTGTTAAATGCGGCAGTCTTGGCTTTGTCCCAGGACCATTTCACGTTCTTGGCTAGGAGGCGATGTAAAGGTTCAGCAACAGTGGCTTTCTGTTTGAGAAAGATGATGTAGAAATTAAGGAGCCCGAGGAACGCCTGCAGTTCGGTGTGGTTGCGAGGTGTGGGGGCGTCCTTAATGGCTTTAATTTTTTGTGAGGTTGGGTGGATCCCAGACTCATTGATCAGGTACCCAAGGAACTCTACTTTTGGTACATTAATTTGACATTTTTCCTTTTGAAGCGGAGACCCTTGTCTCTAATTCTAGTCAAAACTGCTTGTATGCATTTTAAAAGTTGCGCCTCATTTGCAGCTGATACCAAGATGTCATCAAAATAGGGGACGACTCCTGGAATCCCCTGCAAAAGTCATTCCATGACACTTTGGAACAGTCCAGGGGCGATACTAACTCCAAATTGTAGGCGGTGGCATTTGAATGCACCCCTGTGCATCACAATGGTTTGGGCCTCCGCAGTAGCGCCATTTACTGGCAATTGTTGGTATGCCTGAGCCATGTCCAATTTTGCAAAGATTTTTCCTGGGCTGAGAAAATGAAGGTGCTGTACAATGGGTACAGGGTATGCGCTTTGTTATAACGCTTTATTAATTGTGCATTGATAGTCCACGCAGATGCAGACAGACCCATCAGGCTTGGCGTTTCCCAGCATGCATGATCGACTGGTTCTAAGATGCCCTGGCTCACAAGCTTGATGATTTCTTTGTCTATTTTAGGGCGGAGAGCGAAAGGTACTCTCCTGGGTTTTAGCCTAATTGGGGCTATTGTGGGGTCTAAGTTAAAGGAAATAGGGGTTCCTTTGTACTTACCAAGACCAGTATCGAAAATGTCCTCAAACTCCTTAAAGATGGGGTTAGCGCCAATGCTGAAAACATCCTCGAACTCTTTAAAGATGGCTTCAGTGCCTTCGTTCTTCACGGAGTTGATTCCTAAAGCTTGGAACCAGTCAAGCCCCAGGAGGCTTTGGAGGTTTCCGCTGACTACAGTCACGGGGAGATTTCCGCTGAAATATTTGTAGTTCACCCGGAAGGTGCTTTGGCCCATGATGGGGACTTGGTTCCCCTGGTAGTCGCACAGGAGGACGTTGGCGTTTTGGAGATGATGCTTCTGTAGCTTTGGGATCGCCTGCTTGAGGACTGACCATGGAATTATGGTCAGTGATATTCCAATGTTGATCTCCATTTCGCATGAAGAGTCCTCGATGAGGACAGTGACTTTCAGCTTTTTGGGGCACCTGGTATGGATTTGTCTAACTGGGACAGTGACATTCAGCTTCCTTAGGCGCCCAGAGCAGATTTGTGTGACCGATATGTGGTTGGCGACCCTGTCATCGCTTTCTGACGGCCGTGGGTACTTTTGCCAAACCCCTGGTTTGGACCCCTGTTGACGGCTTTGCAACCCTCTGGGCTGTCTGGTGGCAATAGGGAATTCGCTGCGGCACATCTTGGCGATGTGTCCCTTCCGCTCACATCGCTGGCAAGTTGCTTCATGAAAATGGCAGGATGCTCGGGCATGGTCTCCTCCACAGCTGGCGCAGGGCGGAGTTTGGGAGTTGAATTTTCACGCCAGCTTTGCATGGCTACTGCACATGCAGTAGCTGTCGTCCTCCCCGCTTTCAGAGCTCAGTGATCTCGCGATGTACATGGGTACTCTTCTGCGCGGCTTGAGGTGTGCTCTGGCGCTGTAGGGTTTCTGTCGACTTGGCGGCTGAGTCGGATGTCCTAGCCTCATCAAGTGCAATCTGTAGAGAGAGGTTAGACTTAGCAAGTAGCCTCCTCTGCAGAGTGATGTCTCGCACGCCACAAATTATGTGGTCCAAAATCAGCTCGTCCAGGTCTCGGAACTCACAGTAAGCTGCGGCTTTTAGGAGCACTGTTACATACTCATTGATTGATTCGCCCTCCTTCTGGTTCCTGATGTTGAATTCGTGCCGGCGAACATATTTAGATGGCTTGGGCGCGTAGTGAGTCTTCAGTGTTTGTTGCAGTGCAGACCAGGACACAGCTTGGAGTGGAGTTGGTTCCAAGAGGTTTTTCGCCGTTTTGAACACTTCCCGGCCACAGTAACCCAGGAACATGTTCTTCTTATGGGCTTCAGGAATGCCCATGAGATCGTTATTGATTTTGTCTAGAATTATCCTAAACTCCACATTCACAATTTTTGAGTTAAGAAATTTATGCAGGTTGCATCCTATTGCTGTCCAAAGGGTGGCAGAAATTGGAATTTTATCCAGTGTACAATGAAGAAAAGACAATATTTATGAATACTTGATTAGGCTGCATCTGAGAATGCTGTAAAAAGCCACAGCAATCAATGCTAAGTATCCAGTATGAGAAATGGGAGGGACAGAGAGAGGGAGGGAGGGAGGGAGGGAGGGAGGGAGGGAAGGAGAGAATATACACAAGGGAGTTTCTGGGAAACATAGCAGAGTTTCTGAAAACTGCTAAGATGTCTAGTTAGTGCTTCCAAGAGAAATGTAGCATGAGGAGCCTAAAATCATATAAAACATTTTATTAAAAAAAAACCAACCAAGTTCAAAACATTCTTCATATCTGAAATAACATTCTTGCACTATGATGCTAATGGACCAATGTTGTCTGTCTTGGTAACAGTTGATTATAAGAACTATAATAGCACAAAGCAATTGACCTAAGCAGGGCAATTCAATTGAGAAACTTCAGTGAAAAATACCTTTGCCTTTGTTCCCTTTTTAACCTTCACTGGTGTGGTTTCTAAAACAAGCATCTGATTAAATTGTAAAGGCTTTAACCCCACCAAAAATAAATTAGCAAATTTATATAAAATGAATAGTGTACAACATAGTAAAATTGTAATTTAAAGAAGGAACAGAGATTATAATTCTTACATCAATCAGAAAAGCAGGATTGTCTTTGATTAGCCTACATGATTTCAATATTGATTCTTTCTCTGTCTTTAGATTTAAAAAATGGATGGAAAAGACAGCCACTACAGTAAGGGAAGGGCAATGTTGGAACTACTAGGTGGGAAGTGTGAAGGCTCAGTAGTTCGCAGCTATAATTGTGGCTTCAGGAAGCAAAACAGCAGCTTTAACCATGGCCTATCAATACAATACAATACAATAGCAGAGTTGGAAGGGATCTTGGAGGTCTTCTAGTCCAACCCCCTGCCTAGGCAGGAAACCCTATATCATTCCAGACAAATGGCTAACCAACATCTTCTTAAAGACTTCCAGTGTTGGGGCATTCACAACTTCTGGAGGCAAGCTGTTCCACTGATTAATTGTTCTAACTGTCAGGAAATTTCTCCTCAGTTCTAAGTTGCTTCTCTCCTTGATTAGTTTCCACCCATTGCTTTTTGTTCTACCCTCAGGTGCTTTGGAGAATAGTTTGACTCCCTCTTCTTTGTGGCAACCCCTGAGATATTGGAACACTGCTATCATGTCTCCCCTAGTCCTTCTTTCCCTTAAACTAGACATACGCAGTTCCTGCAACAATAGCAGTGGTGGGCTGCTGGTGGTTTGGACAGTTTTGGGTGACCCGGTAGTTGCAACATGTAATCCCGTCCTATATTGCTGTGGTTTTTGGCGCCACATGCATGCGTGGATGGTATGCATGAACCAATTGCTGTGTTTTTTGATGCTACACACATGTGCAGATGGTGCGCTTGAGTGAATTGCTGTGATTTGTGATGCCGCACATATGGGCGGAGAGCATGAGAGAGCATGCACATGCCAGGGTTGGGTTTCAAAATTTTTTACTACCGGTTCTGTGGGTGTGGCTTCATGGTTGTGTGATTGGTTCATGTGACTGGATGGGCGTATCTGGCTGGTCATATGACTGGGTGGACATAGCTGGTCATGTGACTGGGTGGGCATGGCTAACTTGACATCACTCACGTCAAGGGGTGCTTTGCCTGGCCTCTCCTCGCCCCAAAGGCCTCAACGAGATACAATTTCTCTATTAATTTTCTACTTCTGAATATCCAAAATATACTATTTAATCCTATGTATATATGCCATATGTGTACATACATATTATATAGTATAGTGTGTATAGGCACACAAAAAGATACCTTATCTACTATATATACTATTTGTGCATGTACACACATACAGACATGGCCTGGCCTTGCACTGAAAATATAGATCACAGTCGATCCCTCAAACACAACCTCAATTCTACTTGTATTTCAGCCATTTAATGTTTCCTTTAAGCTATATGCATTTGTAAGCTTCACAGTGGCTATCACACATCCACACATCTGCTCGCTGTCAAAGAAGATGCACTAAAGAGTGTTTTTGGAAAGGAAGGAATAGGACAGAGAGAAGAAAGTTAGATCTTCTGCTGGGCTCCAGGCTGAAAAAGGCACTTGATGGGCAGTGGGAAATAAAAGGTGAAATAGAGGAAAGGAGGGAAAGATTCTCACATACTAGCTAGGACAAAGCCTGGTCACTGTTACACGAACTCTAAGGTTCTACTTATGGTCACTCACTCACAAACTGATACTGTACATTTCAGAGGAGTTAGAAGCAACTCAGTCCAGATATGTGTGAGAGAAAAAGGGTGAAGACAGTTCCGCCTTAATAGTTCACAGAATATATTTTGCAGATGCAGAAAGTAGAGTGCACTATCTGCCAAACATTTGTTTATAGGTATGAAAAGATAAAGAATTTAGCTTAGAAAAAAATCACCATGTGTCACTCTTGGTTTTGGATCTGACAACACACTTGGCTTTTCATAGCCATAACAATGCCGTAGACCATTATCAGTGGTATAATTACTTTGGCACAAGATGCTGAAACCTTAAGCCAGAACATTTCTAATTTGATTTCATAGGATTGTAGTCCATGAAACAGGTTGTGCATCTTGTATGAAAAATTCTCTGTTTCCTTTCTACTTGGAATTAACACCAGTTGAAAGATTTGAGGATCAATATAGAGCAGATATTTTTATTTTCTCCTACTTTAAAGCTGCTGTCATGGCTTCCCAATTTGACCAAGTCAGTAATACCATGGAAGAGGTGTGATTTGATTTAGCCTATGAATTATGAAGAGTTTTAAACAACAGGAACTTTCATGTTTAACAGTATCCAATACACTTATAGAAATAAGATGATCATTGGAAATGAAAACAAAGAAGCACCACTCAATATTGTGCAGGATACTTTTATTTATGATTTTAAATGACAACTTTTCCAGACACATCTCATGATGCCATGAGATTAGTAAGCGGTTTCCTTCCATCTCTTCAGGCTCCTCCTCAAGATTTTGTCTCGTACTGTTTGAGACATACAATTTCTTTCCAAACTGACCAAATATGTACTAATATAGAAATCATAGGCCTTCATAACAACTTTAGTGCAATTAGGAATGCCCTGTTATTTCATCATTCAGAAGCTCTATTCCCCACACTTAATCAAAACACGATTTTTAAAGCATATGCCAGCATATTCATAGAACAAACCTCTGAAAGTGATACAGGTAGTCCTCAACTTATAACAGTTCATATAGTGAGCATTCAAAGTTAAATAGCACTGAAGAAAAGTGACTTTTCACACTTACAATCATTGCTGCAGCACAGTGGTAGGATTCAATTTTTTTTTACTACTGGTTCTGTGGGCATGGCTTGGTGGGCATGGCAGGAGAAGGATACTGTAAGATCTCCATTCCCTCCCCACTCCAGGGGAAGATTACTGCAAAATCCCCATTTCCTCCCAGATCAGCTGGGACTTGGGAGGCAGAGAATAGATGGGGGTGGGGCCAGTCAGAGGTGGTATTTACCGGTTCTCTGAACTACTCAAACTTTCCGCTACCAGTTCTCCAGAACTGGTCAGAACCTGCTGAATACCACCTCTGCTGCAGCATCTCCAATGTCATGTAATTAAAATTCAGACACTTGGAAACTGACTCATATTTATGACGATTACAGTATCCCAGGGTTATATGATTCTCTTTTGTGACCTTCTGACTAGCAAGATAAATGGGGAAGCCCAATTCACTTAATGACCATGTTACTAATTTAACAACTTCTGTGATTTACTTAATGATCAGAAGAAAGGTTGCTAAATGGACAAAAACTCACTTAACATGTCTCACTTAGCAACAGAAATCTTGGGCTCAATTGTAATCATAACCAAAGACTACTTGTATATGACTGCACTGAATTTTTTAAAAAATGGCTTTTAAAAATCTACCACAAGAATTCTAAAAATGTAGAAGTGTTTAAAAGTCAGTCTGTTTCTAAAAACAGTTGTATTTATCTAAAAGACTTATCTTGAGTTGTCTGAGGAATTAAGTATGCAAAAGGCATTAATTATATCAAATTAATTTTCACATTTAGTGTGTGTGTCCCCCTGTCTGCAAACAAATCTACTTTCATCTTTCTGTGTTTCTATAAAATTGCTCTAGGAAAATTTTATAATAATGTTTGATTTAGAAACATTCCCTGCAGCTTTAAAAGTGGTGCTTTTAACTGTATCAAAACAGGTGTCAAAATGTCAACAAAACCCAACATAGCTGCAATCCACACGCCCTCTGTGAGTAGGAAGCTAAAGAGAAAATCTCAGTGCATTAGCCCTTGGAGACAGTCCAAACCAGATGCTCAATGAGGAGTACTATCTCTACCTTTATTGTAGTTACAGCAACAGAATCTTGCAAGGTTGAAAGTATTTCTATCCTCCTTTCCTTTTACTTTTCAGAAAACTAGGGAGGGACCCTTCTAAAAAGTTTCCCAAGATCTCCCTCCTTCTGTGAACTGAGATATCTTTCATATACCATTTATCCAGTCTGCAACTCTCCCTCTTGTCTCCCAAGTAGAGATGGGAAAAACCAGAAAAAATTGGAGAAAACCAGTTGTTTTCCATTTTTTTCCAAACAGCTTTCGGAAAAAAAAAAAAAAAACCAAACAGACCCATCCCCCCCTTTTTCCCAGTTTTTTTCCCAGGCCTTCGCATCGCTACTCCCAAGGTCATTCCCACATACCACTACATGGTCTGAGAGTACTTCAGTCTTCAAGTAGGTCCTAACACACTCTTTTTCAACCTCAGCAACTTTAATCTGTGTAGACTTCAACTCCCAGAATTTCTCAGACAGCATGAATTAAAGTCCATACATTGTAATGTTACTGAGGTTGAAAAAACCCCAATCTTAACATAATTTTTAACCAATTGTTCGTTTAGCAATGTGAACAAGACCTCCACCAACAATCGAGGGAAGAAGAGCCATTAGGAATATGTTAGAATCTGCTTTATATAGTCCTTTATCTGATATAGGAATATGACTTCCTTTCATGAAATACACCAATAACTTCAATAAGGTGAAATTTATCATACTCTAATGCTAGCTTCCCTTCTAAAAGTTTATATGCATAACAAAATTGCCAAGGAATAAAAGACAGCTTTTGATTGGTTGGAAGAATATTGTTGCTTTGCAGTATTGCTTGTAAAGGATACTTCATATATCTGATAAAGCAAAGAAAAATCTGCGAATTCCTACAAATTATAAATACCATGTCAGAAGAACCTGATATCAAATTTACTGTTTAAACTTTGCTGTTCTTTTAAATCAATTGGCATGCTCTATCCAGAATGTCGTCACTTTTCAATGTGGATGTTTCATTAGAGGAAGAGGAAGAAGAAACTGTAATAGCAGTGAAAATAGCAGCTTCTTTTATATGAGCATAATGGCAACAACTAAAGAACCAATTGAAAGTTCACTCTGGGAAGTAGGAGGATGGAATGAAAAGTTTTGCCTCTAATATTGTAAATTGCCAACAGATGATTTAGATGCTAGAAGTTCTAATGTGTTCTTTAACGTCACGATGGGAAGGGGCTGTAAAAAAAAAAGGTTGGGTTGATATTGTTAGTGAAATGAAAGTCTGCAGCGAGTACGCCGTGTACTTTAAGCAAAGGGCTATGATTGAAAACCTTCTTCCAAATGAAATTCACTGCTGAATGCAGGTTGTTTATGGAAATCGCTATGTTGAAGAGGGTACTGTATGTTGCTGGGCCAGAAAATACAATGGACTTGGAAGAGTTCATTTGTGTGATCCAGAACCAAGTGAATGACCTGTGACAGTAATCAGTGAGCTTCACATGAGAAAGGTTGACGATATGATTTACAATCGATGGCAGAGCACTCAAAAGAATATTGCTCTCAAGTTTTGTCCTTCACAGGAACATGTGGGTATTGTTATTGATATTCCTTAGGATTAGAATATTTATGCCAGATGGGTTCCTTGCACGCTGATGGTAGAGATGAAAGCTTTGTAAGTCAAAATTTGCACACACAGTTGTTATGTTATGAAAATGAAAGTAAGGGATTTCTCCACAATATTTTAAAGCTGACAAAAAATCGAGCAGGGGTCCATAGAATATTATCACAAAATTTCACCTGTGGAAAATTAAAAAAAGCCACTCAATTGGCAGGAAAACTCAACTTTTGGTATTATTTACTTGGCACTTTTACCAATTTAGAGAACTACCGTATTTTTGGGAGTATGAGACGTACCTTTTTTCCTCAAAAAAGAGGCTGAAAATCTGGCTCCGTCTTATACACTGAATACAGCATTTTTTTGCCTCCCAAAGTCCCGCCCCTTCACCAAAATGGCTGTCTATTGCCTTCAGGAGGCTTATAGAGTGCTCCTGGGGGCTGGGAAGGCCAGAAATGAATGAAAAATGGGGTGTTTTTTGCTCAACTTTGCCTCTCCAGCCCCCAGGAGCACTCTATAGGCCTCCTAAAGGCTATACATGCCCTTTAAAAAAAAAAATCGGGCACGTTTTCGTGAAAAATGGGCTGCTTTTGGGAAGTCTGCAGAATGCAAAAAAAATTTTTTTAATTTGCCTCTTCAAAATCTTGGTACGTCATATATTCCGAAAAATATGCTGCATTGCAAAGTTTGAAACAATAATTAGCAAAGTTCAGACCACAACAAAGAAGTATTGCTACTACATGACAGTTTGTGATCTAACACCTTATGAACCATTCAAGATGCTAATACAAAGCTGCACTGGTCTCAATCAGCATGCCATCCCAACCTGACGCTGTATAACTTTCAACTTTTCCTAAAATTGAATGATTACCCTTTTGAGCTTCTATTTGACTAAAATGAAGAGGTTGAAAGAACTGTCAGATCCTAGGTAAGGAGACAATATGCCGAATTCTTTTCTAAGTGTTTTAAGAAGCTTGCCCATCCTGGAAAGAAGAGTGTAACAAATAGTAGTGATTAGCTGAAGAAATAAATATAGATAACAAGAGGGCTAATGTCAAGGATTATTTTTGGTTTCATTGTTTAAAAGAAAAACTAAAATTAAGGAAGCAAGAACATTACTTTAATAAAAATGCATAAGGTAAACATTCATCTCGCACATATGTGCCAGTTGTTCCCAACTCTAGGGGGTGGTGCTCATTTCCATTTCAAAGCCAAAGAGCCAGCTGTTGTGGCCCAGCAGGAGCCGTTGGAGCTGCCACCAGACTCCAACAGCGAGGGGTCCTATGAGTCGGCTCTGGAGGATGTGGAGGACCCCGGACAGGGTTCCGACTCCGAGCAGGGCGCAGAGAGAGTGATTGGCCACCAGGTGGCGCCTGAGCCTTGCACCAGTGGGGAGGAGACAAGGAGGAGTGATCCAGAAGCCAGCAGTGAGTTGTTCCTGGATGCACGACATCGAAGAGCTACTCAGTGTCAGGAACAATTACGCAATTACAGCAGGTAATTGCGCTCAGTTGATGGTCATTAGGCTCCTCTCCAGACTATAAAAAAGACTGCTTGTGACACGCCCTTCTTGCAGAAGTCAATGCATTGACTAAAGAGAACGTAACTAACTTGGCAGGCTGGATTGCTGCCAAGGTTTGTCGGACTTGCTGCCAAGGTCCTTATCTGTTTGTTTGCTTGGCTTTCAGCCACTGAGATTCTAGTCTTGTTATTAAAGGACATTCTAATTAAGCTTGTCTCGGCTTTCGTTACTGGACAGAGGAGGGGGTCAGAACACCAGCACTGTCCAAAGATATCTCCATGGTCATATGGTCGGCATGACTAAACACCAAAGGGGCACGGAACATTGTTACCTTCCTACCAAAGGTGGTCCCTATTTTTCTATTTGCATTTTTTACATGCTTTTGAACTGCTAGAAGCTAGGATAAGAAATGGGAGTTCACTCCGCTACGCAGCGGTAGGGATTCGAACCACCAAACTGCCAACCTTTCTGATTGACAAGATCAGCATATTAGCCACTGAGCCACCGCATCCCTAAAAGTGCATAGATAGAGCAATAAATTTTGACTATGAAACCTATTTCTCTTTAAAATACTTGCAAAGGTAGTCCTTGACTTACAACCATTTGTTTAGGGACTATTCAAAGTTACCATGGCACTGAAAAAATGTCTCATGAGCATTTTTCACACTTATGATTGTTGCTGCATCCCCTTGGTCATGTGATCAAAATTCAAATGGTTGGCAACTGGTTCATATTTATGACAATTGCAATATCCTGTGGTCATGTGATCAGCTTTTCTGACCTTCTGGCAAGCAAAGTCATTGGAGAAGACATATTCACTTAACAACCATATTACTAACTTAACAACTGCAGTGATTGACTTAACAACTGTGGCAAGAAAAGTTGCAAAATAGAACAAAACTCACCTAAGAACTGTTTCTTAAACAAAAAAAAAATGGGCTCAATTGTGGTTGTACGTTGAGGACTACCTGTAGTAAGTTATCAAACCACACCTATTTGAACAAATGGCTAGTTGTAGAGATTGTAAAATGATTCATCCATGAATCTTGATTAGTGTAGTCTGCTGAAGCCAATTCAAACAAAAATCATAACAATAGACAGGTATTGTGTAGATAACTGTCCTTAATGAGCACATTTAGAAATCTGGTATCAAGTTGGAGCTCTCGTATAATTACAGTGTTGGTGTATGGGTGTGACATGTAACGAAACATCCGGAAGACAGATTGTTCCCCATGATATTTTCTAGTCCTTCAATATGTTCTCTCTGATGCTTCTTTTTCCCCTCAGATCAATTACCACAGAAAAAGTATGGCCATGCCTTCAAAACTCTGGACTTTTGCAGTAATCTCCTTCTGAAGCTGCGCACAGTCTGTTATCCATCAATCTTTCTACCAGACTGTAGAAGAGCAAAGGAAGACTGCTCATTTGAGACTGCTGTGAAATTATCTATTTTTGGGTTGCCTCAGCCTGCCTAATGTTAGAACAAAGCTTGTGTTGTTACTCTTCATCTTTCCCCCTTTTTTCTCAAGTCCTCTCTTAGTCTGGATAATTTATCTTGCATTGGGTGACACCCAATGCCCTGTGGAAACACTTCTAGATAAACCAAAAGAGTATAATATCAATTATGTGGGAGAAGCTTTTATATATATATCTTACATGGGAAAAGACCCGAATAGAACAAGACCAGCATGTATGTATGTATGTATGTATGTATGTATGTATGTATGTATGTAATGTATAGGTATAGGTATAGGTACAGGCACAGGTATGCAGGTCTAGGCGTATTCGGGTCTTTTCCCGTATAAGATTGAGAGTATCTTGGCGACGTTTTGATGAGGTCCCAGTCGCCATCTTCAGGCTGGTGCCTTCAGCTTCATGCTTGTGTGAGCAAATCATGATCGGAGCTGCCGTCTTTCTATAAATATTGATGGGGATGTGGAGTACTGGCTTTGTTGCAGATTAGTCGGCTGTTTCATAACATCCTGTGTGGCTGAGGTACTGGCTGTGTGCCAATTGTTCTTTTGTGTTGTAATGACCTGGGTAATGGGCTGTGTGATGACATCCTGAGCTCTATTGTAGTGATATCCTGAGACCTGTGCTGCAACCTCCTGGGGGGTTGGCTGCATTGTAACATCCTGAGCCTTTGCGTTGTAACCTCTTGAATTCTGTGATGTAATGTTCTGAGCAGATGGCTGTGGTGTAACATCCAGGCTTTGGTTTGGCTCTGAGTTTGCGGTCTGGCCATGTGTTCAGTCTGGTGAGGGTGATTGGTGGTTGCATCCTGTGTTGTTCTGGCTCCGGTGTTGGTTTTCGTGGCTGGGACTCATTTGTTGACTAGGGCTAGTTTCCAAATGTCTGGTAGGTGGGAGGTATCGTCATGTTTGCATGGTATTTTATAGATTCCATGGTTTTCTAGCTGGATCTTGTCTTTGGGGTTTCTTAAGATGTTGGCTGTTTTTTGGTCAGTGCCGAAGGCTGTCTTGCTATTGTGTTTGTGGAGAATTTTGTTGATCAAGATCCAGCTAGAAAACCAAGGAGTCTATGAAATACCATGCAAAATCTGCCCAGCCACATACATTGGACAAACTAATAGGAGAATAAATGCACGCATCACAGAACACAAGAACAGAGTCAGAAAAGAAGAAAAAACTTCCTCCCTCTTCCAGCACCTCAAAGCAACAGGACATGAAATTGATTTTGAAAGAACCAAATTAATCTCCAAAACTGAACACTTCAACAAGATAATAATTATGAAAGCCATCAAAATAGAGAACAACATGAATAAACGTGATGATACCTCCCACCTACCAGACATCTGGAAACTAGCCCTAGTCAACAAACGAGTCCCAGACACGAAAACTGACACTGGACCCAGAACAACACAGGACGCAACCACTAATCACCCTCACCAGATTCAAACCCAAACCCATCCCATAGACCAAATGCAACCACCATCCAGAAGTCAAACCACGGCCATCACCAACTGCTGCATCACCAACTGCTGCATCCCCCTCCACACAAAGCAAACTGACACATGCCATGAAGCCAATCCAAAGCCCGGGATGTTACACCATAGCCATCTGCTCAGGACATTACATCACAGAACTCAGGAGGTTACAAGGCAAAGGCTCAGGATGTTACAATGCAGCCAACCCCCCAGGAGGTTGCAGCACAGGACTCAGAATATCACTACAATAGAACTCAGGACATTACCCAGATCATTACAACCCAAAAGAACAATAGGCACACAGCCAGTACCTCAGTCACACAGGATGTTACGAAACAGCCGACTAATTTGCAAACATCAACTCCATCAACTAATCAAGATGTTAGAACACAGCCAACCAATCCGCTTACAGCATCAAAGCCAGCACTCAACACCCCCCACCAATATTTATAGAAAGACAGCAGCTCCGATCACGCCTTGCTTGCACAAGCACGAAGTTGAAGGCACCAGCCTGAAGATGGCGACTGGGACCTCATCAAAATGTTGCCAAGATACTCTCAATCTTACATGGGAAAAGACCCGAATACGCTAAGACCTGCATACACACACACACATACAAATAAGCCTTCCCCTGAAAATAAGCCCTCCCTGAAAATTTTACAACACAGCAGCAGCCATGAGGTGACCACACTCACTGCTTCCTGCACCTTAAAAATAATAAGACCTCCCCCAAAATAAGGCCAAGCAATTATTTTGGGGGTCAAAAAAAATAAGACCCTGCCTTATTTTCAGGGAAACAACGCACACACACACACACACACACACGCACACACACGTTAAAAAAGGAAAATGAGGATCGGAATGAGTGAATGTCTCTCCACTATTTTATCTCTGAAGTAATATGAGAAAAAACAGTTTAATATAAGTAAACAAATCACCTCGTCCCCTGACAAGGATACAACACAGCATGTATTAAGAGGAGAGCTTTGAACTTGGGGGCTGCTTGTTACTTTGGTACAAACTTTAATCAGCAGTTATAAACCAGAAGAGACAAAGCATTTTTTTAAAAAGTCTTAATTAAATGTTAAAAGTTAAAATTAAAAGTTCAACAGATACAAACAGCTTTAATTGAACAAGTGTATATATTCTTATAGGAGAAAAATACAGGGGTTGGTAAAGTAGAGATAAAACTGATAAGCATTTTGTTAGAGGCGAGCAGTTGTGTCCCTTTTGGAAGATTTCTCTACTTATCATTATAGGAAACATCTATTCTTTGTGAATTTGTGTGTTTGTGTGTGTGTATGTTTGTGTGTGTAGAGTTCCTGATGCTTGTAGAACCTGGTTGTTTACTTGTGACCTTACACTGGTGCTTTTACTTAGTCAGGTAATGAAGCATCTGCAAGTAAACAATCAAGCTCAGAGAACTCCACATTTCTTCTATTGGAACTTACTTGTGTGCAAAGCAATCCCATTCTCTCTTCTAAGAAATCCACCCAAGCAGCACACTTGACAATATGAATGGGGGCATATAGAGGTCAAAGACAGAAAAAAAGGAACCCAGCAATGAACTACCACTGGATAAAACCACTTTTTAGATATCCTGCAATGTTAAGTAACTGGCAAAATGGACACATTAAAAGCAGTTAATTAAAAAGATGTTCCGTTTGAATTAAAGAAGAGAAATATTATCTAATACTTGAAGTTTGATGGGGCCCCAGGCCAACTTGATTGATTGTCCTAAAAACGTTATATAAAAACACTGCAACGTTTCACAGAAAAGGAAAATAGTTAAATACAGGTAAAGTCATTGAATTAATGTTAATTAAACTTTAAATCAAGTCAAGCTTAGGTTTGGTATTGGTTCTACCTAGTTTGCTACTATTGTTATTATTATTATTTGCAACAACAGAATTGTATCACAGCGGCCAGTTGTTTCTCCGGATTTGGCATTGGTTACTAGTCGGGCCCCACCCAGGGGCCTAGGACGTCGTAATGTATTTTCGTAATATGCGTGCAGATCGAAGCAGTGTGGCTTTTTGCATTTGACTGATGGTGATTTTGTCAATTTTTAATTGTTTTAAATGTAATTCCAGTGCTTTTGGAATAGCACCCAGTGTGCCAATTACCACTGGAATTACCACTGCTGGTTTGTACCATAGTCGTTGAATTTTGATTTTTAAGTCCTGGTATTTTGCGATTTTTTCATGTTCCTTCTAGGCGACCCTGTTATCACCTGGTATTGCGATGTCTATGATTGTGACCTTATTTTTCTCAACCAGTGTTATGTCTGGTGTATTATGCGACAGTATTTTGTCCGTTTGTATACGAAAATCCCACAAGATCTTGACCATCTGATTTTCGGTGACTTTTTCAGGCTGATGTTCCCACCAGTTTGTTGCTGTTTTAATATTATAATTTTTGCACAAATTCCAATGGATCATTTGTGCTACTGAATTGTGCCGCAATTTATAATCAGTCTGCACGATTTTTTTACAGCAGCTGAGTATGTGATCAACAGTTTCATCAGCTTCTTTGCAAAGTCTGCATTTGGCATCATCAGAGGATTTTTCGATTTTGGCCTTAATGGAATTTGTGCGGATAGCTTGTTCTTGCGCAGCCAGGATTAGTGACTCTGTTTCTTTCTTTAATGTACCTGTTGTTAACCATAACCAAATTTTTTCACTGTCCAGAAATTGGCCATGCAGTGCTTTGTTCTGCCAACTCTCCATTCTTGATTTTATCACATCTTTTCTGTATTCTTGTTTCGTCTGTTGGGCCTTCAGTAGATTTTTGTTCTTTACTTCGATTAATAGATGTTCTTGACTTTCTTTTACAATTACAATTGGGACAACACATGATTTCTTTTTCCACAGTCGCTCAACCTCAATTTGCAAGTCCCGGTACTTTGTGATTTTTTCTTGCTGTTTATCTTCAATTCGTGCATCACCAGGTATTGCAATATCAATGAACCATACTTTTTTCTTTTTAATTATTGTTATGTCAGGTGTGTTGTAGGCCAAGTGCCTATCAGTTTGGATTCTGAAGTCCCACAAGATCTTGCCTTTCTGATTATTATTATTATTTGGTTACGCCTAATAAACAAAAATATGGGGAAAACATTACTTCTGGATATTGTGAGTATAATTATTGAATTTTGGTGGTGCAAATGGGTTATTCTGGAAGTTGCAAAATGGGAATTTTGAAGCCACAAGTACTCTACAGATTTCTCTTTCTAGATGCATGCTTATAAATTCCATTATACGCAATGTCATAATTTCTATATAGCTACACTCATGGCATACTATAATTGTTCTTACTATGTTAGATTGCTAGAGTACATGAATAATCCAATAATGCTGAGGCTTAAGTGTGATCACAACAATAAAGTACCAGCTGTTGTGCAGGAAGAGTATATATTTCATTCACTGTAGATAGAACCAAAAGAAGGTTTAATTAAAATCAAAGTAAATTAAAAACATAATTTACTTAAAAGTAAAATATAAATATCACCATTTAATAAATTATAACAAATCTTTTATTAAGAAACAAGAAAACAGAAAATAAGAATAATCTTGCCAAATATATCACAAGATTCCATCAACAAAATATAGGTTTAAAACTAAAATAATCTCCTTTTGTCTCTCCATGCTAAGCAAAGCTCCTGAACAGCTTACATTAATGCCATAAATACAGCTAAAATCCAGAATGATTTGAAAAGTTTCCGAGGGCACAATATGTTTGTCCTAAACAAACAAAATAAATGCATTGAAACTGAAGGTAGAACAGGGACATATTGAATTCAAGCAGGAGTCACAGATTATATGGAAATGTTTTTAGCAGTTAATAACAGAGACACACACATTTCATCTTAGAAAATATTACAGCCTTGATAGAAAATTCAAGAGGCTTTCCAATTCCAAAGCTAGCAGGAAATGAGAAATGAATGTGATGTATTGAAAATGCATGAATGTTTGCAGAGTCACCACCGATGGGACTTCTGGACAGCTTATTTAAACCAGTCTGATTGTACAAACAGTGATTTGAATGTTGTTTTAAAATGCCAGATCCTGGAACCAGACTATTGCAAGCAAATATAGTCTCCAGTGATATCAATTCTAAAAGGCTTGATTTCAATAAGAGCAATCCAATGCCAAAATTCTTAAGTTTCCTTGAACTTAGCTTGCATGTTTACTCAATAGTTGGGAGTAACTGGAGTAACTCTAGGTGCCTTACACATTAGGGTTTAAAAAGTAGAAAAGAAAAGACCAAGAAAACATGTAATACAGAGGTCCCCAATCCTGGTCTATGGATTGGCAGCAGTCCACAGCATGCTAGCAATTGGGCTGCACAAACAAGCAAAGCCCCATCTGCAGGATACAGGCAGTAAGCGAAACCATGCTCCCTCCAGTCTGCAGAAAACCTTTCTCCAGGGAACCGATCTGTTGTCATCTGCCAGCGGCCTGCAGAGCTTGCAGCAGAGTTGGACAGCGAGGAAGTTGGGGAGGAACATGGGCCAGTCCTGGAGTCTGGGGAAGGCTCGGATGAGGGCTCTGCATCAGAGGCAGAGAGGGGGCCAGGGCCATCTGGGAGTTATGCACTGCCTCTGGAGTCTCCAGAGTCGGACAGCAATGAGGCAGAGGAATAGGCTTCCCCTGTTCCCAGTACGCGCATGTGCAGAGCTGCTAGAAGACAGGGACAGTTAAAACAGAAGGGACAACTCGGGAGTAAGGTCTGGAGGTGATTGGCCCCTCCCATAGGACATAAAGGAGGAGCAAAGGCACATGAGCCTTTGCAGGAAGCAACTTGGTTCCTGCTGGTCAGTTTACCTTCTGAAAATATGTTTGGACTCTTTGCTCCATGTGCCCTTGCTTAGCTAATTGCCAATTAAGACTTTGGCAGTGTTTTCAAAAAAGATAAAGGTGGGTGCCTATCAACCTTATCCTGAAGGACTTTGGCAGCCTGCTGTAGAACTCATTAGGGTTATGAAGGAATATAATTCACAGCCTTTGAAATAAAAAGAGGGTTTTTGGACTTAATTGTGTGCATTTTAGTGTATCAGGAAGCCTGGGTCAGAACAAGATCCCTGGTGTCCAAAAGGTTGGGGGCTACTGATGTAATACATCTGGAAAAGGATAAAATAAATTCAAACGATCATAAAAGCAAGGCATATTATCATGAAATGAATTACTATACTTTACCCAGATGGCAGAAGGGGCATAAAGTGGTCGAGGGTCTGACAAGAACGAATGGCTGATGACAGATGATCTAGAGAGCCAGGTTTTTATATCTTTATGAAAAGACAGCAGAGTGGGGACTATTTGGATATAGGGCAAATTCTATTCCATGGGGTAGGTGCATCTGCAGAGAAGGCACATCTCCTGGGTCAGTGCTTTATAGATGGGTTCTGGAGCCCATTAACTCTTCCGGATTGATTCTGATTAGACAGACGTGATAGGAGATGATCCTATAGGTAAACAGATCCTAAGGATTTTTTTTTAGGTATCATTGGAACCATTGTGGCTTTGGAGGCAAACGGCTGTCCTTATTCCCCATTGGACAGGACAGGGCCCGCATAACTGCAGGTTATGGGAAGCAACTTTCTTGTGGACAGTTAGAGGGATTAGTGGTTAGAAGGAAAACAGGGATGTCCACTCTAGAGAAAAGAAGAATTAGGTGTGGCATGATAGCAGTCTTCTAATATTTGAGGGACTGCCACAAAGAAAAGGGGGTCTACTCATTGTCCAAAGGACCAGAAGGCAGGAGAAGAAGCAATGAATGGAAACTAATCAAGGAGAGAAGCAATCTGGAACTAAGGAGGAATTTCCTGACAGTGAGAATAAATAACCAGTGGAACAGCTTGCCTTGAGAAACTATGGGGACTCAGTCACTGGAGGTTTTCAAGAAGAGACTGGACAGCCATTTGACCTGGAATAGCATAGGGGTTCCCGCTTGACCAGGGGGTTGGACTAGAAGACCTTTAAGATCCCTTCCAACACTGTTATTCTATGTTCTTTACTCCCCAATATACTTTACTGATAGTCTCCTACTCCAGTACTAACAGAAAACAAAATATTCTACCAGAAATTAGTAATAGGTTAGGAGTCTATCATGCCTGTAGGTTACCTTGGGGGAATAAAACAAAAACAAGGAAAGGGCAAACTACTTCTTTGTGTTTGCCAAGAAAACTAGATAGTTATGTCCATGAAGTCACTAGGAACTGAATCTGACTCCAGGGAGTCTTTACCATTTTATGTGAATAAGACAGCCCTGTATCTTAGAGATAATAAAAACAACCCATAATAGCACAGTAAACATGACGTATGATGCAGTTTATAAAAGAAAAAAAGGCTAAGAAAAAAAAGATAAGCTTACCAGAAAGCTAACATCTCAGATTCCCTAATTTCTCACTTAAATAGCATTATTCAAAAGTGATGGGAGAATGTTTTTTTTTATATCCAATAACAGTGGAAGTAGCTTAACACCTTAAGATCTCCATTGTCACTACCATATAAAAGAGCCCAATCTTACTTGCAGAAAGTGTGTAGATCCTATTAATGACTATTTTTTTGCCTTCATCTTCAAAGTTGCTTAGCAGTTATTGCTGTAGAGCCACTTTTCCTGCCTTGTAATGTGAGTACTTAAACATTATCTGGTGACACTAATAAGGTTAAGAGCCTATCCCCGTATAGCTAATGTTCGCAGGAGCCAATGAATTCAACTCTAATATCTTAGCTGCAGATAGTTCTTTTAGATGCCTAAACATTTTCCTTCTTTTCAATAGAATACCTTTTAAAATAAGTTCACCATGAATTTTATTCCTGGGTTCATTTTATACTGTATGGAATTATGCACAGTTCTAAGATGATTATTTTACATGTGAACTCAAACATGATTTGCAGCTTCCTGTTTGCAGCTGATGGTTTTTAGTGGCCTGATTTAGCTGCTGATATGTTGATGCAGGTCAGTAAACGGCATGAGAAAAGGGGAGAAGCAGTTGAATTTTGGTCTTGAAGGACAGTTGTGTTGTTGCGAGGGCTGATGAACTATAGCTGGGGTGTCAAACTCAAGGCCTGAGGGCCAGACCCGGTCCACGGGGTGCTTAAATCTGGCCCAAGGGGCCACCTTGGGAATAGCAAAGGACCAGCCTGCAGTGCTTGGGCCTTGAAAACAGAGCTCAGGAGGGTCATGCACGCCCCCCCCCCCCCAAGCTCTGTTTTCACTGGCAGAAGGTTACAAGAGGCCGTCAAAGTCAAAAATAGAGCTTGGGAGACAGTTTTCACTAGCAGAGTGCTGGGGGCACCACAGGTGCCCCCCCAACACAAGTATTATCAGAGTGTGAAGCAATCAATCTTTGCTCCACACTCTGTCATAGGTAGCACTTTTGAGGCAGCAGAGAGTTTTGGGATAAAAACAGCAGGGAGACAAATTTTGGCCAGGGAAGATGACGAAGGAGGTTGGAGCTGGCTGTCCTGAATTAAGTAAGGAATGGCAGCAAGTGAGCAAGATCTCTCTGCTAAGGAAAGCAGGCAAGGAGACAGAATGGAAATAAAAGAAATGAAAATAACAACAACAAAAATAAAGATTCCCTGTCTGAAGGATAGGAAGAAAAAGTAGAGAGATTTGAGTAGTTCTTAATACAATAGGTTTCCAAGATTATATCACCATCAATGTAATCTTGAAAAATATCATATATGAAACCCAGCGATAAAATTTCCTCTTGGGGTTCAGATTAATGAAAAATGCTGCCAAACAGCTCTGCTTTGTAGTTCTGTGTCACAAGTACCGTATTTTTTGGAGCATAAGACACACCAAGGTCTTGAAGAGGCAAATTAAAAAAAAAAGGTTTTTGCACTTTGCAAACCTCCCAAAACGGGCCCTTTTTTAAAAAAAAGGCATGAATAACCCTTAGGCAGCTTCTAGAGTGCTCCTGGGGGGTGGGGAGCCAAAAACGATAAAAAAACAGGCCTTTTGTGAAAATGGGCCTGTTTTTTGTCAAAAAAAGGGGCATGGATAGCCTTTAGGAAGCTTATAGAGTGCTGCTAGGGGCTGGAGGGGGGGCAAAAAATGACCCATTTGCACTCATTTCTGCCCTCCCCAGCCCCCAGGAGCTCTCTGGAAGCCTCCTAAAGCTGTGCACGGCCATTTTGGTGAAGGGCGCAAAGTTTCGGGAGGCAAAAAATGCTGTATTCAGTGTATAAGTCACACCCAGATTTTCAGCATCTTTTTTGAGGAAAAAAGGTCCGTCTTATACTCTGAAAAATACGGTACCTCCCGTTTTTCAGTCTCTTCAATAATTTTTATCTAATAAATTTGTGTTTAATAGTGTATGTTCATACTCTTGCCTTCTGGACTCAATAGAGACTTTTCTATCAATGTTTAACTCTTCCTGCTGAGATCCCCAGCTTTTTTGACGAAAACTAATATGCAGACAGACGTGCATGAAAATAAACAACCTCTCCCTAAATAACGGCCTTTGATTTGCCCTTGGATTTTCCTCCCTTCTTAGGGGGAGGGAACTTACGCCTATTGGGTAGGTGAAGGGTTGATGGGCCCTCTACAGGATCATCCAACAAAGGAGATGAGGCCTGCCTGGCACCTCCTTCCATTGCAGCTGACACTGACTAACTAGATAACTAAGGTTAATGCAGGTGACTATCCCAATAAGGGGCACACCAGGGACCGGGCACTGGGGAAATGAGAGCAGATATGGCCCCTGCAGACAGGCATGCCTGGGCCTGTCTCTAGCCCGCAACAAGAGACCCACTGGTCCCTGTGCCAACGGACTCAAGCTGTTAAGCGAGGCAGGGCTGTTAGTTCCTGATCCTCAGAGAGCTGACCTGTTGTCTCCAATTCCCTGTCTGCCTTGCTGCCTGGAATGGAGAAGCTGGCTAAGGGAATGCTATCAGTAATGATATTGTATTAGAAACAAGCCTGGTGACTAGAGGGAAACCCCTGTGGCTGGGCTGGCTCCAGAGAAGAATGGCTCTTTGAATTGTAACCTGCTTCAAAATGGCGACCGCTACTGATAGTGCTGTAAAAATGGCGGCCACAGGCTTTTTCGTGCCAAAAGGGCGCTTAAAATGGCGACCACAACTCTTTCTGTGTTAAAAAGGGGCTCTGGAGGCTCTAAAAAACACAAAGAAGCCGATCCCGGCTTCACACCAAAACAGCACTGAAAATGGCAGCTGCAACCTTTTTCGCGCTAAAAAAGCGCTCCGGAGACCCTGCAAGGCACGAAGAAGCCACTACCACTTCGCACCCAAAAACGGTGCCCAAAATGCCGGCTGCAACCTTTCTAGTGCTAAAAAAGCACTCCAGAGACTCTACAAGGCACGAAGAAGCCGCTCCCTGCTCCTTGCGCTTCTACGCGGCTCCACACCTGCCTGCGCGAGGGGCAAGCCGCCCTCCGACCCCCATGGTCCCCGGGGGCCCTCAACAACTTACTGGGGGCATCTGCAGCAATCAACAGCCTCCCTGCGCTTCCAGAGCCGACGCTCTGGGGCACTGCCTCCCCAGGGAGGCTACTACTCTCAGGGATCCAACAGTGGAAAGACTAGAGAGACCTGAAAAGTAGAGAAGGAGAATGGCATAGTATTCAGGGAGAGATCAAGAGCACGTCTTGTTCAAGTGCTGGGGATCTCAGCAGGAAGAGGCGGGACTTAAACTTTGCAGACTCAGTTCTATTGGATGGTACATGAGAATAACCCATACAAGAATGCTGTCTCCACTGAGTCAGGAAAATCTGTATTGCTTTTTCGGAGTGGCTATTATATATTGAATTCTATACATAAACCTTCCAATACATAAACCTTCCTATACATAAATCTTCCTTAAACATCAACATCACTTGTATGCCATTTCAGAAAGGCTGGTTTGGTATGATAATGCTAAGTTTTCCAGAATGTTCATGCCTCTGCCATCTTACATACGTCTGGGATCTTCTATAAACAAGATGGAAAGGCTGCATTATTTAATCTATTTTTACTTTGACACAAATATAAGGAATACTGATAAGCATGACTAAAGTCAGAGCTCACTCACTGCAAAAATGTACTTTTAACTTGAAAGAATTTTTCTGTTTATAAATCCAAAGTTTCATTTCATTTTGACTTCATAAATGGTTTCTCCTTTCGGCTCAAATTTGTTATGCTTAAATAAATCTTTTAAGAGTTTGTACGGTTATGAAAATGACCAAAATCACTTGACTATTAAAAAAAGAGTTGAACTATCTTTAAAAACAAAAGACTCTTTCTTTTATTTTCTTTTATTTTCATGTTTATGGTGGATTTAACTCTTGTAAAAAATTCCTTAAATTGAGTAAAAGCCTATGCCAAAGAGTAAAATACTAGAAAACCTGTGACTAGTTAAGTCACTCTTCTTCCTACTTATGGTATACACCTGCACTGTTTCCTCTTCTCTCCCATCTCTCAGGAGAGCTCCGGTGAAGGCTCCTCGTCCTCCTTCCATTGACCCATGGAACTGCCTGCCACTTTAATGGGGAGGGGTTGAGTTTCACCCCCTACCCGAACTCGTTGTGCTTGCTGTGTTTTTAAAATTGTTGTATTGCTGCCCTGTTTGTCTTACTTTTCTGTATTTGTTCCCCTTCCCTTGTTTTTTGTTCAGCCGCCCTGAGTCCCTTCGGGGAATAGGGCGGCCTACAAATCGAATAAATACCAAATACCAAATACCAACAATGAGAGCCCCAGACCATGATTCTGGCATGTACCCAAAGGTCCTCTCCCTTTAGGGAGGAAGAGAGCTCAGGTTTCAATTGCCAGCACCCCCAATCAGCCTACCTTGCTAGTAGACATGAGTCACAGCCTCCCCCTTCCTCAAATTATACAGGTTTGTGTGATTCCTTCCTCCCACCAACATTCTGGACAACCTCAAAGAAACATCTCAGCCTCCTCCTCCTCCTTGACTGACCTGTGGGAACTGCTGGCCACTTTATTATCAGGAGGGAGAACAAAGGAAGCTGCAGACCATGAGGAAAAGTGCTCCCCACTCCTCATTCTGGTGTTTCTCCGAGGTCCACTCACTCCAAGGAGAAAAAGGGCTCACCCATTTATTGCAGGTGGCCTCAGCCACCCTAAGGAGCCACATTAGCACAATGGTTAGAATCAGGGGTGAAATCAACTTACTTTCGCTACCAGTTCGCAAATGTTAGTGTGTATGCACAGTGTCAAAAATTGGACGTGATGTCATCCGGGCGGATGGGCGGAGCTTCCCGCTGCCATCACTACTGGTTTACCCAAACTGGATAGAACTGGCTAAATTGCACGACTGGTTAGAATGCAGTATTGCAGGATAACTCTGCTCACTGCCAGTAATTCGATCCTGACTGGCTCAAAGTTGAATCAGCCTCCCACTCTCCCAAGATTGGTAAAATGAGGATCCAGATTGTTGGGGACAATATGCTGATATTTGTAACCACTCAGAAAGTCCTGTAAAGTACTATAGAGCAGGATATAAGTCTAAGTGCTATTGCTACTGCTATCTTGACAGCAGGCATCCCAATGCAGTCAAACTTTGTCCTGATCTCAGTCTGTCTCTAAAAGTCTAGATAAAATATAGAGTTCAATAACAACATTACCCAACTAAAAACGTAGTACTTGAAAATCAAGAGGATATTGACATAAAAACAATTTTATGTTCTTTTTATATGGTTATAATGCAAGGAGTTATGTTAGGGATATTTTTCCTGCATGCTGACGTAAAAGAAAATTAAGCAATAATGCATTTACAAACAAAATAATAATGAGATTATCGATTCCATTGGAGTGAAAAATGCATCCCAAAACCTAAGTGACATACTAAACATTAAAAAAAAAGGTTTTTTAGATGTAACGATCCACTCTTAACTTTAATGAATGAACAGATATGACTTTTTAGTATTTTTGATTCATAACTTCCAGGAATTTAATTTATGCTGTTAAAAAAAATAATCCTTATCTACATTGCAATGTGTCAGAAGCTGTTTTAATATGAACAAAGAGGAGTAGCCCATTAGTTTATTTTGGGAACTTCAACAATATACACCCTGTAGGGCAATAAAAAACAGAGAGCTTTACTTAATATTGGCCATGTCATTCTTCCACTCACCATGGTATTAATGAAATTCAATGTGATTAATGATCTAGTCTTTCTTTTCATCATCCTTATCTACATAAATATTTCCTGATTTCCTTTTTATCCCTGTTCTGAGTTTCACAGCAGTCCATGACCTTTATGAATTTTGTATGTAAGTTTCTTAGGTTCAGAACCTGATGTATTTCTCAGAAAAGAACCCTACTGATGGAATTGTTTGAATGGCATATCGGTTTCTGAAAACCATCCTTAAGAATTATAATCCAAAGATCTTGAACCTCCCTGTATTAGTGCTATAGACACACAAACTTTAATCTGTATCTTGCTACTCCCAAGGAGCTATATTGCTAGAGGAAATTCTCACAGTTGAGCAAACCTATTGTGAGACGCCATGACTTGAATAGAGGTGCTACAGAAAGAAACAGACTACATATTTTACTTTCTATGTGGACCACATTGAAAACCATAACCTTGCTTAAGTCATCCAAGATGTTAAAATTAATATTATAATCTTCTTTGAAGCTAGTAAGAACATGGAGAACCCAAGGTACTTAGTAAATGAATGCTACTTTCAATGTAATAATGGCTTTTAAACATGGACATGTCATTATTGGCATCATCCATCTGGCAGGAATATTACATGCACTGACATTTATTTTGAACACTGCAAGTAAAATTCACATTATAAATGTACATTATTGCAATAAAAGTAAGTCATAGTACTTTAATAGTAGATAGTGAATGGGAAGCTACTACTTGCATTCTCAGCAGTTAACATGCCAACCCTTCAGGGAAAATACCAGACTGTTACTCAAATATAGTATTTTCTCTAGGCTGAAACAGGCTGGAAATACTATGTAGAAGACATGTGTCAAACTTGATTGCATCACGTGAAATCACGTGACGTATCACAATTTTTTTGGTTTTGTGGAGCTGAGGTGGGAGTGGACTGCGCGTGATGCATCTGTCCCGTGGGCTGTCAGTTTGACACCCCTGATGTAGAAGATAAGTCAAATCTCCCTTTTCATCTAGAAAGAAAGTGTGTTTGTTTTTACAAGCAACGGAAAAGGAAGGAAAAGAGGGAAAGGGGAAAAGGAATATTTATCTCCTCAGCCTTTCTTTTGTCATATTTTCCTTGGAGAATCTAGGAGAAACAAGAAAGAAAGAATTTCTGCTGTAATCATTTATAACATGAACATTTCAACCTGAAAGTTTTATTGTCCCTGGCAATTTAATATCTGTGACATTTGTTTTATTTATGCAAATTCAGAATATGCAAGTTTATGCAAGTTGGAAATTCTTTAAATAGAGTATCCCCTAAATTAGAAGCAGATATATATATATATAATGTTGTGATCTACTTAGAACCTTGCATTATTATTATTATTTTTCTATTCAAGATCATTTCTAAACTACTTTCTGGGCTATGGACACCTGTTTCATGCCACTACAATCTTCTGCCAGCTAATGGATGAGTGGATTGCCTTTCAACCAAGAATTGAGAAAACATTCTATTTATTATTTATTTCTTACTTTTGTTATTTTTACAGGTAACTCAAGGTGGTGAACATACATAATAATTCATCCTCTTCCCATTTTTGCCACAGCAACCCTGCGAGAAAAGTTGGGCTAAAAGAGAGTAACTGGCTGAAAGAGACCCATACTTTTTCATACTTAAGGTGGGACTAGAACTCATGGTCTCCTGGTTTCTAGGCCAGCAGCTTAACTACTATGCCAAACTGGCTCTATATATGTTGTATATGATTGCCTTAGCAGTTTTGGGTGCTGAAAAGGAACACAATCCTCTAGAAATAAAAAGATTCATAGTGAAAATTGCATGTATGTCTGTACGACAAAATCTCTTCCTATGACCTTAATCTATTTCTCGATAAGTTAACATACATCTAATGGACCACATTATTTTGCTTATTACAACCACAGAATGGGTTGATAGGAACACATAAACATCCTATTTTATGGAAATATATCCAGCTGCTCTTCCTACAGTTATAGGGATACTGTTGACCTTAGGATGTGTGCCCAGTCTTTTCCTTTGCAATTACTTGTCTACTCTCTGAGCTGAGTTCTAGAGAATAGAATTTCAGTGTCTTTACTAAAAAAACTACACACCTCAGACCAATAATTGCTAACCTTTTTGTCGTCGTGTGCTAAAAGCACGCGCAACAGCACATGCACCGCACCCATAATGCAATATGTTCACGGGGGTGCGGGTGCGCAAACCCCATGCCCATGCACACGTCACCCCGTGTTCTCCCCACCCCCTCATGCACATGCACGCCCCCCTCATCAAATTTTGGGCCTAGTAGGCCTTCCTGCAGCTTCCTGGGAACAAAAACAGTCTGCGGGGAGGGGCATGCTGCACCCCCATGCCCCATTTTGGGCCTAGTAGGCCCCTCCGCAGTTATAATCCATAATACTATGCATGTGCAACCCCCCTACATGCCCTGCCCATCCCCGCATAGGCCCCTGCATGTGCATCTCCCGCCTCTGCCCTACCCCCTGTGCATGCGCAGCAGGGACCCAAAAATCAGCTGGTTGCTGGGAGGTGCACACGCATGCATAGTGGAAGCTGCCATAAGTTTGCTATCACGTATTCAGAGCATGTGTTGGAATAAGCTGCCCAGAGAGTGTTTGAGGAAAAAAATAACCAAGCAATTTCATTGGCAATGAATGCTTCCAGTTATGATTTTAATTTAATATTGACAGAATACATCCTACAACTTAAAAAAAAACATAGAATAATAGAATTACAGAGTTGGAAGGGACCTTGAAGGTCCTCTACTCCAACCCTGTGCTCAAGCAGGGAGGGAAAGGGAAAAAAGAATGGAAGAAAATATCATTAATTCAGTCAGTATCCAAAAAGAAGAGAACATTGGCTAGAAAGGCAGGCTACTGCTGCTCATGTAACAGGTTGATTGAAAGTATCAGCATGCTGTATGTCTGACCTATGGAAAATACCAAAGGAACAAAAAAGAAAACCCTAAGTGGCATGTGGATCAGGAATCAAATGTTTTACGCCGAGTTCAGGGACAGACTTGGAGGAAGAAGACCTGAAGAGCTATGGTGGTGGAGAATGCAATCCTGCAGGATAATTGCAGGCTAATTCTGCCAACTGCCAGGAGTTCAATTATGACTGGCTCAAGGCCTTCCATCATACTGAGGTTGGTAAAATGAGGACCTATATCAGTGATGGTTAACCTTTTTTGGAGCCGAGTGCCGAAAGCGCGTGTGCAACCCCAAAATGCAATGTGAGTGCCCCCACGCATGTGTGCATATCCCCTGTGCATGCATCCCACCCCCTCACCCATTTTTGGCTCCCAGGTTGGTGTAGAAGGCCTTCCAGGCCCAAAATTGGGCGTGGGAGGGGCGCGCCACACCACGTTTTGGGCCTGGACCTGCACCAACCTGGAAGCCAAAATGGGGTGCAGGGGTGCCACATGAGGCCCCAAAATGCAATGCGAGCACTCCCTATACATGCGCACCACCTGCGCATGCATGCACAGCAGAGACCCGAAGGCTGGTGGAAGGCACATGTGCATGTGGGGTGGAGCTGGGCTGAGGCGACAGCTGGTGTGCCCGCAGAGAGGTCTTTGCATGCCACCTGTGGCATATGTGCCATAGGTTTGCCATCCTGGACCTATATTGTTGAGAGCAATACGCTGACTCCTTAGAGAGGGCTGTAAAGCACAATGAAGCAGTATATAAGTCCAAGTGCTATTGCTATTGGGCTGTATACTGTTATACTAGTGGAACTAATAGATGTAAAATGTACATTATTTAATGTGACAGAATCTTGGTTAGTGCTATAAAGAAGAACAGGAGTGTGGAAAGCATTCTTGGTTGCTCTATCCTTACATGAATGATTCCTTTCACTGAGTCTCTATTTTTAGATATTTGGTAAAAGGAGAAAGTACCTTTTTTCTTTGTTTCCTTCTTCCTATCCTTATATACGTCTAGTAACAAAATCCTCTAAAATAAATGCTTGTATGTCAAATTAGCTAAAATATGAATAAAATTGGGGTCATGGAAGAGTACAGATTTTCCCCACTTAGTTGTCCCCCTCCCATTGCAATCGTCATTTGCCCAATCCTTGGAAACCTGAAGAGACATTCTTCAGAGCCCATTAATTGTCTCCCACTAACTGAGCAAGACAGCTTGTCTGAATAAATCAAGATGCCTTGAGACTGTCTACTACTGATGGGTTTCTGTGGAGCCACAGTAAATGCTACCTTAGGGTCCCCCCACCCCCTTTTAGTAAACTCAATACATTGTTTTACAACTAGGAAAAGAAATTTAACTTCTTGGCTGAAGAAAAAACTAGACAGGAAGGGGATATTGCCTTTAATCTTCATATAATACTGTTCCAATCGCTGAAATGTGAGCCTTCCAAAGCAAAGGGCTTTGTCTTTTAACTCCATGTTCAATGGCCAAACAAGACATGACAAAGCACATAAAAAGCAAAAGGAGATTATTGAGCCTCATTTGGAAAATACAGAAACACGGAGCATTACTTACAAAAGCATTATGTTGAAAAACAGACTTTTTCATCCATTGACTGTACAGTACAAGATAAGTCCTTGACTTACGACCACTATTGAGCCCAAAATTTCTGTTTGCTAAGCCAAACATTTGTTAAGTGAACTTTGCCACATTTTACAACTTTTCTGGCCACAGTTGTTAAACGAATCACTGCTGTTGTTAAGTGAAGTAACACAGTTGTTAAGTGAAGTTGGCTTCCCAGTTGACTTTGCTTGTCAGAAGGTCCCAAAGGGAAAAATCACATGAACCTGGGACACAGCAACGGTCATAAATGTGAGCCAGTTGCCAAGCATCTGAATTTTGATCCCACAATCATGGGGATGCTGCAATGGTTGTAAGTGTGAAAAAACAGTCATAAGTCACTTTTTTCATGGCTGTAACTTTGAACAGTCATGAAATGAACTGTTGTAGGTCGAGGAACACCTGTATTAATATCTGAGAGATCTGCAAGAAAAAGGCTTCTGGGCATAAAGTCTGAATATGGATGTCTATGGAGACTCAGTTATCCAAGTCATGGTTGTCACAAAAGTGCTTTTTCAAGAGGCAACTGGACTTTCTGTTTTTTCTTTGAAGACATTTCACTTCTCATCCAAGAAGCTTCTTCAGCTCAAGCTGAACACTTCTATTCCATACCCACATATGAAAACACCAATTACAGCATCCAATATCGGAATGGCAACTATAACAGAAAGACCAAAAGCAACAAGATTATGAACCGAGGTGGCGCAGTGGTTAGAGTGCAGCACTGGAGGCTACTTCAGCTGACTGCAGTTCTGCAGTTCGGCTGTTCAAATCTCACCGGCTCAAGGTTGACTCAGCCTTCCATCCTTCCGAGGTGGGTAAAATGAGGACCCGGATTGTTGGGGGCAATATGCTGACTCTGTAAACCACTTAGAGAGGGCTGAAAGCCCTATGAAGCGGTATATAAGTCTAACTGCTATTGTTATTGCTAAGATTCAGAATTATATCAAAAACATGTACTTTATTCCAATTGCCCATTCTGCCTTAGACAAGAAGAAAAATGGTCGGTTTTCATGATGCAGAGGGTCCAAGGTTGGCCCTTCTTTCATCAAATTAATAATACAACAGAGGTTGTTATCTGAACCATATTAACACAGGCCCAAAATCAATGTAAAAGTTCAGGGACCCCACAAAATATGGAGTAAATTCATCTTGTAATTTAAAGATAATTTCAAATGTATAGGGAGGAGCTCCGCTGGATGCAGTATTATATGAACACAGATGGTATTGTACTTTCTCATCCATTTTCTTTTGAAGATTAGTTTGTGCATTTCAACCTATTATGTAAAGACAATAAACTAGCACCAACATGGTTCAGCAACCTTTCTGGAAACTTAAACCTATGAATTGCTTTCTTCACTTTATTTTATTTTTTTAATTTCTAAAGTCATTGTACTATTATAGTACCAGTAAGGTTTAGTTCAATACATCCCCTTCCAAAATAAACAACTGAAAATAAAGTATGCCAGAATAAAATAATATCAAAGCTGTATTTTAAACATCAATATGAGATGAATTTATACTTTATAATATGATGCAAGAGTGACAGTTTTGTTGCAGAAAATAGAATAGAATAACAGATTTGGAAGGGACTTTGTCAGGGAGTTTCTTCTTAGTTTTAGGTTGCTTCTCTTCTTGATTAGTTTCCACCCATTATTTCTTGTTCTGCCCTCAGGTTCTTTGGAGAATAGTTTGACTCCCACTTCTTTGTGGCAACCCCTGAGATACTGGAACACTGCTATCATGTCTCCCTTCATCCTTCTTTTCATTAAACTAGACATACCCAGTTCCTGCAACAGTTCTTCATATGTTTTAGTCTCCAGTCCCCTAATCATCTTTGTTGATCTTCTCTGCACTCTTTCTAGAGTCTCCACATCTTTTCTACATCACGGTGACCAAAACTGAATGCAGTATTCCAAGTGTGGCCTTACCAAGGCATTATAAAGTGGTATTAACACTTCACGTGATCTTGATTCGATCCCTCTGTTTATGCATCCTAGAACTTTGTTGGCTTTTTTGGCAGCTGTACACATGGCTGTCTCATATTTAAATGACTGTCTACTAGGACTCCAAGATCCCTTTCACAGTTACTACTATTGAGCCAGGTACCACCTATACTGTGTCTGTGCATTTTGTTTTTCTTGTATGAATTTAGAATGTTACCTTTTTCACCATTGAATTTCATTTTGTTAGAGAGCTCCCAATGTTCAACTCTGTCAAGATCCTTCTGTATCTTAAGAAAAGTTTTCTTATTAGTTGAAAACTAAAAGCCATATTTACTTCAGGGAGTACTAAGTAGGGAGAGATATACTACCTGCCAAGTTCAGTTCATTGTGTTAGATCGGAAAAATGAATATTGCACCTACTGTGCTTCCTTCCCCAAATGGTATTTCTATAGAAGTGAGGCAGCTTTGGTAAGAAACCCCCAAAGGTGTTGATGACATCAATGTTTAAAAATTCAGCTAACCTACTTTGCAGCTGAACAACAGGACCAGGACCAGAAATAAGACCAGAAGAACAACAGGGAAAATACAGTTCAAGTTAGATCATTTTTGGATGGTGTCTCATTAACATTATTTAATGACAAAAACTTAACACAATCATTGTTTTTGAATCCTTTCCGATAGACGCAATCACTCAACATATAATTTAAAGTAGTTTAACACACACACACAGTTTGACTTAATTAACCTTTTGTTTACTTGAAGTGCTTAATATGATTATAGGTGCTCTCCAGCTAAGGCAGTGGGTCTCAACCTTCCTAATGCCGTGACCCTTTAATACAGTTCCTCATGTTGTGGTGACCCCCAACCATAAAACTATTTTAGGTTTTCCATATTTTTTCAAAAATACCGTATTTATCGGCGTATAACACGCAGTTTTAAAACTAAAATTCCAAGCTTAAACCCTGCCTGCGTGTTATACGCCGATACTCCGGGTGGCAGAAGCCCGGGACCCAGTCAAATTCGCTGCGCAAGGTGAAACGGCCGGCAGCAGCCCTGCTCTCCTGCTGCGGCTTCTGTTTCAATAGGGAAGAAAACTTCCTTTCGCTTCCCGGGCTTCTGCCGCCCGGCAGAAGCCCCGGGACCCAGTCAAATTCGGGAAGCGAAAGGAAGTTTTCTTCCCTACTGAAACAGAAGCCGCAGCAGGAGAGCGAGGCCAGCGTCCGTTTCAGTCGCTTCCCTTCTCCGTCTTGATTGCTGGAAGCAGTAACAAACGGCGCGTCCGCTCCGCATCGCCCTGACAACCACCCCAGCCGGCGGCTGCCAGGCCTCGCTGGAGTCAATTGCAAAGCTGCGTTCAGCGCTTTGAGGACCTGAGGCATCTTGGGAAATGTAGTTCCCTATCAGAAAGAATGGAGTAGCTGCGAATTTGTAACAACATAATATAACTTGGTGCTTCGCAGGTTACGAAAATCTCGTTTGATTTGCACACTGTTTTTTAAAAGTTAGATAAAGAAATTATGCTGTGAAAGCGACTAGATAGCCCCCCTCCCCTTCCTGTGTGTGAGAAAGGGAAGGAGAGGAAGGAAGGAGGGAGGGGGGAGGAAAAGAAGAAGGGAGGGGGGGAGAAGATGGAAGGAGAAAAGATGGATGGAAGGAGAAAGAATGGAAGGAGAAGGAGGAAGATGGAAGAAGAAAGGAAGAAAAAGAAGAAGGGAGGGAGAAGGAAGGAGGTAGGAAGAAAAGGGGAAGAGAGGGAAAGAGCAGAAAGACAAAGAGGATGAAGTTGATAGGCAAGAGGAAGGGGGAAGGAAGGGAAAAAAGAGGGAGAGAGTGAAGATGAGGAAGAGGTTTTTGGTTTTCCAAAAAGCAGTGATTCTGATTATTAAGTTTTTTTGCTCAAAGAGGTGTTTTTTCATTTCATATTTGCCTTTTAAGAGGAGTTAATGTTATAATTCATGTTCTAATGTTATAAATTTTAATCCAACATTAAGTTCCGAGCTTCCAAGTCATTTATTTTTAATGAAAAAAATTTTTACTCAAATTTTTGTGTTAAAATGGGGGGTGCGTGTTATACGCCGGTGCGTGTTATACGCCGATAAATACGGTATGTGTTTTCCTATGGTCTTAGGTGACTACGATGAAAGGGTCTTTCGACCCCCAAAGGGGTCCCAACCCACAGGTTGAGAACCACTAAGTTAGGGCATATTTGCATGTAATCTGTGGGATTGGATATTTATCTATGACATCCTGATACCAAGGAAATCACTTGAAAACGGATACATCTGTTTCTATGTTTTGCTGTTATTATGCCTCAGATGACTAATACAGGTGAGATGCATGAACAGGTAAACACAACAGATCATTGTTGGCTAATATCATTTGTGGATTTATTTGCAGGGTTACACTGACTAATCAGTCCCCTAGCATATGCTTTCTTCACATTTTCCTTCTTCTTATTGAACCACTATCAATATACAGAAAATGTTCACTAAATCACAGCGTAAATAATGTAACTAAAGACTGAAGACAATATGGAACTTGGCCTGTTTGGGTGGAAGCTTCCATGTAATTTAAAAGGACCACTTTGTATTCTAATGCAGGTTCTGTTGTCCTGGTGACTACAGCTAAGTAGCCCAAAGAGCAGAAGCTATGAAAAGTATATATAAAGAGTCTCTTATCCATGCAATAATTTGTTTGCAATTTTTGCTGCTATGCCAGGCCCACTAATGATTGATGCATAACCAAAATGAAAGTCATCAACTAACTAGAAACATCAACATGTTTGGGGAAATTTTTACATTGACATTAACTTGTTTTTCAGAAGTTAATAGACAGTACTGACACAAAAGATAGACCATGCTCAATGGCCACACAAGCTGAGTTAGGTAGGAAGAAAAAAAATCAGAATGGAGAAAACGCAAGACTGCCTGAAAGGAACTAATGAAGACAATGACCAGGACAGGCCAAGGTAGAAAGTTTATTCAGGAGAAGGAAAAGATTACAGAGAAGGCAGGAGTCTAGTAGCACCTTTCTAGAGTAACAAACTTTATTAAAATCACGTGAACTTTCATGAGTTGAGTTTACTTCATCAGATGCAAAAGGGATAAAGAAGAAAGTGGAAGATGATTTGAATTTCCAATCACCTCACCTACCCTATCTTTCAAACTGTAAACCTGATCATTCTTCATTTGTAACCCTCAGGCTTCCTCCAGGTTAAATCCGTACAGATATGCATGTAACAATCTATGTAGTAGAAGTATTAGATATTGTAGCCATGCACTACAGACATGCGTGCAAACTATTAATACTTTTTACAGGCCCTACGTTAAAATTGCAGCAATATTCAAATTATAGGAGAGATTCCTGTCTTTGTTGCTAACTTTGATTTACTCTTGTTCTCTAGAGCATAGTTCAAACCATCAAAGATATACAACAGATTGGAACCCCCATTGAGTTTCCTACTAAATATTCCAGGTAAGAAGAGCCATGGTGTACAGTGGTTACAATGCAGTATTGCATGCACAATTCACTGTTTACTGCCAGGAGTTTGATTCTGAACGGCTCAAGCTTTACTTAGCCTTCCATCTTTCTGTTAAAATGAAAAACTAGAGTGTTGGGGGCAATATGCTGACTATGTAAGCCACTTAAAAGGGCTATAAAGTGCTATTGCTAAACCAAAATAAAAATGTAATGGCAGAGCTTCAGGGAAGAAAAGGCAAACTGAAGATAGATCCACTAAAAGCAGAACCAACAATTTCAGAAGAATGAAGAAGTGGTGAGTAAACCAGATCTTTGTAATTCCTCTCTGGACAGGGAGAGTACTTGAGATCACCCATAAGTGCTCCAGATAGTTGCTCCTTATGGAGGTTTCAACCTCTAGGAGGCAAAGTAATAGCTATCTTGCTCAAACCATAGTTGGCACTTTTAAGGACAATAAGTTCATGTACACATAAATTACCAGAAATAACATACATATTTAATCTTAATCATATAAATTGGTTTTATATTTCTTTCCTTTTAGCGCAGTAACTTATCATTTTCTATAAACAACAAAAATCTTCTTTTATCTTATATTTTATCTATAAATCAATATTTAAAACCTCATCATTCAAAACTAGCAAAAAATCTATTAGCAGCTATCCGAAAAAACAGAAATCTTGATCATTAGTCCTTTCAAATAGTGTCCCACAAGTTGATTTCTGATCATTTTCTCTTTGTCTCAGAAACTCCTTCACAAATGTAACATGTACTAGAAATGACATCTATATAATAATCTTAACAAAATAATTATGGATTATAAAGTTATCATCTTAGTTTAACACTTTCTCTGAGAATGTAAGAAAAAAACATTTTTCCAAATCGAATCTATAAATAAATATTTAAACCCCCATCTTTCAATCATGGTCAAGAAAAAACCCATTAAGAAAAAAAATCCTAAATATTTAAACTTAATCAATTAACTTTATATTCCTTCTTTTTTATTTCCTTTTCTAATCACTTTCTGAAATTTTAGCTATTAGGAATCTTTGGACTGACAAATCTGAAAACACTGGATGAGTTTTCTTTATGTCATGCTCAAATCCAAGAATGATGTATGATCATTCTTCCAAACTGACTTATTTATTGTCTCCACAACTATAGATGAAATCTTGCCTATTTGAGCACGTTACTCTCTGCATCAACAATATACTCTGTGAACTAATAGGGAGAGGATGTCTTCACTCTCTTTCTTTCAAATATAACATCTGTATTGAGTTGCCTCTTAAACCTCTGGAATGCACCCTCTCCCTCCTGGGATCACAGCTCCTTACTACTCCATCACACTTCAATGTTTCAGAAAACAAGCATTTTTAGTACAAGTTTGAGAATGTACATTTTGGAAAGTTACAAATGGGTTAAGGATCCAGATAAATTTGAAAGAAAATTTTGGAATTAATTATGAGTCCTTTCTGTGGGAAAATCCTTTTGTTTTGAATTCTTTAAAAATGATAGGTTGAGACTTTGAAAATTGAATCCTATAGGGAACCAGAGGAACTAAAGATGACAATTAAAGAAAAACTCTTAAATTTGTCTTATTAATACAGAATAAAGCAAAATATTTTAATATTTGACATAGTAAAGGATATTTTGGAATATATACTTAGAAGTTAATTTTAGGAGTGTCTGTCTCTGTAAGACTTCACTTATATATTTTTCTTTACTATATTTTATTCTTTTAGTTTGTATTAGTTTTTTTCCTTTGGAATTATAATTTTTAACAATATTACTATTTTTAAAAAGAACATAAATGGCTTGGGTATGCAAGAGATAGATTGAAGAAAGTGTGGTATACAAGCATGAGAGAAGCTTGTTGTGTCTCAGTAGCTATCTACATGACCTAGGCTGACCATCACCTGTATCTGCAGTGTATCTAATGCAGAAGAACTATCCATGTTTAGATTTTAGAGGTTGAATGTGTACTGGATGAAACTCTCATTATGATTACAACTTAAAAATGTACATTAGGCCATTAGTTAGTAATCTGGAAAATATTCCCTTGATAAAATACAATTGTAAATGTATTGGGGGGAAACACTGAATTTTTAATAGAGTATATCCTAATATTCAGGGAATAGGTTCTGGGACTTCAGGACAGAATAATAATTAATATCCTTTTAGAAAGTAGAGCAGCAACAATGCACCCCAAGGTGGTTCTTAAAGATAAAAATGTCCAAGAGTACATTATCCAAAAGATAAACTAAAATTGTTAGGCTAAAAATATAATCCAGGATAAGTCCTATCCACAAACACTAGTATGGGTATTTGATCTATTGGAAATTAAATGTAACAAACTTACTTGCAGAATAAATGGACCCAATATGAATTTTACTAAAACAATTTTAAACTTCTTCACGCTATACATTTACATTTATTTTAAAACAGGCTTCTTTAATCATATTTGCTTCCAAGGAAATATTACAAGAATCACTCTAGGAAGGAAAATAAATACCATTCTAACAATTTGGCATATGTATGTTCCCTCCCCTGATCCTTGCTAACTGAGTTTACCAAAGTTAGCTGGCTTGTTTCAAATATACTCAGTCTAGCTACAACTTATTACCACTAATAATGAATTAGCTTATTATTATGCTGGGACAGCATCTCCTCACTCAAGAGCAACAAGTCCAATCCAGCTGAAAACAGGTTTGCAAGAAAAACAAGATTTGCTTCCCTTTACTGTCATGGCCAGATTCATTTTAAAGGAATCAAGTGAAAATGCATAACATTTCCCCAGTTGCTTAAATGTTAATAGGAGACTTAATGCATCTTTCACATTTCACTCTTCTTATTACTGTGATTTTTACTAATGTGTATGATATGAGATAAATAATCCAGAAAATTTTGAATTGCCCTGGAAGTTTACACCATACTAAGTTTCAGGAAGAGCTGTGTGCAAACTTAATGCCTTTAGGCAGAAGAATACACCGTCAGCCTGATCTCCTCTCATTCTACAGTTATTGGAGAAGGGTTGGTGCCTTTCTTCCTATATACCTATACTAAGTACTGCATCGGCGCTGGGAAACCCAACAGGATCTAAAAATAGCTCAGACGGCTCCTCACACTGATCGAAACCCATCTGAGAATGCCTTCCACCGAACTCTGTAGTAGGGCTTCAGCTTGGAGTAAAGATACATCTGGTTAAACCGCTAAATTATATTAAAATGTAAAGGTGCGCTGGATAAAAATGCGTTGGATTAACATGCAACGTTA
The DNA here is from genome assembly GCF_009769535.1 of Thamnophis elegans. Taxonomy (NCBI): domain Eukaryota; kingdom Metazoa; phylum Chordata; class Lepidosauria; order Squamata; family Natricidae; genus Thamnophis; species Thamnophis elegans. The sequence goes on from NC_045541.1 coordinate 89,759,095, forward strand.
ATATCTTGAAATAAAGATATGTTAATATCGTGGAATAAAACGTTAAGAACAAACGAAAGGATCGTTTGCTCTTTCGGGTCAGATTCCCCTCCCACCTCCAAACACCGCCAGGTAGTAAACGCCAACCCGAAGTCAATTGGAGGGGGTGAGGGGGGGGGATGAGCCGCGTTGGCCGGACACGCGCTACTTCGACGCCCCGAATTTCCGCGCTCGCCTGGATCCAATGGGCAGCATTCGGGCAGTTGATAGGATAGACGCGCCCCTCCGCCCAGCGCAGCCGGCATGGGCGCCCGCTTATTTGAAGAGGTCTGGTTGGCATATAGGAAGTTCTCGGGAGCCCCTCGTGTCCTTCCCTTCCCCGCGTCCCGCCACTCCATCCCGCTTACCTGCGTCGGCCGGCCGGGGTCTGCCGCTGTCCCGCAGATAGTAGCTGAACTCCAGGCACCTGTCGTTCTCGACCGTCCCCTCGGAGCAGAGCTCGACCAGCAGTTTCAGCGCTTTCCGGCAAATCTCGTCCTCCCTGCCACGAGGCATCGTCCCCCAGCATCCTTGTGAGAGGAGAGGAGCTCCCCGCTCGCTCACACGCGCGGCTTCGGCTGCTGCCCGCCTCTCGTCTGGCGCCCACAGCGAGGCAACTGGGGAGACGCCCGCATGTTTCGCGGCGGCGGCGGTAAAGCCGTTGCCCCCCGAGGTCTGCTGTTCCCAACTTCGTCCCCTCGGTTGGATAGAAGAGGTGCTGCTGCTGCTGCTGCTGCTGCCTCTGCCGCCCGGCATGCGAGATAGGAAGGTTCCCCCCCCCGGAGGAGGAGGAGGAAGAAGAGGAGGAGGAGGATCCCGCCACCAGTTGCGCGTAGTCTAGGCTCATCCGTCGACGCGCCGCGGCTCCCAAGCAGCCTTGCCTTCAAGTTCAAGTGACGCCCTAACAGCGCTCCCTAGTGGCAGGAACTTTGTGTTACCAGCAAGGCCCCACGAGCCAATATCTGTGCCCGTTAAACTTGGCGCGCTTAATCAGACCCGGACTTTTAGTAGATAGCCTGCGACGCGTGGGCCTCTCGGAATAAAGTGGCGACGCCGTGAATGTGTTCTTAAAAGTTTCCTGATTACAGAAAGAGGTCGGCACCGCCTTCTTCCACGATGGTGTTGTTGTTTTAGTAGTAGTTGTTTTTAGCTGCCTCGGTGTAGGATGCAGCCCTAGTTTTCCTTGATCTCCCATCCTGGGACTTACCAGCTCCATTCTGCTAGCTTCTGGATGCAGATGAAGTCAAGAGTTGCCCCTTAATGAGCTTTTATTAAGAACACCCCCCCCTCTCTAATTAGGAAATGAATGTCGTTTATATAAAAGCTGGGAGGAGGAAAGCAGAAGCACAAGTGGTGTAAGTAAGAGGGGCTTGGAATCCTTTAGTTAGCATTGTTGGAAGGAAAATCTACCCGGTTCAGTTACAAACGGGGGAAAAGACGCTGGAAATAACATGGAGGCCGATTGGAAAGAAAAAACTCTTGTTTATTGAAGAGCAGAACCAACCTGTAGGAATGGAAGGGTTCTTGTATAGTTGTGTAACTTGAAAGGTTGGGATTTGTGTGATACAGGCTTTGTGCTCTGAAAGGGTGTTGGGTAATGCTTATTGTGGCTGATGGCTATGTCCTGTGTTAGATTTTTTGGTGAGGGGCTGCTTGTTCTGATCCTATCCTGTCTTGAATGGACTTCTGCCGGCAGTATTTGCTTTGCTTATGAATGGAGCCATCTAGATAGCTGGCTTCCTCTTTTGATGAGCTTGTAATTGCCTTAAATGCTGGCATCTGCAGTTAGCTTCTTTGCTTATGAATGGAACCATCTAGATAGTTGGCTTCAATCAGCTCGTTATCCCCTTAAGTGCTGCATCTGCAGTTAGCTTCTTTGCTTATGAATGGAGCCATCTAGATAGCTGCCTTCCTTTTTCAATCATCTTGTTATCGCCTTGACAGCCAGCATCTGCAGTTAGTTTCTTGTTACAATGTTTTCTTTATGTGTCTGGCTGGAATGTGGAATGGATTTCAGGCAGATTTTTTTTTATTAGTGTCTTGGACTTTTGGCTTTTCTGAGGTTTTCCCTTATGGTTAATATTTTATTTGGGATAACCTGGGGTGGGGTGGGGTGAGTGGTAGGGTTCATTTCTTCTTACAGCATGTACTTTGGAACATATACGAAATGCGCAGAGCATCAAAAATGGGATGTGATGTCTGGGTGGGTGGGCGGAGCCACCACCACTACAATTAAGTATGTTTATACACTTAATTGTGGCTTAGGTTTGAACTGAGAATGAACAAAATCAGTGTTTTGTGTTACCAGGAAGAAGATTGGGGTAGTCTGGGCTGAATTCAACTTTCCGTGTGCCCACTTTATCAACCTACAAACTCTTCACTAACTAAGGGTGATCGCTGCAGAGATAGTGGGAAAACTGCAGTTTTATCTTCTTTCCTTGTCTAAAAGTCTTTCTTTGGATAACATGCGTGCACTGTGTCGCTTATTGGTTAAACTGATAGTTTCAGATTTTTCATCACTTCCTCATTCAGTTTATTATTTTTCTTCTCTTTCTGACCTCTGCGATTCAAGTGCTTATGACTGCACTATAGATTCTTAGCAGTAGGTTGGCTTCAGTAGCCCCAGTTTTCCTAAATAAAGCTTGTTTTTACTTTTATTTCAAACAAGCAACAGCCTTAAGAATACTATACTATTTGTGAACGTTATACTCCTAACTCTAGTTATTCTCTATCCACATGTTCTTTTCACTACACAAAGTTACTTACAGTATTATCCAGCAAGACAGGAAGGTGTCATAGCAAACTGAATTGGGCCTGAATTGGAGAAAAATAGTCAAAATTTGCAGCCAATTGTATTACTATTTATTTAATGAAAATATATTGGGTTGCAGAGTCTCTTTTTAAACTCCCATGAGTATCCCTGTGACCAGCCCAATAATTTGCTGCTTGAGACTGATTTGGCATTTTCCCTGGATGCCACAAGCAGTCATGATTTTAGGAAAAGTTTTTTTTTTCCATATCATCATTTGTTCCTGGTAAAAAGATGGAATTCAAATAAAATAATTGAAACAAGTTTCCTTAGCGTGATTTATGAATATTTTAAAGCTAGTCTTTCTAGGATGTGGTCAGTTGCGCATAGCACATCTTCATTAATAAACTGCATATGTAATAGGGATGAGATATATTTGCTGTGCTGATTAAAACTAGCTTCCCTGGAGAGGAAGGTAAATCTGAAGATTGACACTAACATGTCAAAGCACACTAGAAAAAATCAGACATCTTGCCTTTCCCATATATCTTCATCTTTTGCATTACTCATGGTAACATAGAATCAGGACTGGAAGGGATCTCGGAGGTCTTCTAGTCCAAGACCCTGCTCAAGGCAGGAGATCTTACACCTTCCCAGTCAAAATGGTTGTCTAGTCTATTTTTTAAACTTCCATTAATGGAGTGCCCACAACTCCAGGAAGCAAACTATTCCATTTATTAATTGTTCTCACTGTCACAAAATATCTCCTTACTTCTAGGTTGGACTTCTAGGTTATTCACCCATTCTTGTCCTGCTCTTTGATGCTTTAGAACAGTAGTTCCCAAACTTGGCAACTTTAAGACTTGTGGACTTCAACTCCCAGAATTCTCCAGCCAGCTCTGCTTAACAAGTCTTAAAGTTGCCAAGTTTGGGAACCACTGCTTTAGAAAATAGGTTGGCCACCTGTTTGCAGGAGATGACCAGGCTGAACCTGAGGGTCATCATGAATCATGAGTCCCTTCACTCAGATCTAAGATCTCTTCCACAAGAGATCTAAATCCACCTATCTTGAATTCCTTTTCTACCGCCAAATTGCTGGGATACAAATATTATAAATAAATATAAACATTGGGATGAAAGTATTAAGCAGGAATAAAGAATTTCTTTAAATTGCACCTTGGTCATAAATTATTTTGGAATAATAATCAGAATATTTTGCAGCTAATGAAGATATTATAGCAACTGTTTTCTAAAACAGACCTAAAACTTTGCTGCAGTGATCCTTAACCTTGCTGTAAAAATGCTTGTCAGCTGTGATTTTTTTTGTAGACAATTAGCCAATTTAAGCCAATTACCGAAATCACTGATGGAGTTATCATGCATTTGGCTTTCCCCAAATAGTTCTTTTTTAGTCCCAGTTGCAAAAATTGCCCCAAAATATCTGGCATTGTTGTCTCCAGTACCATACAGTACTAGCAGGGGAAGGATACTGGTAGGCAGTAGCAGCAGATGACAGTGGATGGTAACAAACCATGGCTGTCAGTCAAATTCAAGAATAAGCAACCATGGGAATGAATGTTGCTGCTACCTCCTACATGATGTCAGAGACTAGGAAAGGGGTGTCAAACTGGCGGCCCACAGGCCAAATGCGTTATGCATCAGCCATACCCACCCCAGCTCCGCGAAGGGAAAATAACGTGATAGATCATGTGACAGGAACATGACATTGTGAGTTTGACACCCATGGACTAGGAAGTTGCAAGGAAGCACCACTGGGAGAGCGATGCCAGATTCCAGAAAGTATAATCTGACAGTTGAGCTTTTTTAAACAACCTCTGCCTGCCTGAGACAGGCATTGATTTTAGCACTAATTGATCTAAGTGACATAGAGGTTTCATTTCACATTGAACATAATGATTTAAGTGGCGGGGACCAACTCAACATGGCCAACTCACATCTCGCCACAGCCAAGTTACTGCGGGACAACTTGCTGTGGCCAACTCATCATGGGACAATGCACCATGGGACAATCCACATCGAAATAATGCAATAAATGGTATCTGCCACTGTTTCATCTACATTACTTCCATTTTTGTCAATGGAAATAATGTTGAAGTAACAGGGGCAGATAATATTTATCGCATTGAATTATCCCAGGTGTAATAGCCCTGTAGCATGTTGTCCCACGGTGACTTGGCTGTGGCAAGTTGGCCATAGTGAGATGGCCATGGTGAGATGCGTGCAGTAAAATGGCCACAACGAGATGGGCATGGTGAGATCACCATGACAAGACGGCTGTTGTGACAAGTTGGCCGCAGAGAATTGTCCCGTTCCAATTTTGATTGCATACAGCAAATAATGGACTTATCGGCAGAGATGTGTGATTTTATACAGCAATCTCTGGCTTGATGAGAGAGAATTTTGATTTAAAAAAAAAACCCCGCTGGCCCAGTTAACCCTGCTGGGAGTGACTAAAAGAATTATAACTGATTTAGAGATGTGTTTGCAGTTTGTTGTGATAGAAGAGCAAACCAAACAAAGCAAACAAAGAATTTTGCACACTGTGCTATACATAATAAAATTACATAACCAACCCTTTCTCCAGAAAATCCACTCAAAACCTGGAACAGGATGACCCTGTCCATTGTTAGTATTGTTCTACTTTTTAAATCCTTATTCCTTTGAAACTTATTTATGCCAGGGTATATAATCTTGATGAGGCAAGAAAGGGCCACATAAATCTTTGAACATAGTGCTGGAGAATATACTCCCAAAAACGAATAGTTGAAAGGGAAAATAATAACTTAACATTATTGATTTATTGGCATTTATTGACTATGTTAATTGCCTGTGAAACAATATCTGTAAACTTCACTAATTCCCCCATATGTATGCATATTCTATCTTCCATATACAGTACATACATATACCACATTGTTTTCCTTTAGGCACACATATATACTAGGCCTGTCATGTTTCTGCAACAAAACCCTGGATGACCAGTGGATGGCAATAAAATGATAGACTCTAACTCAGGAGGATCTTCAGCCATAGGTGCACACTTCAAACCCAAAAAATACACTAAGACAGAAGCTTGTCCACCCCAAGAATAAAAACACGCAAACACAAACTGAGCAATGTGGTATATGCAGTACAAGGCCATGGGCAGATCTGTACATTGGGGAAACAAAACAACCACTTCATAAATGCATGACACAACATAGGAGAACAAGCCGATCAGGACTAGATTCAGCAGTCCATCTGCATTTAAAAGACAAAGACCACTCTTGAAGACAGCAAAGGCCACATTTTGGATAGGGAGGACCGCTGGTTTGAAAGAGCAGTCAAAGAAGCCATCTATGTCAAAATTAAACAGCCCTCTTTCAATAGAGGGGCAGGGATATGACATCATCTATTTCCCATCTACAACACAGTTCTTTTCAACAGTTCCAAGAAGGCTCACACCTATTTCCACTACTCAGATGACCCTGATAACACAGATAAACCTCCAGGTGACTTTAACATCTCACTAAAAGAATGCGAACGACCACCTGTCTGAAAGGAGTATAAATCCTTCCACTCTCCACCATTGAATCAGAGCTGAAGAAGCTTCTTGGATGAGAAGTGAAATGACTTCAAAGAAAAACCAGAAAGTCCAGTTGCTTCTTGAAAAGGCAGCTTTGGGACAACCATGACCTGGATGACTGACAATCTCAATAGACATAGACTCTATTTTTTTGCTGTCATCTAGTGGTTATCAGGATTTTTGCAGGGTAATTAATATTGTTTGTCTGGTTGTTGTTTCTGACCTTTTGTGACTTGAAGGATATTTGCCAAGATTGTCCAATAGTGACTGCTTCTTTGGGTTTTTATACATTCTTGCTTGGATCAAGTTTTCTTTAGTTCATGGTTCTGATATTTCATGTACCAGTGGGGTATAGATATCTTTGCCAACCTGAATTTTTCTTTTGCTTCAAGGAACTTCGGTACCTGGATCTCATTTTGGGCTTCAATCTAGCCACATTTGAAGTCCCAGTTTTACTTGTACTTATCTCTGCTCTTCTCCAGTAGCTGTTTGGATACCTTCCCTCCTGAAAGAAGTTATACTTAAATATTAGGCTGAGATTTTCTTGATTGTAAACATCTGTGTAGGTTTTTTAAATAATTTTTGATTTTTAATTTAAAACAAATACAGCATCTTTCTTTACATGCTATAGAAAGTGTATCAGTTGGTTAGAAAAAGACTTTCGTGCATCTCTTCCACTGTCAACAAACAATTCATATTAACAAGTATTTTAACTCAAATATTTATACATGTCGCCATCATTATATTTCCATTTTCATTTGACTATAATTGTTTAAACGTCCTTCATCATAAAATATACCAAAATTTAATACATAACCACATACTGGCCTTTCAATTACTATTTCTAAAATCCTCCACTAACACTAAATCCTTATGTCCCATTCTAGCTAAAAATCCATAATATTTAACAAAGTTTTCTAATCCTCCTTTCCAAATCACTGTTTAACGTTTACATCCAGTTTCCTTATGTTATACCATATCTATATATACATTATTCTTATCCCTCCTTTATTTGACTATATCCTGTATCATAACATTTCCCCCCTAATAATCAAAACTTTAATTGTATCTAACTTAGTTCTTTTTTAAAATTATTATTATTATTAACCTTTATGTATAATCCAAAGGGATTGCTAATCTTCCTTACATGGGTACCATTCAATATTCATATCCAATTATACTCATCATAACACTACACATTGTATACATTCGTAACATTATCAGTTGTTTATTTAAGCTGTATCTATTATCAATAAATTTCACTAAGTTTAACTAGTTTTAAATTATGTTCTTCCATCTATCAACCTGTATATTTCTAATAGCAAAACAGTGTCATATCTTCTGCCATTTGTGGTGCCAGTCCTTTAATCATCTTCTTGATCAGTTTTGTATAGACTTCTCTTCGCAGCTCCTTGCTTATAAATTCTCTCATATAATCTTGATGCCCTCTTTCTGTTTCCTTATTCTGCTTATCTTTGATTGGCAGCAGTGTTATCAATGCTTTTGCTAATAGAATTTCTCTCTTTAAATCCATAGATTCATTAGTTTTTTCTTCTTCTGTATCTTGTCCTCTGGAATAGATTTCCTCTCCATTTAATTCCTCTTTCAGTATTCCATTCTTTCCATTTTTAGAGACAAACCAATCACCATAAATATCAGCAGGTTTAATCTCTTTATATTGATTTTCCACTTTGATTTTTTGAGTTTCAACCACCCCGTTTTGCATTTGATAGACATCCTCAATTTCATCATCATATTTTATTGTTATGTGCTCTAAGTATTCCAGTTTTTTCTCTATTCTTTCATATATATTTGATAATTCCTGTATTTCTGACAGTATCTTTTGCAAATTTGAGACTTCTATTTTCTTTTGAAATTGTGCCATTCTATCAAACACACAGCTGCCCTAGCTTGGAGGGTTAATTAAAGCATAGATTCACAAAGAACGTTGTTTTCATTTTTCTCTGATTAGAAGTATACTTCAAAGGGACATCTGTGTGCCTCCCTTCTTATCACTCTCTGTAGCCAAGCAGTGAAACCTTGTAGTGCCAAGTCAAAACAATCCATGGAGAAAAAAAAGTGTTCCATTTTCAATACACAAAACTCCAATCAACAAATCCTCCCAGCCTCTGAGCAGCGGTAACACTACTGAAAATAGTTTTCTTTTGTATCGTTTTTGTATTTCAAGTTAGAAAAAAGAGTCCAATCTTTAAATAAATTAGAAAAATACCCACAGCAATGAAAGAGGAAAAGGTTACAGAGGTTACAGAGAACAATAAAAGAAAAAGTAGAAGAAGAAAACTTAATCCATCCATTTCAAAAGGCTTGCATAGATTCCATCCATGAAGATAGCATTTAAAAAGTAAGATAACCACTGTCCAAAACCATTCCAAATTTAATTCCGCCGCTTGATTTTTCTATTCTCCAATTTAGATTAATTTTAAGTTTTTATAGGCAGTCTCTTTTTAAAACAGTAAAAGTTCCTCACCAGCTGGAAACACTTTCTCTTTCCATATCCTTCTGTTTTGGAGCCGCCCCGACTTTGTCAGCCTTGGCTGGATTTTTGTCGCCAACTTGAAGAACTTCTCTTTTGCGATATCCCTGAGATCAGCAAGACGTATTCTTCCTGTTCACCGTCTCTTCGGGACAGTTTAGGTCCGTTTGGACCACCCAGCAGCAAAAGTATTGGCTGCGGTCTCAGAGCATCGAGACCACACGACCATCTCATCGCGACGTTGGCTCCTCCTCCCTGTGTAGTTTTTCTGCCGGCATTTTAGAATAAATTGCCAGTTTCTTCTCCAGTGGATCACATTAAGTCCGATTACTTTGGTGTGCTCTGTCCATCATGGGTTATCCTTCTGGGAGGCTTCACTTTCAATAATATAGATTATAGCTTCTTTGGGATGGGTGAGCCTCTCTACCAATACATAGTCACAAACCATGAAGAGACATGAATGAAGGCAAATATATGTGTCTCAGGATGATGTTGCAGGATCCAATCTGACACATTCTGGTGAGAGAGAAGTCCTGTAAGGATGGGCTCCAGCATGAGTCCGAAAGCTCAGAAGACAATAACAACAAGAAGAAAACAACCTTTTTACTATGACGCATTGTATGCTTCAATCATATCCATTTTTCCCATATGTCATTTTTTAAAACCAAATTTGTATATAACTGCCCATCAGCGTACAATCATAACAACAATTTAAAAACCATAAAACACTGAAACAAAAGTAAAAAATACCCAATATTGCGGGAGAACAAAAATTATTTTGCAGTCTCATCATGGGATCTTCAAAATTGATGGAATACCTGTGTTTTAGGGGTTCTACAAAAGGCAAGCAAGGATGGGGCCAACCTCATCTCACGGTGAATTATGTTTTAAAGTGCAGGGGCCACGATCTGGGTCTTTCCAGATAGAGTTCGTTAGTATAATGGGATGTGCAACATATTCTTTACTAAATCTGATGTAATTGGGAAGAGATGTTTCTTTAAATAACCTAGTGCCATGCTATCAAAACTAAAACCTTGAATTTCACCCAACAGCAAACTGGTAACCAAAACAATTTGCAGAATGGAGGTGCAGTGTATGCTGTCCTGAGTGTCCAAGGTGCATGCATAACTTTCTACACAAGTGGACTCTGTACCAGTTCTGGTTTCTCTTCAAGGGCAGGTAATTGAATTCAGTCAAAACAACCCTGCTTATTTCTCAAGCCCAAAGAATCAGTTCTTTGGTAGTGAGGCAAGACTGGACAACTCCACTGGATCTGTATCAAAGCTGGCATTCATCTTGGAATGAATTTGAACATTTCTCCCCCAGGAAATGCTCTCAAATGCCTCTACACAGCCTTGTAGGTAAACTCCAAGTACTTTCCCAGGAGGGTTCCAGTCCTCTTAAACAAGGCTATCATTGACTATCTACTAATGCAATAAGAGCAGGGAACTATTGCCACTTCATCACCCTTAGTAATACAAGATATTCTTCAATAGCAGCTCTGACTCATGTTTAATTGAGTTCATCCCACATTGAATTCCAACAATGCTCTAGAAGTCTTGTCTCCCATTTCAGCTCTCTGGGGTTTTCTGTAACCCCAGAGAAACAATGGGATCTACAAAAGAGAAGATGTTGCATGGCCATGATCCAGTCCAAAACCTTAACTGTCCTTTCAAGGGCTCAGTGGTATATGCATCAGATCATCAGGAATAATCCCCAACTCCCTCTGAGTTGCATCTGGGTCCAGGAGTTGCCTTGGGTGGACTGATTTAATAGGTCCTGTCTCCTGTGACTGAGGCCAGAACCAGAGAATATCATCACTGACAGAACATGATCTGACCATGATGGGAGATACCAAAAGATACCTAATTCCAGATCATAATTGACACTGCTCCAGCAAGAGTTTCAGACCAGGAGTGTAACCATTGTCTTGTGCCATACCTTGGATGACCTGGAATGACTATCATGATAGTCATGGCTACCTCAGGCCCCACCCCTAGAAAATGCAGATTGAAGTCTCCTGGGACCATAAACCTGGGGACCTCCACTGCATATTCTGAGGGTGAGTTGAAAAGCTCAGGCAGCTCAGTATAATACAATAATTGAATTGATCCCTAGAGCTCAACTTAATGAATGGGGTCTCACATCCAGCTACTTCTGGATGCTGCCCAACTCTTAGAGACAAGGGGCAAAATCTAGCTCTTCTTCTTCAAATGATTTTCTGAGAACTTTTTAAAATCAATTTGGTATTTATGGCTTTAAAGCACAAATAAACAAATTATTTCAAGAAGATAGCTTATCTCAAATAGAAATCTTCAGCAGGGATTATAATGGGAAAGAATAGAAATATACCAGGGATTAAAGTAAAGGTTGAAAAGGCCATGATGATGATGATGATCTCATAAGTAATCAGCAATTAATTAAAAATATTTAGTTATTTTCCTTGATTATTATAGAAAGCTGCTCTTCTATTATGCAAAAATATTTACAAACAGTTGGGGCAATGCCATATGTTTTCCATGTTCTGCTACAAACTCTAATTCAAAAAATTGTTTCCGCCACTCCTCTAATTGTCTTGCTGTTTCTTTCCATAAATAATGCATGTGTATTCGGAAGCATCTGACTATGAAAGCCTTACATTTTACAGTACTAAAAAGTTTAGAAAGGGAAACCATAAGCGGCTTTTTATGCAAATGAAAAATGGCTCTGTGTTTAAATCAGGAACAGTCATAATCATATGCCACATCTATGTGACCTATTTTGAAGCATATCGCTCCTCGCTGCAAGCTGCTTAGGAGAGAATGGAGGCAGAACCAGTAAGATTTTTTAGCTTCTAAGAGAGAAAAAGAGGAGGGGTGGGAGGGGAGAGAGAGTGGGGGAAGTAGGTGGGAGGGAGGGAGGGAAAAGCTTCATTAAGCTTTTGTGGTTGCCAATCATTGATGATATGGTATAGTATGGTATGATATGGTATGGTATGGTATGGTATGGTGTATAGTATGGCATGGCATGGCATGGTATGGTACAAATCATAACAATGCATGTTACAGACATGTTACTGAGATTCTCAGTCATCCAGGTCATGCTTGTCCCAAAGGTGCTTTTTCAAGAGGCAACTGAGCTTTCTTGTTTTTCTTTGAAGACATTTCATTTTTCATCCAAGAAGCTTGAGAAAGTAACTTTGTGATAACAATGTATCTTTAACAATCTAAGATTTATTTGTAGACTTGTATACAATCACACACCCACTGCATTAACAATCTAAGATTTATTTGTAGACTTGTATACAATCACACACCCACTGCAGTGTATTTGGAGATTTTTGATTACTCTGAATTTCCATTCTTCACCACTTCTGGAAGGGAAAAGAAACCACTATCTTAATCAACTCTATTTGAAGAGAACTTCTGTGTCGATTCGAGCGATTTTTAAATCCCATTATTTGGAAGCGAAACTGGCCAAAAGCATATTTTTTTTTGCCATGATTTTGCCCCAGAATCCATTACAACCAATGGAGCTCAAAATCTTGGAACTCTTGTTTCATTTGGAAGGATTAAGGGAATCTAATAGGCAAAACTCAAATGTATGATGTATAAAACTTGCTAGGCTTTGTCACTTTGGAGGAAGTCCAGTAAGTAAGATGACTTCAAAAAACAATATAAATAGAAGAGGAGCTGGAAGTATAGGAAATGCTATGTCATTTCTCCTATTTCAAGGGTATGTGTAGTGGATTTCAATTCAACAGTGGGGAAAGGGGCAGAGAGAAACACTGAATCAGGCCTGTCATCCTCCATATGTGTTGGACCACAGCAGCTCCAATTCTTAATATGAAGAGTTGTTGTCATAAGCCAAACGAAAAGGTAGTTTAAACATACCACTCAACCAAGATTTATTTTAACCAGAAGTCTCAGTGGCCCAGTTTAAATTTGAAATATGGGTTATAAACCACAATTGCTTGGTATCTGTTCCGAATCCCCAAGCTTTAACAAATAATGTTTATTTTTTAAGTTTAAGAAATAAAACATGCTAAACTAATTACATAGGTTACTCAAAAAGAAAGTGGTGAAAGTCATTTTAGTACCATTCAGTTCATTATTACTAGGTGTTTGGCCCCAACGGAACTAAGTTGTCATCTTATATGTAGGTCTTGTTCTGTTTTATTTTCATTTATTGTTATTGTCTCTCTTCTCAGACACTGCCTAGACACTGCCTAGTGTTTAGGATGGTCTGCAAATAAATACCTTATGACAATGAGAAGTAGAGATGACTAATCTTAAAGGCACCCACATATTTAGCAATAGTGCCCATAGTGGGGAAGCATTCATATGCAGTATGGAGATGTTCACAAATACTACTTCTCCGCAGACACATAATAACTGACAGGACTTTGCAGGGATAGAGGCTCCTTTTACAAATTTGATTAATTTCCAGTTTCCATGTTTCAGTTTTTCAAATCTTATCTGCCAGCCCTTTTGGCCCTTTTGTAGAGTTGTTATGTAGGCCAGGAGAATGGTCAGAAGATACTCACTAACTTCTTACCTTTTTCTTCAAAAAACCTTAAGTTATTTAGATGAGATAATTGATGTACTTGGAAGATCTGGTGTATTCTTTGCACCTGTTATTTGCATTTGCAAATAAGAAAGGAAGGAAGGAGTCTCTACTCCACCACATTTGATTGCCTAGTGCAACTAGTGCTTGGCAATGGTTTAATCATAAATGAGTTTACCACATCATCATCTTCATTCTTGGATTCCTCAGTCTAAATGACAACTGAAGCAGACAGGAGCTTGTTTGCTTGATTATTTTTCCTGTGTTGTTTTCTCAAATTAAAAAAAAAATCTAAAGGAAAACTGGGATCCACAGGTAATAAATTTATTGAGCTAATCTCTTCAGTAAAAGTACACTGGAAAGGAGATAGAAATTCCTTTTTGGAAAAATATTTTAGCAGTTATGCTAAATTTAATGCAGTAATTTAGATTTAAATAATTATTCTAGATTAAACTCATTTACATAGTATTACACTGTAAATTTAGTCACATTAATTTTGAATCTCAGTTAATTCACAGAGTTGATTTATTTCCTTTGAAAGAGTAATAAAATGTAGTGGAAGGGCTCCCATTACAGGAAACAAATGGCTCAAATTTCCAGAAGTGAAATGATTTTTAAAAATCTCCCAGATTCTCAGGAGGGACCTTAATTACCCCAAACAGATTTTCAGTTAGTGAAAGTGGAGAAGGTATAAGCAAAAATTACCCATAGTTTACATGCTATGCTATACCATAATGTAGTTTGTTTGATTGTGGATTAGTGTTAGGTAAACTCAGCCATGGTGATTTGTAAACTATTGTTTATAACTAAATACAACATGTAAACTCAATCTTGTTTTGTTTAATAAGCCATGGTTATAAGAAACTAATCAGAGCAGTGGATGAGTAACATACTGTTAGGTGTAGGAAGAAAACTTGGATATGCCCAATTTTCATTTCACATAAAGTAAAAAATAGCCTTTGGCTATTACTTGACTGATTGAATAATTGTTGGATGTATACCTTAAAGAATAGAATATTAAATTGGTTTTCCAGTTTGATTTATTTGATACATTTCAATCTGTAAATATTTCATTGCATTGAAGCAGGTGTCATCCATTAATATTCCCAATCTAACTCAACAAAGCAACATGCAATGCAACTTTCATAGATTTACTCTATAGGAGTCCCATAATCTGCTAGCATGCCAGAATTCATTAAGCAGCATGTTGCAGACTTGGGCTTGGTGAATGATAGCTAGGAAACTTGATCACAGCATGCCCTTATAGAAATGTAAAATGTTGTGTCCTGCATTGCATAAAAGGGGAAAATGCATACACATCTCCAAAAGCTTCATGAAAAGCTCTGCATCTTTTGGACCATTTTCAGCTGGTTGCAAATTTCAATTTATTAAGACTGGATATATTTGAGAAGACAATTCCCTCTATACCCCCACCCCACCCCCAAGAATCTGGGCTCTTTCCTACAAGGCACTTACACTGATATGTCAACTTCATTTCTATGTTCTCATGACATCATCCTCTTGGACACATTTAGCATCTTTTGGTTTCTCTGCAGTGCAGCGCAAATCATAAATAAAAGTTAGAGTTCAGCAGGTTTTGGAGGATGAACCATTTATCCAACTGCAGAAACTGTTGCCTTTCCTGCATTCTTGGTAGAAATTGTTACTTTCTAGTAGATTTCATGGGCAATTTTATCATGAAAACCAATATTAATCTTTCCAGTTAATTTTAAAAAATTTTAGAATTTCATAATTTGTTTTACAATTTTACAACTCTTGTGAAAGCAGTATCAATCTTGCCCTGCTTGAATTTCCCTACTTATAAAGACTCTGTGTATAAAACTTTTGCCTTATTCTTCCTCCCAGTCTCTGGCTTCAAGAAGTCATGACTCTTCTCACAGCCCATGGTATCACATTGCAACCTACAACCAGAATTTGCAGT
The DNA here is from genome assembly GCF_009769535.1 of Thamnophis elegans. Classification (NCBI taxonomy): domain Eukaryota; kingdom Metazoa; phylum Chordata; class Lepidosauria; order Squamata; family Natricidae; genus Thamnophis; species Thamnophis elegans. The sequence goes on from NC_045541.1 coordinate 89,774,429, forward strand.
TGCTGGGGAAAGTATCTGATCGTAAAAGTAGCACCATGTTATTGTTATAGGTCTTAATGGAATTGATAAGCCAGAAGAATGGCATTTGGTCCTGGTTGTTTGGGTTTTGTTTCCAGGACAGCCAGAGTATAGCATACCCCAGGTACTGAAGAATTAGTAACAATGGTGCATTGGAAAATCTGCTAGAAATACCATTTACATGCAAGGAAGAAGTGATGGGAATATAAAATAGGGAAAATCATAGAAAATGAAGAAGCTAAATTGCTCTGGATCTTAGAATTCAAATAGAGAGTAACCTGCCACATAACAATGGATAGTGGATGTGGCAGTACCAGGAGATAGCAGAATAGGAGAGAAAGAACTGGAGAAGACCCTTGGAAATAGAAATAGAAAGACTGGCAAAAGAAAGCAAAAGTAATGCCAATAGTAATAGGTGCCTTGCATGCAATTCCAAAACAACTGGATCACTAGTTGAACACCATCAGCATTGACAAATTCATCATCAGTAAATTGCAAAAGGCAACTTTATTCAGAATAGCTTACATCCTGTGATGATATCTCTAACCCATCAAACATCCACATCTGTCTATCATAGGTCCTTGGGAAGGACTCGATGAGAAGACAAACATGCCAAATCCAGTCTGAACATCTGGCTAATTGTGTAATGTCACCATTAGCATTGACAAATTCACCATCATTTTTTTGCAAAAAGACAGCTTTACTTGGAACAGCTTACATCCTGCAACAATACTTCTAACACTAACATCAACATCTTCCTATCCTAGGAAGGACTGGATAGGTGAGGGGAAAGTGCTAAATCCAATCTGACCATCTGGTTGACAACTATAATTTATTAAATTTGTATGCTGTTGTGTCATGGTGTTTCCTTGCCTCCCCTTAAAATTTTGAGGACAATAGAAGTGAAGATGAGTACATGGCCAATTCAAAGCATTGTTAAAGATTGAGAAGTGAAAACAGTTCTATGTGGAAAGGCCTGTGTAATAAGGAAAATATGCTTTTTAAAATATTATAAACACAGCCCAGATTGAATTTTGCTCATAAGGTTTCTGTCTTTTCTCTTCAACCAAGCCACCTCTTCTGACTATAATTCAAAATCAAAACCTTTTGATTATGAAAGGATTAAGAAGAAATTGCTTTAACCTGTACTGGCCAAATTATACAGCATTATTATTGGTGTCAGGCTTATTTTTACAGCTTACTCACTGCTGAGTATTTTGTTTTCACTGTTAATTCTTGCACCCATCTTTTGTTATCAGAGGACCAGCATCTCTGTGTACGATAGCTCTTTCTTATAAGCTGTTATTGCCATTTGATAGTGCCTGCAGGAAGATTCAATTAAAGCTAATGAAATCTGGGTCAAAAATCTCTCTCTTCCAAGTTCATTTTTACTTTCGCATTTGATTGTTCTCTTCTTATCTATTATGAATGTTCTTGTTAAGCCCTCTCAGAGAAAAGAAAGCTCTCAGGGAAATATTTTTCTGCAAGTGTTGTATTATTTTCTTAAGTCTCTCTGTTTTGAGTCTCAATCAATGTCACTTGCTACTCAAGTCAGCATAAAGGGACTCAAAATAGCTACAAACTTATATAGGATTGTGATTAGTGAAAGACGTAACTGGTGATGACTGAATATATCAGGAATATATTTCGCAAAGGATACCAAAACTCAAATTAAAACTCAAAATAAAAACTCAAAATAGATACAAACTTCAGACTCAATTGCAGAAAATACAACTTCAGCAATAGAGTGGTCAATGCCTGGACTTCATTGTTACTTCCTCAAACCCCCATAGCTTCAACCTTAAACTGTCTACTGTGGACCTCCCACAATTCCTAAGAGGTCTGTAACAGGGCGTGCATAAGGGCACCAGCGTGCCTACCGTCCCTGTACTACTGTCCCCATTTATTTGTATTCATTTCATGTAGCCATGTTTATGTTTATATTTACACCTGTTATCTCATACATTTTTGACAAACTAACTAACTAACTAACAAATAAAATGGCCAAGAGTTACATTGATCTCCATATTGCAGGAACAGTAAGCCCTCCAAGACTTGGTTATACACACCTTTTCGTCTTGTGTCAAATCAATTTTGTGAGAAAATGCACATGTGAAAGTGCATATGTGAATACAGGGGTATGTCTGTCTTGGTATTTCATTTGATAAATCTTTTAACTAAACTCCTTTAACAAAAAAAACCACATATTAATATTTTGGCTAACACAAACAATTTATTGACCATTTTGGCTAAAGCACAGGTTTTATAAACAATATTTTCCCCAGTTTGTATATGTTATTTTCATGAATTTTCCTACAGATTATTTATACAGATATAAATTTGGTGGTGGTGGTGATGGTGGTGAAGTCCATTGGATCTGCACATTTACACATTTCAGATTATTATACTATTTTTTAAAGTTATTTGTAGGTATGACATTAGATACATTTCTATTAAAAAATAAAAGTAATGAATTTACTGACAAATGACTTCTGAAATCTTTCCAAGAAAATTTGCTCAGGGAGAAAGACAGAAAAGAAGGAAAGAAAGGAAAAAGAAAGAAAGGAAAGAAACAGAGAAAAAAGAAAGAAAGGAAAGAAACAAAGAAAAGAAAGGAGAAAGAGAGAGAAAAGGTGAGAGAGAGAGAGAGAGAAGACAAAGGAAGGGATAAAGGGAGAGAGAAAGAGAAAAATAAAAAGAAAGAAAGAATGAGAAAGAAAGAAAGAGAGAGAGAGAAAGTAAAAAGAAAGCAAAAGAGAAAGGGAGAAAAGGGAAGAAAGGGAAAAAGAAAAGAAAAGAAAGAGAAATTATATTTTTTTATTCTTCTAGGACTATAGGAATGTTTGCTTTTCAGCAATAATGAGTAGCAGCTGGCATCACAAGAGATTATTAATTTTTGCCTTTAGGCAATAGTTTATCGAGATTGTGTGAAATATTGTGTGATTTACACATTCTAGTCAAACCATAGCTGGCTTGATATTTGTCTTTCAAATCTAGATAGTTTAAATACTGAACACTTCCTCCTTCCTATTACAGTCCACTTTTTTCCTTCTCTGTCATTACAGATGCACTTTCAAAAAGCATCGTCCATGTGTCACGTGCATTTGAAAAAGGACGGTCACATGCTAAGACCAAGTCTTGATGTATTCTAGAGGCATTTTTCCTTGTTTAAATTAGTTCCTAGCAACTTTTGTTTTGAATGTTTAATTATGGTACTTGCAATTGTATTTATACTGCAGTTGTAATTTCTTTCTCTGTGTGGCACCTAGCGTCTTTGAAGTAAAAGAATTAAACCATTAAAGAAATATAAAGAACAATGTGAGAAATGCTAAGCACATATAAACAGAATTAATTGTTTATGTATTGAAATGAAGCAGCCTGAAAATGATTAATGAGGATGGATTATGCCCATAAGGAAAACATTCAAAATTCATTCAAAGCATATAATGAGATTTTTTAGAAAAGTAATTTGTGACAATTACATATTTAGCATTGGGGTAACCAATGTTGTCTTTATTGGTCTTGTTCAAGCATTTAATCAGAGATATGGCGCTCAAGACATCAAAGGCCATATATGCTGGTCTTCCTACTACACTACCTACCAGCCCTGCTTGTTCAGATCTCCAACTTTTTTGTATTAGATTGATAGGCTTGGGGGTCCAAATGAATGTGGATAGACTTCCCTTCAGAGCTTGCAATTAAATATGACAAAAATGCATTTCTGAGAACAGAGATGAAACATACAGAAATGGAGAGAACATTCATATTAATATGTTCTCTCCATTTGTGTATGTATGTATGTATGTATGTATGTATGTATGTATGTATGTATGTAATCTGTACTCCATGCTGAGCAGTCACAGGTTTCTACAAATTGAAATCATTAGCCTAGAGTTACACAACCCATTGAAAGTTCAAAAGGTCTTCATTTTTGTGTTAAATTTATATTTAAAACAAAAATAGTTTGTTGAAAAAGCGACTGCCTGTGAAGGCTCCTGGATTGGGGCTGAAAGGTGAAAGTGGAATCAGTATGCTCCATCCCATATTTGGGTAGACCAAGTTGCACTGATAAAAAAAAAACACTTAAAAGGTCTTCATGCAAAAATTGAGCTTATGCTAGTTGAAGATTTATAATTACCAAAGATTGGAAATTAAAGTCTTTCTTTGCATCAATAATATTGTGGGAAATAGTGCTGATAAAAAGTCTTTGAAGATCTACATCCATTAAAGTTTTGTCTCAATTGTTAATCCATAATAACATTAGGTTTCCTAACATTTTATGCTTGGTCTATGCAAAGTTCTTCTTAGATAATAGTATTGGACATTACATTTCTCATTAAGATGATTTTGTATTTTTAAACTTTAAAAGAGTTTTATTGCTTATTGGTTCTTTGGTTTCTTTCTATTTCATTTTCATCTGTTTCCATATACAAGCAATAAAATATATAGGATATTGCACTTTGACATACTCATTCTTCCTGGGGACGAATAACTGGATGAAGAATTTAAGAATATGTTATTTGTTCTTTAATTTTTCATATTGAAAGATTTGGGTTTCCAACACCAAGCCATTCTTATGTTGAAGTTAGCAGTTAGTTATCTTCAGGTTAATAGGCACTATATTTGTACAAACCATAGTAACAAAGCATAGCAAAACATTAATGCATCTTCCCATGAAGATTTCCTTTTTCCTTTCTTTTCCTTTCCTTTCCTTACCTTTCCTTTCCCTTCTTTCCTTCCCTTCCCCTCTGCTCCCCTCCCCTCCTTGCTTACCAAACTCTATCCTACCCTACCCTATCCTTTCTTCTGTCCTCCTGCTGCATCTTCCATTCAAAATATTGTTCAAATGTTTGGGCAAAGTTGATCCATTTCATAAAGCAAAGGATATCAACAAATAACCCCCAAGCATTATTTGTATGGATATATAAATATTGCTATCAGTGATATCTCAATGATTTCCCACTGTTTGATCATAGCTGTGACTCCTAAATGAGTCTTATTTAAATGGAATCACTCCAGATATACTGATTGATGTAATTGCATTTGCTCAAGAGCTGCTAAGACAACTGGATGTGAGAATTTCTCTACAGATCATTGGGGTATAAACATACTATGATTAGAGATACACAATGTATAAAATTACAGAATCTGGTATGAGAAGAAGCACCAACTTCAGAATATCACTGGGTGGCTGGAATTCTTGTTGTTTAGAAAATGTCCATTAGGGAAACTAAATGGGTGTGTTTGGCTTCTCATCTTTACTAATAATGGCCATCTCTGCCATGCAGCAGAATGAAATGAGCTGCTTCAGGTGGGCCCATGAAAAGAGAGGAAAGACAAAGGCAATAATTTGCATCTGAATGGTGCAACAAGAGTTTTCCTGCTGTTAAACCAAAGGAGGCTGCTGGTCAGGGCAGCCTCTGAATGTGCTTGATAGAGCTCAGCTGTGCCATGCATTATGTGGGTTGGAAGGAAATCTATCTGAAAGTTGGCAATTACAATTGAACTGGGGGGGATCCTAGCAGCACTGTATTTATATTACAATGGGCACATTGTTTTTCAACACTGGAATCCTTCTTTTTGCAAAGGATCAATAGCTTTGTGTTCCCCAATTGATACGTATTGATTTGCAAGGCATTGCCTTGCCTATGTATCCATCCCAGAGCCCTTTGTGCAATTCGGCATTCTGAATGGGCACACAATAATTCAAGTCTCTTTATCCTTCAGCTAGTGGCTGTGGTGAGAGGCAAATTATTCTGTTTTACCACAGGGATCTCTATAATGGAAGACATTCATGTCCCTAACAACACTGTAATTAGATGATTTTATTGTTCTGTTGTTTTGCATTTTTTTTAAGAAATAAAAAGTCATTAAGTGCCTCTATGAGCACCAGTCTCCATGGCAAACTGGCAGCACCAATGCCTTCAGAATGGAAACAACTTGACCAGCTTTGAAAACATTAAAAATTACCTTCATTATCAAGAGATACAAAACTTGTTTTCTCCCCCACACCAGGGGTGGGTTGCTGCCAGCATTACTGCAAGTTCTGCATGCAAACTTTTTTGCATGTGCACGCTACAAAGCGAAGGTTGGAGACTGGACAATAGTTGGCTAAAGAAGCTGGGTCCAGGGAAGGCTTCTTAAGGAGGGCCTCACCACCGCCTCCTTCAAGGAGGTGGGAAAGAACCCCTCTCTCAACGAAGCGTTGGTAATCGCCTGGAGCCAGTCTCGTGTCACCTTCCGGGAAGCCGAGACTAACCAAGAGGGACATGGGTCCAGCACACAAGGGGCAGCACTGAGTCTCCCCATAATCCTGTCCTTGCCCTCAAGGGTCATAGAATCAAATTCATCCCAGATAGTCTCCACAAGATTCATCCCCGTCGACTTGCCTGAATCTACCCAGTCAGAGTCCAAGCCTGGCTGGATCTGAGCAATTTTATCCTGCAGATACTGAACAAATTCTTCAGCCCTACCCTGCAAGGGGTCTTTCCCAGCTCCTTGGTTAAGTAAGGAACGGATCACCATAAACACACACTTGCATGCCCTCCAAATGCATGCCTTGCACGCATGTGTATTTGCATCTAAAAAAGTCTGCGCATGCGGACAATGTTAGAAAAGTAAAAAAATCACATTTTTGCAATGAAGATTGTTCTGCGCATGCACAGAGCTAAACATCAACATGGCGCTGCTGACAATAGAACCAGTTCAGGGCCGTGGCAGGCCAAGTTACTACCTACTTGGCCGAACCGGTCTAAACTGGTAGGAACCCACTTCTGTCTCACGCTCCCTTTGGCTTTCTCCTCCATGGTCCTAAACTGGTCTTTTTTCTACATGTCTTTTTTTAAACTGCTCTCATTTTTTTAAAAAAAGACTGCCACTTTTTAGAAGGGGCAAAGCATCAGTAACACTCTTATGGAATTGGTTGAGCAATTTTACACTTCTACTCATCTAACATCTCTGAGAGGAAAATGCAGGTGGCTTGCTGTTGTTTTTCCTCGAAAAACAATCTTTCCATTTACACATGGGCTCCCCAGCTTTTCATGTTTCAGAAAAACCTTAAGGGTAGACAGCATAAGAAGTGTGCTTTTGTGTAGGAAGGAATGGCAGAACCTGGGGGTGGAGTTAAAAGAGGGATCAGCCTAGAATCCCTACATAGCCAAAAGATACAAAGTGATTTTGTATCTCTTGATAATGAAGGTAATTTTTAATATTTTCAAAGCTGGTCAAGTTGTTTCCATTCACACTCACCAAATTCCAATTGATCCTTATCTAACTCCATTAATCATTAGTTGAGAATATTCTTATACATAGGCTTTTTAACAATAAATCAGTTTAATTAGACTTTCACGTGCGGATCTGGTCTTTTGATTTTTCTGTGATTTTTTTTCTTCAAATGCGGAAGTAGCGAATGACAAGATATATAAGTAACATCATACTTCACTTCAGTTAGGAACTAAACTAAACACACACACACACATACACACACCAAAAAATTTCCATTGAAATTTTGAAGCATTGGAAGAACAACTTAGAACCTTTTTTAAAAAAAAAAATCAGGAAAGAAACTGGAACTCAGAGTTATAGCAATAGCAATAGCACTTAGACTTATATACCACTTCATAGTGGTTTTAAAGTCCTCTCTAAGCAGTTTACACAGTCAGCATATTGCCCCCAACAATCTGGGTCCTCATTTTACCCACCTCGGAAGGATGCAATTCTGAGTCAACCTTAAGCTGGTGAGATTTGAACTGCAGCTAGCAGTCATCTGAAGTAGCCTGCAGTACTGTACTCCAACCACTGTGCCACCTCAGCTCTTAGTTGGTCATTTGCATTCTTTTAGCGGGTAATTAAGATTACGACATCATCTATCTCCAATCCACAACACAGTCCTTTCAATAGTTCCAAGAAGGCTCCACATCAATTTGCACTACTCAGGTGACCCTGATGACACAGATAAACCTCCAGGTGATCTTAACGATCTGCTAAAAATGCAAATGATTAGTTGTCTGCATGGAGTATAAATCCTTTCATTCCCCACCATCCAGTTAGCTGAAGAAGCTTCTTAGATGAGAAGTGAAACATCTTCAAAGAAAAACAAAAAGTCCGGTTGCCTCTCGATAAAAAAGCACCTTTGGGACATAGGATTTAATGTTCTCTATCTTCCTATTTAACATCTGTGTGGAACTGCTGGGAGACATTATCCATCATCATGCAATAAGAAATCATTAGTGTGCTGATTATAGTCAATTGCACTTCTGTACTACAGGTAAACTAACTGTTACTATTGATGTCCTGTTCTGGTGCCTGGAGACTATGGAGGTCTGGATGGGGTATAACAGGTTTCAACTGAATTCTGACAAGACTGAGTAGTTTTAGGCCAGGGCCTTCTAATTCTGGAACTTTGCTATTTCTCACAGTTACTCATGTAACTTCTATTCACAATTACTCATGCCTTGATCATTTCCCAAAAGGACTACTATAACATGCTACATGGGTCTGTCCTTGAATATTATCTGGAAGCTTTAGCTAGTGCATAATGCAGCAGTATGGGCAGATATGAGTGTTCCTAGAAGGATGCATATTATATCTCTGTCCATGAGCTGCACTGGTGGCTGGTTTGCTTTTGAGTGCAATTCACGGTGCTGTTTTTCATCTTTAAAGCCCTACGTGATAAGAGGCAAAGTTATAGAGATGTGAAGACCACACCCTACATGGCAGGAGGCCAAGTTATAGAGATGTGAAGACCACAGTCAGCTAAAGTAGCCTGCAGTACTGCACTCCAATCACTGTGCCACCTCAGCTCTTAGTTGGTCATTTGCATTCTTTTAGCGGGTAGTTAAGATTATGACATCATCTATCTCCAGGGACTGCCTCTTCCTGTTTACTTCTACCCATTCCATCAGGTTCTGTAGGAGAGTCATATTGGTGGTTCCATCTGCTAAGGAGTTCCATCTGAAGGAATACAGGAGATGAGTTTCTTCTGTTATGGTACCAGTCCTCTGGAACATTGTCCCCCCTTTCCTTGAGACGAGATTAGCTCCAACCCTTTTGGACATCTTTCATATATTATTTCTTAGCCGCGAGCCTGAATTTATGAAAAGGAACCAAGCTCATCCTAAAATGTCCTGTGAATTCCTATGAATGTTTCACGGAAAAAAACAAAAGAAGAAACCAGCCTTCAGAGAAGTGTTTATTTTCACTCAAAATGAATGGTTTTCATTTTGGTTCTTCACAAGCAGACAGTTTCTCCAAAAATGAGACAAACATGTGGCAGCTTCATATTCCAGTCAGCAAACATGATGAGCGTCCTTGGTTAGAACCTAGTATAAGAGTGATCCAAAATAAAAAGGATTGACATATAGTGCCATGAGACACTTTTAATTATGGTTGCATGTTTCAGGCCTTGTTTTAAATAAGTATAGTAATCGTGTTTGGTTTGTCTTCGTTAATATTTGTCTACTATTTTTCTGTTGCTATTGTTAAGCTGTGAACTAATTTTATTGGATGGAATTGTATAATGAATGTGTTTTCTGATTTGAAAAGGTGAGTAATAATATAACACTGTGCTATTCACGTACACGAGATGTATGATTTACCACATGTGAGTAATCATCCATGTTAAATAAAATGAATAAAATGGCTCTTAAATAAATTATCCACTTCTCTGAGTTTTAATAACCATTAGTAGAAAATGCACTGACAATTTAAAATGTTTTTCCGTTTCATATGATATATTCAGGTTTTTTTACTTAATTTCTTCTCCTTCTCTACTGCCAAAATTCTATATCACATTTGTAAGAATGCATTTTCAGGATCAGTCAATCTTTATAATATGTTTTTCCTATTATCAACATTATAAAGGCATGAGGGATCTAACCATAACCATTAACCTGATTTAGTCAAATTACAGTTAATTTGCTCTTGACTTGCTTCCTGTACAAATGAATTCATCAATCATATTAATGTGTTTGTAGCAACTTGAGATTACCGGCAATTCTCTTCTACAGTGTGAATATTTGCAAATGCAATTACCCACCATCTATGGCAAATGTGTGCCTATAACAAAAATAAGAGCTTATGTTGTTTTTGCAACATTACAGTGTGTTATGAAAATTATACCTCAAACTGATAACATTATAAAATTTGGTCACTAATTCATATAATTAAAAAAAATAGATTAACTTTGCCAACACAGGGTCTTCTAGAAATGTCTGGACTGAAATTTGTAGAATTCTCCAGTCAGGATTTCCATGAGCTTCTTTAGTTCTGTGTGGTCTTCACATCTCTATAAAGCTGTTTTCGTAGCAAATTGTTTCCTTGTTTTTGAGAGCTCAATCAAAGCTGATGCTTTCAGGGAAACCTGGCTTCTCCCACCCTCCCTTCATGCCACTAGCTTCCTTAATTGAGACCCTTATGTCTGTTTGCAGGTGAGAATGAACCGAAATGCTTGTGAGGCATATACCTAACATGCAGTGTGGATGAAGGATTCTCCACCTGCTACCTCTGTTGTCCTTAATTGGCTTGCTGATTTCTCCCATTTAGCCAGGCATTGCAGAACCAGTCTACTGCATCCTTCAACACTCGCTAGGTCTTTATTGAGAGCATGTCTAATCTTATATTTTCCCTCTGACCCTCTGAATACATATTCACTCAGAAATTAATCAGGAGAAGGACAGTGTGTCAGAGCTTTAAAAAAAGTTGCATGAGAAAGCAGAAGTAAATGGAATGGAGGTTCAGTGTAGCTGGGCTAGAAATAGCAATAGCTCTTAGACTTATATACCACTTCATGTGCTTTACAGCCCTTTCTGAGCGGTTTACAGAGTCAGCATATGGCCCCCAACAATCCAACCTCTCATTTTACTGACCTTGGAAGGATGGAAGGCTGAGTTAACCTTGAGCCATTCAAAATCAAACTCCTAGAGTGAGCAGTACTGCATTCTAACCACTGCGCCACCACGGCTCTTAGAATAGAATCATGGAATGTTCTTCTAAAAATTTTGTTAGAGTATTGACCTATCATGAAGCTTTTTTAAAACAACTACTACAAAAAAAACCCCACAGTGTTCAGCTTTGAGACATATGCCAGGGTTTGTCTACCTAGCCATCTCTTTGTTACTGTGTCTCTCAACCTCAGCAACTTTAAGATAGGTGGACTTCAGTTCTCAGAATTCTCCAGCTAGCATGGAGTAATTCCAATTCATTCAAACCCTTAAAAGGTACTGGAAAGAAAGTCTATTCAAGAAAAGGCAAACACAACATGTTCATGACAATGTGGATGATCCTGTTTTGTGGCACTGCATTGCTTGTGGAATTACTGTTAGTGTTATGTTATGCTAGTTATAATTTTGCTTATTGTTTTTATTATGTTTTTGTTACCAATCAAGAGTCATGTGCTTGAAATGGGCAGCTGTATAAATTTGAGAGAGAGAGAGGGGGAGAGGGGGGGAGAGGGAGAGAGATGCTCGCATTGCTTTTTAAAAATAAATCTTCTTATTTTGTACTTTACTGAATTTACAATGAAGCAAGTCACTTCTGTTCATCAACAAATCTGCAATGCAGCTCATAACTAAAAAAAAAACCCATTAAAAATAGGAAGATGGCTTATAGTGAACCAAAAACTATTAGAATCTCATAAAGTATCCAAATAATGAGAAAGCATTTCTGTACATTTTGTTGGAACAGAGTAATTAAGGTCACAGTTATACAAGCTCTGACTCCAGTAGTTTAACATGACATCAAAGCCTTCAATAATCATTCAATAATATTGAAGTCTGAACTACCTGAATAATTAAATTATGTTACCCCAGGACCTTGTTTAGTGATTCACTTTCAGACCAGTGAATGCATGAGGAGCTTATCCATTTCTGAAACAGTGGGATTAGAGGCTTTCCTTTTCTACCTTTACTGTCATATTATAACTTCATAATAGCTATTGATGTAAAAGCTGTCTGGGATATGAGAACAAAAGAAACCACATGTTGTATGTCATTAAAGCAAAGCTGTATAGGTACCTCCATCTGATTGTTTTGTTCATTCAAAAGTTTGGATGAAGTAAATATGTAAATTAGTAATAGGAATCAAGGAATCTTATATGCTTTCAACAGGGCATTTTGTATGTTTCTCTGGCCTTGTGTACAGACACAAAAAAGTTTTGTGTTGAAGTTAATTACCAATAAGTTGTCTGTGTGCCTTAATTCTGAGATCCATGATCATTGATTTACATTTTAAAACGTAAAACATAAACTGATTAAGAAAACAGAAAACACCTCCTCTGGAATTATTTTTTGGCAGACATACTTTTAATGTAAGGTCACCAGACGTCCCGATTTCAGTGGGACAATCACGATTTATAACAATTTGTCCCATGTCCCAGGGCGTTTTTAAAAAGTCCCGATTTTCTGGCTTCATGTTGAAAGCCCAGTGGATTTGCTTAAGAAATCCTAACCGGGGCAAGACAAAAAACACTCTGTCTAACCTCTCTCTCTCTGTCTCAGTACTTTCATTGAAGATATTAAAACTTTAAAGCAAGAAAACGGACCCCCCCCCCGCGTGCCCCTTTTACCTCATTTTATAAGAAAAAATGACCAAGTACCATAGAGCTCCAGGAAATACTTGGCTAGAGAGGTAGTGAGTGTTCCTTCCTGGATTTTCCGGAGGGGAGGGGCACAGAGGTTGGAGGTCTGCTCGTGTGGAAAAAATGGTAGCAAAGTTTCTTTGAAAAATATTTCCCTGACTAATTTCACCATTTTAATTTGCTCAGTTCTTTGTATTAACATCTACATCAAAGGTGTCCCTCTTTACCAATCTGAAAATCTGGTCTCCTTACTTTAATATCCCAAAGAGATGAACAGTACCTTTACATATGAGCTTTTATTTTTTCACTGAAAAGTGTAAGTATAGTCACTAGCATTCTGGAGATGTGAAATATGGTTTGCTTGTTTGTTTTTGTTTGGTTTATAATTATTTCCCCAGAATTGGCCTTAATGGAAATGAATACTGTCTCTTTTGAGTATATTGAAATGTCTCTTAAGTGACAAATAATAGGATTTTTAAATCTACCTCTCTAACTCTAATAGTGTTGTAATAAACAAAATAATGTAGCAATCATTTTTAGTGAAAATAGGTGAGTCGCTCACGGTTTGCATAAGTTTTCTATTTTGTTACAGACCTAATAATTAAAAGGAATTTGAAAAATTTGGACCAAATATAATTCCTGCCTGAATTGCAAACACCCCCCCCCCCCGCCCCGGCAATGCTACTTGTAATATGTAGCAGAAAAAGACAGATTGCCTTCTTGGTGGGATGGGACAGGCAGAGGACAACATGCATTCCTACCATAAAAAATGATTGGTTGATGTCCATAGAGGAATTTAGTTCTGGCCTTGAAAGGAAGGGGGAATGGGACAACTTGCCACAGCCAACTTGCTGCAGCCAACTCATCATGGCCAACTCGCTGCAGGGCAACTCACCATGGCCGACTCGCCGTGGGGCATCTCACTGCAGGACAATTTAACAATTCTGTTAGGTAAGCTCCCCATTGGGAGAGCGAGTGCGTTCAGAGAGCATTGTGAGAGTTGTGTTGGAGCACACACAAACCAGCATACAGAGACATTGCAGTTTAAACAGGCGTTTACTTTCGTGGATTAGAAGTATCGGAGTCCATCAAACAGTCCAAATCATACATGGATAAGATAGTCAGTCATCAATGTCTTTCAGTTAAGGGATAATCCAAATAACATAGTCCATAATCATGCAAACAGTCCGGTACTCAAAGTTTGCTAGCAGTTGCAAAACTTACAATAGCTCACGGCACTTTCTAACAGCCAGCTTCCAAAACACTCAGATCAGATCAGCCCAGCATCTAACAAACAGAGAGCTAACAGTCATTCTGGCTCCCTCTTATGGCCGATTGAGGAAAAACAGCAGCCAATCACATTTTACAGCATGATTTAAAGAAACAGGTACAGCATTGCTATATGATTTATATATTGCCAACCCAACCATTAGATTATATTCCTAACAAATTCTACTTAATTATTTAAAATAAATAAAAATTATTTTAATTTTTGCTACTTACATTTCATTCTGTCCCTCCTTTTGCATCCTTTCTTTAATTAATCTATTCCACCCTTTCTTTGGTTTTAGTATAACTCTTGTCCCTCTGAATTGTCCTCCAGAGAGTTGGCCATGGGAAGTTGGCTGTGGTGAGTTAGCCATGGTGAGTTGGCCGCAGAGGTGGGCTGCACTTACTTTCACAAGCGGTTTGCTGGTTGTGAGCGCGTGTGTGCACATGTAGTTTTGCTCACACGTGCCCCCTTGGGAGTGAAACGGAGCTTCAAAGAATCAGGTAATCAACTCAGGCAGCTCTGGTGAGTAAAGCAGGGGAGTTGCAAAACTCAGCTGGGCAGCGAGGGTGGAGGGAATGAGCCAGAAAGTTAATTATAAATGGATAGCTTAGCACAAGGGTGGGTGGGCAGGCCAAGCTAGCTAGCAAAGCTAAGGGTTTGCCCAAACCCACAAGACCATGTAGCACCCCACCATTGGTTGGCCATGGCAAGTTGGCCATGGCAAATTGTCATAGAACCAAAGGAAGGTGGGAGGGGAGAAAATGATTATTCAGCCTTGGGAAAGTTCAGAGTGTGAGAAAGAGACTCAGAACAGCCTTACCTTGTCCTTGTTGTCCTTAAGAAGAGGTGGTAAAGGTTTGGGGCAAGCTTTCAAGATTCTTTAACTATATCCTACAAAAACAAAGTAGCATTCCTTTGCTGTGCCTGTTTCTTGATTTGGCATGTCCTGAAGATCTGACAGGTACTCATGCATAGGCAGGCTGGTTCTTCAAATCATCTCAAAGTGACTTTATGAGTTAGACTCTCATACCCTCTAGATGAAAACAAGAAGGCTGTGGGGAGAGGAGGAGGAAGAGCGTGTGCAGAGGATTGTAAGAATCTTCTGGACATAAACAAAAGGGAAAGAGAACAGAAAGGTTGCTTAGTTCTGTGCTGACCAGTTAAGAGGCATTTTTATATGACTCTAGGAATTTAGCAAATAAAAGAGAGAAAAAACCTCTCACCTCATAATTTGGGGAAGATATTAATAATTTGTCAAACAGAAAATCTGCTCTTCCTTTTTCTTCTTGTGGGAAAGGGAATAATGAGATTATTTAGCATAATGAGCATTAGAGATTTGATATGTTCATTGTAATTCTAAACTTTGAACATTAGAATTACAGATGATTCCAATTACCCAGACTATTTCTTTCACATTAAAAAAAAAACTCTCCCATTTTTCAAGTTAAAAAGTAACCTGAAAAGTTATGTAAGTTGGGCATCGAAGTAGATATTGTATAATCTGTTCTTCCCATTTGCCTTAAACAAGAAGGTACAAATCAGCATAAATTTGGCTTGTTAATTATTTTTGTTGCTGTGCCCTTAAGCAACGTCTGAAATTTTACAATGTTAAATGTTAACAGATAAGGAGAAGTATTAATAGTGTTACAGAATAGCTTACAGAAGCTCTAAACACTGTCTGGGCTAGGTCTCTCTTGAGTTTTACAGAGGCTTCTGTACCCATAAGAAATCACTATGGGCACCATCAATTCTAGAAAAGCCTTTCATTGTGTGAATCATATTAAGCTGGGGAATGTACTAAAAAAAATGGGAATCAAAGAACATCTCATTATCCTCATGAAAAACTTATATATGGATCTGGAAACCACAGTACAGACAGAAGATGGTGAAAAAACTGGTCCAGGTTGGCAAAGGAAAAAAATAAGCTTGTATTACCTCCCCTTATATATTTAAGCTACCATATTTTTCGGAGTAGAAGACGGACCTTTTTCCCTCAAAAAAGAGGGTGAAAATCTGTCTTATACACTGAATACAACATTGTTGGCCTACCGAAATCCCACCCCCTTTGCAAAAATGGATGTGCAGAGGGTTTGGGAGGCTTGCAAAGTGATCCTGGGGGCTGGGGAGGGCAAAAAGGAGCAAAAAGTGCACTGTTTTTTTTTCATTTTTGCCCCCCCCCCAGCCCCCAGGAGCACTCTATCAGCCTCCCAAATCCTCTGCATGGCCCCCTTTTTTCAAAAAAACAGCCTGTTTTTGTGAAAACTGGCCTTTTTTGCACCTTTTTGGGGCCCCCAGCCTCCAGGAGCACTCTAAGAGCTCCCAAAGCTCTGCATGATCCCCCCCCTTTTTTTGCAAAAAGTGTTTTTTGCTCGTTTTTGCCTCCCAGCCCCCAGGAGCACTCTACAAGCCTTCGAAAGCTCTGCATGCCCCTCCTATTTTTGCAAAAAAATGAGGCGTGCAGAGGGTTTGGGAAGCCTGCAAAGTGCAAAACCTTTTTTTTAAAAAAATTACCTCTTCAAAATCATGGTGTGTCTTATACTCCGGTGCGTTTTATACTCTGAAAAATGCGGTATATGCTGAATATGTATTAAGGGTAGCTAGAATGGAAGACGATGAGGAAGATTTTAAAACTGAAAGGAGAAACAGTAACTTGTGCTATCCTGATGATTCTACTCTAATAGCTGAAAATGCCAAGGATCTGCGAGGTTTAGTAAGGAGCGCAGTGAAAAAAAATGAGATTAAAATTAAAACTAAGGAAGACTAAACCAATGATAAGAGGTGCAACAACCTGTCTCATGATTGACAATGGAGACATTGAAGTGGTAGATAGCTTCTGCCTGATAGAATGAACCATCAACAGTGACGGAACTGTGGGCAAGAAACATAAAAAAAATTGAATTTCAATTAGCGCTCAGCCAGCCAGCCACAGAGACCTAGGAAACGATATTCAAATGATGTGAAATATCTATACCTATGAACATCAGAGCTGTGCAGGCTATGGCATTCCCTGTGACACTCTATTGGCCCCAGTGGTGAAATTCAATTTTTTTTTACTATCAGTTCTGTGGGTGTGGCTTGGAGTGCCTGGCAGGGGAAGGATACTGAAAAATTTCCATTCTTTCCCCACTCCAGGGGAAGGATACTGCAAAATCCCCATTCTAACCCCATTCTGGGGTCAGCCAGAGGTGCTATTTGCCTGACAGAACCTGTCAGAACCTACTGAATTTCACCCCTGATTAGCCCTTTATTGAAAGAAGCAAAGTAATAGCAATAGCAGTTAGACTTATATACCACTTCATAGGGCTTTCAGCTCTCTCTAAGCGGTTTACAGAGTCAGCATATCGCCCCCAACAATCCGGGTCCTCATTTTACCCACCTCGGAAGGATGGAAGGCTGAGTCAACCGTGAGCCAGTGAGATTTGAACAGCCGAACTGCTGAACTAGCAGTCAGCTGAAGTAGCCTGCAGTACTGCACTCTAACCACTGCGCCACCTCGGCTCTTAAGAAAAGGAATGATGTCTTTGAACTTTCATATTGAAAAAGACTGCTGAGAGTACTTTGGATATCCAAGAAGACAAACTGATGGATTGTTGAACTTAAAATTCTCACTCAAAATACATATAGTCAGGTTCAAATTATCCTACTTTGGACACATTATGCGAACATGTAATTCCCTGGAAAAGGCGCTAATGTTGGGAAAGGTGGAAGGAAAGAGAAGAGGATGACCAGCAGCAAGGTGGATGGAGTCCGTTAGAGCAGTGTTTTTCAACCTTTTTTGTGCAAAGGCACACTTTTTTCATGAAAAAAATCACGAGGCACACCACCATTAAAAAATGTTAAAAAAATTTAACTCTGTGCCTATATTGACTATATATAAAGTGTTTTTCCCATGGCACACCTTACACTATGTCACGGCACACTAGTGTGCCACGGCACAGTGGTTGAAAAACACTGCGTTAGAGTGTCAAGAAGTGCACCATTGGAAGATCTAAAGCAGTGGTCCCCAACCTTTTTATCGCCGCGGACCAGTCAGCCTTTGATAATTTTACCGTGGCCCGCTGAGCGCGCGCAGGGGTGGGGGGGCATTGTTCGCGACGACACATTGATTGTTTATATATCAGATTGTTTTGATTAAACAACTTTTATTTTATTGTATTTAAACATGCCTTACAAAATAAAATACAATTACATAAATATAAAGTGCAAGGCTACGCTACTAGTGCTGTCTACGCTAGCCCTACGTAGCTGCGCAGGCGCTCTTAGGTTTTTTTCAGGAATTGGCCAGCGCTGAAGCGCTGAAAAGGAATGAGAAGGGCGGCGCTGGACACAGGGGGGCGGTGGGCTGCTGGTGACGTCAGAGTGCCACCAGCGGTCCAGTAACACCCCTTGTGCCAGTTAGCCCTAATTTGCATACAGAAAGAAACTATGGCCCCCGGCCGCTGCAGCGATCATGGCCCCCGGCCGCTGCAGCGATCATGGCCCCCGGCCGCTGCAGCGATCATGGCCCCCGGCCGCTGCAGCGATCATGGCCCCCGGCCGCTGCGCGGCCCGGTGCCAGGTACTCCACGGCCCGGCACCGGTCCGCGGACCAGGGGTTGGGGATCACTGATCTAAAGGACCAGGTTGAGGATAGATCATCATGGAGAAAATCTATATGGCTACCAGGAACTGAAAATACCTTGATGTTTTCATAATGCCACACTTCTTTAATTTCATATCCTATGGGTCTCAGAATATCCTCAGAGCAGGAAGGTGAAAAGAATAATAAAAGCAGAAATTGTGATGCCACAATGGAAATTTCACCCTTTGGAGCTTGTATCATGACAATAAAAAGGGTAAGGCTTGATGCAATGATGCTGTTTTAGTCATTTTGACAAGAACAAATGCAGCAAACTCCTTTTGGATGCTCATGTTAATGACCATTAAGGATTAGACTGTGTGCAATTGCCTCTAGTCTAGTCAGTGGTGGGTTACAACCGGTACACCCTGCTACGGGCATACCAGTGCCTGCCGGGAGCATCAGGTACCATTCCAGTACAGTGCACCAGGGGGCCCACCCGCCCGCCCGCGCTCCTTACTTATATTTGAGGTTTTTGGGGCTTCCGTGCATGGAGCGTATGGAGCCTGCGTGGCGCTCCGCCAAGCAGTTGGAGCATCGCAGAGCATCGCGGGCAGTAAGTATGCATACGTGCGCTGTGCATGTTCATGTGGTGATGCCTGGCCACGTTGCACCGTACCAATTGCAACAGGATCCGGAACCCATCATTGAGTCTAGTGTATATGTGTAGGCTTGTTAGCCACAATAAATTGGGTTAAAACCTTATTTTTAACTAGCTTCTAACATCTGAAAAACACATTTTTTTTGCTCTGCTACTTAAAATTGTAGTTTCTTTTACTTTTTAACCTTGTTATAACTCAATTTATTTTTCCTATCAAATTGACCTATCACTACATTTATAGCTCATTATTTCCAATAGCTAAAATATTATTTAAGTGATACAATCTTGGAAGCTCACTTGGAAGCTACTTTAGAACAATAGATTAAAAATGAAATATAATTTACCATAGCCATCTCAAAACTAACTGAATAAATGTTTTCGTTAGACTATAAAATATTAAGATTTTTTGAGATTATCATGACTCATTTTTCAAAGGCATGTACATGTTTTAGAAATTAAGTTAAGAATATCAAATACCAAGGCCGTCCACAATATTATTGTAATTCCCCATTATCTCATAGCCAAGGTGTCCTCAAGATGCGATCCCAAAAATTAAGATGATGTAATCAAATGTCTGCTGTTTTTCATGTATGTTGAGGTTATTTTGACTTGCTTTTTAACAATGCCAAGCAGACCTCCTATTCATGGTCAAATCATATGTCAAGCTATCATAATTTCACAAGAAGATTGGAAGAGGGGTAATAATTTCAAAGGAATAATAGGTAAGACTTGCATTAAACACAGATCCTTGGATTCAGATCAATCAGCCTCTATTAATTCATTGCCAACATAGCTGAATCTGAGAGTTATCATTTGAACTGCCCTATCATTAAAGATATGAGAAAAAACTATTCTCTGCATGTTACACTATATGTAAAGGAAAAATATAATTGCACAGAAATTCAGAATCAAACCATAAAAACTTGTTGAAAACATTTAAGAGAGAAACAGAAACATCACTGTGGATTTATAAACTTTTTATAAACCACTTGGACAGGCAAAAGATACTGATGCCTTTCTCTATCAGATGACCAGTCTTTCAAATAGAAATACAGCAGTGTTAATGAGGAATTTCAATTATTTTGACATCAGCTGGGAACTTAACTCTGCCAATGGTTAGAATTCCAACCCAATCTTATTCTCTCTTGATGGCAACATCATTTGTAAAAAGTTTGAAGAAAACAACAAGTGGATTTGCTAACTTGGACCTAATTCTTACCAACATGGAAGAATTGATTGAAGACATGACGGTGACTGCTAGCTTGGCTGAACGTGATCGTGTTATCCTTGAATTGATGATATCAAGGGGAGAAGCAATTGCGAAAAGTCAGACTTCAGAAGAGCAAAGTGATAAACTCAGAGGAAACATAGATCAGATTTAATGACTTGAACTTTTAAGAAGAAATGTGTCCAGGAAAGGTGGAAAATACTAGAAAATAAAAGGCCAAAAATACAACCACAAGGTATCCCCACATTTACAAGAAAGAAAAATTGGTAGCCAGTGAGATTGCAAGTATAGCTTCCACAATTTTGAAGAAGGGGCGTGGGGGGAGGAGACATGTACAGGAAATGACAGGACAAGGACATAACCAAAGCAGTCTCGAGGAATATAGGAATTGTATCAGACAGGCTAAAACTTAGCATGACCTGAGGTTTGCAAGCTATAGCACAAATGGCTACAAAGGGTTATTTGTGTATACAGGTAGTTTATCAGTTATCAGGGAATATGAAGCAAGTAAGTAGTTCAAAAGTTGGAAAGGAGTAAACCAAATTTGTATATTGCCACTCGGTTGACTTAAAATATGCAGGATATATCATGAGACATATTTGATAAAAACTGAAATAATTTTCTGAGATAAACGCTAGTTTCTTCACATAGGCTGGGGATATCACTTGATCAGAGGTGGGTTGCTCTCAGTTTTACTATCGGTTCACTTTGCATGCATTTCGCGCACATGCGCAGTTCAATGTAAATTGTTCTTTGCACATGCCCAGAACAATTTATAGTGAGCTGTACATATACACACACTATTAAACAACATGCCAGCAACAGTAGTGGTGACTGGGGAACTGGTTTGGGGGCATGGCCAGCTTGGGTCGCTGCCGGTTCTGCAACCCAGGCCAAAATACCATTACCGGTTCAGCCGAACCAGGCCAAATTGGGAGCAACCCACCTCTGCACTTGATGGTTAGAAGCCACATTTGTCTCCCTGTTTGCTCTAGGTTGGCATCATCAACTGACATATTTTTTTTTTAAAAAAAATATTGAGTAGCAAATCAGTTTTAACCCTCTCTTCTTTTACCTTCAGTTCAGAATTAAGATTTAGGTTTTTCCTTTTCCATTTACGATCAGCCTAAAAGTTACCTGCAATTTATTGAACTTTCACATTCACAAAAATGACTATACATGAGCTGCTCAAGAGATACTTCTTTGGCTGTGTAATATTAAGATACCGCTTTTATGAAACTGTGGTGCATTGGTTAGAATGCAGTACTGTAGGTTAACTCTGCCAATTGTCAGCAGTTCGATAGTGACCAGCTCAAGGTTGACTCATCATTCCATTCTTCCGAGGTTGATAAAATGATGATCCAGATTGTTGACGGAAATATGGTGACTTTATAAACTGCCCCTGGTCTTTGTAAAGCACTATGGAGCGGTATATAAGTCTAAGTACTATTACTATTGCTATATTGAGAACCATTCCCACAGTTTTATGATATCAGCAAATCATGCAGTAAATATCAGATCTAAAAGAAGAAAAACAGGGAATTACATCAAAACCTATAAATCGGATATGTAGTGCTAACTTGCACAAATATTCAATACAAATGCCTGGATGATTATTTATTCATCTTTAAGCCAATTTAACCTTGTAGATACAGATATATCAGCTTGACTTAAGAAAAACAGCTATTAATACTGAAAGAGTGACTGCTCAACCTGAACCCACCACTGTGACTCAAAATTGGAAGCAGATTTTCTACATAAATCCTCTCCTTTTTGCTCAGCAAGCAGCTAGAAACAAAATTCTGTTTGGCAGACTTTGCGTACAGCCTTTACTGAAGTACAAATGACCTCCTAACAAAGTGTTGGACTGCCTCACAGTTTATACAGCTTTCAGCATTGTGATTTGATTTTGACGTACTTCTTAGGGGAGGCATATGCAGGGCAGCGGTATCCATGGAAACTACAATGATAAAGATGCCTCTGGCTCTATCTGTTGCCTGTAGTCTGCTATAAACAATTTTATATATCCCCACAGATTTCTATCCAGAGACCAATTGAGGCATTAACCATTTGTAATGATTTTCTGTCCTCTGCTGAAGTAAAGACACCTACTCTAGGACGATAATAATGCTCGAGCTAATTGAAGAACCTTGACATTCTCTCCTGTTAAGCTGGTTGCGTATAATTAGAACTCTAAACTCAGCAAAGTATTTCTTTTTTACCTTAGAAGATTAAAAAAAGCAAAGAACTCAGGGACTAAAGGACTATCCCTCCTTGCATTCCAAAGGGCCATCAATTTAAATCACTTGAAACCCTGGCTCCCAAACTCTTAAAAGAGGTGTAAACAATACATTCAAGATGAGTGGGGATGAATACACTTAATTGCACCTCCTTTTGCTAGACTCCACTTGACAGCACACCTGCAGTGGAAAACCTGATCTGATCAGGATGACTCTTCTCCCACCACGTGTGGAGTTCTCAATAGTTATCCTGCTTAAGAATGTGGAGAATTATAGCTCCAAAATAGCTAGAGGGCATCCATATGTAAGATTGACAGCTTACATATTTGAAATATCTCTTTAATGAATAAGGCTGGGAATGAAATACTGGTATAAGCTCTCTAGTGTAGAAATTCACAATCTATAAGGCTGGATTGTCCAAAGGCCACAAAAAGCACTCCCTCATTCTCTTATTCACTCACTCTCCATTTTGAATTGCAGACAAATTCATCTTAATTTAGGCTAAGCTCATAAAAACCTCCCCAATTATTAGTGGCTATCCTTCTGTTACTTAGCAATAACAATAGCACTTAGACTTATATATTGCTTTACCTTGCTTTATGACCCTCTCTAAGTGGCTTACAGAGTCAGCATTTTCCCCCCAACAATCCGAGATCTCATTTTACTGACCTCGGAAAGATGGAAGGCTGAGTCAATCTTTAGCCTGGTGAGATTTGAACTGCCAAATTGCAGGCAGCCAGCAGTCAGCAGAAGTAGCCTGCAGTAACCAGTGTGTCATCGTGGCTCATACTTCCACATCTTTTCTAGGCAAATCTTTAAATGCAGATAAATTATGATGGAAAGAGTATAGGACAGACTTTTAAAAAATATCTTAGGTATATCAGTGGTTAGTGATATTAGCAATAGCAATAGTAATAGCAGTTAGACTTATATACTGCTTCATAGGGCTTTCAGCCCTCTCTAAGCGGTTTACAGAGTCAGCATATTGCCCCCAACAATCCGGGTCCTCATTTTATCCACCTCGAAAGGATGGAAGGCTGAGTCAACCTTGAGCCAGTGAGATTTGAACCGCTGAACTGCAGATAACAGTCAGCTGAAGTGGCCTGCAGTACTGCACCCTAACCACTGTGCCACCTCGGCTCTATATTGATAGCAGTGTGACTGTCTCTTTAGATCACCTCTGGGAAGAAGCACCAGCTGATTGACCCTGAAGCCTTCCTGTACAGTAGAGATGCTGTGTGGTGCCTTGCCAGAATTGGGCAACTTTTGGGGAGCAGCCACCATTTTTGGATTTTGTGAGTTGCGGTCAGTTCAAAAATGGCATCTGCTTCTGAGATGGCCCATGCAAGGAAGGCTACATGGCAGATTGCCTGGTTCTTCCCAAAGGTGATCTATGGAAAAAGTAAATTTACTGAGCTGTGATGGTGGAGGGAGGAGGATGTGGAACTCAGTGGATGGGAAGCAAACTCAAGGCCTGCCAAGTAAGATAAGAGGAAAATAAGGGGGGAACAGCCTGCTGCAACTGAGATAGGTTGTAAAGGTGGGCAGATTGCCAAGCACCCAAATTCAGTTCATGTTATTGTGGGGATGTTGCACCATCTGTAACTTTGGATACAGATTCCAAGTCCCTTTTTTCAGCACTGTCACAATTGCAGACGGTCAATGAACAAACAGTCACAAATCAAGGACTACTTGTAGCTGCTTTCAGTCATAGGAAGTAAGTACTTTATAATGCTGAAATGGTTTAATGTATGCCAGACCTTCATCTAATTAAAAGACAAATAGGAAGCCGGAGGATCGCACATGCATTGGATTATGGGTGCATGCACAATGATGACAAAAATCTTAGCTATCACTGGCATAGAAGTATGGGGTGCACATGCAGGGTTGGGTGTGCATGTGTGGGGAGCGTGGTGGGGCCACGCACATGCATGCATGGTGTGGGGTGCATGTGCGGGGTTGGGCACACATGCACAGGAGTGTGTAGAGCATGGGGGGTCATGCATGCATGCATGGGGGTGGGTAGAATGCACAGGAGGTCATGTACACATGCATGTAGGAAGCCGGAGGATCGCACATGCATTGGATTATGGGTGCATGCACAATGATGACAAAAATCTTAGCTATCACTGGCATAGGGTAAAGATGGGGGAGAAAGGCATCTACTTCCAACTCCTTTTGGTGCAGTAGAATGTGCTAGGAACACAAAACCTTCATCCAGGAGAGACTCTAAACCAGTGGTTCTCAACATGTGGGTCGGGACCCCTTTGGAGGTTGAGCAACCCTTTCACAGAGGTCGCCTAAGACCATCGGAAAACACATATTTTTGAAAAAATACAGAAAACATAAAATAATTTTATAGTTGGGGGTCACCACAACAAGAGGAACTCTATTAAAGGGTTGCGGCATTAGGAAGGTTGAGACCCACTGCTCTAAACAAATCCTTCTAACTTTTAAGCATCCTCCTATCACCAATACGTTGTTCAAAATGAATCCTTGTTTGAGCAGCTTTGAGTTCTTTCCATTATGTGTGTTTCGCACAGAGGGA
Organism: Thamnophis elegans; assembly: GCF_009769535.1. Taxonomy (NCBI): domain Eukaryota; kingdom Metazoa; phylum Chordata; class Lepidosauria; order Squamata; family Natricidae; genus Thamnophis; species Thamnophis elegans. The sequence goes on from NC_045541.1 coordinate 89,799,529, forward strand.
GTTAGCCCTTTAATAACTCATCTTGGCAATAAGAATGCTTCCACTTTAAAGTTTAATTGTAGCAACATAAAAGTAGGCAACTCCAAGGACATTCTATCACCACTGTCCTTGACAAGGAATAGTCTGAGTAAACAACCTGTACCTCCCACAGGAAGTCATTTTTTGAAGTATCCTTAAGACCCTCAGTCGATTAACTCTTTCCGTGCTTGCCAGATATTGAACAAATGAGTACTATAAAAAGACTAGATGATCTGAGGGAATTATTAGCAATAACCTGTAAAGCTGTTAAATCTTTAACAGAACAGAGAAATCATCTGTTGGTTCACCTATTTTAATAAGGAATATAAACGGAGGAAAAAACCTGAATAATCCTTGGGAATAGTTTCTCCCATGTTCTCCCGCTTGCTCCCTCATAAAAAAAATACCATACCGCAGAAAAATTGTGACTAATGGAAATAAAATTAAGGCCAATAGACAAGAGAAAGCAAATTGCAGTGCAAATTTTTATGAATTACTAATTGAGGTTGGCTGGGGAGTACAACAGAGTTATGAGGAGGACACCTTAGCTCAACGCTTCTAAAAATAAACTGCCCATCAGAAATAAACAGTAAATAAGTTCTACTTTGATTCTGACTGTCTATGTATGAGAAAGTTACTGAGGACGGCAAAACATCAGACCCAAGGTCAGCTTACTAAAAAAAAAACATGCTAATATGTTAAAAATTAGATGTGATTATAAGATATTGATAGCCTCTAAAAAAGCTTTCTATATAATTAAAATATGGCGAGAACTATATTTTTCATTCTCCGGCTGCTTGTTGTATCTATTGTCATTCATTTGGTTTTCTTTATATTTAACTAGCTGATAACCCAGCGTTTAACTAGCTGATAACCCAGCGTTTCCAGGGTATTTATAGGCATCATAGTGTTTGTCTGACAGGGAGTCATTGAGAGGGGCCTTTCTTTCCCCTACTCCCATCATCCCTGCCCTCCCCCTTCCCCCTAACATGCACTCCTCTTTCCCGCCCTGTGTGCGATCCTAGCATTTTGCCCCAAATCTATCAGGCACTTCCCCATTTGTCCACTGGAGGGCAAAAGTCTGGCTTTCCAATTGCTGCTCTAGGATGCTGCACTCGCTCTCTTTAACAGCCCAGGCTCTCCCTTCTCACTCCCATGACATCACAAACAATTCCCACCCTAGGACGCCACACTTGCTCTCCTTAATGGGCCAGGCATACCATAGTGATGCTGGGAAACACATACATACACAATCACACCAAGGGTCCCCAATATTTCCACAGCCATCTGTGTACCAAGTTTGGCTGAAATTGTGCTCCAGAGTTAAGCTGGAACATGCATACATACATACATACGTACGTATGTACATACGTGTGTCTCTCTCTCTCTCTCTCTCTCTCTCTCTCTCTCTCTATCTCTATCTCTATCTCTATCTCTATCTCTATCTCTATCTCTATGTATATCTATCTATCTATCTATCATCTATCTATCTATCTATCTATCTATCTATCTATCTATCTATCTATCTATCTATCTATCTCTATCTATCTCTATATCATCTATATCTATATCACCTATATCTATATCATCTATGTCTATCTCTCTATCTCTATCTATCTATCTATCTATCTATCTATCTATCTATCTATCTATCATCTATCTACCTAGGTCATTACTGCAATTTCCAGATCATTTGCATTTTAAATCCATCAGAGTAGTATTATTAGCACAGTGAAGATTATTAATGTGTATTTCTGCCATTTTCAAACAACACTCATATATTCATCCTATAGCGTGACTAATTCAGATAATAATGCTATTATTCTGTATCATCATCATCATCATCATCATCATCATCATCACTTTTGTTATTTCCATTGCCTTTTAATCTTATATTTGCCACTAAGAGCCACCAGACAGGGCATCTGTATAATCAATATAAAAAATAAATGTATTCATGCCTAAATGTATGTCCTGGGATTCCTATTTTACAAAGAACATTTCACAGCTTGACATGGTTGACATAACTGAAAAAATTTGTATAGTCAACGAAACACATATTGACTTATTTTTGGAATTCTTTGGCTGTCCGCCTTCACAGAAGCAGATTGTGTTTCAGAAAAAAAACAGCTAAAAAATTCATTATGAGTTGAAATACGGAGAAGTGACAGATGAAAGACTGGGCTATAGAAAGTATTGGGGGAAAGATTGAAAAAGTTCGTTCACTTAAAGACTAGTATAGACAGACTTGATGCCTATCACAACAACAGATGTATTCAGCTTCACTTTAAAAAGACTAAACATTTATTACACTTTCAAACCTCTCTCTCTCTCTTTTAATGTAATTTTTTTCCTAACAAACATACTTAAACTAAAAATGAAGAATCCCCCCCGCAAAGATTACCCAAATAAACACATTAAGAAAAAAATAAGCACAACCCCCTATAATTACTACTAAATCCTACGTTCACCTGATTTTGTAAATCTTTAAAAGGAAAAACTAAATTTTCAAGATTCAGTAAGCGTTTTTTTCCCCTCTAAAGGGAGAGATTACTTTTTCTGAGTGCTAACATATAACAAAAAATTTCCAAGGTTTTTTTTTTTAAGATTCTCTGGAAGGTCCAAAATTGCTGTTCTGGAAAAGTCTATATAACTTTCAGACTCTTATAGAAGCAAATTAAGAGATGCTTGAATATTTCTGATAAGAGTGGAGACCTAAATTCTTCTGCTCTTGAAAACTATTGATATTATTGACATCAAATTAACATTTTTAGTTGTTAGGAAACTCAACAGGGTAACTTGGTAAGTTTTGAGATCCATTGAATAATCATGGTTATCCTGCTTCTAGGTATTTTGTTTATTTTTCTTCTTAGAAAGTAAAATGTCATTTTTCAAAAAGCTCAAATGTAATATCTTCATTTAACAGCTGATTAATTCTGCCTTCCAGTCTTCCAGCAATGGAAAATCCCTTGAGAAATAAAGATTGAGTGAGGCTCCTTTCCTCGCTTACTCCTTCATTCTCGTTTTACTCAGATATGCACTATGATGCCTAATAATGAAAGCAATGGCATAGATTTGAACACACTTTATGATTTTAGCATACATAACCACATACAGGGCCTTGGTCAATTATTTTAAAGTAATAGAATTTCAGGACAGACTAAAACATCAAAGTGCTTCTTAGAAATATATTTGTTTTCTTGGTGGGTTGCTTGTTGAAAGTTTTTTGCTGGCCTTGGATCTATGTATTGGACTCCCAAACACTATCCCCAAATCATAATTCTATAACTAGAATTATAGAAACATACAGTTGAAAGAAGAATCTAGCCACAGAATCAACCCATTCAAAGTAGGAATGCGAATCACAACTGTTGACTGTGTAGCTTTCTTTAAAAGGCATCCAGTGGAGGTCCTCTTGCTGTGTTAATTCTGTAGAGGAATCAGTTTCTGCATGATTTAGGATCTTATTTTGTAGCTCTCCTCCAGTACATACTCCTCATGAAAGTATGCATTAAATAATCTGAGGTAGCTTCCCTTAATCTGGCTAAAACCCAGATGTGTCAATCAACTTCAGCCTGCTCATCTATGGCCTGAGTTCCTTATATCATTGTCCATGTCATTTAGAAAAGTGGCTGGACTTTTGGAGGCATTGGGGAGCAATTGAAGTGGCTGAGGAGGTTGAGAAAGCAGCTGTCACCAACCACGTTATAGACACCTTGAGATATTAGTACCTATAAATCAGAGATAGTATTCCACTGGTTCACACCAGTTCGGGTGAACTGGTAGTGGTGGTGGCACGAGGCTCCACCCACCCACCCAGACGTCATCATGGACTTTCTGCGCATGCGTGCGTGCTCCCGCTACAGAACCAGTAGTGAAGATAAGAGGATACCATTACTGCTATAAAAGCTGTCCTGAAACTTTTCTCAAAATAGTGCTTTCCTTGTCAATAATTATACAGTCAAAGGAAATAAGTAGTTTAAAAGAGAAATGATAGCTGAAAGAGGGTAAATGAATATTTCCATCATATTTAAGCAGCTGTCATATTTTGCATTTTGTAATGAATCATTGGGCACAAGTGGTACTTTCAACAAAATTGCATGTTAAAGAGCGGGTGTCCAATATCTATCTTTCTGTTTATCATCCATCTCTTCAGGCTAGTTCCATGGATGTGGCAGCAGTTATATCAAACCAGAAAGCTCACCCGAAAGTAGCGATTCTTCTGGTTATGATCAGGATGGTGGTGATAATCAGTGGGATGGTATGGGTAATGGTTTCAGGCTTGGAACAGGAAAAATTGGGCCGTACATCTGAACATTTACCATGCTGTCTCATTAGCATGGTAAATTATAAGATGTCATAAACTCCCCAGTAAGCATTGCATGACTCATTTAACCTCTGTCCTCATAGCAGTGGAAATTATGGTCTCAATTATGAGAAGGACTAGGGGAGACATGATAGCAGTGTTCCAATATCTCAGGGGTTGCCACAAAGAAGAGGGAGTCAAACTATTTTCCAAGGCACCAGATGGAACAAGAAGCAATGGGTGGAAACTAATCAAGGAGAAAAGCAACTTAGAATTGAGGAGAAATTTCCTGGCAGTTAGAACAATTAATCAGTGGAACAGCTTGCCTCCAGAAGTTGTGAATGCCCCATCACTGGAAGTCTTTAAGAAGATGTTGGATAGCCATTTGTCTGAAACGGTATAGGGTTTCCTGTCTAGGCAGGGGGTTGGACTAGAAGACCTCCAACGTCCCTTCCAACTCTGCTATTGTATTATTGTATAAGTTGAGAACTACCTGTATTTCGAAGTGTTCGAAGACTCCAATTAGTCCAGAATGCAGCCGCGCGAGCGATTGTGGGTGCACCAAGGTACACCCATGTTACACCTATCCTCCGCGAGCTGCACTGGCTACCTATTAGTCTCCGAATCCGCTTCAAGGTGCTGGTTGCTACCTAAAAGCCCTACATGGCATCGGACCTGGGTACCTGAGAAACTGCCTCCTGCCGATTACCTCTCTCAGACCAATTAGATCGCACAGGTTGGGTCTCCTCCGGATTCCATCTGCCAGCCAATGTCGGCTGGCGACTACCCGGGGGAGAGCCTTCTCTGTTGCAGCTCCAGCCCTCTGGAACGAGCTCCCTGTTGAGATCCGGATCCTTACTACCCTCCTGGCCTTCCGCAAAGCCACCAAGTCCTGGCTGTTCCAGCAGGCTGGGGGGAGCCGAGAAGCATCTACCTCCATAGAAATTGTGAATGTTGGTTTTGTTTTTAATATGTTGTCTTTGTCTCGTTCCCCCCTTTCCCTTGTCTTTTGTGAGCCGCCCGGAGTCCTCTGGGAGTGGGCGGCATACAAGACAAACAAACAAACAAACAAACAAACAAACAAACAAATAAATAAATAAATTTCAGAATTTGCTTCTGGGCATGCTGTTCTTTAAATTATTTTTCTAAATAACATGATAGAAGACACCCTCAGCAAATTTATAGGCAAGTCAAAGCTGAAGTGGTGATGGGGGATTGCTAACACCTAAGAACACGAGGTCTGAAATGTTGGGATTCTTCAAACTGAGTGAATATATTGTCTATGGGACCATTGCTGTCTCAGACTGTAGCTATTCATTTGTGGGCTTTGAGTTGGCCGTGACTGACCAGAAAAGGACTCATGATGGACAGGTTGATGAAAATGTCAACACAGTGTACGGCTGCTATTTTTTTAAAAAGGACAAATTTGACATTTGGTTTAATTAAGAAAGGAATTGAAAAAGGAATTACTGACAAAATAAAGCCCTTATATGGATCTATAATGAAATTGCATTTGATTCTGATCGTCACACCTTTAGAATGATATTTTAGAAGTAAAAAAAAAACATGTACAGAAATAGGCAACTCCCCTATGAAGAAAGATTGCAGCTTGAGTGAAGCAGAACAAAGGAAAACAGTTCTTTTATTTATTTATTAATCCAATTTATACGCTGCCTGCCCATCTCATGGTATAAGTGACTCTGAGCAGCTCCCAAGTAAAAAAGAAAAGCATAAAAATACTTACAAAAAAGTATGCAAAGTTAATAAGATGGAAAGAGCACTCTCAAACCACTGCCCATCCCCAAGACTGTGTTCCACTATGGGATCCCCTTGTTCCTTGGCAGAGCCAGGTCTTTAATGTCTTCTGGAAGGCCAGAAGAGTGGGGGTCAACCTCAGCTCCAAGGGCAAAATGTTCCATAGGGCAGGACTAATGACAGGAAATACTTTCTTCCTAGACCCCAAGATTTGTAATTCTTTAACCAAAGGGGCCCAGAACAAGTTTCTTTTCCTGGACTGGTGGGATGGGTCAGTTTTAGGTAAAGTATAAAGATTTAATTTCATGCAGCTGCCTGCATTTTTCATCCCAGTTCAGAAACAAACCTGGTAGGAAACTGATGAAAGAAATGTCCTTATGGGTTTGGCTCCAAGTGGGGAAAAAGACACTGGAGACATGGAGGCTGCTTGGAAAGATGGTTTATTGGTGGGCAGGACTAGATGGCTTGAGTCCTGAACAGAAAAGGTGATCACATGCTTCAATGCTGGTGGAGAAGAAGAGAAGGGCCGAGTCCCTGGTTTTATGCCCTCTCTGGCCTTTGATCTTGAGCTTGTATTCTGATTGGTTGTCAGACTCCCATGGGGCCATGCAGGGTCAACTCTTTAGGCTGTGTTTTGAATCCAGGTTTGGTTGAGTTCTCCGATGCCATGTGGTCAGTTGAGTAAAGGGCCAATATTATCATGCCTTAATCCCATCCCCCTGGAGCTGAAGTGGAGAAGTCTTTATTATGTAAAGGGACTAGCTTGGCCTTCTTAATGGCCCATTGACAAAGTGAGGATGGACAGGAAGCTACAGGCAGCTATTCTGTCTTTTAAAACATGTTTCTTTCTTTTCACATCCAGATAAATATTCTGCCTTTTCAATATTTCCTAGGATATTTCATTTTTCTGGGAGAGGGCTGGGTGATAACTTCCTACAAAACAAAATTCTAACACTATACTGCAGGATACGGAGGAACTTTGTTACCCTGAACTCCTTTTAGTCTTCACTGCTGCCTTTATAATCTATTAAAACAAAGATTAACATTTTTCACAGACTTTCTTTCTGATGATTTCCCCCTGTATGGATTGCTCTGTAAGCTAAGTAAGGGGCAGGCATGTGGCCAACTTGAATGAAGGCATCTTGTCGGAACTGTGATGCAGTTACCTTATTGCATACAAATTGCATAGATATAGAATAGGGGGTTCCTGGCTTAACCATTGTAACTGTGAGAGGGAGCTCGGTGTCCTAGTGGACCTCCACTTAAGTAGGAGCCAGCAGTGTGCTGCAATTGCCCAAAAAGTCAATGAAATCTTAGACAGCATCAGCAAAGGAACACCATCAAGACGACGAGAAGTGATAGTAACACTTTACACTGTGCTGGTGAGATCACCCTTAGAATAAAGCATCCAGTTCTGGTAACCATGAAACAAAAAAGATATCAAGACCCTGGAAAGTGCACAGAGAAGAGCAACTAGGTTGATAAAGGGTCTGGAGGCTAAATTGTATGACAAATGGTTGAAGGAACTAGGCATGTCTAGCCCATTGATGTTTAAGGGGGACATGATAGCTGTCTTCCAATGCTTGATGGGATGTCATAAAGAAGGGGGGGGTGTTGACCTATTCCCTAGGGTACCAGAGGCCAGGAGAAGAAGAAACGGGTGGATGCTTGTCAAAGCTAGAAATAAGGAGAAATTTTCTGACAGTGAGAGCAATTAATCAATGGACTAATTTGCCTCTTGGGGCTGCAGGTGCTCCATCACTGGAAGTTTTCAAGAATAGACTGGACAACCATTTGATCAGGATGGTATAAGTCTCCTTGGACTAGAAGAACTCTGAGTCACTTCCTGGTCTATGATTTTATGATGCTATATTAGTATAGTTGTCGAAAGAAAAAGAAAAATAAAACTTTCCTATCCAGTTCTATGATTTTATAATTCTATATTAGTATAGTTGTCAAAAGAAAAAGAAAAATAAAGCTTTCCTATCCAGCTCTATGATTTTATAATTCTATATTAGTATAGTTGTTGAAAGAAAAAGAAAGCTTTTATGGGTAGAGAAACTGATTGGACTGCAGTTTGACATATTTTGTAGTAAATCCCCATACTTAAAATGTATACCCACATATCTTTGTTTACATGACACGGTCTGGTGTCACACTCTTTTATTGCCATGTGCCAACTATTCTTTGGCCTAGGAATGTTCTACTACTGTAATCCTTTCTGTATAGGGATAATTGCACAAGTGTTCCAGGACTTCAGGCGTATCCTGTACCAGATAAAATGTTCAATCAGAAAATGCTGAAATCAAAAGTAAAATTTCCACATCGCATTGGTTTTACTATATCTCCCCATAATAATGTCATAAGCTGCTTAAAATATTTATGATGGGAATTTGAATAAATAAAAAAGTGTGGGTAAAGAGTGTGATGTTTGGTGAATAAAAAAATATGTTAATGGAGGTTGCTGTGAGCATATGTGTTCCAAACTATTTAAGCTGTGAATCGGAACATGGAAGGTTCGTTGAATGAAAAGAAGACTGAAAATTCTTTCAAATGACATTTATGGTTGCATAGTATTATACTTGAAGATGTGTTACTATGGAAACAATTTAAGAAGGTCATTGTTTTGATTTGCTGTATAATATTCAGGTTTTTTAAAAAAATTATTATAATTGGTACCGCTCAATTTCCTAGAGAATTTTATTTTGGCAAATTTGGAGACTATTTTCTTAATTTTTGGGGAGAAGGTAAATCTTTTCTTATATGATTTCATGTAATCTTCTAGCAAAAATATACACCAGATTGTAAGTTCTCCACAAATTTGAAGCATCCCTCATTTATTCTGTTGGGAAACAAATGAAAATACATGCATAACACAACACTATTTAGGTATGATTGCACAAGAGAGATCCTTTCCTTAAACCTTTGTCCATATTTAAGCATGTGAAGTATTCTGAAGCACCTTATATAAACCTTTTAACTCAGCAAGATGGGTTGTGTTCCTTTCCATGAGTGATAGCACTGTAGTGCAGATAATAAAAAATAACAATTGTAAGAATGGTTGTAAATGTAAACTTGGTTACAATTGTAAACTTGGTTTTGAAAAAAAAAAGTATTCTGACCTAGACTTCACCAAATCATGTAACTTTGTCCCGAAAAACAAAACAAAACCCTTTTTATTTGGCTAATGTGAATTCCTAGCATTCACATCCAGCAAAGTCCCGGCAAACAACCTTTCAAGGGTAAATTGCAGCAGCAGACCTTATCAGTCCTTGGATAGTTGCCAGGCTGATTCCAGACACACTGCACAATGAATTTTTTTCGCTCATTTCTGCCCTCCCCACCCCCCAGGAGTACTCTACAAGCCTCCTAAAGCCTATTCATGCCCCCTTTTTTTTAAAAAAAAAAACACCCGTGCTTGTTTTCACAAAATACGGGCTGTTTTGAGGAGGTCTGAAGTGTGCAAAAACTTTTTTTTAATTTGCCTCTTCAAAATCTTGGTGCATCTTATACTCCATTGCATCTTATACTCTGAAAAATATGGTAGTATTATTAATCCCAGTTAACTGATTGTAATTTCTGCATAGTGACAAATCTGCCGATCATTTCCCCACTGGAAGAAATTCTGTGCATATTTGGGATTGTTGAACATCACCCAGAATCACTTTCTGTGAGATGGGCAGCCATATAAATTTGATAAATAAATAAAATAAAAGAAATAGTGTTGGCTTTTTCCTGTACCGACAGAGTGATATTGCTAAGTTTCAGACCTGGGGATGACCAACATCTTATCGGTCAGATGGGTGGGCCCTTCAGAGCACCGTACCAGAATGGTATCCGGTGCTCCGGGCAGGCTCCGGTACGCCTGTACAGGGGTGTACCACTTGCAACCCACCACTGATATATATATATATATGGCATATATGGAGGTATATATACATACACACACACACACACACACACACACACACACACAAATACACACCACCTACCTCTTAGCTACTTTATAAAATCTATTTAAAAAGTGTAATCCCCATCTATTCTCTGGATTCCCTACCCTACCAAGGAAAAATAAATTCTATCCACATTATGTTTCAGCTAACACTTGCCTTGTCTTGCATCCATCAACAATGAAATACCAAATTCACTCTCTACAGGATCCATAGTGGAATAGTTTTAATCCCTACTGGGAAATCAATCTTACTTAAATCAGTGAAATTTACTTCTGGGAACACATACCGAGACTGCACTATGCTATCCAATTTATGCATGACAAACTGTACTTCTATAGCTTCCTTTTTATAACCATGACACAGCCAAGCACTTATTATCCTTACTCCTTATATAAGAACACTGCTTTGGTGCTCTTTTTTCCAACAAGAGAGAAATACACCTCTCAGTACTCTTCTATTCAAATAACTTATCCTCTTTGCCTCTCAATACTTACATCACAGTGTCTTTGAATATGGATAGATTGCAATATAATTCTGGCATTATCAGTTAGAATTGAGGGCTCTGTTCTTGAAAACACTTTCTTAAACATGATCATACATCAACACTGTTGTGAACAATGAAGGACATAAATGAACTTATATAAAGAATTATATAGGATTTCCGAAATAATACCATCCTTTTATTGTGCAGTGACATGAACAATTTGAAAGTGAATTTCTTTAGACAAACTCTGGAACATCAATCAAAAATTTACCATTGTCCCATCTTCTATCCATGTATTGTAAGAAGGTCTCTTTCAAGAGTATTGCAGGCAGCATACAATTCCAGTTCTCTCAAGGGACACCTCTGATGGAAAATAGAGTAGTTGTTAATACAGAGTTGTTAACGATTACCTTGATTTATGTCTGCTTCATATATTAATGTACATTCATTTAAAAAAATAGAAATGAACAAATAACATTCATCCATTATACTTTATGTTCCAGTTTCCAAAATCTTTGGTTTGGATATATTTCTGTTGAGGTGCACATTCCTTCAGTTGAAAATTTCTGGTCTACATTCTGGAAATAAACATGGCCAGAGGTAAAATGAAGTAGAGGCACATATGGGAAATATTTGCAAGGAGTGCTGAGCTTCCAAACTTGGGAAAGGCTAGTGCCAGTTTCTGACTGGAGATTAGCTGTTCTTTTATCACTTTTGGGGAGACATTCATTAAATTCATCCACTTCTGAGATGGAACATTTTTTTAAAAAATTTTGATTCTGAAAACAAGGTTGAGTCACACCCCTAATGCTAGCAGTGAAAATGACAGAGGATTCACTTGGGTACAGATAATAGATCCAGAAAGAAATGATCATATCAGAAGTTAAATGCTTAACTTTATGAGTAGGACTCTCCAAATGTATAGAGCCCTTCAAGGAGAACCACGGATGTCTTGCTTCCCAACCTTGAGAAATGTTCTTTGAAAAGTTGGTAGATTTGGAAGCTAGTTGCAAAATAATACATTAATTAAATAAATAAACATAATTTCTTATGTCCTCTGCTCTATGTTCTGTTTTGTGTTGAATCTTATGTATTGCCCTTGCCCTTTGAAGCTTGTTTCAAATAAATGTTTCAGTCTGAATTGATCTTGTGCTAGTTCCTTTTTTGTGGTCTAATCCAAAATAGGCTTGCCAAGCGATCAATAGCTGCATTTTTGCTTGAAGCAGAACTTTTTGGATGACAGTGTCTGTTATCCTATATTCTTTGATACTTTAGTTCTCCTTTTTGGTTCTGTGGTTACGACATATTCAGTAATCCAAAGACATTTTCACATCTTGCTTTTCCATTGTTGCTTAATTCCATTGTTATTATTGGAAGTTTTGTAGATAATGTTGCAGTCTCTATTTTTCAAAGTATCTTCACAATTTCCTTGTGTCTTTTCAGATATCTTTCAAGTATCATAGCTGAAATTTTTAATAAAAGTGGAAGAGAAGATCTTAGTTTTAGATTACTGGACTAAATTCAGTCCTAAATTATCTCTAAATTTTCCCCAGATTCTTTGTCATATAAATTGAAACTTGACTAGCAGATTCCAAATTAATTTACTTTGGTTTTAAAAATCCATGTCAGGTGCAAAAAACTAGGACCATTCATAAGATTGCAGCATAATAATACTAGCCTTTATTATCATTGTTCACCATTGTATACAATGAAATTGGTTTAGCCTCTACTGGTGCAATCCATAACAGAAAATACAAGACAATACAATTCCCAATTTGTACAAGTAATTGGGGAAAGAAAGAAAAAACTAGTCATACATTTCCATATGCATGTGGAGTAATTGTGATTGTATTTAGGAGTCTGACAGCCCATGGGTAGAAGCTGTTTTTAAACCTGTTTCTCTGGCTGGCTATACTTTGATGTCTTCTGTCTGATGGTAAAAGCGAAAAGAAACACTGTGAATCCTCCCTAAGTGTCTTCCTTACTTTGCTGAAACAGTGAGACCTGGCAATGTTATCCAATGTGTTAGAGGGCAACCAATGGTTTCTTATGCATAGAAGATTTATTCAAGCTTGTACACAAAAATCTGGTTAACTAAAGTTCAACATTAAATTGATAAGGGTCAATGGAATTCAAGAGGAGCTGGACTTGGATTTCTTCTGGCCATGCAAGAAGTCTAAACTGATGACATGTTTCATTCTGACTCCCAGCTCTTTCTGCTCTTCTCCCACAATCCATTTATAAAATAACTTATACTCTATCCTTTAGTTCAAATTCCTAGAGCAGATTGCAAAAAATTCAGAACAAACTTTGCAACCACAAAGCACAATAGGATAGCTGATGAAAGTAATCAAAGTTTTTGTCCACCTTTCCAAATACAAAATCAATGAAAATAAAACTAATGACAGGGTATTTAACTTCTAGAGGTTAAAAAAATACATTGTAAAAAACGGACTGGGAGTGAGATGACAAAAGATTCAGTGAACCCACTAGAACTCTTATTTGAGAGCATGCAACAATAATATATTTCAAAACAATTATAATGAATTATGAGGAAAAAATAGGCCTGGAAAGGAAAAAAAAATGGAGCTAAGGTTCATTGCAACAGTAAAAATGAAATGAAGATGAATGTTTCATTCTAAAGGGCACCAATTTTTCAAACAAAAGTTTGTATTACTTGCAAAGAACAATTACTAGACTTACAAGATTCAAAAGAAAGACAAGCTAAGACCTTTAAAATATGTCTTTTTTAAAAAAGAAAATGATTAAACAACAACTGGGGAAAAAAACCAGATATGAACAAAAGTGGATTGTTTTGGGCAAAATATTAATACCTGAGTCATAATTAGTAGTTGGAGAAAATGAAATGAAGAAGAGGGATGCTTCTTTTTTCCATGCATTTTTTTACACGATATCTTCTCTAGTTTTATCTATTTTTGTACAAATATTCATGCAGTTAATCAAATGCTTTAAAAAAAAATCAAGACATGAAGACAAAAATTCAATATGAAGTAAACAAGCACGGTAAAATTAGCAACACATGTAATAGCACTATCAAAACAGCAGAAATATATTGAGTGAAATCAGATCAAATTTAATTACCGGTAAAGATGTGAAGTGGTTTTTTTTTTTAATTGTGCTCTGTTGTCACAGTAACACAAAGTTAAGTGCAAACCTTTTGAGGTAAGAGAATTCCCTTGTATATAGGTATCTTTACAATTACAGAAGTTACGGTATCTTTTCATTTTGTGAAGCTTTTCATCCTACAAATAATAAACTCAGTTTATGTCACAGCAGTTGACAATTTCTAGTAGAATCAATTGTTCCTAAATATTTCAGATTAAGTCTTTCTGCCAGCCCAAAATGCCAAGGCATCTGTTCATTCAATTTAATTTTGCTTTCTGTTTAGAGGAAAGCTATCAATAGATGATTTTGGGGGCAGTGGGTGCCTTCTAGTCAGTCTTACTTTCTATTGTTCATCTGAACTGGTCCCTGCAGTTTTCTTGGCAGCATTTACAGAAGTAGACAGCTACTGCTTTCTTTCTTAGGACTGAGAGAGGGTGACTGGCCCAAGGTTATCCAACTGGCTTAACACTCAGTTTTCCCAATTTCTAGCCTGATTCCTTAATCAATACACCAAATTGGGATACCAAATAGTTGATAGATAGAAATTACTAGGTTATCTTGAAAAGACATCTCATTTGTCCCCCCTGAAAGAAGCTGTTTGTAAACAACATTTGTTTTCTTTTATAATATCTTGCTTTGGCTGAGAACATAGAATATGTTATATATATATAACATATATATTAAATATATATATATTAAATATATATATATTTAATTTGTGCTGATAAATAAATAAAGGGAGACTAGTATAGATCTATTTCAAGCTATTTAGCTCTCATCAGCTAGCCATAAATAGCTAAATAGCTTGAAATAGATCTATACTAGTCTCCCTTTATTTATTTATCAGCACAAATTAAAAAACACAAATATAACAAAGGCAACAGTAAAAATATTGGGTTTCTGTCGTGATGGACTCTTGTGACGAGCCGAAGGACAGATTATGGAAGCAGTTAGCTTCCTCCCATAATTGGGGCTTACCAGGGGTTGTAAAATAAAAAATAAAAAAATAAAAAAATCTAATATCTATCTATCTATCTATCTATCTATCTATCTATCTATCTATCTATCTATCCATCCATCCATCCATCCATCCATCCATCCATCCATCCATCCATCCATCCATCCATCCATCCATCCATCCATCCATCCATCCATCCATCCATCTATCTATCTATCTATCTATCTATCTATCTATCTATGTACTCAGCCAAAGTAAAGTGATGGATGAATGGATGGATAGACAGACAGACAGAAAACAGATAGATAGATAAATAGATATGTAGATAGATAGATAGATAGATAGATAGATAGATAGATATGTAGATAGATGATAGATAGATAGATAGATAGATAGATAGATAGATAGATAGATAGATAGATAGATAGATATGCTCAGTATCACTGAATAGTTTTGTTTGGGTTTTGAAAAAGAAATGCTTTTTTAGCATAACTAGAATAGCTACCTCAGATTGTGTGGTGGCTCTTGATGCACTAACTCCAACCTCAGTCCACTTGTTGTGAAAGTCCCCAACACTTTTGAATGGCCTTTTCCTGACAATCCTCTCAGGCTCTGGTCATCCCTGCTGCTTGTGCACCTTTTTCTTCCACACTTTTCCCTTCCACATAATTTTCTATTAATGTGCTTTGATACAGCACTTTGGGAACATCCAACTTCTTTTGCAATTACCGTTTGAGGTTCTTCCTCCTTATGGCGGGTGTCAATGACCGTTTTCTGCACAACTGTCAGGTCAGCAGTCTTTCCCATGCTTGTGATTCCTACTGAACCAGACTGAGAGACCATTTAAAGGCTCAGGAACCCTTTGCAGGTGTTATGGCTTAATTAGCTGATTAGAGTGGGACACTTTGAGCTTAGAATATTGCACCTTTTCACAATATTCTAATTTTCTGAGATTGTGGATTTGGGGTTTTCTTGAGCTGTAAGCCATAATCATCACAATTATGACAAATCAAGGCCTGAACTATCTTGCTTTGCATGTAATGAGTATATCTCGTATATTAGTTTCACCTTTTAAGTTGCATTAATGAAATAAACAAACTTTTGCATGATATTCTAATTTTTTGAGTTTGACCTGTATACTATTCCAAAATTTATTTCATGTTTGCTCTGCTGAGTAGGCAGTAGTGGTGGTAACCATTTAGATTCAGCTAAAAATAAAAAATCCAAAATGTCTTCAAGTGGTTCCATGGTGCTAAAGTGTCCAGCATTTATTTTCCTACATTTTTATTTTAGGGAGAAAATTCTTTTTTTTTAAAGTAGGAGATACCACCTTTAAAGCCTCTCCTGATACACAAGACAAAACATAATCAGTAATTTCAAATTTTGCTGTATATTTGACTTCTGAGCGCTAAAGGAAATGGACAGATGGCTACACGCGTCAGGAGAATAAATTGGCATTAAATGTGACTAAAAATAGGCTTAAATACCTTGAGATTTAGCTCCAACTTACAAACTGAACTGTAATTTTACATTATGAAGATCCTTCTTAGTACATATTAATTTTCATCTACAGACTAAATATTCTTTAAATAATAGAAATATTGTAATACTATTTTTACTAGATGAATCCTATGTCACCCTCAGGAGGAATCCACAGTAATCTGTATTTCTTAATAACTCTAACTCTACAGAGGTCTAATTTAAGTTTAGAGGTCTTAAATGGAAATAAACTATTCATTTAAAAGGTATCGTGTTATAAAAATACATCATAGCTGCAATTCAAGGTAATCAATTTGCTTTGAGAATAGGAAGCTAGAGGCAATGTATTAACTTAAATTGCACATAGTCAAGGTTAGCTATAATTCAGCAGGCATTCCTACTATCATGAAAACAATCTTATAAGCTTTCCAAAGAAGCTATCAAATATTCCTACCTCCTCAATAGATCTGTTGAAATAATACTAGCATTTCTATATATGCCTGTATGCACATCCAACTGGAGTGCAAGAGAAATGTTTACTCAATATTCCTTTGCGCTCTAACATACTTTAACACATTCATTTTCTGAGTGATAAAACTATCATGATTCACAAGCAAAGTCAGTGATGCCAAAAGTTGAAAAATTGGGTTTTAGCTATCAATGTTAGAGTCAAGAAAGCAGGAGTACCAGAACAGGCAGAGTATTAGAAAACTGTTTAGCTGGTTTCTGAGCAATCTAGAGGGGGGCTTATAAGATAGGAAATGTGTGACTGATTTGTCATTGAAGGAAGCATGACGCAGCATTTGGGGGCTACCAGCTGGATGCAGAGGTAGCAATAATCACGAAGTCTGAGTTTTCCTTCCTTCCTTCCTTCTTTAACTTACTTACTTATTTTTTCCACAATACATTTCTCCCTTTTCAATTTTTCTCTTCTACACACACACACACACACACACACACACACACACACACACACACACAGATTCTTCCACTCACTTTTATACACATTCCAACAAACAGCTATTCTCACTCCCACACAATCATTTGCTTTTCATTTGCACACTTACAAAAACATTGCCTTCCATTTCCTTTCTTTTATTGTTTATGGAGGAGATAGGAAAGAATATTTCCCATTCTCTCACATGCACATACACACAGAGATTCAGGATCTTCCCCTCTACCTCTGTATGCAAAATAAAGGTAAAGTGTCTGACTGTAGGGGATGGTGCTCATTTCTGTTTCTTAGCCGAGGGAGCCAGTGTTGGTTAAGAAATATACTAGGACTTTCTGTCCTAGTATATTCTGTTTCCATTCTAATCAGCTGGTTTCTGCTCCTCATGTTGTTTCTTCTCATTCAGTCACATTTCTGAAAAGCTTAATGTCCTGTAGTGGATTTTTGTTCTGAGCGCCAGTCCCACCACAATGTACCTCAACTGCTTTAGCCTGTTGCTCCTTGTTACAAGTTTGTGACTCTCTAGCCAATTAGAATGGCAGAAATTTTAAACAAGGTTTCTCTCAGCTGTGTCATACCCTCACAGTATTTTATTCAAACTAGCTTTAGCTTTGTGTAACGGGAATGTTGGGGTGGCTGTTGATTATACTGATATAACAATTACTCTCTTATGGCCCTTCAACTGCCAAATTAGTTGCTCTTCCAAGACCCAAAGCCTAACTAGGCACAATTCTCAACAAACAGGTTTTGGTGAAATATAGCAGGTTAGCACCTTCATTCATGTTAAGACCATGAATGAAAGCAGGGCACTAAGCTGCCATTCAATAGCTATTGGAACCCAAGGTAACTCATGTGATAGCCAGACACTGAAATTGAGAGCCAGACAATGGCACTTTTTCAAACAGCAGACCTGATTTCCTTGAGTGTGACCTTCCTCTAGGTTACTGTTTCCTCTACCAATCATCCTGATATTCCTGCCTATTGTCTTACCTTCCTCTACCTCACTCCTACCCTTTGCCCCAGAGGTGGTATTCAGCAGGTTCTGACCAATTCTGGAGAACTGGTAGTGGAAATTTTGAGTAGTTCAGAGAACTGGTAAATACCACCTCTGACTGTCCCCGTCACCATCTATTCTCCACGTCCCAAAAGAGGAAATGGGGATTTTGCAGTAACCTTCCCCTAGAGTGGGGAGGGAATGGAGATTTTATGGTATCCTTTCCCTGCCACGCCTACCAAAGCATGCCCACAAGGCCACACCATGCCCACCAAGCCACATCCTTAGAACTGGTAGTAAAAAAAATTGAATCCCACCACTGCTTTGCTCCCTCCATGCTGACAACACTGCCGGTCACCTACACTACCTACAATCAGAAGAGTGTTGTGAAATAGATGGATGATTCAATGATGCTATGAGTATATGTTTCTGAAGAAACGTTGGATATTTCCCCCCATGTTAAACAAGGGAAGAAAATAGACCATGATAGAATGACTTCCTATGTGGTGTAGGCATCATCTACATAATCAGGAGATAGGCCACTGTATGGTAAAATATTTGTGTATAAATTATCATGGATTTCATGTGCTGCCTAGGTTGGTTCATTTTCTAGTTCTCAGGAGACTTATTAGAGGATAGCATTTATCACTGATTTAGCTTTCTGTCTAAAGAGGGCATCTAATTTTAGTTGGATCACACAGTGTTACAGCTTATTACTTCATCTTTCTATACTTAGTATGGCCTGTTGTCTTTAATATCAGTATTTCTCTACACTTTGGTGCATGCTGTTATATTGAGCTTGTGTATTTAGGCTTGCTAAGAATAAATCACATTTTAATAAGGCACAAACCAATTAGGAAAAGATGCAAAAGGAAATTGAGTGCTGCAAATTGGATGATATTCTACTAAACGAGGAAGATGCCAAAATTGCTTTTTTTCATCCTTGGTTTCTCATGTCACAAATAACCTGATGCTGTGTTATACAGAGCTAAAGACCAGGAGATTTGTTCAAGGTGATTACACTTGAACTTGTAGAAGCACTTTCTGTTTTGCACAGCTAATTGGCATCTCCTTCGCTATGTATGGTTCTAATCTATGTTGGATGATCCTAAACATGTTTCTGTTAACTCATGAAATTAAATATATTGTACGATAGTTTGCACAACATACTGAGCCTCCTTTCTTTGATATTTGTATGTAAATTGACCTCTCCCAATCTGTTAACCTATAGATAAAAGAATTTAAGAATTTGAGAGAGGCTCTTGGAAATAACTTCTGGCAGGAAATTATGCACTCAGACATACATTTATAATAGTGAATTGAATGACTAAATGTAATTCTTCAATGTTCTTGATTTGTGGTTACCATGGTTGAAATTTATCGTAGACAATGACTTGCTGTGTTTTTGTGACCATCTCTGTTTAACGCTAACTTTAAAATCAGAAAATTTACCTCTTTAAAATAATAAGTATGAATTGTTTGACGAAGATATGAGACCCTTGTATCAAACTGATGGTTATGTTGTGCTTATCGATTGATTTGACTGTTCATTCGACTCACTGAACAGCATACAAGATGAAAACAATACTTATCCATCTAGATCACAATGCCCAAGGTCAAAACAATAAAATCAATTCAGAAAAACAGCATTACCACCAGAATTTGACTAATCTTTTCCCCCAAACACTTTGGGAGAGCAGCCAGGTCACCTGCAGTCAATGAAAACCTATCAAGGTTGGGGTCATTTGGATTTCCAAATGGATGTCATTCCATAGGATAGGCATTGCCCTGAAGAAAGAAGGATTCCTGGGTCCAACAGATCACACTCTTTGATGAAAGGGATCTGAAGATGCATGCCATTCTTTCTAGATCTGATGGGGCAAGAAGAACAGAAAATAGTCCCACAAATAGCTTGGCTGTATGCTACACAAGGCTTTATTGCAATGGTGGGATTCAATTTTTTTTACTACGGGTTCTGTCAGCGTGGCTTGGTGGGCATGGCATGGCTTGGTGGGTGTGGCTTGGGGGCATGGCTTGGTGGGAGTGGCAGGGGAAGGATACTGTAAAATCTCCATTCCCTCCCCACTCCAGAGGAAGGTTATTGCAAAATCCCCATTTCCTCCAGATCAGCTGGGACTCGGAGGCAGAGAATAGATGGGGGTGGGACTAGTCAGAGGTGGAATTTACCAGTTCTCCAAACTACTCAAAATTTCCACTACTGGTTTTCCAGAACTGGTCAGAAACTGCTGAATACCACCTCTGCTTTATTGGTAATAACCAACACCTTGAATTGTACTAGAAGCTTACTGGAAGCCAGTACAGTTCACCGACAATGATATTATATTGGTATAATGGGAAATGCCAATGAATTCTAGATTACCTGCTACTTTCGAATGTTCTTCCCGGCCCTATGTCAAGTGTATTGCTATAATCCAAATGGAAGGTGAACAAGACATGAGTCACTGACAGCAAAGCCTCCTTTTCCTGGAATGAGTAAAGTTGGTGCACAAGATAGAACATAGAATTATAGGGTTGGAAGGGACCTTGGAGTCAAAGTATTGTTTTATGCTTTTTTTTTTTTTTTTTTACTTTAGCTGATTCTTACTGGAAAAAAAGACATCGAGTTAAAGTGTTTTACTTTGCTGGATCTTGTATGGATTGCTGGTAATGTGAGAAATCTGAAAAAAAGCAATATGTTTCTTGAAAAGAGGAGTTGTTCTGAATATGTCTATGTCAAAAGGTCATAATAGAATGAGAACAATCAATAATACCTAAGCTATCCATTGGAGGTGAGCATTCCTGAGGATAAGAATCTGACCTGAACAATGATTAGTGAAACAGGTTTTGTCAATATAATGAAAATGACTTTTATTTACAGGAAATGCATTAGAGGGTTAGACAAAGCCTAGCACTTAACTAGCTACATCCTTTCAGGAAAAGAATCCAAGTACTTGAGATCTCTCTCGCTCTGTGAATGCCTTGAAAGAAAGGCAGAAACCAATGACTCATAATAAGAAACCTCTTGTCTCTTTGATGGAGAGAAGCACACTGTAGACAAGTAGACTCAGATATACAGTAGAACCTCTGGTCACGATTATAATTCATTCCGTAACTTTGGTCGCAAACCGATTTGGTCGTGACACAAACCTAATTTTGTAAATTTGGTGCTTACAAAAAAAAATGGCACGGAAGGGGAAATCTGTCATTTTTGTGAAATGAATTTTGGTCGGAACCCAATTTGGTTGTGGTCAGAAGTGTTTGTGACCAGAGGTTCTACTGTAGCATAAATTATTTACTCTCTACACAGTATATACTCTACTGCTTCCTTTGTGGTTACTAGATTAGTAGGTCATGTAATAGACTTACTATTAGATATGGACTTCCAACATTGTTTACATCTCCTTCCTAAAAAGCAAGTTTCCTGAGAAATCTACAATACTCCTAGTTTTTAACCTGTATTTGCTAATAAATTATAAGGAGCATTTCACAGGAGAGGCCACATCTCACGGAATCATGCTCAGCCTGTTATTGCTTTGATTGGTATTAAAAATACAGTACCAAAACAAAGGCATAAAACATCTGTCTCCTTTCATGTTCTCTTTGTTTGCCACTCAAAAGTAGAGCACATGAGTGAGTGTTATGGATGGTTATATTTAGCACATTAGCAATTCGACTGCTATAATGAGTGGGAAAGTGGAAATAGGAGTGTGTGCAAGTGAGAAGGAGGGGAGGGGGAGAGAAAGGTAAGTAGGACTGGTAGGAAGCACCCTGGGAGGAAGAAAGTACAAGGAGCCTCCGGTTCACTTTAGGTTAAAGGAATATGAGTCGCCACATCCTGCAAAGTAGGCATTAGGAAATAGGCTGAAGGGTTGCTTATCCTTCTGCCAAAAGATTGTTCTGTGGTTGACTGAACCTCATGCAGGCTCCCTTCATACCATGTAGGGACCAACTTTTCCTCTGCCACCACATAGCACCACAAAACCCCAATGCAGGTTTTAGATCTTTTCAGCATCTTGTTTTCCTTCTTTTCCTTGCATCCAGCTTCTTGAACATTAAAAAACAGCAACAGCATGTTCTTTCCTAGCTGCAGACTCCTTTAAGCCATTGAATGCCAAAGAGAATTTGCTTCAAGACTGCTGCTTTAAAAAGATGAGCCAATTTATTCCACTCGTTGCTTATAAACCTATGCCTTAATTTTCCAGTCTATGCAGAATATTCCCATTCAGGGTTGTGCTCTTTTCCTAAGTAGGACAGGCAACCTCTTATTTCTATTCCGTTTTCTTCCCAGCTGCACTTCTTTGTCTCCATGGCAGCAAGTTCTTACACATTGGGCTTAGCTTTAAAAAGTGTGATCTCAAATACAGGTAGTGAGTCAGGCAGGCAATGGACAGAGGGGTACAGCAATTCATAAAACCAACAGTATTACTATTTCTGGCTGTCCCAGGAAGAATGAATGTTTACCATATCTTGTAATAAGGAGAAAATGGCCAGGAAGCAAACACTTGACAGAGGGATAATTAGTGCTCAGTGAAAAATAAAACAAATGCAAAAAGGAATGAATGTGAATGAATATTTCAAGTCCTATCAGAAGCCTGGGCATTTGATGATCCTGTACATTATTTTAGCTTTTCTTAGCACTGCACTCTTCTGAACAGAGAGCTCTGATGTTGTTCTGGAACCTGTTGAAGCCACTCTCCCAGCCAAGCTGCATGCTCCTATCACCATTGGCATTTACTTTCCACATCCTTTCCAGTTCCTCCTTCAGGCCCTGGTACTTCTGCGTTATGAGGAAGTAACTTCTTCCTTCTCCCTGATGTTGCTATCACTACTATATCACCACTGCTGTCTTCTGCTTTTTGTCTACTACCATGAGGTCTAATTGATTGGCTAGTACTTGCCTGTCTGGGTGTGGAAGTAGCACAAGATCTTAGCTGTTGTTGTTCATAACCTTCTGTGGGATCTCTGATCTAGAACTGGGAAGCTCTAGCCCAGGGAATGGCAACCTTAAACACTCAAAGTGCCATTTGGACCCGTCTCCCAAAGAAAAGAAAACACCGGGAACCACAAAACCCTTTTGACATCTAAAATGAAGATAATACTGCATATATCATTTTTCCCCTTTATGTTATGTATAAAAAATCTATAGTGTGTTGCATTTATGAAATCAATGAACTGTTACAGAGAAAACAATTTTTTATTTCTGCATGCAACAAAAACTTTTCGAACTCCGGAAAAAAAAGGTTGGGTCGAAAACCTCAATAAATTGTGTGCCCATTGCACATTGGCAGTTGTGATGCATATATTGAGCAACAGGGAGCCACAGCAGAGGGATGAAAGAGCCACAGGTTGCAGACCCCTGCTCTAGCCCATATCCTATGCAGATGTTCCTGTCCAAAATGCCAGTTACTTGGTTGTGCTATTCACTGTATGCTGCTTATTTAATCTTTAAAGGATATGAACCACAGTCAATTATCCTGACATTCATTTGCTATGTACATGGTCATGAGGAACACAGAAAAACTTCCATGGCAACTTCAGGAAAATGCAACTTTCATGCAATCATTTGCACATGGGGAAAGAGAAGAAACAGTGTCCTTGAAGCAGGAATGTGATACCAAGGTCTTAGACTAATGTTTCTCAACTTGACCAACTTCCAGATGTATGGACTTCTACTCCCATATTGGCTGGAGAATTCTGGGAGTTGAAGTTCACACACTTAAAGGTTGCTCAGGTTGAGAAACACTGTATTATACATATGAGAAATGTACTGCATGTGAATATTATTCAGATTAGAGCAAGGCACTTGTTGCTGAAAGGCAGTGATGGATAACACCATTCTCCTTTAAGTATCCCACTCTCACCCCAAGGAACCTCAGGGTTATTTCTCTTAATCTCAGCCAAAATCCATTTTCCCTTGTTGCTTGCCTCCAGGCCTTTGGTTAGTTTTGGTTGGAGCATTGCAGCTTGTTGCAGACTAATCTTAGCAGTCTATTGGCTGCTCTGCACAGAAAGCCCCACCTTTTTCCACTGAGTTCATGCCTGTAATGAATTCTAGGACCTTTCAGATTTTTGCTTTGCATCAGAGTATAGTCAGTGTAACTCTCCTACGGCAAATTTTACTGGTTCAAAACCCAGAAGAAATGATAATAATTCTAATTTACAAGCTCCCTGTTTCTCTCTGTATTTTATTTCTTAAAGTCCAATTGCAATATTTCACCAATTATTCAATCTCCTAAAATTGAGGGTTTGAGTCCTAGCTCCTAAATAGTCCATTTTGTGCAATTTCAAATTATTAGATAAATAGTAGAACTGTACTTTTAAAAAAAAGGAAAAAGAGAATTTGGAGGCTTGGAAAGAAGAATAACAGGGCCTTTTGCACTCCTTCAAAAGCCACTTCACACCACTGTTCTCATGACATCAAATCATTTCTAGCTGAACTGTAGCATCAACCATACTGTGGAGGAAAAAATGCAGGGCCTTTTTTTTTTTACAAGATTTAGTTGCAAAATGGTTGATATCATTGCAGCAAAAGTTTTAAAGGGAAATAAAAATATGATATGATTCATGGTATGGTGGCTTTCCCTTGTAACAGCTATTCAGATCTCTTTTTGTAAACAGCAAGAAAAAAAATACATAATACTTACTGGGAATATGGTAAGAGGAGGGGAAAAGACAGTGATTTTACTTTTTCCTATTTTGCATGTAATGTGGGGTAAGGTGGGTTTATTGCCCAGAGGTTGGGGAGAGACACTAAGGAATTGACCTTTTTTTTTTTAAAAAAAATACAACTGTATCAGTGGTGGGATTCAGCCAATTCGCACCTATTTGGGAGAACCGGTTGTTGGAAGAAATCTCATTTTGGTTTTTTTCCACTTTACAGGGCTAATCCTGTAAGGAAGGCAGGAAAGACACATTCTGGTATTGTTTCTAGCCTAATTTTTATTGCTCTGATTACAGAAACTGCCCCTCTAAGGCAGTTTCTGTCTTAGAGTTCACCCTTATTACATTGTAACAGCTAAGGCAAAGCGCCCATCGACCTGAGTGACATTGAGTTGGCCACGCCCACCCAGTCACATGACCACTGAGCCAGGCCTAACCAGCTGGTCATTAGGGCAGAGAACCAGTTGTTAAATTATTTGAATCCCACCACTGATCTGTATTGGAAAGCTGGAGGGAGAACAATGCCAAGTGTTCCTTCCTTTATGCGGACCCTATAGTAAGCTTCCCGGAGGTCCAATTTAGTAAAGATGCGGCCCTTCCCTAGCTGTGCCAACAAATCTTTCATCAACGGGAGTGGGTAGAGGTTCTGAGTTGATACAGCGTTAAGATTTTTAAAATTACAGCATAAACGAAGAGAGCCATCTTTTTTTTCACGAAAAAGTACAGGGGCAGCCACTTTGGGTCAAGCTGGTTCAATGAAACCACGTTTCAAATTTTTGTCAATGAAAGAACGCATTTCCTCCATTTCCCTGGGTGACATGGAGTAAATCTGGGGTTTAGGGAGCTTAACCCCGGGTAAAATGTCTATGGAGCAATCAGTAGGCCTGTGGGGGGGCAGATTGTCTGAAGATTTTTCGCTGAAGACTTCCTTAAGATCCCAATACTCTTTCGGAATTTTCTCCTCTCCTGCAATTCTCTCCTGCCCTCTAGCGGCCACTTCAGGAATGTCAGTTATAGGTTGGTCCGGAGAGCCCTCCCCCACTGCAGGCACCTTTGAGCGAACGCGTAAGCGGCCAGTCCGCCAATTTATGTGAGGGTTCCACTTCCGGAGCCACGGGATGCCCAAAATGAGTGGCCTGTCCATGCCAGGTGCGACCACAAAGGAAATTAGTTCAGTATGGGTACCCATCTTCATTTCCAAAGGCTCCGTAAAAAAATGGGCGCCCCCCCCCTGCAATAGATCCATCTATTTGGCAAAACACGATTGGGGTTTTCAAAGTGCGCAATTTGAGGCCCAATTTTTCCACCATGGCTGGATTGATCATGGACCGGGAACAGCCAGAATCGAGTAAAGCCTGAAGGGTGGCAGGTTGCCCCTCAGGGGGTACTTTTAACTCTATGGGGATTAGCAGGGGCCCCTTGTTTGAACTCACCCAGTGAGGCGATGTGTCGTCATCGGAGTCCTCAGAAGAAGAGGAGTTGGCATCCGCGTCTCCCTCTAATGGCTGGGCGAAATGAGGGGGGTTGGAGTCCACAGCGAAAGCAGTTTCTTTCTTCTTCTTCTCTGAGACTCTGCCAGACTTTTCCTCACGTTTGGGAGGGAGTTGAGCAGAGATGGGCAATTTAGCACGACATTCGGGGGCGGTGTGCCCCAATTTTCCGCAACGGAAGCATGTTAAAGGTCTGGAGAGGCCTGAAGGGGGTCCCCTCCCTTCACCTCGTCGTTTGAAGAGCGATTGACTGGCTTGAGGGGGGGTGGACTTAGCAGCCCTCTCTTTCCGCTTCCTTCTTTCCTCTTTAGCGTAACGGAGCCTGGTTAAGTCGAGTTCAGCATCAGCTGCGTGCTCAAACCACGTGATCAAACGTCTGGGCAGGTTGCGATTGACACATTGCTGATAAATGTCTTCATCTAACCCCGAAGCAAATTTGTCCAGCAGGGCGTCCTCCCCCCAGCCTCTCATGTATTGTGAAAGACACTGAAATTCCTGGATGTATTGGGCGACAGGTCTATCGTCCTGTTCGAAGGTTATAAATTTCAATTTGCTCCGCTTCTCCGTTAAAGGGTCATCAAAACGTTGGCGGAAGGCCTCCATAAAGCGGTTGAAATTCCCCAAGAGGGGAGAGCCAGACATATGCAAAGCAGTTGACCATTTGGCAGCTTCACCATCCAAAGATAAAAGAACCATTCTGACCCTCATGACATCAGTCTCAAAATCACGGCCATAAATTTCCATGTAATTAAAAACCTGCATAAGAAAAGAGGCCAGGCCAGCAGAATCACCATTGTAACGCACAGGCAAGGGAGGGATTTTAGCCATCCGGTGTCTTGGGGGGGGGTGGCCCCCCCTGGTCAGCAAAGCCTCTAGCCACAGGGGGTGAAGCAGGCCAAGGGGGAGGGGGAGACGGCGGGCGTGGGTAATGTTGCTGCCAACTTCTCCAGTCTCTTTCACCGTCCCCCCTTCTTTCCCCAAAGTATCTCTGACCCCAATAATCGGGTAATTCACTCCTCTGGGGTTTTCTCATGGGGCCCTGTTGCTACCAGCTTCTCCAGTCTCTTTCATCATCCCCCCTCCTTTCCCCAAAGTACCTTTGACTCCAATAATCAGGGAATTCACTCGTCTGGGGTTTTCTCACGCCTCCCGTCTCCAGCGATGGTTGTCGGGGTTGCCTTTGGGTGATTCCAGCATTCCAGCTTGTCTCTGCCTCTCTTTGTCCCACCGAAGTTGACCATCGGGGTGGGGGAGGGTCAGGCTGGCTGGAAATTTGCAGTTGAAATAAATCTTCGTGCAGGGAGAGGTCGGGGGGGGGGCGGGTTCGTGAAGCGAAAGTTCGGGAGGCCCTACTCCGCTGGAATCCGCATCTCCAACGGCCCCCTCCTCCTCCCTGATCGGAGAAGACATTTCCTCCCTTCACGGTAGACGTAAATCTCCTGGAAAGGGTTTTTGAGACTTTGCTTCTTGTCAGCATCACTCCATCACATAACTAGGAAAGGAAGACTAAGAGACTCCATGGTTTGGAAATCCAAAGTACTTTTACTAATTATAAAAGGTAAGCAAGCAGTTGCGAAGCAAAGTCTGCTTAATTAGGCGCGAAAGCGATTAATATATAGAATAGCCCATTCCCCACCCCTTAGGATCATAGCTCCAGGCCAATCATACGTCCTTCAAGTGTCAGGTGTGAGATAACTTCAAAAGACATCACGAAGATGGAATGTCGAGGCCGTTGGTCCAGGCGGGAAACACTCACGCATGCGCAATCCAAACATCTGGTACATCCTAGAACATTCCTCCAGCACATCAAATAACCCCTCCCAAATACCAGCCCCCCCCCCTCCCCGTTTCATGGCAGCTGAAGCAACAGCAAGGCAGAAGCTGACACTTATGGTGCAAATCACTGCAAACTAGTTTGTGAGGAATTTGGGAATGGAAACAGTGCTGTGAAGAAATGCCTTCTGTTACATATTGAGACTGGAGCAATAGGCTCCACCAAGGTCCTCCATTCCGGTGGGAAAATACTCAAAGCCATCTGACAGCTTCCTATAAAAGGGCTAGCTATTAGAGAGGCCAGAGCTGGATTTGTATATATTGTCTAATAAAGAACTGTTGTTTTTCACTGAAGCCTGAGTCCTGTCTCATCCATTCACCCAATCTAACACCTTCAGTTATGCTTTTTAACTTTATTATTAATTTTATTTGCTCCCACATTCAACAACATGGCACCTTTCAATAAAATATATTCCTTGCAATAGGATACAGCAATGCACATTAAAGTCAGTTCCTCATTGCCTCACCCCAAATTATTGACTGTAAAAATAAGCTAAAGTAGGAAAGGACACAACCTCTAATACACTCATATAGGAAGAGAGGCATTAAACAAGTTGACATAAATATACAGGGGGAACACATTATTGCATACAGAGTGCTACTAATACTTTTACTGCTATGGACTTGATTGTTTGTCCCTGGAACCATTTATTATCACAGGGTAAGGGGTGTTTTATTCCAGAGCTACAGTTCTCATGACTTTCACTGAGGCAGAAATGTTATCTGCTGAAACCTGACTGACAGGTGTCAGACTTGCTATCTTTCAAGATGGGCACAATAATAGGATCCTTACGCCAGCTGATTTGATAGGGGAGGTTTTCCTTCTCCGGTGCAAGGCAGTAAAATTGCTGTTTAATTCCTTAGTTCCTAAGTGCAGGACTGTTGATCCAAGAAAAAGAGCACAGCCCGAAATGAATGTCAAGCTAACTTCAGGTTAGATTTATTGAGGAATAAATAGAAGCGTTTCTCTTCATGGAAGATAAAATGTGAGAAGTGGCTTCTTAATTGGCTTCTGAAATGCCAGTTCAAAAGATCTAGTAGTTCAAAGGACTGGATTCAAAGGATGAAACGGCCAGGATATTGAAAAAAGACTGCTTCTTTCTATGTAGGAAAATAACAATCCCCTGCTTGTTTACATCCACAGAAGCCATCCAGGAACTCAGTCACCCACACATAGATGGTTCTTAGGGAGGTGGGAGATATCATTTGTTATTCAATATAGCATTTGGGGTGGGGTGGGAGGATGGCTAGTTTGTCTGCTTGGCTCTTTTTAGTCATTCTGTGTGTTTTCTTCTACTTTGGTTAATATTTTTATTTTATTGCAATCTTCTTGGGTTTTGTATATTCATGTTATTTTCTTTGTTAGCTTCCTCAGATATTACTTTGAGGAGAAAAGGCTTTTTTAATTGGATGCATTTTTTAAAAAAATGTTTCTGAAAACAAGTGTTTGAAAGTAAGTTAATTACGGTATATTTTCTACCAGAAATGTCACCAATCATTTATCTTCGGTAAGAATTATGTAAGAGGCAGTTAAGCTTAACTGTTAATTTCTTCACTGCTTTTTTCCCCCTCACTATAAAAATATATCCATCTAACTTTGGGGAATGGAAGGGAGACATGCATTTACAAAAGAGCTACTTTTTAGAACATTTTTAAAGTGTGCACAACAACTATTCATGTATATTTCAATACCATGTAAAATTCAGCTGTATAAACCAGAGCTTGTGATATTCAGATAGAAATTAAGTCATTATCAGACCCACAAGGTAGACCAAACTTAGAAACTAATGCCATATAAGTCTAAAACCATTTTTATTGGAATAGCTCTAGTAACAGAATTGTTCAGGTCTTGAATGTGCTTCCCCCTCGCTCATTTTATCTTCATGTGAACTAGAAAGGGACTTGTCTGAAATAGAATAGAATAGATTTCTTTATTCATTTAACTAATTTATAGTCCATCCATCTCACAACAGCAATTCTATAATTTGGGTTATATTCCTGAGTTTAAGAGCATCTTTGAAGGAATATTTTCATTACTAAAAAGATCCACAAGATGAGATCCAGTCAGAATATTTTCATACTTGACAAACCTGATTTATTAACATGCCAATCTATAATGTGCTAGTTTTGACATTATCTTATCTGTTTACTCATTTATTTAATCAATGTTTATGGCTGTCCAGATGCAACTTAACTCACAACACATTAAAATAAATAAATAAAAAGATTATCAACAGAACATTTTTAAAAAAAACTTTCCATGGATGCCAAGGATAAACCCAAAGACAATCATCAGGACAATGAACTATTTATTGAAAATCTAATCTCCCAATCACCATGCTCAGGAGCACATCCAGGTTTTCAATGCTTTGCATTGAAAAAAGTCAAAAGACAGGCCTTTTCTGACATAACTTCTGACCTCTGAAGTATGTTGAGTAGTCTCCAGAATTGTGGCATATAAACCAGGTTTTACATATATTGTATTCAAGTAGTTTAAATAATAAAATATGGTTACTTTTGTCTTGACTAGCATGTAATATGTACCATGATGATCATAAACTACAACTGCTCAAGAATTACTTTCTAGTGGATCTGAATATTATTAATAAGTGTCTGCCTTTTTAATAACCTACTGTCATTTGTAATATTTCCCCTAAATTATATAGAAGCATATAGGACATGGCCCTGTGGGAAAGGAGGAGGATCTGCTACCAAGGAAAAGGAGAAGGATTCACCGCCAAGGCAAATATAAATATAAATACAAATAAATAAAGGTCAGACAAATAGGGTTTGACCCATTCCAAAAAATTGAGAAGATATTAAGAAATTCTATTAAGAAAAGATATTAAAATTAAGAAATGTTCTGGCAGTTAGAACAATTAATCAGTGGAACAACTTGCCTTCAGAATGCTCCAACACTGGAAGTTTTAAAGAAGATGTTGGATAACCATTTGCCTGAAGTGATGTAGGGTCTCCTGCCTAAGCAGGGGGTTGAATTAGAAGACGTTCAAGGTCTTCCAGCTCTGTTATTCTATTCTATTCTATTCCATTCCATTCTATTCCATTCTATTCTGTTTTGAGTAGCCATTGACTTATTTTTGCAGGAACTTTAAGGAACTTTTTAGGCAAAATAGTACTTCAGAGAATTTTCAACATAATTTCAACAGCTTTTACCAAAACAATGTCAACAGTTTACAGTCATAATAGTTTTCCAGGTTATATTTTCCATTTGTCAAAATTATTTTTCATTTTATCCAGATCCAAAGAAAATTCTTGGCAGGGCAACCAATATTCTGGACTTTTGTCAGTAAAAAACCTACATTTTGTTATTTTGTTTCACTCTTTACAATAATTACTGGCTGCTATTCTGTCAAGATCTGGACAATCAAATTATTTTATGATCAACTGAAATTTAGATTACCACATATTGTACACCTACTGATAATTGATTTCTATTGGACTCAAGAGTTGTTTTTTCCTGCGTCAAGATCCATACTACTAAAGCTGTCGTGTCTTTCTGTCTGCTTGTTATCTTTAATTAGGTGAAAAGATGCACCATAGAGTTCATGGGGATGTGGCATGAGCACCGAGGGACTGGGGGAAGATGCCCAACACTGATACAACTGAAACAATAACCTGAGAAGTCACAGGTTGTCTAGTGATATTCTAAAAGGCCAACCTTTTAAATAGATTGATGGGAGATGCTATTCTTTGACTAGCAAAATCTGAACAATTGGAGAGTGGCAGAGAAGGCAATATCAGTGCTTTTGTCTCCAAAAAAAAGTCCTCTGTTAAGGGACAACTTATTTTAGGACTAATAAATCATCCTTTTGATACTTGTCATTTCCTCCCACAGTGACTATAGTGACTGCCAAATGGATGACAACAGTATGAATGGTGGGCAAAAGAAAAGTTTATATAGTTGTCATGGTTCTGTAATTGGTCAGCTGAAGAAAGAACTGGGGAGGGGGGATCCTGGCACTTGGAGATCAACTAAGATGAGAACAAATATAGTCACCTTCAAACTTTCTTTGTGGTTCTGGAGTCTTCTGAATTCTGTGAATTTCAGGGTAATTATGGTAATGTCAGTGTAGAAATGCTCCACAAATCCTATTTGTAATGATATTTTGCATTACTTTGAAGGTTTTATATTTGAGATATGTTCAACCAGCTTATACAACATGGAATACATTGATAAGTCCAAAAGCATTTATTAAATGCCAATAGCATTTCTGTTTCCTTTTTGGTTCATTTAAAATCTAATACATACATACATACATACATACATACATACATACATTCATTCATACATACATACATACATACATACATACATACATACATGCAATCTACATTCTAAAATATGTATAATTATAACAATCTGTTTACTTCACCTCTGTTTTCTATCATCTTTTTAACTTGCTTTTTTTCTCAAATATAAAATAAAATAAATTTAGAATGACAATATTGTTTTCAAAAATATTTAAACATAGGTGTTAAACCTTTATGTTATCTACTGTACTATTTCTCTATCATTTTGCAAAAATGGAGCAGGACAATTTTATTCATATTTGATAACCATGACAGTGAAGATTGGGAAACTAGAGGAAAAAACAAACTTCTAAGCAGATGATTTAATGTTAGATCACCAGTCAACATAAACTTAAGATACTTTCTGAAAGATATGATCCCTGTGGATACTGAACTATATGTAAAATTCTTTGATATTTATATAAAATCAACTCATGAATGTGTGCTTCTTATCTAGAAATGCACTGTCCACAAGTAGCAGAATATTTTCTTAATTTGATATTTGAAGAGTTTAAGTACACTTATCTTGGCATGTAACTATTTTACAACTTAATAAGTTTGCATCACCCGTAGAGAATACCAGGCTGGTAACATAGCCATGTGAAGGATTGAATGAATGGTAGTGCATAACATTTGCAGTATTCTCTAGGCTGTGCCAGTCTTTAAAAAGAGAAGGTTTGGAATGTGCAAGAGACCAAAACCTCTTCTCAGAATCAGCAGACAGGCTGACTTCAAAGTTTATTTGTAAGTCATCATCAGCTTCCTCCATATGTATATGTATGGACAGCTACTCTAGAGGTTTTGTTGCTTATCTTTATAATTTCAAGGCAGAAGAAGTGGAGGCAATCCCAAATTGCCTTTTAATTGTGTTTGGGATAGATTGGCTTTTGAGTGCTATTCCCACATTGATGTCCCATCACTGTGACCTCATGCTGTCTGCTTCTTGAGCAATTTAATCTGTTTTTTCAGCTTCTCGCGCGAGCAGAAATGAAGACAATCAATTTCTGAAGCTAAGTTCTCCTAGGTTTCAAATTATGAAATGACTATTGGATGACGGCATGTCACAGTCCATGAAACATATCATTATTATTAGCATTTTGAAATAATTCAAGTATTACAAATAGCACTTTTTTTTAAAAGGTCCTGTTGCAAAGATCTCATTTGTCTATGTATTCTGTTAGCCATTCTTAATATGGCTCCATAACAGAACTAAAGTGACAATTCACTAAAATCATGGAACAGTATGAAAGTATTCTTTATTCTGCATAAGTACTCTTTGCTGAATTATCATATTAAAGGAAAGGGAAAAGGTAGATAAGTATAGAAAAAAAATCCACGGAGGAAATTAATTCACTACCACAAAGATGATTTATTAGTACTGAAATGAGTTGTTTCCTAACACAGGGGTCCCCAGCCCTAGGTTCATGGACTGGCATTAGGCCTCGGCATGCCAGAAACTGGGCCACGCAAACAAGCAAAGCCCTATCCACAGGAAGTAGGCAGCATGCAAAACCACACCCCTTCCTGTCCCTGGAAAAACCTCTCTCTATGGAACCGGTCTCTGGTGCCCCAACAGTTGGGGAGTGTTGCCCTAACAGAGAGCTTTTCTGCAGACAAAGGGTACTGAAATGCCTTCTCTGCCATTCTCCTATCCTTTAGTTTTTGCTATGGAGAGGAAAAATTGGTATTTTGATATATGTGAGTTCTGCTTAATCTTTGGCTTATTTGTTCTCCGTAGAAAGTAGAGAGACATTGCTGGAAGACGATGTCATATAACAGCAGTTTCTCACAAGGAATAAGAAATAATGCAGCTAACATGGGAATCAGATCCTAAGACAAACACAGATGTCTACTTTGCCCCCACAAACTGTGATCTGCAGGCATTGATGTGCATAGGCTTTAAGCACGTTTTTAATAAGGTTAAAACTAGAAAGCGTATTTCTCACAGCCTTCAAAAATATGGAGAATATTAAGCTCAGCTGGCAACACAGCCTTTCTCTTTCCAGTTTCTGGTTGGTTAATTCCACTGGAATGATGGGTTCCAGCAAGGCCTTTGTCCTCCTGAGGCTGATGGCAACCCTGTCCAAGTCTCTCAGCTGAAAGGAAACAGAAAGCCAGGAGGAGCAGCTCAGCTCAATCAGTCCCTTTGAAGCCTGATTTAAGAGGAGCAGCAGGAAGCATCCTGTCTGAACTCCTTTGGAGGTGGCAGGCTCCAAGCGCCATGCTGTGTGCTCTACAGTTGTCGTCCATGTTTCTGGGACGAAGATGCAGATAGGAGATGGCTGTGAAGGACCAGCAGACCTGGTAGTGAATCTTGATGTAAGAGTGGCAATTGTGTGATTCTTTCTAGGTTTTCTTTTTCAGGTTTCTGTGATATTTTTTTGCCTTTTTGAAGTGGGCCATCAGATTCACTGCTAGTCTGTTTCCCTCTGTCAGAGAAAGTTGCCATATTACAGGAAGATATTGGGAAATTGCCACAATTTGGTGAGTTGGAGTTGTTAGGAAATAGAAGGTTATCGGACTCAGAAGATCATAATCTGAGATTTGGGTGACATAGATATCTTTGGTATGACAAAGGTAAGGTGAATGTGGATTTTAAAAATCA
Organism: Thamnophis elegans; assembly: GCF_009769535.1. Classification (NCBI taxonomy): domain Eukaryota; kingdom Metazoa; phylum Chordata; class Lepidosauria; order Squamata; family Natricidae; genus Thamnophis; species Thamnophis elegans. The sequence goes on from NC_045541.1 coordinate 89,834,453, forward strand.
TTATGGCAGATAAGCTATTCTTAGACTATGGAATACATGTAAATTTAGGTTTTGCCTGAAAATACCTTTGTGGCTTTCAGTGAAAGAAGTATTTTTTAGATGGGAAATGATAAGTAAATCTAAATGGTTTACCGGAATTTTCTCAAGGGAAAAAATAAAACCTAGCGAAGATTTAATAATAGAAGGAGATCTACTTATATACAATTGTCAGACAGATTTAAAGTGGGTGAAAGATTTTGAACAATTCAAGTTCAAAAGTCCTAACTTTTGGCAAAGAATTTTAAAATATGCTTTGTGGTCAGTATTTCAATCATATTATACAGGGAAATCAAGTACGTATATCTAGTTGGATATTATCTCAAATCAGTATGTATGTATGTATGTATGTATGTATTGAAAGGAAGCAGTATGCTATCTCCCATATTTGGGCATACGAGAGGTTGTGACATAATACATACCTATTTCCCTGGCTTAGCTGATAAAGGAGGAGAGCCTGTGGTTTAATGGGTAACACAACTGCCTAATATGTAAAACAGCACAGGTTCAAATCCCAGTAAGAGTATGGCTAGCTGATGAGACCTAAATAGCTTGAAATACTAGTCTCCCTTTATTTATTTATTTATCAGCACAAATGCAACAAACAGACACACACACACAAACACATGTATATATGTATGTACACACACATAGACACACAGACACACACACAGACACACACAAACACACACACACACACACACACACACACACACACACACACACATATATATTTGTGCTGATAAATAAATAAAGGGAGACTAGTATAGATCTATTTCAAGCTATTTAGCTCTCATCAGCTAGCCATACCCTTACTGGGATTTGAATATATATACACTTCATTCTTTAGAAAGGTAGGACAACAACCAAGTTAAAAAAACTATGAACTATGAAGAAAACTAGCTTAATAATGAAAATGAATATAAATACAATAAACTTCTAATTCCCAGTGGATGAGCTCAGTCTGAAACAATCAGTTTTCATTAAGTGCTAATTGTTACTCTTTCAAAATTGATACTAATTATTGAGGGGGAAAGGAACTTCTGTGTGTTTTATTCTCATTAATTTTCTATTTCTTTTCTGCTTTGTCTAGAAATAGATTGTCAATACAACCCAAAGCCAACACTAAAACAAATTCTGAAATCTGAATCCACCTGCCAATGCAGCAGTACATTTATATGTTGCACAAGATTTTGCTAATCGAAAGGCTGATAATTATAGACAGATCAGGTCCAAAATCTGAGCTACAGCACCATGCAGATGGCATACTGTAGTTGCATTCACAACTGCTGCCATTGCAATATGAAATGACTGAACTTAAAAACACATACCGCATACTCACAAATAGCCTAATGTATTTGTTGCCAAAATATTGCAAGACAATTGGAGTTATCCCATGATAAGCATAGACCTCTAATCTAGCAGTTGTGATTTCAAATGTCTAGTAGTTGTTTAAAATTTGAAACTTATGAGTTAGAGAGCCAATTTGGTTTAGTGGTTAAGGCGCCAGGTTAGAAACCAGGAGACGGTGAGTTCTTGCCCCATTTTAGGCATGAGGACTGCCTTGGTGACTTTTGGTCGGTCACCATAATGTTAGGCTCAGATGACAAGCCCAGTTGACCAAAAAACAGTAAACCTTGTACTCATAGGAAATGTATATAATATAATATAAGAAACAAATGGCAAAATAGATTACTTTTTCTAGTGTGATAAACAAATGAGATGCATGATTTTAAGAATCCAGGCAATCCGGGTAAAGAAAGATGAGGCAGATGGCTTATTATCTGAACTGATAACAAACAGGCAACCATTCTAGTCTATATCTCACCATTGTCAGGTGGAATGAACTAATCAGTTATGACTGCAACTGATCAAACCTATACATACTCTGCTTTTTTTTTTAAAGGTACATATGACAGCCTCTTTTGACAAAAGGAGTGCTGTAGCAGAAATCAAAATCAGACTGATGATGAGGATGGTATTGGAACATTGACCTGTAATGTAATGTAAGATGGGTTAATTTTATTTGTTAATTCATACTCTTTATTCATATTATGTTACAGGTCAATGTTCCACCTAGCTATTCAAAAGCATGCAAAAGTAAATGCAAGTAGAAAAATAGGTACCCCTTTGGTGGGATGGTAACAGCATTTCATGTGCCTCAGCATATAGTCAGGTTGACCACATGACCATGGAAAGTATCTTTAGACAACACTGGATCCCTCAGCTAAGAAACAGAGATGAGCACTGCCCCCAAGAGTCAGAAATGAGAAGATACTTTAGATACTGTATGCTGTTTGTTTGCAAAATTAATAAATTGGAAATGATTCTGAATCTTGTGGAGTTGATGAATATGTGCAGAAAAGTAAAAGTGTAGGTTTACTTATAAATTTATATGGCTAAGATACACTGTATGTCAGAAAGTGTGAATTAATTTCATCTCAGTTATTGTAAGTACGTTGGAAAGTAGCAATCTATATGTTGATGATAGTTGCATATTACTCTCCAGTGAGTGGTGAAAACAGAAGAGGCAATAGTTTGGGGAAAATTTGTGCACCACTCTGTATGAATGCAATCTGGTGAAAAAATTATTCTTAAATAATTAAATGGGTAGGAATGAGATGAGAAAACACTAAGAAAACGATTGGTTCCCTTCTAGAACCAATGGACATATTAACTGGTGAGTATCTGTTTAGAAAAGGGTTGTTTCTTTTGATTATGTAGTTTAAGTCTATTTATATGTTATACATGTGGCAAAAGAGTGAATCTTGGTCTTTTATTCAAATGTGTCACAATAATCTTAAAAACAAAATTAAAACAATATTCAACCTATTAATGTAAGAACTCTAAAGAACGAATAACATTGAATGTTAAATGAGAAGCACACAACATTGGATAAGAGTTAGCCTGCAAAAGTTAGTAGTTACTTGAAGTCCAACATGCGGAGCTCAACCCTTCTCTTTCTGATTATCGTATTTTTCAGAATATAAGACACACCTCCCCCCCCAAAAGGGTGAAAATCTGGGTGCATCTTATACACTGAATACTGGCCTACTGAAACCCCACCCTCTTTGCAAAAACTGCCATGCAGAGGGTTTGGGAGGCTTGCAAAATGCTCTTGGGGGCTGGGGAGGGCAGAAATGAGCAAAAAAGGGGCTGGTTTTGTTCATTTTTGCCCCCTTAGCTCCCAGGAGCACTCTACAAGCCTCCCAAAGCTCTGCATGCCCCCTCTTTTTTTCCTTTTTTACAAAAAATGAGGCATGCAGAGGGTTTGGGAGGACTGCAGAGTACAAAAACTTTTTAAAAAAATTTACCTCCTCAAAATCTTGGTGCGTCTTATACTTTGATGCATCTTATAGTCTGAAAAATACGGTAATCCTGGCTATATCATCCTTCCCCCATTCTGTTATTAGGAATACAGGAAATTTCTCATTGCCTCCAGTGCCTAGAGTCATAGAAAGTTTTTGTTTAAAAAGTAGTGGTTGAGCATACACACACACTGCCTTGCTCTGCTTTTAGCAGTTTAGCTGATCGCTAACAGTGTGCATTAGACAATGAGACTGAAATACCATCCTCTGTCATCTTCTAATCCAGATTACCACTGAAATATGGGAATAAAACTGGCCTACTAATCATATGATACTATAGTACATGTTGAGGTTTTCAAACATACTACAGCATTAAAAACCAAATCTTACTAAAAGGAATAGAATATCACTTTAAAAATTGTGAATTTGGTGGCTTGGGATGAGGGACAAATTCCTTTTTACTACCCAAAAGTACCTTGCTATGCCAATGGAATAGCCCAAAAGGTACAGAATTATAAGATTTGAGTTACCTAGTTTCCAGCAACATAGAAAGGTATATACAACAATGATACATATTAGGTGAGACTGGCAATCCCTGACTAATTTTGGAGAAATTGACTCTAATAAGACCTTGAAAAACATGCACACCACTCTTGGTTGGAAAGAGTCATTTACATCTAATTAGGATTTGGCTGCAATTCTACCATTATCTTGTGAAAACTGTTTTGTATTCATGTTGCTTTTAGCATTGCTTTCTTCAATATTTCCATATAAAGATGATTCTTGCAATGCTTTGAACAAGTGTAAGCTGATTACTTACACCATGTCCATTAAATTGGAGATAACATCATGCTTTATTTTAGTCCAAGCAGGACATCTACCTCATGAGCTAAATAGAAACTGTGAATTGTTTTCCTACTAAGTAGGCTATTTTGAGGATCCAAGTTATCTCCCTACTTCAATTGAGGATCAACACCATAACCTTGGACAAATTATTTTACCTCTTTGCACATTCATTTTGAGTTCTAAAATGAGAATAATGGAATATTACCTCATCATTGCTTAGTAAAGTGCTCCAAGTGGATAAAAATCAATATATAAAAAGAATGTATCCTTCTTTCCATCTTAGAACTTTCTTCAAATGAATATATGCATTTTTTCCCCAGGCTAAATTATTCAGAGGGTTTTGGTTGCTTGAAAAACATAGTGTAAAAAACCCACTGGATGCAAAAGCAGCAGATGGGATGTATTTATAGATCTGGCATAAGCCCATACTTAATACTGCTACCTTGAAAAGGGAGTTTTATGTTTCTGAGACCAATAGCATCTCGTGTGTGTGTGTGTGTGTGTGTGTGTGTGTGTGTGTGTGTGTGTGTATGTGTGCATCTGTAAGATAGCATATTTGGTGTGATGGTAAAAACCCCACATGGGAGGGTATGCATATAAGACACGTATGATTGAAAGAAGCAGTGCTTTGATCATACTGCTGCACCTGCCATCTTGCACATTTGGATCAATTCTTCTGGATGCCCTTCAGGGGTGGGTTGCTGCTGGCATTACTGCCAGTTCAGTGCACAAAAATATTTGCTCCATGCGTGTGCGCATTTGCACCTAAAAAGGTCAGGTGCATGTGCGAAACATTAAAAAAAATGGGAAAAAATCATTTCTGCAATGAAAATTGCCCTGCGCTTGCGCAGAACTGAAAATCAAGATGGCACCGCCATAATAGAACCAATTCAGGGGCATGGCAGGCCTGGATCGCTGCTGGTTCCAGCAACCTAGGCCACCAAATTACTATTGGTTCGGCTGAACCAGTCCGAACTCACCTCTGATGCCCTTGTCCAGGATTGTTTCAGAATTGTCATAGGGAAGTACACAGTTAATCTTTGGGAAAGGGAAAAGTCATTGTTTACTGATCAATTCATAACCAAACTATAATTTAATGTCTAGGCCCATGATGGTGAACTTATGCTGCACGTGCCAGAGGTGGCATGTAAAGCTCTCTCTGCCCCATTGCCCCAGGTCAGATCTCCATGGCGTTTCTCTCATGAGCTTCTGTTTCCCTGCAAATGACGAAACAGAAGCTCACAAAAGAAAAAGATCTTACCTCTTGCCGCGCTGCTGGTGTTGGGATGCCCTGCCTTCCATCAGCCAGCTAGTCTTCGAGTCTCTGCTGCATATGCATGCATGTCCGTGCATGCTTGTGTCCACACATGTCCGTGCATGTGTGAGTTTGCGCATATCCGTGAATACACATGTGCATGTCTGTGCATGTGCTCATTCCTGTGCGAATGCACCTTTCAATTTAGGCATGCATGCACGCCCAGTTTGGGCACGCAGTGCCTAAAAGCTTCGCCATCACTGGTCTAGGACTTTCAAATTCTGCTCTCTCCCTCCCCACTTTTCAGACATCACAGTATCTTTCTTAACTAAATTCTGGGAATTGAACCATGTGGCTATTTGGATCATTATTCATGGTTTCATCTCCCACCTTAACTGTGAGTAGTCTCTCTTTAGTAGACAGGTGGCCCCAAACGTACTAACAGATCCAATTTAAATACTGATCCAATTTAAAATTACTGACAATGTATTTAATTGAAAAATTAGGCAAAAGGATTCTCTTTCATATCTGCCTTCGTGATCATTTTCATCTTTTCACTATATAATCGTAAAATCCCACTTTTATGTTTTTTAAAAATATTTCCCTTTATATTTCATAATCTTATTCAAAATTCACTCTTTATAACTTAATTTTCTATAATAAATAGTCAGAGTAGAAATAATCCTTTTACCCATAATATTTCATATATCTCTTCCTGTAACCATTTAAGTTCTTTATGAAAACTGAATTATGTTGCAAGATATCAAAGTATTTATACAATGCTCATACTTGTAAAAACGGGTACTGGCTATATTTGGATGAAACGCTAAACCAAAATCGTCTTCATCTGTTCTTTCAAATCCATAGTGAGATAATAATAGTGTACATGTCTTTGAATCTCCTGGCAAGTTGTAATTTATGAATTTTTCTAATTTACAGTGTCATCTTCACACCTTAATCCTTTAATTTTCCATAACAAATATTACTAAGGGCTTTAATCACTGTTTCAGTGCCAGTTTACCCTATTGTTCCATGTGGCTTCTATTTTTAGTATGGATGTTATCACCTCTAGCTGAGATCTGTCAACTGCTTCTCATTTGAACAAAATATAGTAAAACCCTCCACTACATTCAAAATCTGTTTAGCCATAAACAAGTCAATCAAATGCAAAATCTGCCACCACCTAACAAATCCATCTTTTTTAAAACCAAATTTTCTATGCATTTCAAATCAGATTAACAGAGACCCAATGATAGATCGTATGGCTGTGCATGTACGTCTGTCTGTCTGTCTGTCTGTCTGTCTCCGTCCATCCATTTGTCTATCCACCTCCCCACTGCTATTGGCAACGGCACTACATTTGATATATAAAAAACTAGTTGTGAGACAGTCATGACTTTCTTAAGTTGTAGTCATTTCTCAGTAATACCAGAAGCAGTTTCAACTTTCTGTACTGAAAAGTTGGTATAGTCTTATTCCAAGAAGAATATTAAAAGTATCATTTTTGCAATTCACTTCTAATGTAGCAGTAGGGAGATTTTATGTGGAGTATGCATATAGATGTGTGTATACAGCTCATTTTATCATAGTTTTGTAACTTATCTAATTTTGATAGCAACATCTGTAAAGATATTGAGGATGAGCCTTCCAAAAGATCTATGAACTTGAATCAACATGCTGAAGAATATCAATGGACAGATAGTTATTCAAATGAAATAAAAGTTGGAAGGATGTACAGAAATTCTGTACAAGATGTCAATATCAAAGATGCCTTATAAAGTATCCCATACTTAAAATAACATCTAATACTAGAAAGATGAAGTTTGACCAGTGCCTAGACCTTACCAAGTCAAAAGGCTACAGGAATTAATGGAATATTCATTGAAATATAACAAGCTATGGAAGAAGAGTCAGTCAACTTTCTAACTTTACTAATCTACCTGGGAATGACACATTGGAAGAAGTCAATCTATTGTTGTTAGTTGCAAAGTCATGTCCAACCCATCGTGACCCCATGGACAATGTTCCTCCAGGCCTTCCTGATGTCAGCGTTCCTAGTATCATGTAGAATTAAATCAGAGTCCAAGGCAAAACAATCCTTTTGGTTCCAATTTAATAAAGCAGACATTTTAGGCACATCTGTGTTATGAAATTCCAATACTGGAAATAACATCAGAATTCCACCCAGTTAAAAGTTCATGATCTTGTCCCCACACCCACAATCCATCACATGGTCCAATCTTCTTCTACACTGGCATCCGCACCCAGCTTCTTACGGTCAGGTGTACCTGTGCGGAGACAAAGGATGACCTTGGCTTCTAGTAAAGAATGAAAACAATACATTCCACAATCTCACTCCTGTCTATTCCCCCCTCCCATCAACTATACTAATGAAACAGCATAATGAAATAAAAGAAAGGGTGGCAGGCAAAAATTCTAAAAGGAATATAATTGCAAGCCTGACTTGTCCTCTACCATCCTTTGGAGTCCATTTAAGTCCACGCCGAGTGCTTCAGTGACTCCATCCAGCCACCTCATTCTCTGTGGTCCCCTTCTTTTACCCTCAATTGTTCCCAGAATTTTGCTCTTCTCCAGTGAGTCCTTCCTTTTCATTAGGTAGCCAAAGTATTTGAGTTTCATCTTCAGGATCTGGCCTCCTAAAGAGAAGTCAGGGTTGATTTCTTCTAGGACTGACCAGTTTGATCACTTTGCAATCCAAGGGACTCGCAGGTGTTTTCTCCAGCACTATAGTTCAAAGGGCTTGATTCTTTGGTGCTCAGCCTTTCTTATAGTCCAACTTTCACAACCATACATGGAAAACCATAGCCTTGACTATACAGGTCAGTCTATATTCCAATGCAAAAAAAGAAAAGAAAAGAAAAGAAAAAGGAGGCCAAACAGAGTGTGGAAACTATTGTACTAAATCCTTAATTTCTCACTAGCATAATAATGCACAGGTTTATTCAATACAAAGTACAGCTGTACATAAAAAGGTGTCAGATCTTCAAACTGATTTTAGAAAAAGTTGAGGAATACTAGACATTATTGCTGATGCATGCTACATAATTGAAAAAGCCAACAAACACCAAAAAGAATTCAATATGCTCTTCATTAATTATAGAAAGACCTTCAGTTGTGTCAATCATGTCAAACTGTTGAATGTCCTAGAAAATGGGAATCTCAGAATATCTCATTGTTCTCATGAGAAACCTCTATGCAATATATCTCAGGAAGCCATAAAGCAGACATGAGAACACAGACTGGCTCCAAGCTAGCAAAGGAACCAGATAAGTCTATCTTCTATACCTTAATCCATATGCTGGGAATATATAAAGGGGAATTGGATTGAAAGAAGATGAGCATGGTTTTAAAACTGGAGGAAGAAATATCAATAATGACAAAATGCAAAGGCTCTGCAAGCTGTTGTAATAAAGTTTAAGAAGTACCGTGAAAAAGAAAGAGTAATCTTAAATTAAATATTAAATTTAATATTTAAATTAAAAGGCCAAACTAATGAGAATAGCCAACCTTAGAACTGACAATGCAGACATTGAAGTGGTAAATAGTTTCTGCCTTATAGGAACAATCATCAACTGTAAAGAAATCAGCAGCCAATATTAGGCCTTAGAAACACAGAATGGGAAAACTTGCCATGGCCAACTTGTTACAGCCAATTCACCACTGCTAACACACCATGGAACAACTCACCACAGAACAATTCATAAATTCAATCTAATTACTTAAAATAGTTTAAAATGTTAATATTTTAATTTAATTTTTTTTTAAAAAAATTAAATACATTTCTTTAATAATTCCTTTAATAATTCTATTCCACCATTTCTTTAATATTAGGGTAACTCTTGTTCTGTGGCAAGTTGGCCATGGCAGGTTGGTGGTGGCAAGTTGTCCTAAACCCTTGGAAACATGTTGGAACTAATCTTATTTTGTACACAGGCAATAGCTCAATTTCCATAGTGCTTCAGCATTTTTTAAAAAAAGATGCACGAACCTTTTGTTACCATGCAAATGTGCATTATGTGAAGACTAACTCTCTTTTGAGTCTCACCCTCCCTTATTATTTCTTTATTACAAGATTATTATGGGATGTTTATTTCGACCATCCTGATGTAGAAATGGCATATAGTATATGTCAGGAGAGCAAGAATTAAATGTCCTAGTTTACATCTTATTGACAGAAAAAGTGTTCCCATTAAATTTATAAGAATTGCTGGATTTATAAATGCAAAAGACTCTATATGAATCTGTTTCTTAGAGAAACAGGACTAATGTAGGGTGCTTTGCAGGCAGTTCACTTCCATCTTAATTTGCATCACAGTTGTTAATTATTGTACAAGTATTGGGAAGTGTTAATAGGTATGCAACATCAAGCTAGTCTTCTTTCATTAAAAGTCCTGCTGCTGAGCAGACTTGATGCAGTGTATCAGCCAATAATATTTTTTTAGCCAATGAAAGCAATGATAAGCATGGGTGCCTTATAATGCTGCTTGATAAATTTAGCTGAAACAAAGTTTGCAGTTTATATTCCATGACACCAAGTCAAAATCCTGCCATTTCACAGGAGCCATGACATGAATTTAGCTCTGCTGAGGAGCAGGAACTGGGATCTGGAACTCAGAAATGTACTCTTTCAATTCACTGAACAATGGAGCTCTGTCAAAACATGGAATGTTGCAGGACATGGTTCTGATTTTAGATCATCCAAATAAGGTTGGTTTTCCACCAAGTGGTTTGTGGGATCACACATATTTAAATGTATTAGAATTATTTTGTGCCTTGTTCTGCAGGAATAAATAATATATACCAGGTGTATTTACAATGCAAATTGTAATTCGGTCAATGAACTATTCATATAGTATCAATCAGAAATTATGTATGAGACTGATCTTCAGAGAAGCAAAGTTAATCTTGAAGAAAGGGTGAATCAGTTTTGACCTGCAGTTTGCCTTGATTTTGTTTTAAATTAATCCATACTAAACAGTTGCACATAACTGTGGGCTATATCTAAAATCTTGCCATGAGTACAGAGATCAAAATAGCAGGCACTGAATGGTGGACTTTTCTTCTTTCATGTTGACTATTTTACTGAACATAAAATCAGTAACTGCTGTCATCACTTTTGACATCAAAGCTCTCTTCTTTCAGGTTAAGGGAAAGCAAGCAATATTATTCCTGCAACCATCGTCCCTAACAAAAGAGAGACATTTCCTTGTTCCAGGTCAGACTATCTAGGTCAGTACTAATTGCATTGAATGGTAATGGAAAGTTTCAGGAATGTTCACACTGGATCTATTTCAGAGGCTTTCATCTCAGTGATCTATCCCAAAAAGATAAATTAAGTCCATTTGTTTATTTATTCAATTTGTATAGCAGCCCATCTTATCTAATTAATTAACATATTTACTCAGAAACAATTGGAAGGCCTAATAGCACTTTCATTTGGAATGGATTCATATATACAGGAAACCCCACTTTATTATTTTATATCCTACCTGCCACCAGGGTGATTTTCAAGAAAACCTCTGTTGGATTATTTCTGTTGTATATCTAAGAGCCACCAGTTTGATGTAGAGCAGAGGTAGTCAACCTTTTTATACCTACCGCCTACTTTTGTATCTCTGTTAGTAGTAAATTTTTCTAACCGCCCACCGGTTCCACAGTAATGGTGATTTTATGAAAACCTAATGAAAATGTTTTTAAATAATGTTTTTAAAAAGTCAATTAAATTTTAAAAAAAGGAAAGTGCTTCAGTATCGGACAAAACCCCTACCATGAAAGCTGGAACGCCCACAAGTGGGTGGTAGGGACCAGAGAGCCGAGGTGGCACAGTGGTTAGAGTGCTGTACTGCAAGCTACTTCAGCTGACTGCTAGTTCGGCAGTTCGGCTGTTCAAATCTCACCGGCTCAGGGTTGACTCAGCCTTCCATCCTTCTGAGTGGGTGAAATGAGGACCCAGACTGTGGGGGCAATATGCTGACTCTGTAAACCGCTTAGAGAGGGCTGAAAGCCCTATGAAGCGGTATATAACTCTAACTGCTATTGCTATTACTGCTATAGATTGACTACCACTGATGTAGAGGCTTCAGACTGGGAATCTCTAGTCTGACTGACCTTAGGCCAGTCCCTTTCTCTTAGCCTCAGGAAAGAGGCAATGGCAAACCACATGTGAAAAACCTTGCCAAGAAAACCACAAGGATAAGTCAATTCACTGGGAGTTAAAAACTAACTTGAAGGCAAAAAAAGGCAAATGTTTGCTTCTTAGGTATTATTCTGCTGTGTTTCTAGTAAGTTTGATAATAGATTTAATTAACAAAGTTTTCTAAAACATATTTTAATATCACAGTTTTCATAAAGCAAGCATTCTCAGTCGCAGACAGGTTTAGCACCACTAACTTAGTTCTTCAATGACCATAAGAAATTACTTGGACGTGAAATTGTAGTAGGAGTACTGTGCTAAAAGAAATATAATATTATGTACCTACTTTATATTGTGCAATAGCCTTTCTTTCTATTAGCTTTCAGTTTTCCCTTCTCACCACATTCCTCATACATTTACCTTCGAAGTTTGACTGCTGCAAGCTTGTTTGACTCTATTGAATATAAACAAAATCTGGCAAGTAATTTAGATCAATATTTTAACAGCTCCCTGCTTGGTTTGATTGCTTATTTATCTCATTCTCATAAGTTATTCACAATGTAATATTTTAAATATTTTAATTTCTGCAGCCATTTCTCTATTACATTTGCCAACTCTTTCATCAAACCTGTCAGATTTGAGTGGGGTTGGAAGTGAAGCCTGATTGTATCTTGTGGCTCTTTGGAGAAAGAAAGAAACCGGTAGAACTAGAACTAACCTTGTCTCTTATATTCCTGATGGCTGGCCTGAAGATTTATTGGTAGTGGCTCTCATTGAGAGGCAATTTTATCCTCCACAGGTGTGTTTGAACAGAGTGAAAAAACCTTCTGCCTATGCTTTTGATTTATGATTGGGGAACCACATACTAAAAACTTGCAGCATTCTCAGTGTGGTTGCATTTCAAAGAACAAGCTTTAGAATAACTTCTGGGAACTAGTCTCAGATTTATGAAAGCCCTAATTCATCAGAGTAGGAAAAAGGGATATCCAATTTGTTCAGAACTGTAACTCTCAGAAACTCAGTCCAGATAACAAAGCTTAGCATTTCACAGCTGTCATAGCCAGTGTTTGAGGTTTATTCATACCTTCATTCTCCATTATTTTGACAATTAAATTTTTTTATGTGTTCTTATCTGGTGTGTTCAGTCCTTTATAACTTCTCTTTAGGACTCTGACTTTCCCTTTAGATGTATCTTTTTCTTGTAAATGCAGGTGTTTCCCCCCTTGATGACATGTTTAATTTCCCACCTCCCTCCAATTAATTCTAGTCAACAGCCTCATTGATTTATTAATGATATACACTGCCAATTTTCCTGATAAAGGTAAAGGTAAAGGTTCCCCTTGCACATATGTGCTAGTTGTTCCCGACTCTAGGGCACGGTGCTCATCTCCGTTTCAAAGACGAAGAGCCAGCACTGACTGAAGATGTGTCCGTGGTCATGTGGCCGGCATGACTAAATGCTGAAGGCGCATGGAACACGGTTACCTTCCCACTATAGATGGTACCTATTTTTCTACTTGCATTTTTACATGCTTTTGAACTGCTAGGTTGGCAGAAGCTGGGACAAATAATGGGAGCTCACTCTGGTACGTGGCGCTAGGGATTTGAACCACTAAACTGCCAACCTTTCTGATCGACAAGCTTAGTGTCTTAGCCACTGAGTCAACATGTCCCCATTTCCCTGATAAGATGACTCTAAATGGCTTACATAGAGCAAAAAAGATAAATATAAAAATAATTAAATCTTTAAAAGCTATATGAAAACTAGAACAAAGGAAGTGGATGGAACTGGGATGAGATCTTCTTAGTCCATCAACCACTTCCAGTTGTAAGTGCTCCCCTCAAGGTCCCAAGCCAACTGGCAAGTTTTGATATCCTTCCAGACAGCAAAAAAAAAAAAAAAATGAGAGAGCAGTTCTTAGTTCCTATGGTAAAATATTCCACAGGGCAGGGCCACAGCAAAAAAGATTCTTCTCCTTGAATCTCATCAGAATTCCTTGGCAGATGGGATGCATAGTAGGCCTTTTCCACTGGAGTGAGTAGGGTGAACTAGTCCCATGCTCTTCAAATACCCAGGTACTCATATATTTTAAGAGCCTTCGATAGAATGCCAATTGATATTATATTCTCTTTCGGATACATGACAATTAATATAGGGGTTTATATTCCTGCCTTCTAGTGCTTATGATCACTCAGACAGTAACATTACAACTGATGATATAACGCAACAACATGTAGAAAACAATTAATTCTATTTAAAAAAAGAGACACATTTCTCAGATAAAGCAAGAACTTCAGATTATCTGTCTGATAAAAATTGCTTTTATATGTCAGGGCAAAGCCCAACGTGGATAGAACCTCAAAAACTGGTAATAATAATAATATATTTTAAAATCCCAGGATGCTTTAGCTTCTTCAGTTCAGTTTGCATTGATCAGATCCTCCCCACTCCCTTAAGGAAGATAGAGAAGCATGGTATGTCTGTGTGCGAATTGAAGGAACAGCATCCACAAAGAATTTCTGGGCTTCAGGATAGACTTTGATTCATCCTTTATTTGACCTCTAAAGTCTCCTTTAGAGCCGAGGTGGCGCAGTGTTTAGGGCACAGTACTGCAGGCCACTTCAGCTGACTGTTATCTGCAGTTCAGCAGTTCTAATCTCACCAGCTCAAGGTTGACTCAGCCTTCCATCCTTCCGAGGTGGGTGAAATGAGGACCCAGACTGTGGGGGTGATATACTGACTCTGTAAACTGCTTAGAGAGGGCTGAAAGCCCTATGAAGTGGTATATAAGTCTAACTGCTATTGCTATTGCTATTGCTAGTATCTACTGGAAATTGATCTAGATATGTCTCATCAGCACCTCTTTTTCCATTTGTTTAAATAATAATGATTAGAAATTATGCCTTTTCATGAACGAATGACATCTTCATCACCTTTTCATGTACCTCTTGTTATGATATCACTGTTCCTACAATAATCTTGTCCTGTCATATAAAAACAGTCTTGGGTTTAAAAAAAATAATCAAAACCAAGTGGACTACTTTTAATCAAGCTTAATATCAAACCTATCCATTTGCTAATTATGTCATCAAGAAAGTTTATTTCAGCACACCTTGATTAAAATGATGAAATTCCAAAAGGAGGAACTCACATTAGGCTGCCTAAATGTACAGCCACATTAACTTATCATTCTGGAAAAGGATCCCTCATTTATTTGTAATATGACCCTATCAGGAAGGTTGCATTCATTGAGATGAATGTATTATCAGTGCTTTGATTACTATCTTAATTTATACTGTGCTTCTACTTATAGCTCTGCCCAAAGAGGATGGACCATTATGGATGAACTATTCAGGAGTCTCTTTGGATATTTGCACATTAGCATCCAGCCAGGTTACACTTGAAGCTGATTTATGAAGAATACAATTTTCCCTCTTTTTTTGTAGGTCCTTCAGGATAGGGAAACTGTTAACAACATCCAAGAATAGGAATTTAAAGAAGGTGTTCTAAACAAGTGATTTCAAGACTGACCAATCTTGCAATGTCTACTCTTAAATGTAGTAAATTTGGGGAGCAATACTAGGTTAACTCAACCCTTCACTTCTTGTCATGAGACCTCAATATGTCTCAGTCAAGTAGAATTTCCAAGTCACATTTGATCCAAGGGTGAATACTGAACTGATTAGCTTTTGAGTTCTTATTCAGAGAGCTGATATGTGTGCTGTCATGACCAGCAGAAAAGTGCAATAGTCCATTAACATAAAACAGATAAAGCAAGCTGAGAAAGTGAAGGCAGTTCAAAGCAATGTTTGTCTCTTCAATGTAGACCAAACAAGGAGCCCAACCATGAGAGTCAGCATTATATTCATTGTAAGGTTACATTAAATTGAATCTTGCAAGATTGATAGTGCATTTCTCTCTTCCTCTCTTTTTAGTCTCCAGAAAACTATGAAAGGTTCCTTCTGAAATGCTTCCAGACTGAGCTGCTTCTTATCAGACTGCTAAGCCTAGGCTGCAGGTCTTGGTCCTGTCATTCCCACATACCATCACACAACATTAAGCTTGCCATACCAAGAGAAGTTGTAACAGTTATTAACCACTTTCTGAAGCATCTTGTGAAGGATTTCATCTGTGATATTTGCCCTCTCCCACTTTGCGTATTCAGTGCTCCTAAGCAAAACAGATTTTTTTCCCCCAGACAGTTACAATTAATATGCTTTTCCCCAAGCTTTGCATGTGAGGAAGACTCAAGAATGAAAAGAAGGGAAAGGAAAAGGAAGATACTGTTTTATGACTGGAAAACTCTTCTCTTTATAAGGTATAATTTTGAAAATTGATCAGAATACTTTAGCCTTCAGTGTTCCTTATGTAGTTTTGGTTTCCATCTGAAGGAAAGGCAGCCAAAATATTTTGGGTATCTTAGATCTGTTTGAAATCTAAAATAATGCAACATTGACAGTTTCCATGGGCAGCAAAGATTTAAAATCTCTGCATTGGTTGCTATAATTCTTATTATACAGTCCTATTCTTTGGCACAACTCTATTATACAGTCCCGTTCTTTGGTAGTAAAAGCAGTGGTTAAAATGCAATACGGAAGGCTAATTCAGCTCATTGCCAGGGGTCGATCCTGTCCAGCTGAATGTTGACTCAGCCTTCCATCCTTCCGAGGTTGGTAAAATGAGGACCCAGATTGGTGGGGGCAATAGGCTGACTCTGTAAAGTGTTGTAAAGCACTAGGGAGCAGTATATACAGTAAGTCTAAGTATTTTTGCTATTGCTAAATGAACAGAGCATTCAAATGTGTTAAGCATCCCAAGGTTATAACTTGTTATTTATGCTTTTAACAATACTTGTTTCTTATACAGAGACACAATATTTGTGATATGTACAGAAATAATATTTGGGATTTAGGCACTGATTAAAACCAGTGTGGGCCTTAAAATTGATCTGTGTTATTTTACAAAACCCCGACCTCATCTACTAAAAATATGACCACAGTAGTCCAAATAATACCTGTGCATCTTCTGAGTTCTAGAGGGATTAGAAATTCACTTTCTAAAAATGTATGCTGTAAGAAAACAGAGATTATAATTCAAGTAGATGGGAGTTTATCCATCAGTGCCCCTGAATATATCTTTTGTAGATATTTTGCGATTTCCTGAGAAACAATGAGCACGTTAAAGCTGTAGCTTCAGCTGAAAGCTGAAAATTGAAATAAGAGCTATTGTGCTCAATATTATAGAAGTGTTTTTAGGATGTCATTCATAAGACAAAATGAAAAAAAATGTTTTAATCATTTAACTTAGGTACAGGTATTCCTCAATTTACAATTCATTTAGTAACTATTTGAAGTTACAACAGCAAAAAGTGACAATTTTTCACACTAACAACCATTGCTGCACCCCAGGGGTCACATGATCAAAATTCATACACTTGGCAACTGACTCATATTTATGATAGTTACGGTGTCCTGGGGTCATGTACCCACATTTGCAATGTTCTGACAAGCAAAGGCAATGCAGGAACTAGATGCGTTTAACAACGGTGTTACTAACTTAACACTTGCAGTGATTCACTTAACAACTGTGTCAAGAAAAGTCATAAAATTCAGCAAAGCTCAGTTAACTAATATCTCATAAGCAACATAAATTTCGGGCTTAATTGTGGTTATAAGCCGAGGACTACCTGTAGTTTAGCTTCAAATGTTTAAAGTCTTATAACCAATTTACTCGGTGTGCAAATTTTTATCCAAAATCCTCACTGGCTGTGCTCATGTTATAATTTTATATGCTGAAATTATAATGCTCTTCATTCTGGATTTGGGACACTGACTTGCAAATAAGATAGACTTGTAAAAAAGCAAAAATCATAATGTACCTCTTCAGGAACTCATATTTTAAAAGCTTATGTATATAGACATATATATTTATAATAAAACTATATGTCTCAATAAAGTTGGGCTAGAGCAGCAAATAGGTGATAAGCTACCAATGCCTTTTGGTGACAATTCAAATCTCTTTTGTGGAATAGAAATATTGGACCTTCAGCAATACTGCCTTATATTAATTTCAAGAATTTAATCATTTTTTTTTTAGAACAACCAAAAGGAACAATCTCAAAAATGTATTACTGCAATCAGAATAGGACATACAGATTAAAGGATTCACTGCAGTTTCAGTACAAGAACTGAGGTGAAAGATTATACAATGATGGTATTGGAGTCTGTTAGATTGAACATACATACATACATACATACATACATACATACATACATACATACAAACAAACAAACATACATACATACATACACAAATGCTGGAGAGGTTGTTAAATAAATAATCTTTTCCCCCCATTTGTGGTGGTTTTACCTTTGAGTGAAAATTTGTTTTGAGATAAATATCATCACTAAACAAAGAATTGAATGCTCTCCAGAGTTAAACTTATTGCATTAATTTACCAAAGGGTAAGGACCAAAGGACCAAAAATAAAGAACCGATTATTTAATTTTAGCAGCAAAAATAATAATAATGTAATATTGAAAAACTCCAGATAATTTAATAACTATATTTTGGATCAGCAAAGCCTCTTCAATTGCCACTTCAGGAAAAAAAGTCATAAAGTTAATGTAATGAGACTTCAGAAGCAGGAATGTATTTTGTCAAATTTGGTTGGATCTTATGTCTTACCTTAACAGAAATATATTATAATTTGGTATATTCTTTATAAATAGTAAATTTTTACATGTACCAGCATCTTTATTCATAATGTAATAGGAATAAATAAAACATATTTTTTAAAAATATTGTCTATATTTTTTCTTTCTTTAAATAAATATTGTATTTATGTTAATGTAGTTCTGATACTGTTTGAGAAAAAAAAAGGTCAAAATTCTAGGAATTTCCTTAAAGATAATCTGTAAGCCCGCTTCTGCTCATGGCCAGTGTTTTCTCCGAGAACTGGAACATGTGTTTATCTAGTGTGGGCACGGCGTCACTTGTTGCTAGCCGCTAGGGGCACGCTCATTGGCTATCTCTGCTTGACAACTCCGTTTAAATAGCTGTCAAGCAGGGAAGGTGCTGAATCGCCTGTAAATAGTTACCATGAATAAACTGCTTGTTCTGTCAGTCCTGGCTCCAGTCTCGTCCTTCCGTCGATCTTCAAAACCTAGTGTTGGGTTAATTATCAGCTAACAGCAGGGGTGGTATTCAGCAGGTTCTAACCAGTTCTGGAGAATCTGTAGGGGAGATTTTGAGTAGTTCAGAGAACCGGTAAATACCACCTCTGATTGGCCCCACCCCCATCTATTGTCTGCCTCCTGAGTCCCAGCTGATCTGGAGGAAATGGAGATTTTACAGTATCCTTCCCCTGCCATACCCACCAAGCCACACCCACCAAGCCACACCCACCAAGCCATGCCCATAAAACCGGTAGTAAAAAAAAATGAATCCCACTACTGGCTAACAGTCCTGCAAAGTCATAAATATAGCCGCATCATAATAGAAGACTGATCAAATAAAGAACTGAGCATTGAGACTCATGTTAGGTGTAGCTCGCAGGATTATGTATGAAGTGTCCTGCTGGATATTGTAATCTAAAAAGTTATCCTGACACCTGATATTTGTACAGTGGCCAGCTAGATAGTGTATGAGAAAATGATAAACAGAAGATAAATACAATAGCTTTTCCTAATGAAGTTCCTTAACAATTTCATAGCAAAGTGGAACAAAATTTTAAGTAAGTATTTCACTTTAATAAGCTTTCACCATTCACCTATTGTACTATATGATTTTCTTGTTCAGTGAAGTGATCATGTTCTTCCATTCTAGTTTACTTTACAAAACCTCATAGACTTCTCTTTAAAGCTTGCCAAAAGGCTGAGAGGAGTTGTCTTAGATACGTTCTTAAGAAGAATACCTTCGCTAAAGGAGAGGAAAGGTGAACCAAAGCATTTCTAGGCTGGGTGGCTTTAGCAAATGCTGTGGGATTGCCTAAAGTATGTTCTGAAGACATTTAGCCTGAAGTATCCTTTTTTTAAATGCTGAGGCTCTTCCAGAATTGGTGAGTGCTATGGGCAGTGGTGCATGAAGGTTCACTAGTGCCCTAAGCACAGGCAAATCTTGGTGCCCCCCCTCCTTTGTACATACTTCAAATCTTCATTGATTTTTTTTCTTTCTCAACTTTGTGGTGCCCCCTTAGGCCTGGTGCCCTAAGGATGTGCTTAGTCTGCTTAATGGTTAATACACCACTTGCTATAAACAACCTTGAAAATGCCTACTTGGAACCACTTCCAGGTTCTTCTCAGCCCTCTCCCATAGCCTAACTAAGCTAAGGCTATTTTTGAATCCAACCAACTGAATTTGTCTTGGGAAATTAGAGAACATCTTCACTTCAGTGAAGCAAATTAGCACACCTTATAGGTCTCCATCATTTGTTAAAGTGGATCTATTTTGCAATTGAGAGGAATAATATATAGCCCTGAGGCTGTTTGCTATGCACATGGTGCAAGAGATGGGTAAAGAGAATTAGATAGAAAAAAGGTGGCCTTTTCTGGAGCCTATTTTTCATTATACTTGCTGGAGTTTTTCCAACTACTATAGTCATTTCATAAATACTCTTAGGGAAAACCTATTTAATTCACTATGCATCAAAGATATGCAAGATGTTGAGGCCAAGAATCTTGCTCCAAATGTAGATAGAGCTAGGCCAAAGAGTGTGAAGGCATGAGAAAAAAACCTTAAAATTGATTTAATTTACATTTAATTAAACCAGATCAATTAATTAAAGACTGTTAATAAAATTACTCCTCATGTATGTTTCAGTTTGGTCACATTAAAAAGTCTAGTTTTACAGCAACCTCTGAATAACCCAAAGGTGCTTTTTCAAGAGGCAACTGGACTTTCTGGGTTTTCTTTGAAGATGTTTCACTTCTTATCCAAGAAACTTCTTCACCTCTTCAAAGAAAAACCAGTAAGTCCAGTTGCCTCTTCCAAAGGTCCTTTGGGACAACCATGACCTGGATTACTGAGAATCTCCATAGAAACCTCTGAATAAAGTCTGGGGGTTGAAGCAGTTACATATCCTCTTAAAAGAGCCATGACTGGATTTTAGTTTTGACTTTCAGTCTGTGAGGTGGAACTTTCTCAAGAGTTAATTTACTTCATTTCTAAATAGCACATACAATGATATTCACTTGCCTCATAGCAGAAACAAATATTTCATTAAGCACCATCTGTTATTGCCTAGTGTGACATGCTGAATTTCAGTAATGGTCTGCAGGCCGGTCCATGAGATCTTCACAGTAACTTTAACTGCAGGAACTTGCCCTGCATTTGCAGGTGCTTCAAATCTTCATGCAATTATGCCTTTAATCGTTGAACTGTACACTTGGACGGTTAAAATAAAACATGTTTAATATTATGACATTATAGATAGCTTCAGTGTCAGTGATGTGTCCAGAAAGATGATTGACCATTCTGAAAAGATACACTGCTGTTTGAAATATCCCTATTATTATCCTGGTGCATTAGAAGCCAGAGAATGTAAGATAAAGATAAATCTTGAACTATATGTAGTGCAGGGACGTGCACTCACTAGAGGCAGGGGAGGCGGGGCCTCACCAGTCTCCTCAGGAAAAGGAAGGAATTTTAAAGATTTTTTCTAAAATAATTAAGGCCAAGCTAGTTGCTACCAGACTTCAACTCACAGTGATTTGCAGTGTACATAGTGTTTAAGTATAGGAGGAGGCCAGAGAACTCGGGGCCTCCTTTGCATAAGGATTTTTTTTGCCTTTTAAGGGTTAACCAAGGGTTAAAAGCAAAACAATTAGTATGCAAATGAGGCCCATAGTTCTCGGGCCTCTTCCTGCAGAGGGCACGTGGTGGCTCTAGGAGCCACTATCCTAGCCTGCCTGGCCCTGGAGCCTAGCTAGACCGAATCTGGAATTTTGGCGTAGTTGGAAGGTATGTTGGTC
The DNA here is from genome assembly GCF_009769535.1 of Thamnophis elegans. NCBI lineage: Eukaryota > Metazoa > Chordata > Lepidosauria > Squamata > Natricidae > Thamnophis > Thamnophis elegans. Next base: position 89,856,024 of record NC_045541.1, read on the forward strand.
AGAGAGAGGGGGCGGGGGGGAGGAATTCAATTTATTTGTAATTTAAGTAATTGTCATTTGTTTTTATTGTCTCTCTCTGTGTGTGTGTGTGTGTTTCTTAACTTCACTCAAACAAACTCTCTCTCAATTTGAGAGAGAGTTTGCTTGAGAAGAGAGGGAAGGAGCAGACGTAGGGAGGGGAGCCTTGTTTGTTTGAGAAGAGAGGGCAGCCCTCTCCCCCGCATCCTGCTCCTCTCTTTCTTTCCTCCTGCTCCTCTCCCCTTTCTTCGCCGGCTGCCACCTCACCCCCCTCCGCCTCCTCCGTCCCCCCAGCTGTGTCCACCAGGCGTCTCGTGTTTATGGCGGGCATAAATGCGAGATGCCTGGCGGACACAGATTTGGGGATGGAGGAGGTGGGGGGCAAGGAGGAACCGCGGAGGCGAAAGGCAAAGAGGGGTGGGGAGGGTGTTTGCAGCCCTGGTTCCGTCTCCCAGCCAGCAGCCCCAGGAGGAAAGGGCAAAGAGGGATGGGGGGTGGGGTGTTCCAAGAAGCCCCTCCCCTTTTTGGCACTTTGCAAGGCCTGCCGGAGCTCTGGGAGAAAGCAGCGGGAGCAGAATGCTGTCATCTATTGCCGGAAAGTCCGGCGAGGGAAGCGGGGCTCGTGGAGACTCGCTCGCAGCCGGCTTCTCTGGAGCGGAGGGGGGGGGATAGAAACGGAGCGGATCACAGTGGCAAGAGGATCCGCTCCGCTTCCATCGCCCCCCCCTCTGCTCCAGAGAAGCCGGCTGCGAGCGAGTCTCCACGAGCCCCGCTTCCCTCGCCGGACTTTCCAGCAATAGATGACAGCATTCCGCTCCCGCCGCTTTCTCCCAGAGCTCTGGCAGGCCTTGCAGAGTGCCAAAAGGGGAGGGGGCTTCTTGGAACACCCCACCCCCACCCCTCTTCGCCGTTTCCTCCTGGGGCTGCTGACTGGGAGACCGCGTCTCTCACTGCTGCGGGGGTGGGGGAGCCGCTTTCTTTCTTTTTGCCTCACCAGCCAGAAGCTTCACCGCACATCACTGATGTAGTGATTAGGGTGCTGGCCTAGAAGACAGTCATGAAAGTTGGCTGGATGATTTTGAGCCAGTCTTAGGCCAAACCATCTCACATCTCTTGTTGCGTGGAAAATAAAAGACAGGAGCCCTAGGTATGTTAGTTGTCCTAAGCTAACAATTTGATTATTTTTTTTAGCTGCTCATCTTGGGAAGGGCTTTATAGGTGGATAAAAAATGCCAAACCTAGTCTAAGCCTCTGGCTGATGATACGACCAACCATAACATTATTTTTTTAAAATGTGAAGAGATACAGTAAACAAAAAATAGCTTGGGAAGGACACAGTTTTTAAAATAGGGTACTACTCCGCCTGTTTTCTTCCTGAATATTCCAAAAGAAATTCCATGTGCTGCGATACAGGTGCTAGCTCCTCATATGTAATGCTCTCCTGCACCACTACCTCTCCTCCCATCCCAGGGAAACCTGACAGACAGGACCCCCAACCCAACCTTTCCAATAAGTATAAGGGCTAGATGGAGCAGACCTATTCTGGTGCCAGGCCCTTCTGCATAGAGGCTGCCTGCAATGAAGACTCTCAATGAAGGAGCCCTAGTGCCATAGTAATTAGAGCGCAGTATTGCAGGCCAGTCCTGGGGGCTGACTGCCAGCAGTTTAATCCTGACCAGCTCAAGGTTGTCTCAGCCTTCCATCCTTCTATGGTCGGTAAAATGAGGAACCAGATTGTTGGGGGCAATATGCTGACTCTGTAAACCACTTAGGGCTCTAAAGCACTATGAAGTGATATATAACTCTAAGTGCTATAGCTCTCTTGGGGAAGTAGTGTTCTGACCCAGGTTTCCTTAAAAAGCAAGAAGGAGAGTCTTGGTCCTGGCAAAACCCCTTTTATTTACACAACTGTGAATTCCTTTCATTCACAGTGAGCAAGACTTAGCAAACAGTCTTTCCGAGGAATATTTATCAACATGAACCTTATCTTGTTTGGAGAGCTGCCAGATAACTAGTTTCCAAATACAGGGCAAGGCAAAACTTGGCACAGAGTCTCTTATAGTCACAAACAGAACTTTCCACTATTGAAATGACCAAATGAACAAATTGTTTCCTGCAAAAGCCCATTCTGGCTCCGACTCAGAGCCATTGTCGAAGCTTTCCTTAGCCCCCAGGACTGGCCCATGTTCCTCCCCAACCTCCTCACTGTACGACTCTGTCGCCAGCTCTGCTGGCTGCTGGTGGGCCACAATAAGTAGCTCTTTATTACAGTGATTAAATTTTGGGGGTCACTTGGCAAGATTATGCAATCATGCTAGCTTAATGCATTGTGCTGAATAAGAAAGGTAACATGGTTACAAAATTGTTTTACTGTAGTGACATACATCAGCATTTGGCGGATAAAAGTCTGGTCAAACATGAGATGGCAGTTTTCTATATCTCTTTGATCTCATCTAGTGTTTCCCAATCTCGACAAATTTAAGATACTGGCTAGTAAATTCTGTGAATGGATATCTCCTGGTTTAAAGTGGTCACAGTTGGAAACACTGGTCTAGATTAAATGGGAAGACTTCCCCATTTATTCCAAATGCCAGCAAAAATATTTTACTTTGAAAGTCAAATTTATTCTGAATGTGATCTTTTATGAACAGCACTATGGCAGACGTGTAAATAATTTGCATAGTTATGCCAATATAAAAAGATGTGATCCGGAAAAAACAGCACACCAAGTATTATAGTTTGTTATACAAGAAAACCCAAAACAAAATGCAATTTAAAAGGGATGCTGTTTTTAATATTTGTTTATCTCAGAAATATTGGAGAAATAGCAGCTGAATGAAAGCTAATGCAGATCCGTCTCCCCATTTATGCAAAATGATAAACATCTACCATTTGGATGGAAAAAACTAACATAGATTAAAACTGTGCTTAGAGGAAAAATGATGCCACTGATTCTTTTTTATGATTTTCATCTCTCTCTCCACTCTATCTATCTATCTATCTATCTATCTATCTATCTATCTATCTATCTATCTATCTATCTATCTATCTATCTATCTATCTATCTATCTATCTATCTATCCATCCATCCATCCATCCATCCATCCATCCATCCATCCATCCATCCATCTATCTATCATCTATCTATATGACAGGAGCATCAGACTATATGTATGCATTCTTTCAACTTCTCTAAATAATCTCTCATAAATGCTCAAACATTTAAACTTTTTTCCAATTACTGACACTAAAATCTAAAGCAAACTTGCTTACAGAAGGAACAGCAGGAACTGAATATTTAGTTTCTTTCCTTCCCACATCATTTGTAGGGTTTTTATGAAAACTCAAACTACTTTTATACTCTGTTTATAGACATACAGATATATATGTGTGTGTGTGCGTGCGCACACACGCACGCATGCGCACACATACACACACACACATATTAGAACACATTGTTTTTTTTAATAAAAAATCATCTCTGGCTCTAGACATATTATACACACACACACACACACATAGAGAAATACACATACATACGTATATTGTATATAAAATAAATTATTTGTCTCAACTGGACATCCAAAACATCAATTCATGTTAGTAGATAAAAGTCAACTGGCTCTTCAGGATTTGGCATCAGACTCCAATACGAGCAGAAAAGAATTGCTTATACTGTAATTATTCTTAATCAAAAGGAGACAGGAATGAGGTCAACTGCAGTGAAAAGTTTTGGTTGGAAAACCAAATGATGGGTTGCAAAGATGGCTAAACTGATTATTTCATTAGAAGAAGGGCAACATCTAGATATGTCTGCTGACTTGAAACTCCTTATGGACTTCTTGCATGAAATTGAAAATATGAACTTTTGATTTGTGTATTTAATGATAAATAATTAAATAAATGAGGCTTTTTGTAACCATAGAGCAAGAGATAATTTTGTAATCATTCTTCCATTAGCTACAAAGGAAATTGAAAGCATTTTCTTTCTATTTCTTTTTGGGGAGCGGGGGGTTCTTTTTTTTCTTTTCTTCCTCCCTTTTCCTTTCTTCCTTTTCTTTACATCATATGGATTTTCGTTAGTTTTTATCCTTTTAAAAAGTTTTAGTAAAATTTATACCCTCAAAAAAGGATTGAGGTCACCCATCAATTAAAAGATAATTTATCTTATCAAATCAATCCAGAAAAACCCACGAAACACATCAAAGCACAGATTACAGGAATTAAGGTGTTTGTGGGGCCCTTCCTTCTTTCTTGCAGCATACAAACCTCAGGGAAATAAAGGAGTAACATTCCTTTTCTAAAACTAATATAAAATTGCTTGCTTTCTAAAGAAGCATTTTTACTTAAGATTCATTAAAATGTTGATTTACCCCCATCCGGACAGCTTGCTGTTTCAAGAAATGATTGTTTGGGAGCCTTTATCACGGTTTGTCACAAACACAAGCAGCTGAAGCTTTTAGAAATTGTTCAGAATACTGTGCAAAGACTATTTTTTTAAAAAAATATTTTTTAAATGCAAATAATTCAAACAAAGTATATATACATCTAAATACAAAAAAAGAAAAAAGAAAGAAAAAAGGAAAAGGAAAAAAACCAAACAAACTAATATCACAGTGCACCTCCACCCCACCTGAGACCCTGTTTTTTCCCCTTATATTTCATCTATAACAATTAAAAGATATGCAATATATTTCAATTGTGATCTTATTCCCTCCAAAACAACATATATTATTGAGTAGGTTTATCCCTTTACCTTCTTCCAACACTGATTTTATAAAATCCTCCCATATTCCATTATAATTGTCGGCTTTGATCAGTGGTGGGTTACGACCGGTATGCCCTGGTACAGACGTACCGGTGCCTGCCAGGACCACCAGGTACCGTTCCAGTATGGTGCTCTGGAGGGCATGTGAGCATGCGCTGTGCACATTCATGTGGTGGACGCCTGGCCCCGTTGTACTGTACCGGTTGCACCAGGATTCGGAACCCCCCACTGGCTTTGATAATCTCTTTTTTAAATTTAATTTCCATTGTTAATTTATCATTAGTCGCAAAGACTGTGATGCAAACTAAGAAGATTGGGTGAGGAAACACTCAGTGAGGAACAAAGTGAAGACTAGGAGTCCACCAATTCTTCACACTCCATGGGAATTAGACAACTCAATCTGGGCACATCCTTTACCTTCATTATCAAAGTATCTCTAATAAATGTTAATACCTGCAATATTTCTACTCAGCAACATAGATTTGTCATCGCTGGTTAAACTCAATTGCTCACTGTTCTTTTAATACCTCTGGTATAAAATTAGCAGTGCCGACAATGAGCATTTACTTCTCTTTGACCTTCCATTTTTGTATGTGTGGAGATTTTAACAGATAGAGGGGATAATAGTTGCCAATTTTTTAAAAAAAATTGTAATGGATAGTTTGTACAAGTGGGACCTCCAATTATAAGACTCTTCTTTTTCAGCTAAGAAAAGCTTTCTGGATTGAGAAATTGACCTTGGCTCATTATGACTCATTATAGTGCCAAACTTTTTTCCTCCTGCTATTCATGATCATTAAGATGATTATTAATTTACTTAGATAAGAATCTGAATTCAAATCAAGATTTTGATTTCCAGACAGTGATTATATTCATCTCTTTGCTTCATTGAGAACAGGACCATCTAAAACAGGGTGTCAAACTCAAGGCCTGGGGGTCTCCTGGACCTCAAGGTGCTTAGATCAGGGTGCTTAGATCTGGACTGTGGGGCTGCCCTGGAAACAGCATAGGAGTGGCCCATGGTGCCTCTGCCAGTGAAAACAGTTCAGTAGGGGAAAATTCCGTTTTCACTGGCAGAGGCTTGCAGGAGGCTGTTGCAGCCAAAAACGGAGCTCAGGAGCCCATTTTCCCAGGGAGAATGCTCAGGTCACCACAGGTACCCCTGACATGAGTGATGTGGCTATGCCCACCCTGGCCATGCCCACTCCAGTCTCCCAAAGTCAAACATAACCCTGATGCGGCCCTCAATGAAATTGAGTTTGACACCCCTGACCTAAAATGATGAAACAATCAATTTTTTTCAAATAAAGGAAATTGCTACCAAAAGTCAATTTCTGCTTTCAGGTAACTTTGGATTTAGCTACCAGAATATCTCAGCAATGTTCATGAGATGGTGTTTAATATATAATTAATCAATCAAGAGTAATGCATTTATTTTACTTATTTAAATCATTTATATAGCTACCCATCCTATTCCAAATTCTGAACAGCTCCCAATTCAGAATTAAAATAATATAAGTAATAAAACAATATGAAAACTATGTTTATGTATTTAAATCATACATTTTTAAAACAAAAACAAAGTTAAATGTCTGACATGAAATCACCTTACCCAGTCCCAGCACTTGGGGAAAAGCTAGGAGGGTAGAATCCTGCCAGAACTCAAGGGGAAGAGTGTTCCATAGGGCAGGGTCTGCCCAGTGGTGGGTTTCAAAAATTGTTTGAACCTACTCTGTGGGTATGGCCTCCTTTGTGGGAGTGGCTTGCTGCCCATGTGACTGGATGGGAGTGGCTTGCCGCCCATGTGACCGGATATGAAGATGCCGACGACACTTGTCAGAACCACCTTAAATTACCTCACACACAGCACTGGGATGCATAAGAATATGATGTCAACTTGTTTTTTAAAAGGCATCTTTGGTTTGCGTTAAAACAACTTCAACACACGCAATGTTCTGATTGCACCACAAACACAATAGTCATCCTTACCTTTCACAGAGGCACTGAGTTTTATAAATATGAGCATGATAGTGTAGAATAATCATATCCAAGGACCAGTGGTGGGTTTCAAAAATGTTTGGAACCTCTTCTGTAGGTGTGGCCTGCTTTCCGGGTCCACTGGTGGAACCTCTTCTAACCGGTTTGGTAGATTTGATGAACCTGTTCTACCGAATAGGTGCGAACTGGTAGGAACCCACCTCTGGGTCTGCCAGAGAAAAGGCATGCTTCCAAGGTCCCATAAGGTAGCAATACTTAAGAGAAGGGACTAGGAGCATGCCCATCCTATCTAATCTGGTAGGATGGGTAGATGTAGAGAAAGATAGTCCCACATATAGGGCATATAGGACTTTAAAGGTAATAACTAGCACCTCAAATTGCATCCAGAATGAAACTGGAAGCCAATGCAGCTTGTGCATCAGAGGTGTCACATGAGTAAACCCAGAGACACTCATTGCTGCGTGCTACTGCCACATTCTGAACCAGTTGTATCTTCTGCGTGGTCTTCAAGGATAGTGTAGCAAAGTGCATTTAAAATCCTGCAACTGAGAAGTAACCAAGGCATGAGTGATTGTGAGCAAAGCATCCTGGTCCTGAAAGAGAATAATTGGCATACTAGTCTAGGGTATCAAAATCGCATCATCATGGTGTCATTATGTGATGTATCATGACTTTTTTCCCCTTCGGTAAACTGGGCGTGGGCATGGCCAGCACATGAGGCATCTGGCCAACAAGCCATCAGTTTGACAGCCTTGTACTAGAAAAATCTGTGCAAAGCTTCCCCCAACAGTGACAGTTGTCACCTGTTCTCAAATAGGAACTATGGGTTTAGGAGGACCCCCAAATTGCATACCAGCTCAGTCTGCGGCAGTGGTAGGTTTCAAATTTTTTAAAACCTCTTCTGTAGGTGTGGCCTGCTTTGTGGGAGTGGCTTGCCGGCCATGTGACTGGGTGGGCATGGCCAACTTGTAAAATGTGGTGAAACTCACTTAACAATGCTCTTGCTTAGCAATCAAAATGTTGGCTCAGAAACTCTGGCATTTGAAGCACGAAAGTCTTAATGCTGTCAGGTTACAAGACCTTTGCAGCCCTAACCCTTTAGAAAAAAAAACCCAGGGGTGTTCAAACTTGACAGCTTTAAGACTTGTGGACTTCAACTCCCAGAATTCCTCCTCTCACTCTTCATCTTGATCATGTGTGGACGGGCATGGGGAGGGAGCTGGAACCGGTTCTAAACGGCACTGTAGATTTGTGGAACCTCTTCTATAGAAGAGGTTAGAACTGGCAGGAACCTGGTCTGTGGGGAGTGCCACCACATCCAGAATCAAAGATGAAATATCATCAGGGCCTGGGTTCATTCAGGTTGAGTAGAAGTTGATTCCTCCCCATCCAGATCCTTACACATGTTGTCTTTAAATGTAGGACCATTAATTGTGCACCTTTTTCGTTGTAGGTTGAATTCAATATTTTCAACCAGAAAATACCTTAATCATATAAAACATGCCTTTTTTTCATTAGGCTATCAGATCAATCATTGCCACCAATCAAGAGGGATTATTCTGGCTGCCTTCCCTGAAAGAGTGTAAGAAACAGTAAATAAATAATAATGTAATCTATATATAAAAATGGCTCTGTGTGTGTGTGTGTGTGTGTGTGTGTGTGTGTGTTCCAGTATCACTCTGGAACACCTTGAGCAATTTCAACCAAGCTTGGTATATAATTTACTTACCCTCTGGAAACAAATACTGTGGGGGTAAGGCACCCCTAACCCCCTCATGGTGTGTATTCTGTTAAGATACAGCCTGTTGTGCCTTAAAATGGCTCCTACCATAAAATGGCTTCTACTGTACAGTGCTATGGAGTTGCCATGGTAACAGCTTCACAGTACTCCACCAGGGGGCTCCCTTTGGTAAGAGGGAAAATCCAACATTAGGAATTGCTGCAACATTCATGGAAGGAGGGCAGTGGTGGGTTCCGGCATCTGCTACTGCCGGTTTGCTCAGGGACGCACCGCACCACGCATGCATTTTGTGCATGCACATGCACTTGATGTGCACTGTGTGCACCTGCACAGTACTATAATGCTTCTGCACATACGCAGAAGTAAAAAACAAGATGGTGTCGCCTATGGCATTGGGAGAACTGGTTCAGGGGTGTGCCAGGTCTGGGTCACTGTCAGTTCCAGCAACCCACATCGCCAAGCTACTACCAGTTTGGCCAAACCGGTCCGAACCAGTAGGAACCCACCACTGAAGGAGGGTTTGGATAAATAAGTGCCGGGTTATCAGCTAGTAGAATATATAATGAAACAGATCGCTGTTAACTTAAAATAAGAGTATTACTATTTCTATGTGTAAGTAAACCGCAAGAGTTATGATCCCTTAAAAGAGATATTGGTAGATAGGTGCTATGCATTAGATTCAATGAGCCTGAGATAACCATGATCAGAATAAATTCTCAAGCAGATAGAAACAGCTAGGGTGGAAAACTGTTCGAAGATTACCTCCAGAACGAGAGGTTAATCAAAAATCAAATAACTTCGCATATCCAAGAAGACATTTAAAGGAAAGAAATGTAGTCATCCTTACAACTTTTTTCTTTGGCCTGGAGCCCAAAGAATTTGTCGTTACAAGTAGCTGCTCATATAGTTAAGAACTCTGCATTCAGAATGAATGGATTTTCTTAATGGGAGATGTGCTTAGAGTGTGCTCATTAACCCAGCCAACAAACAGATTTGCTGATTTTAAAATGTAATTTGCCAGCATTACGTCCTGTAAATTATTGAACAAACTTCCAATCAGTAGCATAATTATTAGATACATTTCCCAAAGCAATCTGCATATTGACTCCAGCAATTGCCTTCTGTGAGTTTGGAAAACATGCAATTTTGTTGTAGACTCAGAGGTAAATATTAGTATTTGAATAGTACTCAGAAGACATAATTAAGCTCAACATTTTAATGTTTCTGGGCTTCATTTATGAAAACTCCACAACTGCAATTTAAACTTGATAATGGAAATGAATATGGAGTTTCTCATCTCTCATCCTTTATGCCATCAAACTGGGATAACACTTATAGTTTAAAAGTGATTCCAAATAATGGGTTGATGCTTCATTGTTTCAGACAGGATAGGCTTTCTCACTTTTTCATGTATAGCCAAGATCCATTTATTTTAAATTATTACATTCTGATGAAAATTTGACGAGCCAATTCATCCACTTTAAATCCCTTCCTGAGAGAGCCCCTATGTTGAGTCATACATGAGAGTTAATCTATCAAAGGAACAAAGCACCAGATGTTATCATTATTTAAACCCTGCAATTCATGGCTTAATCAATGTTAGTAGTTAGTAGTTCTTAGTCTAGTTTCCATGGCAAATTGGTTTGATTGGAGTATTACCAGAAACTGAAGGACGTGGAAGTGAAGCTGGGATTGCTTTCTACAGTTAGGAAAAAACAACTGTAGTCAAGCAGAAACACTTACCACCCCACTTCTCCAAAGTTCAGCACTTTGTGAGAAGAGTACTCCACTCCTCTACTCACAATAGAATTCCCTATGCCACCAGACTTGAAATTTTGGGCCTAGACAATTTGGAACTGCGCAGCCTGTGGTATGATTTAAGCACAGTACACAAAAATGTCTGCTACAACATCTTACCTGTCAACAACTTCTTCAGCTTCAACCTGAATAATTCACTGGCAAACAATTGACACAAACTCACAGTAAACCGCTCCAAACTCGATTGCAGAAAATATTGCAGCAACAGAGTGGCCAATGCCTGGAATGCTCTATCTGACTCCATTGTTACACCCTCTGACCCTCACAGCTTCAGCCTTAAACTATCTACCGTGGACCTCACCCCATTCCTAAGAGGTCCGTAAAGGGGGCGTGCATAAGCGCACCAGTGTGTCTACCGTTCCTGTCCTACTGTCCCATTTATTTGTATTCATTTCTTTCATTTATATCCATATTTATATTTATACCTGCTATCTTGTACATGTTGGACAAACTAATAAATACAATTACAATACCTCTCATGCTTTTTCCCAAAGGGCTGGAAAAGTTTATAGTCCCAAAAACCTGAGATGTGTCCTCATTCATTCAGTCACTCAGTCACTTCAAGGACCTGCTGATATTCCGAGGCAGCCTCACCCTGCCCAGGTCTATAGCTTACAAAAGCAAATGCTAAGATAGAGTATGTTGGGATAGAGGAAATGGAAATAAGGAAACAGCAAGCAAATGGAGAAGCTGAGGCAACATCTGGAGATTGACAACTAATGCAGATTAACAGTCAACTGCTAGCATCACGTGTGATGGTAAGCAGCATATCCAATGGGACATGCCTGGGACTTGGCCTGGGAGATAGCAGACATGCTCATAATCCTCACTGTTTGAGAACAGAGTCTGGAGCTTGACAGAATCAGAAAGGGAGCAACCACATTGAGGCAGCACTTCATCCCAATTAGTACAAAAAACTTTTGGAAGGAGGCAAAGGTTGTATGCCCCTTTACAGATTTTCAAACTTCCGTTTGGACTGAGTATTAAAGTACTGAGTATAAAGAACTGAGTGTTAAAGATGTATTTACATGGCAACATCGATGTGTGAGGCCAAGAAGAGTGGGTTAATGGTTTGGGTAGGTGTAATGATTAAGTGTTGTCCTAGAAACCAAAAGTCAGTGAGTACTAGTCCCAGTTTAGGCATGAGAGGAGGCTGGGTGATTCAGGGCCAGTCACACCCTTGTAGCCCAGTCCATCTCACAGGATTGTTGTTATGGAGAAAATAGGAGGAGAAAGGAATATTAGACATATTCATTGCCTTGAGTTACTTATAAAGTAATGAAGGATAGAAATTTAATAAATAAGAACATGATATTGATGGTGAGCAATATACAGTAGATACTAGAGGAATTTAATTTTCATAATTGAGGAAAAGATCTGCTTTTTAGGCCTAAGTGCTGCTGCTACTAATGATACTACTACTAATTTCCAAAAGGATTTGACAGTACAGGTAGTCCTAGCTTAATGACAACTCATTCAATGACTGTTCAACATTTCAGTGGTATTCAACAATGGGAATTTATGACCTAGCCTTGCAATAATGACATCACAGTGCCCTGAGGAAATGTGATTAACATTTGTGATATTTACTGCTGGCTTCTGACAAGAAACATCAGTGGGGAAACTGGCAGGAAGTCACAAATGTTGACCATGTGACATTGCACTTAATGATGGCGTGAGCTTTGTCAGCCCTTCCAGTTAACTCAGATTATTGTAAGGCTACGCTAACAGAATCTTGCAAGTCCGAAAATTTAAACTTCCTGCCACCATTTTCATGACTTGATCCATTAGAGTAGGATCTTAATAAATTTATTTCCCTGCCTGTTAAGCCACTGGGGCTCCTTCCTCTCTTGTCTGATGGTTTCCTAGGCAGCATCTCTTCCACTCTTTCCCCAAGGTCCATTACAGAACTGCTTAATAACAGCAACAAAAAATGCCAGAACTGCAGTCCTTAAGTGATGCAGTCACACAATGTTGTGTTTTATGACCGTGTCATAAAACACAACATTTTCCAGTCCAAATGACCATTGTTTTCCAGTCCAAATTACCATTGTTAAGTGAAGGCTACTTGTAGAAGAGTATGAATGAGCTGAGTGATTAAAAACAAGTTTATTCATTCTACCATATCAGCCATATTAAGTAATGGAAAGTCATTTCTTTGCTTTTAATATTGATCTCGAATAATGATGAATGAAATTACGGGGATATCTAATTAGGAAGAGATTGAAGGAATCTGATTCACAAATGGTCAAGAAAACTTAATGTGTGCACAACGTGACTCAAATGCTGGAGGAACACACAGAGACAGTCATCTGGAGAAGCAATGATATGCTCAGAATCTCGTTCCAAACTCATCTTTTGTTTCATTCTTCCAATACATACATCAGAATAACAGAATAACAGAGTTGGAATGGAAGAGAAAGGGACTGTATGCTAAAACCATAACAACAATGAGATTAAGATTTATTTGGTAGGTGGACAGAAAGCCACATAATTTCTGATCATTTTCTCCAAATTTAAAAAAAAAATCAAACATGAATTATATAAAAAAAGGCCAGGTGTCTCAAGCAAACATATTAATTCCATTGCTTTCTTAGATTAGGGAATTTGTGATTTTAGTACATGTACCGTTGAAGATGGACTGTATGCAAAAGAAACTATCACCCAGCCAAGTGTCTCACTTTGATCTTACAGGGAAATATTATTTATAGTCCTGCCCATAATGGTTGATGTATTCCACAAAGCCAGAGCTATTAGTTCACGAAGTGCACTCACTGATTTTTTTTTTTTAAATCTCCCTGGGAGAGAGAGCCGAAATAAATAAAAGAGCAATTTAGCTTCTAAACGAATACATTTCTGAAAACTAATCTGCTTATCAGATTGCTCTTCTAGGACATTAGAAAGTTATTGTTACATTTTTCAGCTCAGTGGGAAAATAATGAACTGTTCCTGAAAACTGCAAGAAGCATTATTCCATTGTTGAAAGAAATGTCCTTCTGGGTTCAGCTCCAAGTGGGGAAGAAGACACTGGAGACATGGAGGCTGCTTGGGAAGATGGTTTATTGTTGTACAGGGCCACATGGCTTGAGCCCTGACCAGAAAAGGTGATCACATGTTTCAATGTTGATGGAGAAGAAGAGAAGGCGTGAGGGAGGGGCTTGCTAGGCTTTTATACCCTGTTCAGTCCCACCTCTCTGTTTCCTGTTCCTGTGTAAGAAATGTATTCTGACTGGTTGTCAGACTCCCATGGTGCCATGCAGGGGGCTACTCTCTAGGCTGTGATGAGTTTTCTCAGTTGCCTTGTGGTCAGTTGAGTAATATCCCTTCCCCCTACAGCTGCAGTGAGGAGAAGTCTTTATTATGTAAAGTGGGCTGGCCTGGCCATCTTAATGGCCCATTAGCTGGGGATGGGCAGAAAGCTATAGGCAACTATTGTCTTTTAAAACATGTTTCTTTTCACATCCAGAGAAATATTCTGCCTTTTCAATATTTCCTAGGATATTTCATTTTTCTGGGAGAGGGCTGGATGATAACTTCCTACAATCCCTCCTTTTTTTTTTTTCAAAACATGTGAGTGGAACGCACATGTTTTGACAAAAGATTACAATTGGTCATATCAGGGAGACTTAATTCTTCTGATGAAAAAGCATTGAGACAGCAGAAGGATCTCTTCAGTGGCTCCCAGATAGCTTTCAACCATGAAGGTCTAGCTACCAGGGCACAAATTTCTGGAAAGAAATTTACAGTATCCAATTTTCCATGCCAATTAGTATCAGATATCATTTTCTGTGAGCTTTCAGACAGGTTTTTTTAAAAAGCAGAAATCCCAAAAATTATTCACAGCCTTGCTTTCCCTTTAAGTTACAGGCTGCCCATTTTAAAAGGGATGGTTCTTCAACCTGCCCTGGCTCTTATTTTAGTGAGGCCAAATTGAGTTCAGATGGTGTGCAATCCAGGTTATCTAGTATTTGTAAAATTACACAGAATGAGCCTGGGGACTCCTGGAGACTCCCTACTCATGAGACCACCAGTGCAACATATCCTGTTTTACTGGGCAGCGTGGGTTTTTTTTTTTTTTTTTTTGTTTTTTTGTCACAGTGAGGGCTTGGGGTTTTTGGAGATCCTCTCTGCCAGCTCTTCAACTGGGGGAATTGCTTGAGGGGAATTGATCCTCCCCCAATGGGATTAAAAGGGAGAAATCCCTGTTTAGGCTTTTGTGCCTGGGGCAAAAATCAAGCTAGGAAAAAACTGTGTGTGGAGGAGATAGTTTCAATCTAATTCTGAATAGGCTCTTCTCTCTCTCTCTCTCTCTCTCTCTCTCTCTCTCTCTCTCTCTCTCTCTCTCTCTCTTTTTCTTTGTGTGTGTGTGTGTGTAGCTGGTTCTACAATACAGAAAATACAGACATTTTGGACAAACTTTCCCTCCCACCAGACATAAATCTAAGGTGTTCAAAATTGCTGTACTAGCCATTCTTAAATACAATTCTTACATGAATACATTAAACTGATTACAATATAAATGAGACAAGAAAGAAACCTTACAATGAATTTCTGTGAAGGAAGCAAAGAAAGAAAACTTTAGGATCAATTTTCACCCTCCCCTATAGTCTTTACAGCTGTCTTCTGGGGATAGAAGAAAGTCTTTTGGTCTTTACTTCTCCATCTCAGGGTCCATTCTTTCATATCTGCTGGGTGGCATTAAGCTTAGCTTGCTGATAAGAGTGGTCAGTCAGGCTTGGTAGTCAGTTCCAGACTTGGCTAAGTTTTTTTCCCCTTCATGTCAGGTTTTATCAGGATGCAATCACCAGCAGCCAATTCAAGAGTTATGGTTTGAGCTAGCAGTCCTTTGTTTCTGAGGTGAAGAAAAAGGGAGAGGCCAAGTATACAGTTCTTTACAGACATATCTTTAGTCTCATGTTGTGGAATCTCACCCATTCTGTCCAAGTGGAAATCCAAACATTATTCCAGAAGGCAGACGATGTAAATTTCATGGAACATGACATTCCCACTGCTTCTATGATTGAAACACTTTTGCAGTAAGATGAGTAAATTTTTCAAAAGGGACAACAACTTGTGTTGCAAACAAACATACAAAATATCATAGGGTAGAGCACCTTGACTCAGAAGCTTTTAAAAATGCACTCAGGTGTAAAAGAGAAAGGGAAGAAAAACAGCTTTTAAAAAAATGCAATTAAAAAAAAAGGTACTTTGAGTCAACACTCCAAAATATTAGATTCCATTCAGATGGAAGCAAATTCATATCAAGTATGTTAAAACATTTTACAAATGTAAGCAAAATATCTCAAAATCATTTCTTTTTATAGGTTTAATTAAGCATTTTAAACCTCAAAAATTTCCAGAAGGAAAACAAAAAAATCAAAATTGTATTCAGAGCAGAAAAGGAAATGCAATTGCATAACTTTTATAGATGCAAAGATAACAGTGAAAGGTAAGGGTAAAGGAGCAGGTCACCCATTTACTCCAAATTTCTCAGAGAGAGGAAAAAAAATGGTTAAAGTGAGCAGATTTTTGTGGCTCTGTGAGCTGGGTGTGCCATGTACCATCCTCCTGCCAGGCACATGCTCCCCAATGTTTGCTCCCATTGGCAAAGACAGTTATAGTGTCTTTGATAGGAAAAAGCTGTTGATGGAGGCTTCCACTGGAGCGGAAGGGCTTTTGTAATTAGGGCTGCAAAAAGGGCGGGTGTCTGAGAAATAGTGGACAAGTGTCATGAGATCACATTCTTGGGGAATCAAATTTGGATTGGGGAGGCCGCACTGCAGCACTTCCATGGGTTGGAGAATTTTATTAACAGCCCGCAAATCATGCAAAAAACGCCATTTACCAGATTTCTTTTTTATAACAAACACAGGGGTGTTATAAGGAGTGTTATAAGGGCTGTGGGATATCTCTTTCCTCTTCCTCTCTTCTCTCTCTTTCCCTCTTTTCACTTTCTCTTTCCCTCTCTTCCATTCTTCTGTCACTTTCTTTTTCTCCCTTCTCTCACTCTTTTTCTCTCTCCTCTTTGTCTCTGTCTCCTTCACTCTTTTCCTTTCTTCCCCTCTCCCACTCTTTCATCACTTTCTCTTTACTCTCTACTGCCCAACCTGTCCTCATAATTTACCTACTTTCCTAAATAGGCACAGTTCCCTTAATGGATCCCTCGCTCACTCAAACACATACACACACATACCATTAAACAACCATGCAACTTACTGTTTCTTTATATGAAAGGAATTAAAGTACATTCATACCAACTTTTACCGGCAACACTCACATTTGCACTGCAATCAGGCTGCTTGTGTAAATTAATTTCACATACAAAAATATCCCATTTCATTCTTTCTTCAACAAAGCGATTATTACAATTATTTCAGGGAGCTGTGCATAAGCCAATGAGCTCCATTTTCTATTATTAAGGGATCTCAATTTCCCTCCAGGCCTGGGGGAGATTCTGTCCCTTTAAATCTTCAATTTCCTTTACTTGGGGAACATGTGGCTCATTCTCCAAGCAGTGGGGAAACTCAGAGAGCAGTTTAAATCCTAACTACTCTTCCCTCCCCCACAGCTTCAAGCCCAAACTTATTTATTTATTTAGCTAGCTGGTCAAACATATCATCATCAATTCCATACAATTCTACATGTTATTAGTATAGATGCACACCTAAGAATTTTTTTTTAACAGACATTACATCAAATTAATCAAGTCCAATTACCTAGGTCTTCCCATTCAGTTAGGCTTTACCTCATTACCTGCTAAATTTCTTACTTTTGCTCGAAGTTACACCCGTTGTTCTATCTCCTTAAGCACTAGAGTGTTAATAACTGTCTCTGCCCTGGGGTGTTCCATTTTAAAATTGGATCTGCCAGCCCACGCTGGCTAATTTTTAAAGATCCAAACTCTTATATATCTTGAACTCCCAGCAGCGCTGGCATATTTTTAAAGGTCAAGATTTATAGAGACAATGTATAGAGATGTTTGTCCACACATTGTTTGCATTGGCCAGGGTTCCAGGTTGGTCCTCCCAGCTGAGCGCTGGCATAGTTTTAAAGGTCCAAACTCTTAGCTCTCCCAGCAGAGCGCTGGCATAGTTTTAAAGAGCAAGATATATAGATATTTTATTAACACATCATTTGCATCTGGGTGGAGCTCGAGCTCTACTTTTCTTTTTTAAAAGACAACTATTAACAGCTTTCTAACATATCCCTGTGGACTCCTTAGTCACTTTGGGGAAGAAACTCAGGTACAACTTCTCTTCAGTTCATCTGATGGTGGCCAGAAAATCAGCAAACTTATTACAAAATCTAAATCAAAACTGTCTTCTAGAGGCCACGTTTCGAGTAGGTTGGCCAGACAGATGTGCAGAAGGTTTTTACTCAGGGTGAAAGCAAATCTTTAGTAGGAATTTCCTTCATCTCATATTTGCACACACAAGGCAACACTCTCCTCCTTCCCCCAAAAGGGAAAAAAAAAATCTATACTCACCTGAAGGGTAAATCTTCCAGGCCTGAAAAACATGAAAACAAAGTTCCCTCCCCCACAGAAAAGGCATTGTTGGGGGATTAAGTGTAAGGGAGGGGCTTGGGGGGGGTAGAAAGCTTGCAGGCAGAGTTTTTTAAAAAAAAGGTAAAATCATCAGTTACTAAACAGATAAACTGGTAACATTATGGGGATATCACAGATGCAAAATGGGGTCTGGATTCACATGCTTCAGGAAGGAAATAAACAGGTAAAATCATTTAAACACACGATAGAAGCAAGGATGAAACTTTTCCTGTAAATGAACTTAAAACATTTCCTGGGTTGTTACTTTAAGGCAAAGGGAAGGAAGGAAGGAAAAAAAATACTTCTCTGTACTCTGGGTTTTTTTGGGGGGGGGGGAAGGGGGCAACAAACTGAGCGAAGGCAATTTCTGCCAGTTTACTCTTTTCTTTCATTGAACACTTTAAAATCCTTATCTTTTGGTTCAGAGACATCTTAGTTACAATTACCTTGAGGGTGCACAAAGACTTAGGCACACATTTACACAAGAACAAGGAGAAAATAAGAAAGGAAAAAGACAAAACACTCAGGTTTTCACATCCTACATTCTTAGTTACAAATCTGTTAAATTAGGGAAGGCACAAATCTTAACAAACAAACCACGTGGTTACATAGAAGACAAAGAGACAAACAGACAGGAGAAAAAAAGAAACCTCAACATTTTCCCCTTTTCTTTTAAGTACCTTTATGTAGCCAAATTAGTTTTCCTGTATTATCTTTCAGCAAAGCCCATTTCTCACACAATTTCCTTGCCTTCATGCCTGCCAAGATAGGCATGTGCCTGGCGTCCCAGGCTTCTAGGAAATCTCCAAGGGATTTTCCTGTCACCCTCGAGCTAACGCTTCCCATGACCCATTACATGCAGGGCTCACTTTGGCTTAGCCGGGTGACCACCGCCCCGTAAGTTTTCAGAAAAAAAAAGATTCTGGGAAGGACTTCAAATTCCCTAATGAAGTATTCGGTCCCTTCCTACCAGGGAATTTCCGCTAGGGTTTTACAGATCAAAAAGGTAATCTGCAGAGGACCTCTGTTCCCTTTAACAGTTAGTACCTGCACCTCTTTCTCTTTACACACAACGAGCCTTTGCTTTTTCTTTTTGCTTTCACAGAACAACAGCAACAACAAAATTTTCATTCATTTTTCCATCCATTTTCACACACACTCTCCTTTCCCTAACAGAAGGTCCTGTGCTCTGGCCTGACCCTAATACTTTCCAGGCTCTCTTGGTAAAACACACAGAGGAACCAGGATCCAGCTGTGCTCAGGAGAAGGATCCCACACACGCACGCATACACACATCTCCCATGCTTTGCCATGCTTTAAAATTAAACTTTAGAGAATTAAAATTTAAAGGTACTCACCTTCTTTCCAGGCAGCCTTTGAGCTCAAACTCAAAACCCCTTTAAAACCTAGATCCAATGGTTAAGGCCAAGATAAAGTCCACCCTCAGACTCAATGGGGTCTGTGCCGGCATGGGAGGCTTACCTGGGCCATATCCATTAGTTAGGCTAACTTGGAGTCCCATCTGTGGGTCGCCAATTGTTGAAAGAAATGTCCTTCTGGGTTCAGCTCCAAGTGGGGAAGAAGACACTGGAGACATGGAGGCTGCTTGGGAAGATGGTTTATTGTTGTACAGGGCCACATGGCTTGAGCCCTGACCAGAAAAGGTGATCACATGTTTCAATGTTGATGGAGAAGAAGAGAAGGCGTGAGGGAGGGGCTTGCTAGGCTTTTATACCCTGTTCAGTCCCACCTCTCTGTTTCCTGTTCCTGTGTAAGAAATGTATTCTGACTGGTTGTCAGACTCCCATGGTGCCATGCAGGGGGCTACTCTCTAGGCTGTGATGAGTTTTCTCAGTTGCCTTGTGGTCAGTTGAGTAATATCCCTTCCCCCTACAGCTGCAGTGAGGAGAAGTCTTTATTATGTAAAGTGGGCTGGCCTGGCCATCTTAATGGCCCATTAGCTGGGGATGGGCAGAAAGCTATAGGCAACTATTGTCTTTTAAAACATGTTTCTTTTCACATCCAGAGAAATATTCTGCCTTTTCAATATTTCCTAGGATATTTCATTTTTCTGGGAGAGGGCTGGATGATAACTTCCTACACCATGTTTATGATTACAGTTCCTTACATTGATGCAAAGTGGGGCATTCCATCAAGCACATTTTAAGAGAATAAATGGATCCTTTGGTGATATACAATTGAAGGATGCACAATTTGGCTTGGCATCAACCTTGGTGATTCCCACTTCAAGCAAATTTGTTTGCTGCTCAGTTCTTTTTGGTTCTGGGTTTTAATACTTTACAACCCTCCCCACCCCCAAACCCATCATTTTAAACAGCCTTATTTTCTGTTCTTATGAGGAACTTCAAAATGTAGTTTTCTCTGAAGCTGCAGTGAGAATAAGAACAAGGGAGGCCTGTGCTTTGGGTAGGGATGGACGGAAATAGTTCTGATCCAGGGCAGGGTTGGGCTTCAAAAATTGCAGCAATGGATTTGCTGCCCCATTGCTGGGTGGCTGTGGCTGTGGTGGGCGTGGCATAGTCAGCCTCCTGCACTGCGGCCAGGGTGGGATGTTTTTCAATACAATACAATAGCAGAGTTGGAAGAAGATCTTGGAGGTCTTCTAGTCCAACCCTCTGCCTAGGCAGGAAACTCTATACCGTTTCAGACAAATGGCTATCCAACATCTTCTTAAAGACTTCCAGTGTTGGGGCATTCACAACTTCTGGAGGCAAGCTGTTCCACTGATTAATTGTTCTAACTGTCAGGAAATTTCTCCTCAGTTCTAAGTTGCTTCTCTCCTTGATTAGTTTCCACCCATTGCTTCTTATTCTACCTTCAGGTGCCTTGGAGAATAGTTTGACTTCCTCTTCTTTGTGGCAACCCCTGAGATATTGGAACACTGCTATCATGTCTCCCCTAGTCTTTCTTTCTATTAAACTCACCCTCTCCAGGCTTTGGAGGCTTTCCTTGAGCCTCTGGGAGGGTGAAAACTGCTTCCCATGGAGGCCCCCCGGAGGCTGGAAACAGGCCTGTTTCCAGACTTCCTAAACTTTCAGTGGGCCCAGGGTGGCAGGGGTAGCATTTGAGGGTTCGCCTGGGCAGAATCTTAGCTGCAAACCTCAAGCAGCCCACTCCTGATCAAGGGTGTGTATCTATGTGTGTTTGTCTCTGTGTGTGAAAAGTCAAAATGATGGTTATAAATGCACAATTGTTTTTTAAAAAATGATGCGCTGCAGAATAAAAAGTACGGGATCAGGCTTTGGTTATGTAGTCATCAAGGCCATCTTGACTTTTTGGATGCTCTCTGTGGATACCCTTATTTCAAACCATGTCAGTTCAACATCTGGAAAGGATTTCCCCTGCCCCAAGAATACATTTATTCAATTATTTGTGGCATGTATAGCCTACATTTTCATTGTTGAAAACAATCACAAAGCTTGTAGTAAATAAATGAATACAATTTAAAAATACATTATTCAGAAAAATATATCCTATTATTAATGTGTCCTCAGATATGAACTTCTAAATGCATACTGTTCCCACATTTTAATAAGCAACTTTGCACCTCTGTGGGTTGAATACAGTGTCAATAAATTTGGAGAACAAGAAAATTGAAGGGATGGCTGTATTCTGGTCAACCTGTAGGTTAAGATTTATGGATCTGGTTACTTCATTTTTGATCCATAAATTATACATTTCTTGGGCATTCTAAATTTTAAAAAAATTAAATGGCCCAAAAGCAATTTTAGGAATGAATGAATTAAAATACTACATATATCTGTCATTTCTTGTTTTGGGTTGAAATGAGATCATTTAGAAACATCCTGTTGTCAATGCTAGCTGTCAAGGTGTAAATGAAAAGAGGTTTTTGCTTTTATGATAGATCTTTACTGTAGGAGAACTTTTACTCTGCATCATTCCTACCTGAATGTCTCCTGATTATTTATTTGAAAGAAACATGTCCTGTTTTTCTTTTAAAATGGCTCAGGATAACTATCAATAGGTTAAAAATCAGAATCATTTAAGCAGCAAAATAGAGGTAAAAAGACAGACATTAGAACCATTAGATATCCTCTACCAAACTGTAACCTTTCTGGGTTGGAAATTCTTTATTGTAATAATCTATAAAATATCCTGTTTCATAATAACTTCCTTCCGCCCTAGTGCAAATAAAGATGTGTAATGTTGCTTTGCATTGTATTATTGCAGTGATGGATTTACAAAATTCAGCTGTGTGATGTTTAAGATCAATTGATTTCTACAGTTCAGCTAATACAGAAACCCATCACATAGATAATCAGCTCTGACAAAATTGCTGAAAATTACACCATGTATGTTAGATGATAATGGCCCTAACCACACTTTGGGCCTGTGGAAGCAATGGAGACATATTTCTTCCCTTAAATATAGTTACAGTATCAAAATAGGTTATAATCTTATAATCTTCTCTACAATTCTTTTTGAAAGGACTTTGATGAACTCATAGTATTTTTTCATGCCTGCAATTTTGATCCATTATTATGTGGACAAAAAAATGCAGCAAGGAAGAGAGAGAAAGAGCCAGGCCTCAACATCAAGGGTGAGCTTTAATAAAAATGTCAATTTTTTTGACACATTTCAGAATATATTTTTTTCAGAAAAAAGATAGCAAAACATAAAATTAAGGTAGTTCTTTCATAAGTTATAATAGCCTGATTGTAGGAGAAAATGCCTTACAAAATAAGGAGCATCATCTGTAATTCATTCGAGTTGTTTTGGTCCTGCTATCCTCCCTTACCTTCCAACTGTCAATCCTAACGTTGTATTTGTATTCAGGTTTTATTATAAAGCTAGCTAGAAATGTGGGGTTAAGAGCAACTTTTAGTTAGCAGCATGTTTTCAGAGTCACTGTGGGAGTTCGTTCTAATTAGTATAGGATTCATAAATTGAACATACCTGCTAATACGAGGAATTTGCATCTGATATGAAGGGAAAAGTGTAGAGGGACCCATTACATCATAGATGGAGGATGGTTAACCGCACTGACTCCTGCTGAATTTTTCATGTGTTCATTAAATATGACTAAAATATCTGAAAAAAAATGTACCCTTTGACTGTTCATTGAGTCCAAGTTGGCCAATGACCTAGACACAAGGCATGGATTCCCCCCCCCTTACTGGTTATAATCCATATTCTAAAACATATAAAGGCTATTAAAATTTAAATACAGAATCCATATTTTGTATTTTCTTTTCATAAAAATACCATACCAGGAACAATTAACGTAAAACAAAGCTTTTTCTGTGCAATCTATTTCTATATATTTCCATGTGGAATAATGGGCTCATAGCAATGTTGCAAGGGGAAACACAGTACATTATTGTTTTTCAATTTCTTTTTGGAACACAATAGAATAGATACACCCCTAGAGTGCATTTGTTGAAGCTAGAGGGAAGATGTTAAACACGAATTTAGCAAAAGAACAAATTCGGCTTCCCCTGATACTGACTTCACAGCAACAAAGAAATACAATATTATCTCAGAAAATTAAATCCCAAATAAATACACTGTAGAAGCAAAAAACAACAACCCAGGAATAAATGGGTTTTAAAGGAGAGAAGAGATATCATGGCAATGGGCAAGTCTTCTTATTGACTATACTTAACAAATCAAATCAAACCATTATGTACTTTTTTAAAAAAACAACATCATAAATAAGTAAGTATAAGTATAATCTTTATCGTCATTGTACTTAAATATAATGAAATTGGTTTTTAACCTCACTGGTGCAAAATTATAACATAAACTAAAAAAGAAAGAAAAAGAAAAAAAACCCCTAGCATTTGCATGGAGTGATTGTGGTTGTATTTAAAAGTCTCACAACCCAAGGATAGAAACTATCTTTAAACCTGTTTGTTCGGCTGGCTATACTTTGATGTCTTCTGCCCGATGGTAGAAGTGCAAAGAGACACTGACCAGGGTGTGAATCATCTCTGAGTATCTTACTTATTCTGCTAAAGCAACGAGACCTGGTAATATCATCCAGTGGTGTCACAGGGAAACCAATGGTTTCTTGTGCCAAATTGATCACTCTCTTCCTGTCCGCAGCAGTTAAACCAGCATACCATACTATAATGCAATATGTGAGGACATTTTCTATGGTGGACCAATAGAAAGAGGTCATCAGCCATTGTTCCACCTGATTTTTTTGCAGGACTCTAAGGAAATGAAGACTCTGTTGGGCCTTTCCACTCACCAGAGACGTGTTGTTTTTCCAGGTGAGATCTTGACTAATAAGCACCCCCAAGAATTTAAAAGAGGAAACCCTCTCCATACAGCCCCCCTAATATACAGTGGGGCAGGTTCGTCTCTGTGCTTCCGGAAATCTAGCACCATCTTCTTTGTCTTACTAGTATTTTACATGTAAGTTGTTTCTTGAGCACCATGGGGATACCTTCTGGACTTCTTCCCTGTATGCTGATTCGTCCCCTCCAGTTATGAGACCCAGCACTGTTGTGTCATCTGCAAACTTTATTATGATGTTGGATGGATCAGAGGATATGCAGTCATATGTATACCATATATATCCTCAAAACAACAACAGATTTGAACAGGAGTTTTTTGGCCAATTGCTTACCTGAATGTCATGCAGGTTGGCTGCATTCAATTATTATAATAGTCATATTTATGCTAATTTTGTGAAGGCATGAGTGAAGCATTGAAGGACGATTTTCAGAAGTTACTCAGTTCTGAGGAGGAAGAGAGTGTGAGAAAGAAACTTGAACTCTTCCTGCCTTGATTTTCTTCAGTGTAAGATGGGATAGAGAGAACTTCTGTCATGCTTTCTGTTATTCTGAAACAAAATGATATTTTTATTCTATCTACAACAATAAAACCATTTGTGAATTCTTGACTTACACTATTACATAAAGCTGAAACACCATGGTTTGTGTTCAGTGCTCTGTGCCACGGGACCCTTTCTGTGATTGGAAATGGGAAGTGATTTTTATATACCATATACATGGAAATAAGAGGATGCACAGAAAAAGGTCTCAGCTATTTCCATATTGTGGAGTTCTTGATTGCTCTCTAAGCTTCGATATTTGCTTGTTTCCTTACCTGACAAGGTAACATCATCAGTACAAGTGAGTGTGGGGTTTGCTTCTTGTTTACATTTAGTATCTTGCAATACTAGTATTAGTGGGGGTAAGACTTTTTCCATGGTACTTCCAGGGTTAGGGTACTGTTTTCTATTTGACTGTTTGCCTGGTGTTAATCCCTACTTACCTAGCTGCTGGGAAGGATGTATTCTGGTCTTTTTGTTTCCTTCTAAGCTTTTTTATTGTTTCTCTTGAATGCTGTGTAATTGTGGTTTATTTATACATATCTGTTGATGGCTGACTATCACTCACACTGATGATGTTACCTAGTCTGGTAATGGAATTTATTTGAAAGTTCTTCCTTTCTTTTGATTTAGATATTTGGTTGTGCCCCTCACTATGGAATATATTTAGGTTTAGCAAGTATAAAGATCAATAGATCGGCTCCTGTTGAAGAGATGCCCAACATGCTTCCATGAAGGGGACTAGAAGTTTGCTAAAAAAGTCAGAAGCTTTCTGGATACATGAGAGAAAACATTTATAATGGCAATAGAAATTACAAGACAAGTGGGAGCTTAATTTACCCTGCTTTAGCTGAGGGCATTTTCTCCTATGTCTTTTTTCAACTAAAAAAATATTTATCATTAGGCTGCTGCTGCCTAATGAGAAATAATTAGATAATTAGAAGTGAAGAAAAAACAATTGCTACTAACCTACCTTCCATCGAGAACCTGTATACTGCATGAATCAAAAAGAGGGCTGTGAAAATATCTACAGACCTCACATCCTGGACATAAATTGTTTCAACTTCTACCTTCAAAACGATGCTATAGAGCACTGCACACCAGAACAACTAACACAAGGATAGTTTTTCCCCGAATGCCATCACTCTGCTAAACAACTAATCCCCACAACAGTGTTAAAGTAACTACTAAGACAGCATTACTATTATTATTCTCTTCCTTCCTAGTACCTATCTCTTCCCTAGTACCTCTTTCCACTTATGACTATCTTTAAAATTTATATTGTTTTATTTGTTTCCTAATATAATTTGATTGTTATTAATAACCTATGACTATCACTAAGTGTTGTACCTTATGATTCTTGATGAATGTATTCTATTTTTTTATGTACACTGAGAGCATATGCACCAAAGACAAATTCCTTGTTTGTCCAATCACACTTGGCCAATAAAGAATTCTATTCTATTCTACAAAGTTCCAACAGCCAGAAATCCTGGAACATGATGCTGCAAGTATGATTGTCACAAACATGACCCAGGAAACGAGCCCAAAAATGTGTTCATACCTCATTGTTCTTCAAAAATACATTTTTTAAAAAATTATACCCTACTCTAGCAATTATTCACTGTCTCTCATCTTATTCTAATTAAGGTAGATTCAACCTACTTCTTATAAAATTTACCTGTTGTGAGGACTCCCCTGGATACTTCCCCAGACACCTGTCCAGATACGATTTTGGAGGAGGATGAGCTGGTCCATGGGCACGTCCAGCGGGGAGTCAGGCAAGGGCTACAAGCCAGAAGTGGAGGAGTCAAGCCTAAGGCACAGACAAGACAAGAAGCCAGCTGACCTAAGGGCAGGAGAGGAATAGCTGCAGCTGGGAAGCCCAGAGGCTTCGGATAGAGAGGGCACACAGGTGTAGCTGATCAATGGAGATGAAACCCCCTCTTCTCAATCCGTAGGGCTGAGGGAAGGCAGGCACAATGAAGGTCAGCCAGGCTACTTACAAGGAGGCAGCCTTGCCTCTCTTGATAGGCTGCACTAGGAAGCAGCTATATAGCTTAGCAATAGAAGGTAAACAATACTGGGAACAATCTATCTGTTTCCTTGCTGTGCATTCTTCAGCCATCATGATTCTTGCCTTGAGGGGAATTGCTGGGGAATACAAATTGAAGCTCAGAAGCCTTAATAACGACTCCTAACCCCCTGGGTGGGTGGGTAAGCGGGACAGCACATCTATATCCTCAACTATCTTTCCTTTCAACATTTCAAATGTTGACTGCGTAGTTAGAAATCTCCTGTCATTTGAAGAAATGCATCCTTTCTTTTGAATAGAAAATTCCATTTGGCAGGAATGAAAGTTAGAAAATATGTGTAGTTCAGACAAATACAAACTTTTCACAATGAGATTCTGTTCAGTCTACTACATTATTTTTCTTGTCCTAGTGTTAATAAACATGATTAATATCTATATGAGACTTTTTTTATTTGATCTTTTTAAAATAACCCCATGGTTTGTGGACCAAGAAAATGAAAATAGAGTTTGCAGTAATAGCAGTCATGCCTTGAACATTTCATTAATAACCCTCTACTTTTATCTAAGAGGTTGCCATAAAGAAGGGGGAGTCAACCTATTCTCCAAAGCACCTGAGGGCAAGACAAGAAGCAACGGATGGAAACTAATGAAGGAGAAAAGCAACCTAGGATTAAGGAGAAATTTGTTGCTAGTTAAAACAATTTATCAGTGGAACGGCTTACCTCCAGAAGGTGGGAGTATTTCATTGTTGGAGGTTTATAAGAAGAAATTGAACAATCATTTGTCTGAAATGGCATAGGATCTCCTGTTTGAGCAGGAGGTTGGACTAGAAGACCTCCAAGGTCCTTTTCAACTATATTAGTCTCATATTTGGTTACAATTGTTTTGTACATAAAACATCTTGGCTTGACAAGTTTCAAAAAATAATGTCTAAAAGTAAAGAATCAGATGGGAAATGCCTGAATTTGTCTTCACAAACATCGGCAACATATACATTGTCAACTAAGCTCAGAGGGAAGCTACAGTGTGGAACACAAAAGCTTTGCTATAACAGAGTATCTGTGATTAATGTGCTAAAAATCTTTTGGGGGGGGGCTCCAAATAGATTAGCATAAGTACCACTCTTGATATTTGTCTATTACTGTCTATTTCTTCTGAGAATAGAGTGGTACTGATGGGATCCTATTTAGCTTCGCTCCTTATCTAGCAATCTTTAAGAATATGTGACTTTTCTGTTCTAGGCAAGTATTTAATTCCATATTCATGAAGGCAATTAGCAGTTATGATTCTCAGGAAAGATGCTAAGAATTACCTCTGTTTAATCATGGTGGTGAGGATTCTAATAACCATTACAAATTGCAAATTTGCTCCATTCTTTATATCTTGTTAATTTCTTCAAACCACTGTACATGGAATGATCTTTGAAAGGACCATAGAAAGTGGAGAAACATGCTCTTGATTACTGAGGTGTGTATCACAACTACTAGTCAGTGTTTGACTTGATGTCTATGGAAATTCTCAGTCATCCAGAACTGAAGAAGCTTCTTGGATGAGAAGCAAAACATTTTTATGGGAAAAAAACATAGGAAGTCCACTAGCCTTTTGGGATACATTTGGCTCAGAAGTGGTATTCAGTAGGTTCTGACCAATTCTAGAGAACCAGCAGTGAAAATTTTGAGTAGTTTGGAGAACTGGTAAATGCCACCTCTGACTGGCACCACCCCCATCTATTCTCTGCCTCCCAAGTTCCAGTTGAACGGGAGGAAATGGGGATTTTGCAACAACCTTCCCCTGGCATGAGGAGGAATTGGAGATTTTACAATATCCTTCCTCTGCCATGCCCACCAAGCCATGCCATGCCACACCCACCAAGCCATGCCTACAGAACCGGTAGTAAAAAAAAATGAATCTTACCACTGATGTTTCTGAGATTCAGTTTTTACCACTTGGAAGCAGAATTTGAATTTTAGGATTGTAATGGTATGTGAGAATGATCTTGATATGGATAAGGGGATAGGGGAAGAGATGTTGCCTAGGAAACAATAAGGCAAGATAAGGGAGAGCCCTGTAGCTTAACAGGCAGAAGAAAAAAACCTAGAAAGGACTCACACTAATTGATCAAGCAGTTAAAAATGGAGGTGAGAGATTTACACTTTGAGTCTTGCAAGAATCTGCTAATACATTCTTACAATAAAGTACAATTAGTTCCACTTTATGTTTCCTGTCTGGTTTCCTCCGAGGGCTGGCAGGACTGCATTTATCCTCCTTCTAAAGTCCCTTTCAATTGAAACTAAATGAAAATCGAGGAGCCGAGGTGGCACAGTGGTTAAAGTGCTGTACTGCAGTCTACTTCAGCTGACTGCTAGTTCAGCAGTTCGGCTGTTCAAATCTCACCGGCTCAGGGTTGACTCAGCCTTCCATCCTTCCGAGGTGGGTAAAATGAGGACCCGGATTGTTGTTGGGGGCAATATGCTGACTCTGTAAACCGCTTAGAGAGGGCTGAAAGCCCTATGAAGCGGTATATAAGTCTAACTGCTATTGCTATTGCTAAAATTAGTTTTCGTCCTGGGTTGGATCTTTCTTTTCTTTTTCTATTTTTGTCTGGCTCTCAGCATGCCTCTCAAAGTCTAACTATCTCTTGCTCTACAAAAGAGTCTAGGAGTATAAGATCCGTAATGAGTTTGAATAATGAAAATAAGTCACTGTGGTTGAACTTGCCATTTCCCTCTGTCATCTGTTATTGGGAAGGGAAAGTGTCATTGGTTCTAGATCATGCAACATAAAATGTTTACCTGCCCTCATAACCCCCCTCCCCTATTCTCCAGCAACTGTTGCTTAAATGCAATTTGTCAGAGTACAGAAGGTGAGCCACTCAACCATTAATCAAAAAGCAGGAGACCTTTGCTTGAGTGCAAAGGGTGCAATCTGCCAGTTGGCCTGTTCCAGATTGCTTCATAGAGATAATGGAAGTGATCAAAGAGTTTTGATTTTTTGAATTGATCTGACCTGATCTCTTTCTGTGAGGGCTAATTGTTAATTTAACTCTCCTATACAGGTTGGATGATTTAAAGCATGCACCATTAATAATGGAACTCAACACACACTTTGCCAATTCCCAAGGAAATGCACAGCGAGAACTACTGTTTCAGCCTTGCATTTTAAAAAGGGCACGGTTATGCAAAAGGCTGGATTTATTTAAAATAAAAATTTAAAAAATCACAGTAATAGAACAAGCATATGGCATGTACAGTTGATAGATATTGTAATTTGTCTTCTCATAGGAGTATTTTATACAGAAACTGCGTATTATGTAAGCCAGTGGTTCTCAAACTTGGCAACTTTAAGACTTGTGGACTTCAACTCCCAGAATTCTCCAGCCAGCAGAGCTGGCTGGAGAATTCTGGGAGTTGAAGTCCACAAGTCTTAAAGTTGCCAAGTTTGGGAACCACTGATGTAGGCTGTCCATAAGAACTAAAAAAAGAGGACATTTATGGAAAAGAAAGGAATGTGATGATTTGCGAATAGTGTGAATATATAATAATCAAATGTTCATAAATTAATCTTAGTCAGGTTAAATTTAGGGGACAATTGTTTCTTTTCTTCAATTCACTATGCCCACAATCAAAGTTTGGAGCTCAAGAGCTATGGAGAGAGGAGGGGGAACAGCTTCTCCCATTCCGCAGGAAGGGGGAAAAACCCAAGGAAAAAAATAGTTGGATATATTGGATTGTGATTATGGTGACACAAACAGTCCATTATTTTTTTTAATACACTTACATGCCTTCAGGGATTGTTTAGAAATGTCAGGTTGTCTAGAATGTGAGTACAATGAAGCTTGCTGGGGCTACAGATTTGGAACAAGTCATTTCTATTCTGCACAGAGTCCAATTTAAGATGGTGATTAGTTGGTGGCATGACATCAAGCTGGGCTTGACTGCAGAACAAATGCTTTTCTTTTTGATCTTTACCCAGTAATCTGTACAGCTCTTTCAAGGTCAATGCTATAATTTTCTTTGATTCCCTGACTCCATTTTATTTGTTGTCTTTATTTCCATCAAACCTGACGTGGCGCAGTGGTTAGAGTGCAGTACTGCAGGCTACTTCAGCTGACTGCTAACTAGATTCAGCCTTCCATCCTTCCGAGGTGGGTAAAATGAGGACCCAGATTGTTGGGGGGCAATATGCTGACTCTGTATACTGCTTAGGGAGGACTGTAAAAGTATTATGAAGCGGTATATAAGTCTAAGTGCTATTGCTATTATCATTTTTGAAGTCTATCCTAAGTTCATACTAATGTCTAAAAAAGGAGAGTCACGTTGCTTGCTGATCATTACCTCAATGGAGCCAGCAGCTTTTATTTGATCCAAGGTTAATTTATCAGTTATTTCTATATTCTCTGGTACTTTTAATAACTGTGTCCATGTTTATAAAGCAAAAATGTCTGTCTTCTCTTTTTTACTCTCAAGTCACATTTTTACAGCCTGTAGAACATCAGTGCAAATACCCTGGCTATTGTGATCTTTGTTGTCATAGAAATCTCCGTACCCTAGATTAATCTCTTTGGTGAAAAGCAGCAACAACATTATTGACCAGTTTTGCTTCTTTCCTTGTCACTGTAACTTTATTCAGTGTGCCAGTTGATACTACCTTCATCTTAATTTTTAATAATTTTTTTCACTTTCTGGTTTTGTTTTTTACTTTCAGCATTAGCTCTCTTAAATCTTCTTTACTACTAGTTAATAGACTGATGTCATCTGCCTGTTCAAACTGCTGGGATTTTGTCTCTTACAAAAGATTCTAGAAGTCATCTTTTTAATATGATGGTGTTGACCATTAAAGCAAGATTATTTAAAAGATCAGTTCCAAAGGTTTTGGAGACCATATCTGGGATTGATTTCAGTCCTTATTGAACATGCTTCAAAAAGATATGAATCTTTCCTCTCAGTTTTTACATAAGTCCTGAAAATCCTTTTGTTCTCCTCTCCTTTTAGTTAAAAGAATCACATGAATCTTTTTAGCATGACATAGCCTAAGTTAGAAGACTCTCCTCCTCCTCCTCTTCCTCCTCACAAAGCTATTACAGATTCTGCAATACCTTTGGTACCGTGTGTCAACCTTATTAACTCTGAGGACAAGTTTTGGTCTCATTTTGTAAAATCTGGCACTTTGGGATGCTTCTACTGTTATTATATTGTTATCAGTGGCCATTAAAGAGAAAGAAAGAAAGAGAGAGAGAGAGAAAGAGAAAGGAAAAAAGAGAATGTATGTATGTATGAATGAATGAATGAATGAGTGAGTGAATGAATAATTTAATGCTATTATTTTCAACTTATTTTAGCAGCCAACTCCAGTGGACTCAGGGTGGCAGAACCTCCCAGACTACTAGCACAAATCAAATCAAATAAACCAAAACAAAACAAAACAGCCCCCTTTAAAACCAACAATACATTAATCCCAGGCCTGGGATTAAAGCCCTGTTTTTAGACTTTTCCTAGGAGACAAATTGCTATACTTATATCGGGGGTTGGGGTGGGGGAATGCTGTTCCAAACATCATTGTCAGACCTGGAAGCCATCTTTTACGTTGGGCCTTCAGGCCTGCCACATTTTCTACTGTGGGAAAATGGGAATGGGGCTTATATGGCGTATGGGAGTTACATAGTCTAAATAACGTTTTTTCTCAGAGAGTGAAGGACACCTTGCCAGGCAGTTGCGATAAAGTGACTGGGGGCCATCTCCAGTTTGGGCAGTGCCTGATTGGGCCATGTGATGGACATGTGGCTGTTGGGCAGGGACATGAACTTTCATTTGAGTGGGGGAAACCTGAAACGTTCGGATTCCAGTTTTCCCAGATGTGCCAATATGACATTGCTAATAAAATGGGGAGGAAACTCAAACCTCGGAGTCCTCTTTTTTCATTAGGGGTATTACTTGGAACCCTGACAGTCATATGGACAGGTCCCTGGATGCCTTTTGCAGCTTCTATTACTGATTTTGAATGAGAATTATCCTTTGGATTTCATGTGTGTCTGCATTTGTCCATGCAGGGTATTTTTTGTTTATTTATTAGATTTAGGTCTCAGTTTTCATTCAGGGGCATCCACAGCATGCCTTCCCCTTCATTTTCTTTATGGAGCTTTTATGACTGAGGATGAACTGAATTTGGAACTCCATATACCAGTCCAGTATTTCAATCACACAGACAAAAATTATCATAAAAATGTGGATTCAATTTGCCTGACTTTAATTTATTTTTTTTAAAGGATGATATGTGTGAAATAGGTCAGTTCATCCATTCTTATTACTCTGTGATGCTGTTAATTCAAGACAGAAACAACAATGAAGGTTCCCTTAAAATAAATACCAGTTCTAAATGAAAATTATAGAGGTGATGAATGCAACAATTGATTGGATGTCATTATGTATGGTATCTTAGTTGAATCTTTAAAGGGGAAGCTAAGGATTCATGAGATAGAATGCATTAATTACAAAATAGCTATTTGGTTCCCTCTAGCAACACAAAGTAAGAATGGTGTAACAAAAAATTGCCACTGAATTGTGGAAAATTACTTTCATGAACCTGTTATTTTGTCACCCCTATTTAAATTTTTCCTAGACTTTTACACAAAGCAAAGTCTGGGAGCAACCTCATTGTGGAGTGAGGGTTAGAGAAACTCTCTTTCCTAAATCAAAGATAATTTAACAAACTGAAGCACTGTTCACTTCTGCACCCTGCTTTATAGGGTTCAAAAATCTTAAGAAATGTCTGTATCGTGGATGATCTCCAGATCTCTAGGAGGTTTTGAATATGCACGGTAGGACTGGTGAGAAATTTAGTTTTACAGTATCTTGGGCAAGGCTGTCAAACTTGTGGCCCACGAGCCAGATGCATCATGCTCTGGCCATGCCCATGCCCGGTTTAGCAAAGGGGAAAAAAATCCCAATCCATCACGTGACTCTGCCAGGACGATGCAAGTTTGATACCCATGATCTCTAGAGGGTCATTGGATCATTATCACAGCCAGCCAGCCAGCCAGCCAGCCAGCCAGCCAGACACACACACACACACACACACACAAAGAGAGAGAGAGGGGGGGGAGGGAGGGAGGGAGGGAGGGGGAGAGAGAGAGGGAGGGAGGGAGGGAGGGGGGGAGAGAGAAGACTTTGAAGGACCTTGCTACAATAGTGCTCTTAACCTCCATAGGATGGTGCGAGAGAGAGCTGGGGAGGGAGAGGGAGCGGCGGGGTGGGGGGAGAGACACAGAGAGAGAGACTTTGAAGAAACTTGGTACGGTAAATTATACCATTATCATTATTAGGTTAGACTACAACTCACCTACATAGGATGGTTACACACACACACACACACACACACACACACACACACACAAATGTGAAATTAGACTTGCCAGTCCCTTAGCTGGTATTGGCCTTCATATGCATCAAGTTCTTCCCAAGAATCTAGGAAATTGTAATGAATTGGTATAGTATATGTCCAAATCCAAACAATGTGGCCTTTTGTAATTGACAGATGGAAATACAAAATGACAGATTTCCTAAGTGCCAAGATTCTTCTGATATTGCACTCAGGGTGTCGATAACTACTGGAACCACCATGGCTGGTTTGGGCCAAAATATTTTGATATTCAGATCTTGATACTTTGTGATTTCTTCAATAGTTTCTGTTCTACTGTTTCTTGGTATTGCTACATCAATTATCCACATTTTCTTCTTTTCAACTACAGTTAAATATAGCATGTTATGGCTAAAACTTTATCAGTTTCTATTTGAAAAATCACACAAATTTTAACATGCCTATTTTGAACTAACTAATAACATTTGTTAAGTGAAATTTGCTCCATTTTACGACCTTTTGTGCCACAGGTGTTAAGTGAATCACTGCAGTTGTTAAGTTAGTAACACAGTTGTTAAGTGAATTTGACTTTCCCATTAATTTTGCTTGTAAAGAGGTCATAAAATATGATCACACGACCCCGGGACACTGCAACCGTCATAAATATGAGTCAGTTGCCAAGGATCTGAATTTTGATCATTTGACAATGGGGATATTGCAAGGGCCGTAAGTTTGAAAAATGGTCATAAGTCACTTTTTTCAATGCCACTGTAACTTTGAATGGTCACTAAATTAACTGTTTCAAGTTGAGGACCATCTGCTTCCAAATTTCCCCAAAATGAGAAAGACTGGGCTGAAAGAAAGTGGCTGACCTTGGCTGTGGGTAGACTGGAATCTATTCACTGCTAGTGCAAGACTACACTACTTACTACACTACCCTGGTACTAATAGTGGTTAATTCAGAAATAGCTTTATGTTTCAGAGCAGGAGGACAGCTTTTGAGGAAAAAAGTGGTTCATTAATAGTTTATTAATACAAGTTTTTAATGGGTTATATTACCCAGTTTAGTCTGCCCTCCTAAACTGAGTTGTTCATTTTTCTTGTTTTAATAGTCATTTTTTAAGCTGAGATAATGCATGAACTTCTACTGCATAAGTAATAGGTGGGCCTGTTGCTCCATCTAGTGGATTTCAGTTCCATTTCAGCATGTTCTTTTATTATGTGTTGCTTAAGAGAAATTTTCCATGCTACCGATACAAACGTTTTCAATATTTCCAGATTTTTTTTTAAAGAGTGAGGCCATTTCCCTGCTCCTTTTTAAAAGTTATTTGTACACACGTTTTCTAATAAATCAAATCAATAAGATAGCTGTGCCCTGCTTTAAATCTAGAGTTCATGGGAACAGATGAAGCTAAATTCCAAATGACAAATCACGTTTTTTAAAAAAGAGACACGGGTTGTCAAAATGCAAAAATGCCATTACACATGTGGTACCCCCATCTTCATTCAGTTCCAATCAGCATTAAAATTCAAAGATTGAGGTACAAAAGAAACTGGTGAAGAGAATTCCATGGAAACCTTACCATGCTGCAACCCTGGCACTTATCACCCCAGCCTCATTCCCATCCCCATTCGTAGCTTAAGTCTTCTTGGCCTGTATTTCTCTTTAAATAGCATTTTCCCTGTAATTCTGATGTCCATCAAGAGCAGCCTCAGTATGTTTCCTCACATCACATTGGCAATACAGCCAAGTGATAACTAGCAGATGCAAACAAATTTGAATGCTACAGACTGAGATGGACATATACCCTTTCTCCTGGTTCCTGGACAGCCCTTTTCTGTTGCCAATTATTCCCCCAAAACTGGATACTTCAGCATGAGAAATTGCAATTCAATTATTTGCCAAGAAAACTGCATGTCTATATTTAGGTCGTCATCAGGGGAGACTGTAATATGTGTGACTTGCAGTGGAGTACATGTCATTTTTTTTCCCCAGTGAAAACTACAGATGGCCCTGGCAGTGATTCAACAACTGACAAATTAGTGGAAGTTTGGCCAAATAAACATTTTATTCAGGAATTATTGGTTGTGGTGGTGCTGTGCCTAGGCCAGCCATTTAGGAGTGTGTGTGTGTAAAGAGTAGCAGGCAATGTGGGTCATCTCCCAATGAATGGATGCTGGTTTCCACCCTTTGGGGCCAATCAGATCTGGGCAGATTGCCCAAGTGACTTTGTTGCGAAGGCTTTGCCTCTACTGCCCTTGTCATTTTTATGACAACAGAACAATATCCAAGCCAAGAACATCTATGAGTAAATATTACAAGTGGCTCAGTTTGCTTTATGACTTCCTGCAGAGGTGCTGTGGCTGGAAAATACTTTTCTTGCTGCTATGACTTATAGTAAAGAGGGAAGGAAGCAAAGTCACGGGACTTAACTAATTGTTTTACTCATTGTAAATGCTGCACATAGACATACATGTACCCAAGGCAACTTTGTTCAGAAACAGGAATAGCATTTTACAAGCTGGTCTACTTTTCTGCTTACTCCGCAATGGGTAGATAACATTTTAGTGATTGAAAAGACCCTTTTGAGTGCTTAGTGGAAGATGGAACACAGCAAGCTTCAACTGGTCCAGAATGCAGTGGCATGAGCAATGATGGGCATTCCTTCTCCGTTTGCTTCCAGGAGCCATTCAAAGTGTGGGATGTTAGGTATGAAGCCCTATATAGCATTGAGTCTTACTTGAGGAACCACCTGTCTCCCAAAGTATCTTCCTGGACAGTTTGAAATAATAGGCTGGTGCACTCCAGGTTCCTTCAATTAAACCATGTCATCTATCATGACTCTTGAAACATGGTTTTTCTTTCACAGCACCTTCCCACCTGGAATGAGGTCCCTCCTTAAGATGTGAATGATCCTCTCACTTTGCTGATGTTTTGAAGGGGCCTGAAGATATGGTTCTTCACCCAGACCTTTGGTGAAGATGTCTGAAACCTCTTTTTTAACTTAGATTGCTTTCTTCTGTTTCCGCTTTATTGCTATTCTGTGATCTCCATTAGCTATATTGTCTTGTTTTCGTGTTTTAAATCATCTGTATGCTGAGAGTCAAGTGGCATATAAATTTAAATAAAAATGCAGCAGAAGAGAAGAGAAAGAACTGGGGGGAAATCCACAAAATACAGAGGTCTGCAAATAGAAACAGATTGACTGTGGCAAAAGAAAGCAAAGACAGTACAATAATAGGCATGTTTTAGGATGCAATGCTAAAACATCTGGAACATTATTTGAATACCATTGGCACTGACAAAATTCAAAATCAGTTAATTGCAAAAGGCAGCTTAGTTGGAACTACTTACAGCCTGCAATTACACTATACCTTTAGAAGTTTCAAACAACATCTGCCTATCTCAGATCTTTGGGAAAGACTTGATAGGTGAACAAAAATGCCAAATTCAATCTAAACATCTGGCTGTCAGAGCAATGAATCAAATAATGATAATACATTGCCACCTTCAAGCTGACAGAGAAAATAAGAGAGCAAGCAGATCTATTGTTTTGAGTTGTAAGGCCGAGGGCCCTAAAAGAATTTGATTCTCCAAGGAAACTATTTATGTTAATTTGACATGCCAACTTCATTAATTAACTTATGAATGTTAATCTGATGCTTGTTGCCACCCTTGTAGCCTTGGATTATTAGTATGGAATTATTCTAAATTCAAGTTTGGTGGTAACCTGTTCTGACCCCCTCCTCCATCCAGTAACGAATGCCGAGACAAGCTTAACTGGAATTTCACAGCACTTTATTAACAGGAAACATAAATCTCGGTGGCTGAAAGCCCAAACATAAACAAACAGATCAGAACCTTGGCAGCAACTCAGACGTCGACAGAGACATATAACAGCTTCTCCAGAATTAAGAATGAAGTTGAATCCTGCAAATCAGACTCCTCCACGAGTCCCTCCTTAAATACAATCTTGAGAGGAGCCTAATTACAACCAGTTGGATCCAATTATCTTTTGTAACTGCGTAGCTGTTTTCTCCGTCGATCTGCCCAGTGTTGCCGGGCAACCAGGACCACCTCCCTTGTCTTCACATCACTACTCCAAGGCCTGACGTCATGAGCATACTCCATTCGGCTCTCACCGCTGCTCCATGCCTCAGGCGCCTCCTGGTGGCCAACCAGCCTCTCTGTGCCCAGCTTGGAGTCAGAACCCTGTCCAGGGTCTTCCACCTCTTCCAGAGCGAACTCATAAGGCCCCTCACTGTCGGAGTCTGTTTGCAGCTCCAACGGCTCCTGCTGGGCCACAACATAACCTTATCCCTGATTTTAAAATGTCCATACTTGAGTTTCATAAGGAAATGCAGAATGCAAAGCATTTAGAACAGGCCTGCCAAACTGGCGGCCCATGGGACAGATGCATCATGCATAGGCCACGCCCACCCCAGCTCCACAAAAGCAAAAAATGTTGCAATACCTCATGATATGTCACAGGACGCATCGAGTTTGGCACCCATGTTTTAGAATATGGTTTGTCAAGAGATTCGCAATTCCTAGTATTTGTGCTTTGAATTAAGACAGTTTGAAAAGTCCATTAACCAGTAGCAGTACTTGTGTATAACTGCTCAATGCTTATTTTATAGTGTCCATCTCATTGAGTGGACTGTAATGGACAAACATTTAGGTCCCAACAAATATTACTAGGTGAGCACTCTCCAAGTTGCTACAAAGCTCTGTGTTATACGTTTCTTATAGCAGCCTTTGCAATTGCTCTATGAAATCTAGGGTTGAAAACCTTTATTAATGAAACTATAGGTGGGCCTTGTTTAACAACTGACTTGGACAATCAGCAGTTGCAGTTAGGATGTTGATGAAAGTAATTTTGGATCAGTGCCTGCATGTACGACCTTCACAGCTTCTCTTTCTTAGTCACATGTTCGCCATTTTCGACCCATTTTCTTCTCCACCCATCCCTGCCCCAGCAGAGAAATTGCCTCAACAAGCTATCTCTTATTGAGCTGTTTTTCTCCAAGGAGTAGCCTGTCCCTAAAAAGTTGCTAACTGCAAGTTAAAAACCCAGTTCTGTGACCTTAATTAGTTGATTAGAACTCTCCAGCTGGCAGCTGTTGCCTGAAATTAACCAGACCTTAATCAATTTCACAGTAAAGGCTTTTTATTTTTTACTTTCTAAGCTGTTGGCTAGGCAAATAGCAAGCCCTAGCACATTCCTTTTGATGTGTATTTCCCATTGTGTGCCTGGTTACTCTCTTGTAATCCCTTCCTCTCCAATAAATCCTTTTATTGTATTAATTCTATTAATTCTGGGTGGACCATCTTCTTAATTTTTTGATGAGCTCAGAGTGGAGACTCTCAGGAATCCAAACCATCAGAGTAGAAATGAGAGCAGAAAATATTTTTTTCTTTCTTTCTCCACTGATGATGTTACCTAGTTTTGTAATGAAACATCTGCAAGAAAACAACCAAGCTCAGGGAGCACCAAGAACACCCTCATTTCAATCCTGAGCTACAAATATTCTCCTTATTTTTCTTCTCAACCAGCATTTTGTTTTGTTTGAAGGATGTTGCAAATAATAATTTTGTTAAATTTAATTCCCTCCCCCCAGGTTAGGGGTAGTTATAAGCCTGGGTTTCTGGACCCCAGAGCAATGCTCCTTCTAATTTTTTTTAGTGTGTGTGGAAAAGTATAGTGTTTGAGTGGCACATTTTCAAGCCTGAGCACCTGAATTTTTTTCACAGATGTCAGTGCTGACCCGAGTGGCGAAAGGAAGTTCCAGGCACCCAGTGCTAAGGCGGCCTTTGCTCTGGTGGGGGAAGGGGCTATGCCAGGGTGGGATCCAGGAGGTCAAAGCCAGGTTCAGCCTCACAGGAAGGGGCCAGGCCAAGCTGCCTCTCCCCTCCAAGTCAGGATGATGCTGATGCTGATGGTAAAGGCCAAGCAGCTCCAACCTTTTCAGCTGGGGGGGGGGGTTTGAAAGAGTCCGCCTGGGGGCTTAGGAACCCAAGCTCCCCTGCTGATCCCCAGCCTTGGCTCTGGAGGAGGGTGAGCCCTGGAAGGGGAGGGGGGAGGTGTGGTAAATTAAATGGATTTTTGTGGCCCAAATAGGGCAGCCTGAAAGTACAACCTCATTTATTTCAGCAGGAATCCCATCTAGTTTTTGGGGTGAGATATCTGTGTTCCTCGATAAGAAACATAGTGGCTCTGGAAGCAGTAAACCAAAGGGCCACAGATTCTCCAATCTTCAGTATTATTTTTAATAAAGATTTTTTTTTGAATAAACACAAACAGACAAAACACAAAAAAACACAAAACCATCTTTCATTACAAATTGTAGAAAGTGTGTCAATTGGTTACAAAAACTTCCGTGCATCCCTTCCACAGTCATGCTTCTCCGATCAGCTTATCTTTGGTTATCACTAGTGCTTCTGATAAAATTTATCTCCTTAGTTCCGTCAATTCTTCTCTCTTTTCTTCTTCTATACTTTGAAATCTGGGGTAGTGCTCCAGTCCATCTATCTCCCCTTTCTATATTCTACTCTTTCCATTTCCAACCACGCTCAGTTCACTGTCAGTATCAACAATTTTCTTGTCTCTTTGTTTATTTTTTCCTTCAGTTTTTAGAACTCTGACCTCCACGTTCTTCATTTGATGAACATCCTCAATTTTTCAATCAAATTTTACTGTTGTATGATCTATGTTCTCCAATCTCTTCTCAATTTTCTCTTTTACTTCTAATAATTTTTGAATTTCAAACATATCTTTTGCAATGTTAAGATTTATTTTTCATGTTACACCATTCTTCCAACTTGTAAACACTGCCACTCTGGCATTCAAAACTTTTTATTAAATTTAAAGCAAGTTTATAATCTTTCAAGACAAGGCTTTGTTTTTATTCCACTCCAGCTGCCAATAAGGCTCCCGAAGAGCACCTGTATAAACAACCCATGTTCTTCTCACTATCACTCTCTGTAAACAAGCGGAGGGACCTTGAAATGCAAAGTCAAATGATCAAAGAGAAAAAAAGAAAATGGTTTTTATGGTTTTATTGAACACTTATAGGCCGCCCTTTTCCCTGAGGGGACTCAGGGCGGCTTACAATAATGAGGGAGGGGAGTGCAAGACAAGACATAAAAGAAAATGTGAGTAAAAATAATTAACAATAAAAGCACAACATTCACTCGGCATTCGGGCAGGGAGAGAGTAAGGTCCTATCCCCAGGCCTGACGGGATAGCCAGATCTTAAGGGCCGTGCGGAACGCCTGGACGGTGGTGAGGGTGCGGATCTCCACAGGGAGATTGTTCCATAGCGTCGGAGCTGCAACTGAGAAGGCTCTCCTCCACGTAGTCGCCAGTCGGCACTGACTGGCGGATGGAATTCGGAGGAGGCCTACCCTGTGCGATCTGATGGGACGCAGGGAGGTAATTGGCAGAAGGCGGTCTCTCAAATAGCCAGATCCACTACCATGGAACGCTTTGTGGATGGTAAGTAGGACCTTGAAGTGCACCCGGAGATCAACAGGTAGCCAGCGCAGCTCACGAAGGATCGGTGTTATGTGGGCAAACCGCGGTGCGCCCACAATCACTCGCGCGGCCGCATTCTGGACTAGCTGAAGTCGCCGGATGCTCTTCAAGGGCAGCCCCATGTAGAGCACATTGCAGTATTCCAGCCTAGAGAGCACAAGGGCTCGAGTGACTGTTGTGAGGGCCTCCCGGTTCAGGTAGGGCCGCAACTGGCGCACCAGGCGAACCTGGGCAAATGCCCCCCTGGTCACAGCTGACAAGTGATGGTCGAAACTCAGCTGTGGGTCCAGGAGGACTCCCAAGTTGCGGACCCTGAAAAGACAATATTCCCAAGCCTTCCAAGCCTCCAGCCTCCAAGTGGCAGTGTTACTTCCTTTCCCTTTGTTATTAGAGCCCTCTTTGTATCCTTTTTATATCTTTTTTATATTCCAGGCTTAAAGAAAACAAAATTCTTAAATGAGCAAAAACACTCCATCCAATCCAGCATTATAAAAATAAGGAAAAAGATTTTAATCCATAGGTATAAAAAAAGAATATAAAAAGTAGAAGAAAAAACTAATCTGTTCAATTTAAAGAATAGGAAACATTTGCAAAAGTTCCATCCGTAAAATAAAAAATAAGTATAACATGTCTAATGTAGCTTAATTTTGCCGCTTGTTCTCTTCTGTTTTCAAATTTAATTTAGCTTTAATTTTTCTGGGACGGGGGGAGTCTCTTTTGTAATAATAAGATTTCCTCACCAGATGGACACACTTTCTCTTTCCGTTTTCCTCCTGTTCT
Organism: Thamnophis elegans; assembly: GCF_009769535.1. Taxonomy (NCBI): domain Eukaryota; kingdom Metazoa; phylum Chordata; class Lepidosauria; order Squamata; family Natricidae; genus Thamnophis; species Thamnophis elegans. The sequence continues at coordinate 89,898,445 of NC_045541.1, forward strand.
GGAGCTGTCCCAACTTCAGCAGCTTCAATGGCTGCGCTTCTGTCATGGGCAAAAAGAGATTCTCCTGGATCAATCAGGGACTTTGCGGTGTCCCTGAGATCAGCAGGATGTACTCTTTCCTGTCACCATCTCTTTGGGACGGTTTATGTCCAAAAGGACCACCCAGTGGCAAAAGTATTGACTGTGATCTTGGAGCTCCATGTTGTTGGTCATGTTGTTGCGACGTCAGCTCCTCCTTCCTCCAATCTTCAGTAAGTATTGAGTCAACTGTGATGGAACAGAATGCAAGTTTAGCGGAGGGGAGGAGCCAATGTCATGACGAGATGGACGTGCGGTCTCGATGCTCTGAGACCGAAGCCAATACTTTTGCCACTGGGTGGTCCAATCGGACCTAAACCATCCCAAAGAGATGTTGAACAGGAAGAATACGTCTCGCTGACCTCAGGGATATTGCAAAATCCCTGAAAGAAGCAAGAGAAGTTCTTCAAGCTGGCGACAAAAAATCCAGCCAAGGCTGACAAAATCGGGCCGGCTCCAAAATGGAAGGATACGGAAAGAGAAAGTGTTTCCAGCTGGTGAGGAACTTTTACTGTTTTAAAAAGAGACTGCCTATAAAAACTTAAAAGTAATCTAAATTGGAGAATAGAAGAATCAAGCAGCGAGATTAAATTTGGAATGGCTTTGGACAGTGGTTATCTTACTTTTTAAATGCTATCTTCATGGATGGAATCTATGCAAGCCTTTTGAAATGGATGGATTAAGTTTTCTTCTATTTTTTCTTTTATTGTTCTCTATAACCTATGGACTAAAGTTTTCCTCTTTCATTGCTGTGGGTATTTTTCTAATTCATTTAAAGATTGGACTCCTTTTTCTAACTTGAAATACAAAAAAGATACTTAGGAAATTAGATTTTCAACAGTATTAACACTGCTCGGAGGCTGGGAGGATTTGTTGATTGGAGTTTTGTGTATTGAAAATGGAACACTTTTTTTCTCTATGATTGTTTTGACTTGGCAATACAAGGTTTTACTGCTTGGCTACAGAGAGTGATAAGAAGGGAAGCACACAGATGTCCCTTTGAAGTATATTTCTAATCAGAGAAAAATGAAAACAATGTTCTTTGTGAATCTATGCTTTAATTAACCTTCCAAACCAGAGCAGCTGTGTTTGTTAGAATGGCGCAATTTCAAAAGAAAATAGAAGTCTCAAGTTTGCAAAAGATACTTTCAGAAATACAGAAATTATCAAATACATATGAAAGAATACAGAAAAAACTGGAAAACTTAGAGCACATAACAATAAAATATGATGATGAAATTGAGGATGTCTATCAAATGCAAAACGGGGTGGTTGAAACTCAAAAAATCGAAGTGGAAAATCAATATAAAGAGATTAAACCTGCTGATATTTATGGTGATTGGTTTGTCTCTAAAAATGGAAAGAATGGAATACTGAAAGAGGAATTAAATGGAGAGGAAATCTATTCCAGAGGACAAGATACAGAAGAAGAAAAAACTAATGAATCTATGGATTTAAAGAGAGAAATTCTATTAGCAAAAGCATTGATAACACTGCTGACAATCAAAGATAAGCTGAATAAGGAAGCAGAAAGAGGGCATCAAGATTATATGAGAGATCTTATAAGCAAGGAGTTGCTAAGAGAAGTCTATACAAAGCTGACCAAGAAGGTGATTAGAGGACTGGCACCATAAATGACAGAAGATATGAGACTGTTTTGCTATTAGAAAGATACAGGTTAGTAGATGGAAGAATATAATTTAAAACTAGTTTAACTTAGTGAAATTTATTGATAATAGATATAGCTTAAATAAATAACTGATAATGTTACTAATGTATACAATGTGAAGTGTTATGATGAGTATAATTGGATATGAATATTGAATGGCACCCATGTAAGGAAGATTAGCAATCCCTTTGGATTATACATAAAGGATAACAACAACAACAACAACAATAATAACAACAACTAAGTTAGATACAATTAAAGTTTTGATTATTAGGGGAAAAATGTTATGTTACAGGATATAGTCAAATAAAGAAGGGATAAGAATAACAACGTATATATATAGATATGGGTATAACATAAGGAAACTGGATGTAAACTTTAAACAGTGATTTGGAAAGGAGGATTAGAAAACTTTGTTATTAAATATTATGGATGTTTAGCTAGAATAGGACATAAGGATTTAGTGTTAGTGGAGGATTTTAGAAATAGTAATTGAAAGGCCAGTATGTGGCTATGTATTAAATTTTGGTATATTTTATGATGAAGGACGCTTAAACAATTGTAACCAAATGAAAATGGAGAGATGATGATGGTGACATGTATAAATATTTGAGTTAAAATACTTAAGTTAATATGAATTATGGTTGATGACAGTGGAAGAGATGCACGAAAGTCTTTTTGTAACCAACTGATACACTTTCTATAGCATGTAAAGAAGGATGTTGTATTTGTTTTAAATTAAAAATTAAAAAAAATTATCAAAAAAAGAATGCAAGATTAGCAATTTGAGTCTTACACAGTGCTTCTGAAGAATATCGAAAGGCATTTTAATTTTCTTCCATAGACTTCTGTGGAAGTAAGAACTCTCATTACTGTTCTGGACAAGTGTGTCATACTTCAACCATCCCTCTGCTATGTCACTTAGCGCCTTTGTGGCTTGATATGTACTGTTTGGGTGTTCTAGGACAACCACCATTGTGCTTGCAACAATACAAGGTCTGTGATCTTAAGCTGGGAGCATATTAAAGTCTTTTGCCTAGTGCATACTGAATTGAGAGTACCATGTCTAGTAAAGACATGGATCGGGATGCTATGTGCACAGTCACCCATGCCCTCGTCTTTTCTCACCTGGACTACTGTAACGCTCTCTACATGGGGCTGCCCTTGAAGAGCACCCGGAAGCTTCAACTGGTCCAAAATGCGGCTGCGTGGGTTGTCATGGGGGCAATAGCAATAGCAATAGCAGTAGACTTATATACCGCTTCATAGGCCTTTCAGGCCTCTCTAAGTGGTTTACAGAGAGTCAGCATATTGCCCCCAACAATCTGGGTCCTCATTTTACCCACCTCGGAAGGATGGAAGGCTGAGTCAACCCTGAGCCGGTGAGATTTGAACCGCTGACCTGCTGATCTAGCAGTAGCCTGCAGTGCTGCATTTAACCACTGCGCCACCTTGGCACCTTGGCACCCAGGTACTCCCATGTTATACCCCTTTTAGGCGGCCTGCACTGGTTGCCGGTTGTCTTCCGGGTACGATTCAAGGTACTAATTATGACCTTTAAAGCGCTCCATGGCTTAAGCCCAGGGTACCTGCGAGACCACCTACTGCCACCAGTAGCCTCCCATTGTCCAGTGCGATCCCACAGAGTTGGCCTCCTCAGGGTGCCGTCGGCCAGACTGTGTCGACTGGTGACCCCCAGGGGGGGAGCCTTCTCTATGGGAGTGCCTTCCCTCTGGAATGAGCTGCCCCCAGAGCTTCATATAATCCTGACCTCCGGTCCTTCCGACGCACCCTAAAAAGTTGGCTTTTCCAGCAAGCCAGCCTGGCCTGAACAAAACAAATCAAAGTATTGATTATTGTTAATTTTAATTTTAATTCTTTTAAAAAATGTGTCATTGTTAATTTTAATTGGGTTTGGGGATATCCTATTTAATTTCTTTTTAACTTTTGTAGTATGTGTTTCTTTTAATGTTGTATGCCGCCCTGAGTCCTTGGGAGAAGGGCGGCATATAAATCGAATAAACCTCAAACCTCAAACCTAAATTAGGAGAGGGTGCTGCATATCATCCGAGTGGGCTAAAATTGTTTTGTTTCTCAGAATGATACAAAACATTGCACGAAATGAAGTTTAGATGATGAAAACACAGCAGAAGAGATTCTAGTTTAGTATGCCTGCAGACAGAAGAATGACAGGCATCTGTAGATTATCTTGATATGGACCTTACATAAATTCTATTCTACTGCTATAGTCTATAGCCTGTGGTAAAATTGCTTATTCTTAAACAGAAGAATCTGGATATACCTATTTTCTTGACAGTTAATAAGATGATAATGTGAAGGTTTTACATTAATGTTGTTTAAAGTCCAGGAAATTGTATCCTTACTTTCATTTCTAAGTTATTCCAGTCAACATCTCCCTGGGAGCAATGCTTGTTTTCTAGAAAAAGAAATGTTGAGATTCAATTCAATTTTTTTGAATAATGTCATTCTACCAGTCTGAAATCATTGTTCTTTTTCCCCCTTTTGCAGCTCTCCATCTACTTCAAATAATGTCCAGTTAATGTCCATCTACTAAATAACGTCCAATTCCAGCATGAATTTTCTTTTCTTCCTAATGTTGGCCAGCAAATACAGTGTCAATTTTTTTTTTATAAAATCAACCAAGTGTTTGACCTATTGGGCAGAAAACTGAGAAATAGTTTGTTCTGGTATTTAAGGTATCACATTAGAAACTAAGAGACTGTAAGTTCTAGCTGTGCATTAGGCATGAAAGCTGGCTGGGTGATTTTATGCCAGTCACTTTCTCTTGGCCCATGATGTCAGGTTTGGGTCATAAGATATTCCAACATGAGTACTGGCAATAAAATGGATGCAAGGAACCTTACACAAATTAAATGTTGCCTGAAACTAACTAACTATCTATCTATCTATCTATCTATCTATCTATCTATCTATCTATCTATCTATCTATCTATCTATCTATCTATCATCTATCTATCTATCTATCTATCTATCTATCTATCTATCTATCTATCTATCTATCATCTATCTATCTATCTATCTATCTATCTATCTATCTATTTATCATATCTCTGTCTCTCTGTCTCTCTCTCTCTCTATATCTATCTATCTATCTATCTATCATCTATCTATCTATCTATCTATCTATCTATCTATCATCTATCTATCTATCTATCTATCTATCTATCTATCTATCTATCTATCTATCATCTATCTATATCATCTATCTATCTTCAAAAGAATGCTGCAGAGATGAAAACAGAGGGAGCCATTAGAACTATAATCATGGTTAAAGTAATAAAGCATGCATGTATAACAGAAGGGAAGGGAGTATTAAATGCCTTATAGCTCCCCTCCCTAGATATACAGAACATTTCAATACTCTCCACATCCATTCAAAAGGAAATAAGAAGCAGTGAATTGTACCCAAGTCTGAGAAAGGATTTGCAAATAAAGAATGTATATTTGTTTCTCACAGAACCATAGATTTAATAGGGACTATTTAGATCATCAGGGCCAAACTCTGTTTCATGCAGATATTCAAATTAAAGCATTGCTAACAAAGATCTATCCAGCTTCTGCTTGAAGATACACATTTGTAGGAATTAAAACATCTCTTAGATAATTATTTCCATTGTTAAACTCTTAGGATATTTCTTCCTTTTAACCAGAATCTGGCTTTGGTTACTTAAAACCTTTCTGGGACAGTGCTGTGCTTGAAAGTATGAGAGGGGAGACAACACAGCAAAGACTTAAACAGTGTTATTGTCAAGTCTGCCATCATATCGCCTAAGTCCTGCTTTGCTTCAATGGCATCCTACCATAAAAGGAGTGAGAGAGGATGGAGGGGATATAGGAAGGGGGAATGGTAGAATGAGAAGAACCAGAAGAGTCAACCCAGAACAGAGCCTGGCAAACCCAAGTGTGGGAATGGAATGCGAACACCCACCAAAGAATGTTTAGGACTGCTACCAAAACACCTCCTTTGAACACTATTGGACATTTATGAAAGCACCATGTGGGGAGGGCCCAGGAGAAGAGAACTGGATTCATGTGGGAATATTCAAATCTAGCTTTGCTATGCTTTAATCATTGGCTTCAGTAAAACTGATAACTTTCACTACAATTGGAGTTGAGGGTCTTTCTTTCCTAAACATCTAAGCTGAGACAGGACTGACAGTTATCATGTCTCCATTAGCCATATTTTCTAAAGACTAAATCTATGTGGGTCCCTTACTTTGCTCATAGAACTTATTTTCCAGTCCCCTGATAATCCTTCTTTGAATTTGTTTCTGGTGTTTTTAATCTTTATTGGATTCTGATGCCTAGAATTGGGTACACCATTTTAAAAAGGAATCTGGTAATGTAGGCTAGAGTGAAATTATTATGTCCCTTGAGCTGGAAACAATATATCATTAATGTAATCTAAAATTATTTTGGTTATTTTTGCAGCCATATTGGTTCCTAGTCCAATTTTGATATTTACAATTCTAAAATCTGCTTTATTTACTATATTGTTATGCTTTGTGGTACATATGAAATAAAATATGTATAATTTTGTATCTAATGTTTCTAGTATTATTGTTTTAGAACATTTATTCTGAATACATGCCCTTGTTTGTTTATGGATTTCAGAAATTTTAAATGGCCAAGCTCATATGAAAATTAAAATTAAATGTATCTGCCATTTGTAATAAAAAGCCTGTTGCACAGGTTTCTTTAAAATAGTAATTCAGAACAATTTTCTTTGCTTTAATTTAAGCAGCTCTAAGTTGCTTATTTTCTTTTAGCTGAAAAAAAATAGAGACTGTTGTGTTAGTTATAATGGATATGCAACTGGGAATAGTCTTGCTAGTTTCAGTGTTGCATAAAATGTTTTAATTGGTTCAATTTCCCAAGGAGAATTCTAAATCTCAGTGTTGAAAAAGCTTCGTGAGCACATTCCATGGTTGACATTTTGTACAGTACTTACCGTGGCTGTTACAATGCATCTCTTCCAGAAACATGTACTGCTACTGAGTGTTTAAATGGTTACCTTGCAGAATGGACAGTGTTAGTTCAGGGAAGGACAATAGTGGCAGATGGTACATGTCCATTATGCAGAAGATCCCATGTTCAATTCACAATGTCCACAAAAGTACCATGTAGCATATAATACAAAATATCCCTGGCTTGAATTCTCAAAAACGGCTACTGATCCAAATAAAACTATTGGGGTGGGTGGAAATGTTCCTATGGATATCAATTTATACTAGATTAATAATCAGAGCACATATTCAGTGACACTGTCTTGAAAGTGGGTCTCTCCCCCACCCTTAGTTCTAAGTTGCTTCTCTCCTTGATTAGTTTCCACCCATCGCTTCTTGTCTTACCCTCAGGTGTCTTGGAGAATAGTTTGACTCCCTCTTCTTTGTGGCAACCCCTGAGATATTGGAACACTGCTATCATGTCTCCCCTAGTCCTTCTTTTCATTAAACTAGACATACCCAGTTCCTGCAACCGTTCTTCATATGTTTTAGCCTCCAGTCCCCTAATCATCTTTGTTGCTCTTCTCTGGACTTATTCTAGAGTCTCCACATCTTTTCTACATCGTGGTGACCAAAACTGAATGCAGCATTCCAAGGGTGGCCTTACCAAGGCATTATAAAGTGGTATTAACACTTCACGTGATCTTGATTCTATCCCTCTGTTTATGCAGCCTAGAACTGTGTTGGCTTTTTTGGCAGCTTCTGTACATGGCTGGCTCATATTTAGATATCCACTAGGACTCCAAGACCCCTCTCACAGCTACTGCTATTGAGTCAGTATACCACATATACTGTACCTGTGCATTTTGTTTTTCTTGCCTAAATGTAGAAACTTACTTTTTTCACCATTGAATTTCATTTTGTTAGATCGTACCCAATGTTAGAGTTTATCAAGATCCTATTTAAGATTCATACCTCAATGTTGCACAGTGCTAGCATATTTCAGGAAAAGTTGGCTGAGACCTGAAGACCTGTATTTTCAAAGGGTTTTGCCCGTCACTTCTAATCTGATGCTGTACTATTAAACTAAAGTACATGCATGTTTTTGTTTTTATAGTAAAGATGTCTTTATTCCAAAATAATAATGTGTTAGCCAGACAACTACATACAAAACATCTACACAAGACTTTGGTAGGAAATATATCCATAAGTTTTCTCAAAAATTTCATTGCGAACCCAAAATAACAAGAAAACTTAAAATAAAAGAGGGTCTTTTCTGAATTTTTTTTAAAAAAAACCAAGTAGCTTTTATTAAAACCTATTGTACATATAATTCCTCCCCCCAGCATTTCTGTTCATTGCTTGTAAAGTTTCTACAGATTATTTTTTTTAAAAAACAACAACAACAAAGAAGAACAAGAAGATATACCAATGTTAATAAATGGTTAGTGAGGTGTATAAAATTTTATAGCTGCTGTATACCTGCATTTTGGTTCTCAAGTGTGCAAGAGACATGAATTATTGTAAAAAAAAAAAAAACACAACCCTCCATATATTTTAGTTGGTTGATGTGGACCCAACATTATATTACAAGGTTTGTAGCAATTCAGAAATATGTATTCCATATTACAATGGGTTCATTTTTTTAACACAGAAATCTTAAGGGTTTCAATACATTAGATATAATTAAATTCTTCTAAATTCAGTGGTACAAGGTAATCTTAATTAAAGTCCATAATTAAAAGAATGGAATAACTATTATTGGATTGGATTTCTTCTGGTTTTTCCTTTCATTTTCTTCTGATACTTTTTAGGTATTATTCTGTGAAGAGTCACAAGCTTCAAGACAAAAATCCCTTTGAAACAAATTAGAATATTTTCCTTTTTTTAGTATGAACTGGGACAACTACTGATATAAGATGGAAATTATATTCATCTGCAAGCTTTGTCATGCTTTCTGATAGCAATCCTTTGAAAAGTTGGCCAACCATTCCTAATACTATTAGACATTAAAGAAATTAAAGGCAACTGTGCCACAATTCTGTCAGTCAAATATTGCCCCCAGTGAAATACCAATTCTGAATTCCTCTGAAATCAGACGCAGTGTTTGTACTTAGTTCACTAGAGCCAACACTCTTCTAAGACAGTCACCAGTATTTAATACATCACAGAATAAAAGGAACTGTTTGTTGCAGTTAAATTCATCAGGAGTGTACACATTTTATTCATATTTTGATTGGATGGATGACTAATTTATCATCATAAAACAAAAGAACCTTTAATATCTGAAGACCGGGGATTCCAATACTGATAGCAACTTGAAAAATATTTGCTGTTTCAAGATGTTTCTGCTCTATACGTGCCCATATGCTGGACCTATAGAACTCCTATGTTCACTCTCTGCCTTGGACTCCAGTGTTTTTGGGTGAGTTACATTAAAAAATATCTGGCTGTTCAGAATGAAAAAGTACAATAATTGTAATATAATTTATGAGGGTACATTTCTAGCAACCTAGTTGAGCCATAGCCTTATCTAGATTTAGATGGAGGAACTTTGGAAACTTCATAGAAAGGAAGATTGTGTGGTCATATGGAAGTGATGAATGAAAGTATATGTACCTGTACATAAATCTTTAGGGGAAAAGAATTTTGCTAATCTTTGGAAACTAAAAATCCCTTTATGGCCACCCTTGTGCCCTTAAGGTGCTAAGAATTTCTGCTATCTAAAAAGGCCAAGCCAGTTAATTCTATAAATATATTGACCCAATTCCTGCTTGACATGATCTGGCTTCATGCTTTTAAGTTATAATTTTCTGTTTTGGGATCTAATGTATACTGGCATTTGGCATTCATTAATTTAAGCCATATTGTTTTTCGTTTGCAAGACATGTCACATAATTATGTGTTAAATTGCAGACAGACAATCTGATTTTTTTTTGATGGCGGTCTTTTCAACCATCTGTGTTGACTAGGGATTATGGAAGCTGAAATCTAAAAGTTCAAGCTATAAGCCTGTAATAAAATTTTATAATACAAATATAGGAGCTTTCATCTTCATTCCTAAGATGTCCCTAAGGAACCTGTCAGTGGTACTGGCATTTATTTAATCCTTCAACTTCATGACATTTTTCAAATAGCTATGCTTTTCCCTTTGCTCTTTGTGAGTAGGGATATGCATGCTTGGAAATTAGTAACACCATGTTCCCACAAAGCAGCTATTTTCTGCATGTGCTTTGTTCACTATGACCACGGAGTTGCAGAGTAGAAAAATAAAGCAAAAACATGATGAATGCAGTGACATTTAGGTAAGAGAAATAGAAGCCAAATTAAATTGCTGTATGACAAAGAAGCAAAAGTAAATTCTGAACCAAACAAAATAAAACGTTCTTTAATTCTTCCTGGACTTGGTGGATAGAATAAGATCAGCTACTTTAGAGCTGGGTAGATTCACATCTTTTGTGAGTATTTATATTGTTTATTTACACTGGATAACTCTGTCAAAGTCCACAATTTCCCCTCAAGCTTCTGAAATGTATTTGCCTAGCAATGTTGCATGCAAAGAGAACTTACTAAGGGAGGATATTTTCCTGTACTTTATCACCTAGCATACGACTGTGAGAGAGTATGGAAGATATATTTAAATGCAGCTTACTGGCTAATTAAGACTTGGCTTACAGATGGAAAATTGTTCCTCATGACTCTTCAATATCTGGGCAGCTTATATTTGCTTTCCTTTCTTAATGGAAACAATCATAAGGTGATTTATTTAATAGGGGTCTAAGCAATTGCAGGAAGGAGAAAAGGGATATTGTCAAAGGATTGCTATAAATACCTTTTTTTTTACATTGCTGATGGTTGAAGATCAATATGCACCTGTAATATTATTAAAGTAATTCCTTGGCACAGCTGTATAAACACAGAGGCACTGCTTTGAATATTTTGAAAATGGTTTCCAAATATTTAGGTTTGCAGTATCATTTTTGCATGCATCCCTAGTATTTACAGGGACTATTTTTATGATTATGGTTTGTCCACACAGATATGTCTATAATTTCAGTGTTATAAGATTTCACAATGACTTCACTAGTTTTATGCGTTAAGGGCTAGCTGGAGTATTAAGGAACTACTCTCAGCAGATATTTGTAAGGAAGTATTTATAAAATAGATCTCTTGCACCAGCAAGACTAATTAAGCAAACCACACTGCAAAAAATGAAGACTAATATACACAATTTATATATTTTCTCTTTTCTTTTAAAAAAATCAAACCAAGGTTGATTTTTTTTTTTACATTTAGCTCAGGAGTGCATTATTCAAAAGACTTCGGTTTGCTAACAGGGATGAACATTGCAGGCTCTTAATTCCTTCTTGTCTTTGCAGCTAGTGAACTGACTGCTTTTGAAACGCTTCTTGACGGTCATAAACCTCTCCTGGATTCCACCCCCACACAGTTTGGTGCATTCTGACCAAGCAGTCCATGGCTTCATTTTACAACCTAAAATAAAAATAACAGAGAAGCAACATAAGGATCCCTTTAATGCTTGAATCCCTTGAAATTTCCTTTTTCTTCACAAGTGGTAGTTCTATTGCTACTCCTGTTTTGGAAATGGAAAGATAAGCTCTATAAATCACGAGATCTTACAGGTTACTCCAGAGTTATACCAGGATAACGTTTGTACTTGCTGAAAGTTCTAATTGGTTTGAATGATCTAACATTTTCATATGTAGCAGTTCATAGGTCTGTTTGTGACTCTAGTATCTAATAGTCACACACTGGATCATATGAATGGATTATTTTGGAACTTTATGTTGCATGTTTCCTTTCCATTCTTTTCCCTTCCTCTTTTTTTCTTCCTTTCCTTTCCCTTCCCTTAGGTCTTGACTTCTAGGAAGGAAGGAAGGAAGGAAGGAAGGAAGGAAGGAAGGAAGGAAGGAAGGAAGGAAGGTTATCTATAGTTGTTTAATCATCTAAACCCAAGAATTTATGGGAAATATTCAGATTCCTGGAAAGTAGTTAGGGATCATTGAAGGAAGATGTACTAACAAGAATATAAATTAGTAAAGTACTTCTCTGATGCACAGCTCACTTTCTTAATGGAAGGATTGCTCTGTGAGTTTTACTACACTTACCTGGGAATTGTCCACCATCTACATCTTCTTTCGCTTGTTCACTCCTCCTTTTCTCCCGAGATTCTTTCCAGCGCCTTTTCTCAATATTGGGGTTTCTCAAGCATTTTCTTATTCGGCATTTTTTACGCTGTACAGTTTCTGGGCATGGCGCTCCTCCAAACTGAGGTTCCATTTTGATCATTCTTGTCCTGATCATATGGCCTTTCCCACAAGACTTATTACATTCAGACCACTGAGACCATTCTGTCAGATCACAGTCAATTGCTAGAGGAGCAAGGATGAAAAATAGGATGCTTAGCCTTAACTTACTTAGGTGGAACAATCTGGTTTAGCAGAAGAATAATTTACTTCTTTTTACTCTCACTAGGAGAAAAAAAATGAACATTTAGGTTGATGATGACACGGAATGAATTTTATATAAGCTTACCCTGAAAATACATTAGCAGGACCACCTTCTCACTAAGCTCTGACAGCAGTACATTCATACAGTATTAGAAATTATCACCCATCAGAAATTAATTCTGGAGCAGATTTATAGGAAGGATGTGGATGGAAAAATGCAGAAGATTGGAGAGGAAAAGGAGTAGAAACGGGGTAGGGGCAAACCTCGATTCCAACGATTGACGGATGGTACTTTTTATAAAAAATACTGTGAAAACATGTGTGAAATGCATTCAATTATTCATCAGAGTTTTACAATCTGGAATGGCATAAATTTAATCATTTTGTATTGCTACTTTAAAACGGATGGTTTTTTTTATCACGTTCCTGACTATTTTCCATAGAAACTTCATTGGAGGTAAGAAAAAAATGTCTCTATAACAAAGTTATGTTAATATGGCATAGCTCATTTTAGCAATGGCAATGAACACTTTCTTAAAATACAGGTCATTTTTTTCCCCTATATATGTAGTACTTGAAAAAACGTTAGAAATTTATTTCTGGTGCGCAAATGGTGCTTTACAGTAGCAAAGCAATGCATCATGCTTGTCAACACTCAGCTATTGTATAGGAAGAGTAATGTACGTAACACATTTCTGCTTGTCTGTTGTGTGGAATAGAAGAAATAAATAAAGCCAACTGTAAAATTAATATTCATACTTCAGATATCTATACTTACGACACTCTGGCAGCATGCATTTCTCTACTTGTTCTAGTTCTTCATTGCAGTCTCCAAGCTCTGCAGCAGATTTTAGCATCCGTTGCCTGGTCCTCATCCCCTTTCCACAAGTGACACTGCAGTCGCTCCATTCAGACCAAGGAGAAAGCAGGCAGGGAATGGTATCTAGGGCAGGTTGGGATGGGAAAGAGGATGAGATCATTCCATTTCAACAGCAAATCTGCAAGTGATGATCAAACTGGCGAACAAGTGATCCATCTACCCAGTCATCAAGAGGGGCGGGGGGAGGAACTTGGACAACTTGCTATGGACAACTCACCGCTTGTTGTGGCCAACTCACCACTAGACAACTCATTGTGGCAACTCACCCATGGGACAAGAGCTACACTACTACTGAAGAAATGATGGAATAAAATTATTGAAGAAAGGATGGAATAGGAGGGATAAAGTGAAATGTGAATGACAAAAATCATAATCATTTTTCAATTATTTTAAATATTTAAACTGAATTGTTGAATTGTTCCACTGTGAGTTGTCCCATGGCGAGGTGGTTGTGATGAATTATCTTGTGGCAAACTGGCTGTGGTGAGTTGACCATGGCGAAATGGCCATGACAAGTAGGCAGAAGCGAGTTGGCCAGTGTGAATTGGCCGCAGCAAGTTCTCCCATTTCGCATCAAGGGAAAGGATAGATATTTGATAATGACTAAAATGAAACTGGATTGAAATGTGTACTGGTCTTCCAGCATCTAATGATTCCAGTCTGTATTTTGCTGCATCTGAATGATCTACGAAGTAGATGATTTAAGAACTTCTTCAATCTGGGTTGATCGGAAGTTCTCTAGCTGAACAGACAGGGAGGTGAGCTCTGAAGAGCCTCACATGAACCCTATCTGACAAACCAATTCTGAGATCCTTTTTGGATCAGAACCCCCCTGAAAGGGGGAACGAAGAAGGGGCAGTATCTCATCAGACCCAGAGGGAGGCAACAGGTCCCTCGCAGGTCAGAGATTTGCTTTCTGAATCAGAGTAGGGATGGCAACATGGATGCACAAGAAGCTGGCTTCCAGCCAAAGCAACTGAACAGGAGCAGGCAGGATGAGATGAAAGACTGGTAAGAAGTTCTAATTAACCCATAGTCATAAATCAAAACTTGGGAAAGGTAAAGAATCTTGTGAGTATAAATAATATTAATGGACAGATCCAGATTTTGGCAAAAAGAAAGAAAGAAATAAAAGGAAAAAATGGAGGGTTGAATCACTAGCCCCAAAAAAGCCATTTGCTTGAAACAATTTGGACAGAAAAGGAAAAAGTAGAGAAGTGACAAACCCACTCAAATACATACTCTAAATTTGGTTTTGGATTTGATATAGAGGAGATTTGCTTCATCCAAATTTCTTCTGACTAATATATCTTAAGCAACTCCAATTAATGAGAGGTGGAATGTAACAAGGGAAAAAAAATCAAGAAAAAAACCACTATTTTCTCACTGATAACTGATAATCTTGCCTGTGCGGAACGATTTAATTAACCAACTGCCATAAATTAGAATTTGGAAAAGCAGGAGACGAAGAGAAATATACCCAAGTTCAGCTGTATGCAAGTTTGTTCCAATTAATATACTTTGAGCAACTATAACCAATGAGAGGTGGAAGGTAATAAGGGAAAAAATAATAAAATCAAGAACTGGGAAAATACAATTTTTTTTCTTGCAAAAGATCAAGATGGCTCCTGCTTCTCTTCTGCTTCACATTAGCTGAATTAGCTAAATTTAAGGTGGACCAGAACTTGAAATAAGAACTGTATAATTAAGTGTAACTTTGGAACTGGACATTATGGAAAGGTGAGAATTTGAAGAACTATGTGAAATTATAAAAAATATGCATAAATCATTAAAATCAAGTCTAAATAGAATTTTGAACTCAAGAGAAGCAGGAACTGAAGGAAGAAGTGAAGGAAGAAGGAGGAGGGATAATGAAGGGGTAGAAATGGTGTGAAATAAAAAGCAGACAAAAAACTTAATTGGGGTCGACAGTGGTATAGGGAAAATTGAAAATGGGGGATGTGTCCCAACAAAAGGAAATAAAAAGCAGACAAAAAATCTTACAAAGGTTGACAGTGGCATAGGGAAAACTGAAGAAGGGGGTTATGCCCCAACAAGGGGAAATATGAAATATTTCTTTGGGTTTGAGTGTGGCTTGGGGAAAATTGAAAAGGGTAGACGTGTCAAAACAAAAAAGAGGGGGAAGACAGGAGTAGAGAAGTGGGACAAAAGACTTACTAGGGAAAAATCAATTAGAAATTGTTATAGAGGGAAATATAAAGCTGATATATGTAGTTTACTCCTAAACATGACAATAAAATTGAGTTACTAACTGAATATGATAATGGAAAGATAATTAAATAAAGGTTAAAATATATGGAATATGGACAAATATGAAACTGATATGGGGAGATTGTAAATCAGAAGTTTGTGATTCACTTTTATACATGATAATTAAAGTGAATTGCTAATAGATTGAATATGATAAAGAAAGGACAATTAAGCATGGGTTAAAATATATAAAATATGGACATATATAGAACTTCTAAGATGATGAACAAAGTGAGATGTGTACCGCTTGTTATTCTATATAGTAGATTAAGAGAATTGTAATGAACATTGAACAATAAGGATTGTTATTTAAAGATAATTAAGGGTAACCTAAGCCAAGATATGGAAAAATGGAGAGGGAACAAGAAATATACTTACAATGGGAAATTATTGAGATTTAAAGACAGAATCACAAATTTGGGGCATGTAAGGATGCATAATTATATAAATTTCATGATGAGAATAGCTGGGAATTGTAATCAGGTCTACATCTCGGCCAAAAATAGGCTGGGTGGTGGTGGTAGTGATGGTGGTGGTTAAAAACACAATTACTAAATATGTATAAGTTTTTCCCCTCTCTTTTCAAAAAAGAAGGAGGAAGATATATGTTAACATTAAATATATATATTGAAAAGGAATTATAAATACCGTCAACATAAAATGGAGCTCGCTCAGAAGCTGAAATAAAATGAGATGAAGAGTGTGAAGTAAAGGAGAGAGATAAGGGAAAAAGAGAGGGATAGAAGAAAGGGCGGGGGGAAGAGGAGGGGAGAAAGAAGGAGTGGAAAGGGGAGAGAGGAGAAAGAGAGAAGAAGGGGGAGTAGAGAAGAAAGGATCACATAGGGAAGAAAGGAGGTAGGGAGGAGGAGGAGAGAGGGAGAAGAAAGTGATGTAATGTACAAATATGGTGTATGGAGAGCAGAAAAGCCAATAATTGTTTAATTGTTTTTGGAAGTTGATGGTAAGATGAATTGATGTAAACATTTAATAATATAATGTGATGTTGGCTATGTAATAGTATACATGTGGTTATATGTTATGAGAATATATATATAGTTCATATATATATGAACTACTTCAATCTGAGGCTACTATCCTTCACTTCCAGTATTCATAATTTATTCCTAAAAGAGACTAATCTAAGATATTCTTGTTGCAAAATCACTCCATCTCATACAATGCTGGATATCTCTGATTAGATTTCCTGATGTAATCTCCTGGGTTGGATCAGTGGTAAAGGGTTGAACTTAATAAAGCCTTTTCCCTGGTTTAAATGACTCCTGTAGGTATTGTTAATTGCTGTTCAGAGTGAGGAAGTAATATTTGTCATCCAAGAAAGATTAGACATAAAAATATTTGCACACATGTAACAATCTTTCTCATCTTGTTAATAGAAATGTCACCTCCCACTGAAACCAGTCCTGAGATTATTTTCTCCCCCATCAAATATATATACTTATAAATGTATATGAATAAGCATACACATATATTAAAAGGCATACGCCCGGGGGTGTCTGAGTGTGGAATTAATGTCTATTGATCAAAATTAATTGCCTGTAGAATAAGACTCTCTTTCTAAAATTAATTGATGTCCTACTAGGATATACGCAGAGACCATTCTGTCTCTTGCAAATTACTTTCCTGCTCATAATATCAATCCAACCAGAGAAAGAAAACTGCAGAAAACTGAGCATAACAAGTGTAAATCTATGCTTCTTCTGTAATAAATCCTATTGAATTCAATGGCTCTTCTTTCCCGTTAAATGTGAACACTACCAATAAACTGAGCACAGATCTTTTCGGTCCTGGTTATTCCTTGTAAATGATGATGGAAGGTAGGAAACAGATCCTTGAAGGATTGAGTTTTCTTTTAGTTTTCAATAAGGAAATGGTGAATGGAAGCCTTTGTGCTGGGCTGAAAACCTAAGGAAACACACAGACATTCATTCTCTAGAAAGTCTCACTGTATTGAATGTATGTTTTCTTATTCAGCTTAATCAGAATGCTCAGCCCAATCCTCCTTCCACTTGCAGATTATGAACGAGTATTTTCCTCCTTCAATTGTAATTGACTATAGTAGGAACTATGTTCTGTCTAGCACCAAAGACTCTCATTTTCCTGAAACCTCACCCATATGGAAAACATTCATGGATAAAAGAAACTCTCCAGTGTATACATTGTGTATGGTGAGAGGCAGGCATGAAATTTCCTGATGTATTCTCCTGGGTTGGATCAGTGCTAAAGGGTTGACATTAATAAAACCTTTTCCCTGGTTTAAATGACTCCTGTAGGTAACTCTGGTGGTGCAGTAGTTAGAAAGCAGTATGGCAGGCAAACTCTGCCCACATCCTGGCGTTTGATCCTGACAGGGCTCAAGCTTGACTCAGCTTTCCATCCTTCCGAGGTAGGTAAAATGAGGACCCATATGATTGGGGGCAATGTGCTGATAAAATTTTCTCATCTTCCCTTCAGGTAACATTTTATTCCTTTCTGTGACTAAATACACAGTTTTGGAGAAAAGGTCTGTACTGAAGGACTTCTTGGAATACATAAATTAATCTCCCTCCTTCAGCATGATGATCTTGATGGAGTTCATGGCCCTGACGCTTGTTTTTAAGAAGAGAAAATGATGGTGAGAGAACTGGCATTTACCTCTGACATTATATGTTTTTTCCCCTCAACATCCAATTATATTTACAACAATAATGTATAAAGATGTTACGTTATGACTTACTCTGCTAAAAAAAGCAAATCAGGTTGCAACCATTTTGTGAGTGTGTCTATGTGAATGTATATATGTGTGGTGCAGAGATCAGAAGTGTTTATATGTGTACAAAAAGCAGCATATTTAAATAAAACTGAAAAAAAGACCCAGGAGAGTACTTCTCACTTCTTGCCTTTAAAAACTGCATGGATTATGATATGCTAGAATGTCCTGGCTTCAAATATTTAGACTGACTGCTCCCTCATGTCTTGTGGTCAGTATAATTATACACTTTTGGTTTGAAATGGCTACTTTGTCACAGAAAAGTTTTAGAAGTCTACATTATGAAGAAACCTATTAGAAAGTATACACATGATGAACTGTGTTACTTGTTGCATGTGTCCTTTGCACATAGCATTGGTTTTTTCCCCCATAAACACACAATGTGTACACAAGGCAGTTAACATAACCCCTTTTTAGCTAGTTGCTCGGTTGACCAGAGTTACTTACGGCATTCGGGATTCATGCATTTCTCAGCTTCTGTGGTTTCTGCTTTGCACATGGATCCATCTGCCGGGGTCATCTTGATCATTCTGTGTCTCTTCTTCATTCCCATCCCACAGCTGGCACTGCATTCATCCCACTCTCCCCATTCGGTTACCAGGCAACTGCTAGGAGCTGTCCATAATATATTAGCCAAGGATCAGTCTGGTGGCACTTATTTAACAGAGGATTTACATTTTGCTTTTAGGCTGATTAAGTGTGGCAGGGTACATCAAATACTTACAACATTCTTCATTTACAATGCATTTCTCGGTTTCTTCTGTAGGCACTTTGCACATGGAGCCATCATCCGGGAACTGCTTCACATATCGCTCCCTCGATCGTATTCCCATGCCACAAGATACACTACAAGGGGACCACGTTATCCACTCAGACATCATGCATGTGGAGCCATCTAAGAAAAGCAACAATGGATAGTTTCCATTTATTCCCAAACCTCACTTACGGTACATTTGATCCACAAAATGTTGATTATCAGTTCCTGGAGGATGGCTCCATGTTGATTCTCATCTCCAGGGTCTTCTCACCTACCTTCATCACTACAGCCTGGGCCCATACAAGGCTGGAAGTCCTGAGTTTCTGGACAAGGCACACTGAGGTCAAGCTGGGCTTTGAGCATTCTCTGCCTCATCCGCTTGCCCTTTTCACACGTGGAAGAGCTACAGGCTGACCAGGGAGACCAGTTCGAATAGATGCAGGTTTCAGGAGTATCATCTGGAAACAATGACAAACATACGCGTCAGTATGTATGTGGGAATGCATATATATGTATATGTATATGTGTATGTGTATGTGTATGTGTATGTGTATGTGTATGTGTATGTATGTAGTATGTATGTATGTATGTATGTATGTATGTATGTATGGTGTAAAGAGCACCACACAGTAGAGTTATACATATATCTGCATATATTATGCAAAGATATACTGTCCACATATAATAGGCTGGACCACAAATTAGGTTTTAACCTACTGTTGTCTTTGAACACCTTGTGTTTATTTTGTTTCTCACAACTCTTTTCTTAATGATGCTGTGTTGCTTACCTAAAATCTTTACTTACACTCTTGGAATGCATATGAACATTTTCAGTTCAAATTTATTGACTCTGCTTTAACCCAATTAGGATAATCCTCCCAAACAATTAAACATAGTTTTTTTAAAGATTACTTATCTACTCAGTATAATTTATCGGACACACTTGGTACTGTACCAGAGACTTTTTGCCTACAGAAGAGGTATTCTACCTAAAAGCCCAATTACCTGTTTCTATCTTTGCCCTTGCCTAGAACAAGTTCCCTTTTTATGCTCTCTGGTTGACTGCTAGATATATAAATATACTTCTTAACCAACTAAGTTTGAAAGAAAGATTGCAATGGAAAACTAAAAAGTTGTGAGGGATGGTGCTTACAGAGGGGGAGATGGGATTAAAGTGAAGCAGCAGTTTCCAGAAAGAAAGGAGCACATGCCCAGAGCTGGGTAGGAGATAGAAGAAGAGAGTTAGGATAGCCACTCTCTAAAATTGTTGTGGCCTGCCAGTGGCCAATGGAGCTGGTGGTAGACTTAGACAGTGAGGAGTTTGGGGAGGAACATGGGTCAGTCCTGGAGTCTGGGGAAGGCTCTGATAAGTGCTCTGCATTGGAGGCAGAGATGGGGCCAGGGCTGTCTGACAGTTATCAGCTGTCTTCGGAATCAGAGATCAGTGGGGCAGAAGAACAGCTGGAGCGTATTCTTGATGTGCACATGTGCAGAGCTGCCAGGAGAAGGGAACAGTTAAGAAACAAGGCCAACTCAGGAGTAAGGGCAAAGGTGGATGGTGAATGGCCCCTCCCATAGGGAATAAAGAGGAGCGAAAGGGTAGTGGAGTTTACAGGAGACAAATAGTTTGCTTAATTAGTGTTAAGATTTGTTTGTGACTCTCAGAGACTCATTGCCAAGTATTTTCTTGTACAGCATTGTGTTTGGAAGCTATCAGTCTGGCAGCTCTCCAAGCCTGATAAGGTCTGTGGTTGCAAATTCACCCCTGAAAGACTTTTTTACTGGGACTTTGCTGGATGGGAATGAGGAATTCACATTAGCTTAATAAAAATGGGTTTTGTAGGGAAAAGGAGTCTGCTACGTGATTTTGTGAAGCCTAGGTCAGAACATGCGTTGGGTTGAAAGCAATGAGGGTTCAATTTGTCAAGATTCTATCTATTGAGGGTGGAGATTCATGTTCTGAACTTGTGGGGGTTAGTAGGTCTTGTGACGGGAGGGTCACATCAGGTGAGGGTCTTGTGATGAATCTTAAAATGGGTCAAGTCTGGGTCACATTAGGTAAGGGTCTTGTGTTGGGTCTTCATGTCAGGTGAGGGTCATTGGGAGATGAAGTGCTAGTTGTGGGGGATTGCCTCACCTGACATTGGAGAGGGGGTGACCATCACCTGAAGTGACCTCTCCATCATAAGACCTTCTGACCCTGCAAAGCCCTTATAACCAGAAGAACACCGATACTGATGAAGAACACTGATACTGACATCCCCTAAATTCCGCTGAAGACATTACCTAGCCTGTAACAAAATGTTTGGAAAGCTCAGAGAATGAACCTCCACGCTAATCCTATACCTGAGTTACAGGATATTCACCACCGTTGCATTCTGTCTATTGTGTGCAAGCATATAAAGAACTGAACTTTGGTTGGACTGTTCAATGTCATTCTTGAGCTAAGCCGAATAATAAGTAAGAAAGAGGAGCAGTTAGAAAAGGAAAATAGTTTAGCCTGATGAAGATCAATCCAGTACAAGATAATAAAGTACATGAGATTAGTCTTCTGCTAAATTAGGAAATTCCAAAATTTCTGCCTGCTGACACTATCACTGTGGGTGTTTATTAAGTAATGATGCAGACTCCAACCACAAATGGCTAAGCAAATTGTTTTTTCCCCCTCCTGTTTTTAATACCGTCCTAATAATACGTCAAACAGCATGAAATACAGAGGAGCAGCACCCAAAAGGGAAGGGAATAACAAATTCATAAAGGTAGGAGGTCATCATTAAATAAGTACCTTCATCTTCTGGAGCTTCTGCAGCAAGATCTGCAACAATGTCATCAATGCTATCAGGAAGAATATTGCACTGTTCTCCCTGCAAAGAAACATTTGCGAATTGGATTGAATTGGCGGAGGAAATAATACGATGCTGAGCACTGGGCTGGAAAATCAATTGCCAGAAGTTATTCAAACAGCATCTACAAGCGTTCACGTTTATAAAGATCGCAGTAGTCATCAGGCCCATGGAAAACACAGATCCTAAAGGAAGTCCCATGAAGATATTGTGCTTCTGATTGCCAGGGGAAGCTGTGTTCCCTTGCAAAACAAGCTAAAAAGCAAACATCATTTTGCTGGGGGGAAAAAAGTGATGGGAGTACTGGGGAGATGAGGAGGAGATAATGTCCCATCTAAAAAGCTGGATGTTGCTAGAAAACATTGTTAAGTGATCCTGGGGCCCCCATTTATTATCTATAATGCCCAGGGAGCCCTAAAACTCTCCATATACCTAATGAAGGAATATGCTCCAGATTTCTGTCGCAGAAAAGATCTGTCTGTGACACATAGCATCATTATATTATTAACTCGCTAGAAAATGTTCTTACTAAGTAATGAGCTTGATCTTGCTTTACATGGCTTTTTTTTAATGCTTTGCTGCAGAATCTTTTTCAGGCTCAGAGCATTTGATGAAGTACAACCAGTACAGGAACTAAATTTAATTTAATTTCACCTATCCTTAAATGTAATTCAAATGAAATAAAATTAATTTGATTGGTCTTGCTTTTCAGAAGTTCACCTTTGCTATCTTGGCGAATTCTAATTTGGTAACAACTTCTGCAGCTCGGTGGAACTCCTCTCTTGTGCTTCTGAGGGCCTTAAACCTTTGACGGTGCTTCTTTGCTTTCCTTGCAGTTCAAGTGGAAAAGAGAGGAATTCATTCTAAGGCAGGGATTTTCAACCTTGACAACTTCATGACTTGTGGACTTCAACTTCCAGAATTCCTCAGCCAGCACTGAGGAATTCTGGGAGTTGAAGTCCACCAGTCATAAAGTTGCCAAGGTTGGACACCCCTGCTCTAAGGAAT
This sequence comes from Thamnophis elegans, assembly GCF_009769535.1. Lineage (NCBI taxonomy): Eukaryota > Metazoa > Chordata > Lepidosauria > Squamata > Natricidae > Thamnophis > Thamnophis elegans. The sequence goes on from NC_045541.1 coordinate 89,921,177, forward strand.
GAGGTCCCTCACATCTCCACTGACCCAGCATGCACAGCCAGTTGACCCCACTCCCTTTATGAAAACCTGTTGAACTACATTTGTCATTTTATTACCAGATTTCAGTTTTCTTGTTATTTAATCCCATTCCATGCTCAAATATTCCATATCAGTTACTAAGTGAACTTTCATACTAATACCTTTCGTGCAATCCTCTCAATGACAACTCTGGCTACTGATTTAATGGAACCTCCTTCAGGGTCATAAAAAGGACTTTGGGGATGGTCTAGACTTGTGAGCGGTCTTATCTTCTCCTGAGGTAGTGTTGGCTTGTTGGATGACTGCAGTCAAAAAAGAAGCATAGGCAGACATAGAAGAAACACAACAATGAAAAACATAGTACACCAAAAGTGTGCAGGTAAACTTTCATGAACATCATTTGGACCCAGAGTTTAAACACCGCCCCCCACAAGCAGAGAGAGGGTGGGAGGAGGGAGGAAGGGAGAGAGGGAGGAGTTGACAAATAGAAAAAAAATGGAATAACTTAAATATGCATGGCTAGTGTAATGCCCAATGATTTCAAGGGGCTTAGATGTAATCTAATGTATATTACGCTGTAATAATTAATGGAATTACATTGATTAATACATTGGTATTAACTTGCTATAAAGAGAAAGCCCTCCCCCCAAAAAAAGAGAAGTTATATTTCCATTCTCTCTTATTTTTGATGAGTCAATCCTATGGTTTAATTTATGTAGTCAGAGTTTGTGAGAATTTTTTCAGCTCAGAAGAATGGTTTCTGTAATGAGTCTCTCTCAACCACTGTATCTCACTGGCACTGCTATATCCATGTATCCATGCAAACATCCAGATAAGACAGTTTGTAGTCACTGCCAATTAACAGAGTTTAGAATCTCATAGCAAAATTCTGCAAGGAACTCAGGTGGCATTAGCAATGAAGTTAAATATCATCAGAGAAGAAATCTGGGAAGAAAGGTAATGACTGGCAGCTAAGATGGCTGAAATACACAGCAACTGGCTTTGAACCTGATTCCAGTAAAACCCAATATGGATTGGTAAACTTGATTTGGATTGGATTGGTGTGTGACAAGTAGAATATTGCCAAGAAGCCAGTTGTATCTGATTCTCAGAAATTGCTTGGACAAGTTCCTGTTATTTGCTTGGCAAGATTTTTCAGAAGTGATTAGCTATTACCTCCTTCCTAGGGCTGAGAGAAAGCGACTGGCCTTTGGAGAAAAAGAAAGATTTTTCTTTTTTTGAAACCCTACTTGAAGAGGTAAGGAGGTGGCGATGGTACTAGTGTGGATTTACCAATTTTGATGGGTGACTAATTTAGAGAGGCCCAAAGCCAGAGAAGTAAAACTGCTTGACCTTTCTGATAAAGCTTGGCTGAAATTGCTTCATGTTGTTTTTTAAGTGAATAAAATAATTTTAAAAAACAGCTCTATAGTATGTCCCTGCCTTTAAAATTGGATCTCCTGAACCAAGCACATATCCCATCACAGCTTTATTCCTGCTTCAGTAGATATCCAAGCTAAAAAAAGAAATATTCTTCAAAATTGAAGAGGTTTTTTTTTTTTTAGGGGATATTTTTTTTTTATCTAGGGGAAAGTAGAAGTGCATGACTAATTTTGTTAAGCTTGGATGCCCTATGGATCCCAGAGGATCAGGTCAGGAAACTCAGTCATAATATCTTTCTTTTACTTGAAGTTGTCAGTACAAGAAAATCCTTTTCTTCTGGTCAAAAAGTTTCAGAAGCCACTACACTTGTATAGTGTATGGCATGGTATGGGAAGGAAAGGCAAGAAAAAGCTTTTGTTTATTCATTTTTAATTGAGTTTCTGAATTTATTCATCCTCATTATTTTTGACCAAGACACCGTTTTCAAAGCTTAACAACAAATGTTATTATAGTTAACAAGCAGTCGTAATCTCAGTTTCCACTGACACTTAATACCGACTGAGAGAGGAAGTAAATAATATATTATAGGACCTTAAATTGAGAACTGTTATCTAAAGTAAGACGTGACTTGGTACTACATAGTAAACTCTGAGATTTAAAAAAAAATGAAGCAGCGAGAGTGGGAAAAATCCCTCAAATAACATCCAGGAGAAAGGCAATAACACACTTGAGAACAATAATTTTGCTAAATAGCAGAAAATGATGGTAGTCAGGAAGTTTGATAAGGTCACACAGAGCAATACAATGAGAACAGTAAGATATCAACCTTCCTGTTGTGAACCACAGAAATCTCTGCATTGTTCCAAAGAAACTTGGAGTAGAAAATGGCATATGGCACTGGTTATCTCAGCATGAATGTTCATAAATTGGAAGAAATTATTTTCAGTCTATGCTCATCAGATGGCCTTCAGAATGGCTGGCTTTTGCCAACTGAACATTACAATCATATTTGTTTGAACATCTTCTCCTATGCTCTAACAGCTGAAAAAAGGTTCTCATTTGGCTAGTTAAAAAAGATAAAGGGGGAAGTAATTATTTTATTGTGAGTGGGACACTACAAATGCATATTTCCCATTCATATCTGAAATATCTCGTGTCCATGGCAAAGAATATTTTTGTTTTTAACTATGTTTTTTTTATATCGATTGTTATGAGCTGCCTAGAATCATAGCATGACATTATGTCAGCAATCTTCTTCCCTCCTTTTTTGTTCCCCCCCCCCAAAAAAAAACCACTGCTTCCTCTGTCTGGACAATACAATAGAGGACAAACTCCAGATATCCTAGCTTGATTTGTTTTGCTACAATACAGATAACTTTTTGTTTTCAGAAATTCTCCCAAACAAGCCCAAAGGAGAAGATACGGTTTTGAGAGTTCAGTTCAGCAAAGCATAACTCTATTTGCAACACTTTCAAATAAATTTGGTCAATAAATACACTGAATTGCTTGAATTTTCAATCTCATTCGCCAAACATACCTTTATAAACAAATCACTCTATACTGTATATGTCATGATTTTATAAATAAATTCAAGTCCTTTTATAGTTCAACAAATAGATTTATATCTGAAATACACATTCAATTCTCCAAACATTTCTGCTTTTTTACGTACTTTCTATAGAAATTTTGTATTTCTATTCCTAGAAATATACACAAGTGACATCAAGGTATTTTAGATGTTAGAAAATTATTGCCTATTGGTCTGGAGGCAGCAGATTTTCTGATTTTCCAGAATTCACTGCAGTGTGAAGTTGGGCCAATGATCACCTTATTTCTAAAATAAATAACCACAAACGTGTTGTTCTCCTGATTGTGCCTATTTATTTGTAAAAAGTTATTGATTCTATGGGAGCAAATGAAGCTTTTTGTTCTCTAAAGATTTTAAAAAATGGGAGAATATTCTCAATTAAAAGAACACCGTGAGAAGAAATCAGTTCAGAATTGAGATCCAGTTTTTTCCTTTTCCACACAAGATCAGCCCAAAGTTTACCTGCAATTTATTGATTTTTTTGCATTCACAAAAATGAGCTGCTCAGGAGATATTACTTTGGCTGCGTAATATTAAGATACTGCTTTTATTAAGGGGTTGCATTTTCTTTCCTATCACAAATTCTGTAATGGGTTATAATGGCGATCTTGGGGAACAGAAAGAAGAGTTGCAGCCAAGACAACAGTCAGACAAAAACAAAAATTGAGTCCAAGGCAGAAATGTAATTTGAAAATGTGTCTTGACCTTCCCAATTTTTATGAAAATAAAGGAAGGAAGGCACTTGCGATATTGATGTCAGCCTCTCCAAGGTAGACCAGTTTAGAAAACCAAAGTGAATAATGTTAATGCTACTTTAATTATAAAGTTATATCAATCAAATCTTGCAAGTCTGGATATGCTTTCCTCCCTTCAAGGCATGTTTAATAACAATTTTCAGCTAATATCATTGCAAAAGCTTGTAACTATAATATAATTAACTCCCCATGATGTTATCCAATGCCAGCAAGAAGTTGAATGGGTCTTGACCTACAATTTATGCCATTTTTAAAAAAAATCTAGGGCCTAGGCTGTCTATCTTGAAGAATCATCCCACTATTTGATTGTTTGGTGTAGTGTCCGTAAAACTGCTCATGATTTACTTCAGAAAAATCCTGCCAATTTGCTTCACAAATTCTTCTAGGCCCATGATGGCGAACCTATGGCACACGTACCACAGGTGGCATGCAGAGCCATTTGTCAAGGCACATGAGGCGTTGCCCTGTCAGCTGGCCAGTGCACATGCGTGTGCTCGCCAGCTGACTTCAGCCTTCTTTTGAGGACTTCCAGTTTGGTGGTACGGCGTTTTTTGCCCTCCAGAGCCTTCATGAGGCTTCTCTGAAGGCTCAAGAGGGCAAAACCCGGCCCTACGAGCAAACTTCCGGTTTGTCTGCAGTTCCATTTTTCACCCTCCGGAGCCTTCAGGGAAGCTCCTGAGGTCTCCGGAGGGCATCGGGCAGTGACGTGGGTGAGGTTTATACCTGGTGAGGCTCAGCTGGGCATCATTTTGCGAAGCAGCTCAGCAGGGCAGCGGTCGGCCTCGGCAGGGGGGGGATTTGCATCGCGGGAGCAGCCAAGCGCCCAGGTCTGCAGCAAAGGCGCTTGGCGGCTCCCGCGATGCAAAGTGCCCCACCGCCCCCGATGCCACCACCCGCAGCGGCTGCTTTAAGCGCTGCCTTGTCTCGCAGCCGGGGCCGCTCCAGGCTGCCAGCCGCTGGCACACACTCCTGCAAGAGCCTCTGTGCAGTGCTGGGAGGCCGCGGAGAAGCTTTGCTCCACTTCTCACCCAGCCTTCCCCCAGAGGCGATCCTGGACTTCCAGCGGCGGAGCCTGGAGAAGCAGCGGCCGCAGGGCAGCGGGCGGGCGGCATCGGGGGCGGTGGCGCACTTTGCATCGCGGGAGCCGCCAAGCGCCCAGGTCTGCAGCAAAGAGCGAGCTTCCTCCTTCTTTCCCACTCCTCTCTCCTCTGAAGCACGCCCTCCGAAATAACCCGCCCAACGTAAGCGTGCTCAAGAAGACATGATTCGCTGCTTCCAGATCAGGAGGCGAGAGAATTAGTGCCTCTTTTGCATCTGAACTTTTTTGCCTTTTAACTCTTTCTTAACTTTTAGAAGGCGAAAAATTTCTTATGGAAAGGAGGCCCCGAGTTCTCTCGCCTCCTGCTTTGGTTAACACTAAGCAGACACCAAGCCACTGTGACCTGGAATCTGGTAGCAACTATCTTGGCTTTAATTATTTTAAAAAATATATTTAAATTTCTTTCTTTTTCCTGAGGAGACTGGTGAGGCTCTGCCACCCTTGCCTCTAGTGACTGCACGTCTCTGGCATCGGGGCATCGTCGTCAGGGGAGGCTGTTTTTGCCCTCTCTCCTAGAAAGTCTCCGGCGCCTGGGGAGAGCAAAAACCGGTGCCAAAAGCGTGTGTGTGTGTGTGTGTGTGTGTGTGTGTCGCTGGTCACGTGCACATTTGTGCGTGGGGTGGTGTTGTTGCACACATAGCATTATGGGTGTGGCACGCCTATGCACGACCCCCCCTGTCCTCCCCCCGCTTTTGGCATGGGAGCCAAAAAAGATTCACCATCACTGTTCTAGGCAAACCATGGGCATAACTGCATGCAAAAACTATCACCTTCTTCTAATTTTATGCATCAGGGCTGCAGATAAAAATACATTTTTTGATCTCATCAATGAAATCAACAAGGAATAAGTAGTATAGGATCAATCAATAAAACTCAATCTGCAACATTCAGTGTATCAGCTCTCAAAATATTTTGATTCCCTTCCCTTCTGACTAAATGCTTAGGACCAGAAGACATGACATTTTAGCTGTTTATTGGGGATTTATTAGGGATAGAGGGATCCAGTGGCTCAATTGCTAAGACTCTGAAGTTGTCGATCAGAAAGGTCAGCAGTTCAAATCCCTAGTGCTGCATAACAGATTGATCTCCCATTACTTGGCCCAGCTTCTGCTAAACTAGCAGTTTGAAAGCATGTAAAAATGCAAGTAGAAAAATAAGGACCACTTTGGTGGGAAGGTAACAGCATTCCATGTGCCTTTGGCATTTAGTCATGCCGGCCACATGACCACAGAGACAACTTCAGACAGCGCTGGCTCTTTGGCTTAGCACATATGTGCAAGGGGAACCTTTACTTTTACCTTAGGGATGTATGATTCACCCCTGTTCTGTTTCCTACAGAACTCATCTTCCATGAGTTTTTCTATGATTCAGTCATAAAAGGAGCACGGGAAGTTTAGGAAGAGGTTAAGCATTCCCAATACCTCATAGGTGACTCCACTGTCAGTGCCAGCATCCCATGGGATCATGTCCTGAATCACCTTCTGGACCCATCCGCAATCCTTAGTGCATAGATCTTCAGCTGAAAGCCCTACATTCCAGTCAGGGCTGGGGCCTAGCATGGTAAGGAAAGACATAAGGTGGCGTGTTCTGTCCACAGAAAATTCAGCAGAGGGAGCTGCTCTCCTAAAAGTAAAGACAAAAAAAAAAAAATGAAGACTAAAGTAAAGATTGCAACTTGAGAATCACAAGCATGTCTGCAGAATAAAATAAGGACAGGAAAACCCAGACGCAGCTGTAAGCTACTGAAGCACTGCTGTGGAGAGAATCAAACCTCAATTAACATAGTGCTTCCTACAGGGTGCATTTAGGAGCTCAGCTTTATAAAACAGATTTAATGTAAAAAAATGTTTTTATGGAGCACTATTTTTTTACATTGATGAGTTTGTTCAGGCATTAACAAGAGTCAGGGAAAGTGTCTGAGATATACTCTCGTACCTCCACCTTCCTGTCCTGACAGGCGGCTTTGGAAGAGAAGTAATAATTATACATGGCTTAACTTGATTACAATGCTTTACACATATTTCTGTTGCCTATTGGTAGAAGGCTCCTGATGACTCAAATCATAGGATAGGAAGAGTATTCTTGCAGATTTTAAAGGGAGCTTAGAAATGAAGGTCAGGTCCCTCTCAGTGTTCCATGTCAAGTATTTATGCTTAATGAAATCATTTTACCCCATTGCTGTATTTCTTTCACAATTTTATTCTGACTTGACTTGCAAAGGAAATATAAGAAATTATTATCTAATGCTTATGGCAAAACACTGTTTTAAGATTCAGGCAACGCTGCTGATGCATTCTTAAGGCATAGCATCTGGATGAACTTATCTGGGCTTCATCTTAAACACCGAAGCTGGCAGAATAGTCAAAACAACTGTTAGTTGGATTTTAATGCTCAAGCATGTGTGAGATTTATAGCAAAAGGAAAAAAAGATGCAGCCAAGCATTGTGCAAATTTCTGCCAAAATAAATTCACGGTGATAAGCAGTACGCCCTGATTTTTGGGAACTTGCCAAAGATTCCTTTAATGGAGGATATGTTGCCATATGAAATCAATGATGCTCTTTCAATAAATCTCCAAAGGTCTTCAGTGATTGACAGGCCATTTATCTGAGGATGAAGCATCCGTGCTGTGAACAAAACTAGTGCTTTAAAAATTTGCTGCCTATGCTAAATTATGCACAAACAGAGCCTGATGCTACTGAAGCATCCTATTCTTGGCAACCATGTCACTGACATCTGGCATCTGTTTTACTTTCCAGGAAGCCCAGATAGGTTGTTCCAATCTGAGAACAAAAATGAAGGCCAAAAAGATAGGGTTTAAGAATGGACTGGACCTTTACAAACTGTTGCAACTTTACTATCTTAATGATGCCGCAAGGAGACAGAGCAGGCATCAGTTTGGAACTACAGCCTGGACAATTTCTCATTATTTGCCAGACGTTGCAGCATCAGAATCCCTGGAAAGTTTGTTATCTTCCTAAATTCTCCACCCTGAGAAATGAAAATTACCCATCAAGGTCCCTATAAGATTGCATGGGCCTTGTAGGTCACGGTAATTTCTCAGAATTGGAAGGAACTGCAGGGAACAGAACAGTTACGCTCACATTCTTTAAAAACAGTTTATGTGAGAAACAGAAAAGCACACCTGGATCGGAACAAAACCTTGTCAAATCCTCTTTATTTTGCCATTGCAATTCTTGATATGAGGAAGATACCCTGACTTATAAGTTTTCTGGAGAGATGTGACCTCCTTTTTAATCTTTTATTGAAATAAACTCTTCTTGTCGTCAATCTTTTCAGTGTTCTACTCTAGCTATGAAGTTAAAGTCATTTTAGATGCCTTCTCCATTTTGTTCTCCATCTCAAGGTAACCCAAATACTATCCCTAAGGGAGAAAATATTTTCCCAGAACTAAAACAGAGCAGGGGCCACCCATAGTGATTCTGTGCTAGAGTTTGCCTCAAACAGTATTTCTCTTTTGGTTCAATTCCATGCCTTTTTTTCTGTACACAACCTGACTTCATCCTTAGTGTATCCTTCCTGATCTTCTTAAAGCCCCTGTTCTGGAGAGCAACAAAAGAGAGAAAAAGAGGGTAGGATGATATGAACTTTTGTGTGAAAGGAAAGGAATCTGGGTATGAAAGTATATCAAATAACTTGGTAGATGAAGAGCCAGATAGTGAATTCTATTATTCTTCTGTATCTGACAGCTTACAATTAAATGCAGCTAAAACTGAAAACTGGTTCTTCCAGTTGTAATGCTGCATTTGGCTAGCTTGCGGATTTATATATTTATAAATAACATAGATGAGCCATCCTACAGCTGGTCATTTTCAGAGTGAGATATGGTAAAATACTTATATCAAATAAGTGTAGTTGTTTTCCCCCCGCTTGAGTGGGTTGATCAAATACCAGAACCTTTAAAAGAAAAAAATCCCGGAACTCACATTCTATCTTTGTTAAGGGAATATCAATTTTGTCTTTTGTCTTCATCTGAGACTTCCTAGGTGAAAATTTGTTAACACTGTGAGCCCACGCTTGCAAGATGGATAAGGCATCATAAATGCTGCCGATGAAAAGACTTCTTCTGTCATCTCATCTATCACCTGGCCCCCCTTGATAAGATGGCTCTTTGCTTTGTAGTGATGCAGCAGTCTAATTCTAATATCTCAAGCCATTAGTGTGCTTTCCTTGAACAAACATCTTGCTCCACGAAGAATATCTTGACAGATTGAGGAGCACCAAGCGAACTAAATGCTAAAGCTTTGAACATTTAGCAGGCTTGGGGTTTCAACTGCAGAGATCAATTTTAGGAAGGCTGCAAAGGAGCAAACGCCAACTGAAATCAATCACGCTTGCTATAGAGTCATCACACCTCCACAATATCCGCAATACTTCTGGAATATGTTTCTGAAGCTAATAGACATTTTTCAGGTGCAATGTGGAAAGGAGTACAACCATTAAAGGTTTGCTTCAGAGTATGATCAGGTTTATCAATCCGTCTCTTGATACAATAGAATGGTCACTTGTAGCCTGTGGCTTTTTTGTGGATTTTAGGACCCCACAAATTCAAGAATTAACAGCAGCAGCAACAACAAATAGCAATGATAACATTTTCACTGATTTGCAGCTCCACTAGTGACTTAATTATATTATTGCCCTGCTCATTGCAAGTCTTAAGTGTCAAAAAATAAAGTTCAGCTCCTTGTATCACAACTTAGAGCAGTGATGGCTAAACTTTTTGGTATCAAGTGCCGAAAGAGCATGTGTGCACACCCATAATGCAATGTGTGTGTGACTCCCCATGTGCCCTGCCCCTATGCATGTGGGTATAACCCCCCGCATGCACCCCACTCCCCATGCATGCACACACCCCTCATGTGCACCCTGCATCCCGGCACATGCACTCCCCCATGCCCCCCGAAGCTGGCTGGCGGTAGGCACACAAGCATGTGCGGCGGAACTGAGCTGGGGTAACAGCTCTCTGCCTGTACAGAGAGCTCTGTGTGCCACCTGTGGCACGCGTGCCATAGGTTCGCCATCACCGACATAGAGGTTGCTCAAAAAATGAAGACAAATCTATAGGAGAAACTGTCACCAGTAAATGCTCAGAACAAAGGTCTAATATCAGCAGAAAGAAAGTAATAAGAATTGCTCCAGTCAAAAAGGCTGACTGTGAATCTCTTGTGCCAAAGAGTTTTGGCTGGCAGAATTCAGGAGAGGAGACTTTTCTGTGATGGCCTCAGCCCTTTGTAATATTCTCCTGCCAGAGGTGAGGGTGGCCCCAGTGGTGGGTTTCAAAACTTGTTCGAACCTACTCTGTGGGTGTGGTCTCCTTTGTGGGAGTGGATTGCCGCCCATGTGACCGGATATGAAGATGCCGACGACACTTGTCAGAACCACCTTAAATTACCTCACACACAGCACTGGCATGCATAAGAATATGATGTAAACTTGTTTTTTAAAAGGTATCTTTGGTTTGCGTTAAAACAACTTCAACACACGCAATGTTCTGAATGCACCACAAACATAGTAGTCATCCTTACCTTTCACAGGTGCACTGAGTTTTATAAATATGAGCATGATAGTGTAGAATAATCATATCCAAGGACCAGTGGTGGGTTTCAAAAAATTTTGGAACCTCTTCTGTAGGTGTGGCCTGCTTTCCGGGTCCACTGGTGGAACCTCTTCTAACCGGTTTGGTAGATTTGACAAACTGGTTCTACCGAATAGGTGCGAACTGGTAGGAACCCACCTCTGGGTGGCCCCCATACTCCAGGCCTTCCCGAAGAGCTGAAATGTCCATCTGCCAGGTAGCCTGGGCCCCTGATAGGACACTTTATTTTGGGAGTGACTAATGGGTTAGGAATAAGATCCCCACCTCATCTCATCTTTCCTCTTAGTTTTTAGTTTTTATTTAATCTTTCTAATTTTAATTATTTTGTATTACCTTTTTAAAGACCATTTTATCATTTTATAAGCCATCTAGCATCACTGCAACAGGAAAATGAGCAGCATATAAATTTAATTAATAAATAGCCTTTTGCAAGTGTAATGCCTCCAGTGTAAGCTGCTTTTAATCAATCTTTAACCCCACACGATATCAGCATTGCCAAGTGAATAATGAAGACAACTGAGAGGCATAAAATCTGCACATCTACAATGAAGATATCTTAGAAATAAAATTCTGTTCAGGAATCAGTATTGCTTTTGAGATGTTGCTTTTGAGTAGACTTGAAAAACTTTTCATTGGTAACTTGGATCATGGAAGAATGTTTTCACTGTAATTTTTTGTATTTCACTTCTTGAATTCCTATATCATATCCTCAACCCAAATTCTTGGATCTAAAGTCAGTTTGGATATTTGGAACTTTAATTTTACTGATTCTTGGGCTATTTTCTAGCTCAGTTCTCTGTTCCATATCTGGCTGCTTTTTATTTAGTGGAAGGAAATATTTAAGCTTAGGAAATCTCATCTGTTGCTATTGATTCAGGTTCCTCAGTATACCTAGTATGTGAAATATTATATAATCATCTTCCTATTTATTACTTTTCAGTTTGAATTTTTGCTTCCCCCCACCTGGTTTCTCAGGCACTGGACTTACCAGGAAACAAAAGGAACCAATCATGTCACATAGCAATTATGGATATGCTGCCATTTTAATCCCCTGATCATTCATCTTTGTGCCACTATTAAATTAAGGGACATAAGGTTTCATTTTAAAATTGCAGGAATATAAAAACCTGTACTACCATACCTTCCTCCTGTAATTTGCAACATGCTCTTTTAAAAAAAGGATATTGATGACATTGTTACTATGAATGCATACAGGGCTGATAAATAAATCCTACCAAATTTAATGAAGGATATTCATAACTAGTGTAAAGAAGATTGCAGAATTAAACCAAAGAAGAAATAGAAGAAATATCATTTTATTGGGGGGGGCACACCCCTACTATTTTTTGTTTTTGTTACGAAATGCCATTCAAATGCCATTCAAAGCAGAAGAAGTGAGTTCCATGGAAACAAAATGCAACAACCACTTTAAGAAGCTACCTTTAATGGTGATATATTAAAAGCAATTAAATGATATTGAAGTATAGTTGTATTTTAGTGAGTATGGGATAAGCCTCTGACATGATTTCTAGTGACAATAAGCTAAAAATATTTGAACAGACTTATGGGCAACCTAACTACATCAGCTTTCTCCCAGGTTGGCACAATGGCTCTTTCACATTGTATTAGGGCCAGCAATAAAATCATAACCATCTTTCTTTCTAAATGAAGTAATTTACTAAAATTATGAATACAGTATGCATGTTTTCATTTTTTTGAAATATATAGAATCAGGAAATGATAACTTCATATTGACTAATTTTTTTTGGTCGTTGCATTTCTTTTTTCAGGAGTTCGATTCTGAACGGCTCAAGGTTGACTTTCAGTAAAATGAGGACCTAGATTGTTGGTCAGCAATATACTGATTCTGTAAACTGCTTAGAGATGGCTGTAAAGCATTATGAAGCAGTATATAAGTCTACGTGCTATTGCTATTACCATAGTTTGAGACCTCTAGTTTCATGTGATTTTAAAATCCCATTTTGGGCCCATCTTTGCTGAAAATTGGTGGCAGTTTCTTTAGCTTGGAAAGATACAAAACTCTATTGTAATTTAGCATCATTTAAAAAAAATATCTCTAAATACTCAAATATCTGTCTCTAGCCACTTTTACTTCCACCATGCTTACTATGATCAGCACCTACAAATTGTTAAGTGCAACCCACTGGCCAGCCACTTAGCAAAATAAAAACACATTATATTTTAAAGAGTCACTTTGGACAGCAAAATGGGTGGCAAATAAATTTAATAAATAAATATTTTGCTCTAGCATAATAGAAACATAGGTACCTAAGAATAAACCTCAACAAACTCAACAATTTCACCTGGCCAACTGGATGACTATTCTGACTATATGTGGAAGTACCTAAATGATTGTAGTAGGTTTGTCTTCTGCTTTGATAGCCTAATTATTCCCTAAAATAATTAGGTGTTGTAAAATAGATGGTAGACATTCCGTTCCTTATCATGTTTACTATAGCAAAAGAACTAAGAACAGCCCTTTCCATCTGTTGCACTTCATATAAATGTGGACTCCAATTTGCAAAAGTTCAAATCAAGGAAAGCACAGAGAACACGATATTACATGTGGATCTGTGCCATTTCCTGTTTTATGAATGTAGAGCCTTTCCATTTCTTTTTTTATGAAATGTAGGCAGGTGTTTTTCTCTACAATTTCCCAGTGTTTCCATATAGTTTGAGATAAAAGAAACATCTGCACACAAATGATTTCAGATCGTTCATGCTGGGGACAAAGTCTGTGACAGGACAATGGTTCTCAGATCAGCGATGTTGACAGAGAACTGGTGAGAATAGCAGGAGGAAAATGATGGTGTGCTAAAAGGATAATACTGAGTGCAAAGAGGGGGTGTTGAAAGAAATTTTTCAGGGTGCAGTAGTAAATCTGGGAGCAAAAGGTTTCTCCATGCAGATAGGCATGTATATGCATGGGCCCACAATACATAAATAGCCATTGTTCAGCTTGCATTTGACAGGAATGTAGCAAAAGAAAAAAAAGTAAGCTTAAGAATGATTGAATATGATGAAAAGAGAGGATTTATAGTATGTCTCCAGAGTAATATTATTGAATGCCAGCAGTATATTTAGATGCCTTCCATCCTGATACTCATTCCACACAAATATAGTGCCTTTTAACTGAAGCTCTCTGTATAGATAGCTTAGGTGAGTTTTGTTGAGATAATCCTTGGGATATTTGGAAAGTCTATTAGACTTTCTCCTGACTTACTGTGCTTTTCCAGCAACAGAAATATAAGATCCAGGTACTGTGGCAAGAAATGATTTTATTCTTCTATTTTTCTTTTCTTTGTGCAAAACAGAGGTCAAGGAAAGAGCTGGAATTCTTTTGCCAAGGAGAACAGATTTTACTCCCCACATCGTTTACAGTGTACAAAAGAAAATACAGTGTTTTTCCAATCAGGCTGAGCCAGACTCAGACTGCCATGGGCAATAGAGAGGAGGATAACGTTTCACTGAGGCCTATAGAACTGGTTTGAAATATGGTCAAAGCTAAAGGGTAAAAATAAGAGCATTTTGTTGTGTTTATTGGAAAAGTAGTTTGTAACAGCCCAGGGAAAAAATGAGAGCTAGTTCTTAGACTGGGTTTAAAAAAAAAAAAAAAAAAAAATTCTTCATAGTTTTTCTAAAAAGTTCAACAGGTGCAACCTATCTTTCCTTCACAAAAGAAACTTGCCCCTTCTTGCTTAAAAAGAAAAATCAGAAATTTTACACCCAAATTTACCCATACTGTATATAGTCTTCTCATTTGAAAGTAGAACTCTTGCCAAATTATGTTGCTACTTCTTAAGAAATCTTACTGGTCAGACCTCCAAGAGAGTTGTTCCTTGGACAGCTTCTCGTTCAGGTTGCTACAAGAGAAGTAATTATGTTAATTGGGTTCTTTCAGGGACCACTGTATTCTCCCAGGAGTCATCCAGATATGAACTTGAGGATCAAAAATGTCCCCTCTTCCAGGCAGAGATCATCTTTTTCTTTTTTTAATGTTATTTGGTTGGCAGAACTTTCTGTTATGAAGTCAAATGTGCCCAGGCCAAATGTAGCTATTTTTTAATCTTAATTAATGAATGTTTGGATAAGCAATTTGCTTTACTTTGATTACAACTAGGTATAAAATCTTTAAGACAGAGAGGAACTGCTTTGGGTCCTACTGTAGACCATCTGTATTATACTGATACATGTCTGCATATGGAACAAATATCTATGGGGTAAATAATTAAACTAAACTGTGTTGCCTTAGACACCAGGACAGTGTTGGGGGAGAGCTTTACATTGTGATTCTCTGAATCAGGCTTTCACAAATCTCTGTTGTGAACTTGGAAGACATGTGGGTACATTTCTTGAGACATTTGTTTACATAACTCATCTGCATGTATCAAAATGACACTGGCCATTTGGTCAAAATGTAGAATGGTAATCCCCCATAGCCACCTACTTCTTATCTTCCTTCTGGTTTCTCTTACCCATTCCCCCAATAAGTCAGAAAGAGGGCACACATTGGTGATGTTATAAATGCTTTTCTGGAAACCTAGTGCTATTCTCTAAATGTCCAAGATGCCTAAAACAAGAGACAAATCTTTCCAAAGTTCTTGAGTCCTATCTAAACAGCTAGATATTACAAAAAGGAGCCCAGACCATTATTGTGACTTGTTTTAAAATTTAAAAATGTGAATGGAAAGTCTATGAGAAACAAACGATATCTGTGCCCATTTGTGCTCTGAAAAATCTTCAATTTCCCTCTCCTCTCATCAAAATGACTGCATTTGTGACACCAAAGGGGGCAGACAAATGCAGATCTTAGAAGCAAGCTTTTCTCTTTCTCTCTCTGTGTGTATATGTGAAGAGTGTAATGTCAATTTCAATCTTTATTATTTTTAACAAAACAAAAATCATGCTATCAAATGCTAGCAAGAAAATCTTGGGGCTCACCAATGGAGAGATGGTTCTACATGTGGTTTGGGAATCAAAGTTGCTCCTGCTTTAAAGGGCAAAGCTATATTATTTTATCATAAGCTTTTTTACTTTCAGCAATCATAAACTTTTATACTTACACCCAAGACTGCTATTCACCCTGGGGAACAACTGCATCTAAGCTACTGAAGCAAGATAGGCATTTTATTTGAGTTACCTTGAGTACCTTAATTTTGTATACTGCAATATGTAGTGTAATGGAAATAGAAGTAGTATTTTCATTGTAGCCTTAACCTGCATGATTACATAACAAAACTGGCATAAAATATCTCAGGAGAAAGAGACCAAACTGTAGATCTCTAATTGCTCTCAAAACTATGACAAAGTGGAGATTACTGTTGTAAATTAAACAAAGCAAATTAAGGAAAAGAATTCAGAAAGGCATTCAAAATAAAGGCAATAGAGATAAAGGCACAATACACTATATCCATAAGATTTACATTGTTTATGATTATTATAATCAATAGAGACAGAGAAAAGTAATTAGCTGTGGCCACAATCACTAAGTCAATAAACAGTATGAGGTTTATGAAATATACTTGAAGAAGAAAGCAAGGAATAGTGCAGTTCAGTGTCTCAAGACCCTGAAATATCTCAATATAATGACTTACTGGATGTTGGAAAGGAAAATGACTGAACTTTAAAGAGAATGAAGGCTTCATTGCTTCACTCTCTACATGTTGCCACCAAGCTCCACAACTCTATTAATGGGACAAAACAAAGATCATATCCTACTTCAAATGATAGGAAAGTGGGCTTTCAGTATTGATGATGGGCATTACTTTGATAACTTGAACACATAAGGAATAATCTATATTGGATGTCCAAGACAGCAAAGGCAGTGACGTGCAGTGAGATTTATAGCTGGTGAGGCACTGACACAGGGGTTTGAAATTTTTTTAGACTTGTGGACTTCAACTCCCAGAATTCCACAGCCAGGCACAGCCAGTTCTGATTTAAAGTGACAGCATTTTTCCCGCTTGCGAAATAAGTTTTCCTTCATTCTTTTTCTTCTTCCTCCCCCTCCTTCCTCCCTCTCTCCCCCTTCTCTCAAACAGACACACGCACACAGAGAAGTTGGATCCCTCTCTCACTCACTCTCTCTCAAACAAACACAAACACAGAAGTTGGATTGGATATATTTTCCAATGGCTTGAAAGCAGCTTCTCTGCCATAACCCCCCACCATTCCCCTGCTGCCTTCCGATCCGAGCCTTTGATTGCAGGTGGAGCCACGTTGCCTTTTCAAACTTGTAATCAGTGAAGCTGGGCTTATATACTTTTATCCATCCATCTCTCTCTCTCTCTCTCTCTCTCTCTCTCTCTCTCTCTCTCTCTCTCTCTCTCTGTGTGTGTGTGTGTGTGTGTGTGTGTGTGTGTTTGAAAAGGCAACATGGCTCTGCATGCAATCAAACTTTTTGAATTCCTCCCCCCTCCCCACACACACACCTTTTCCAGCTGTTTCAGAGAGGATTTCAACTCTGCTCTTGCCTGCCATCATGAAAAGAAAAAAAAATGTAAAAGGAGAAAGGCAAGAGCTCTGAGGTCAGACTGAGCTAGTTGCTCCCAGAGAGCTCTAAAAAGCCTCTAAAAATGCCCTCTACAGGAGGTGAGAGAACCACGTGCCTCCTTTGCATAAGAATTTTTTTGCCTTTTAACCCTTGCTTAACTCTGCTCAAGTAATTATAAAGATAGAGTAAAGAAGGCACGTGGTTCTCTCGCCTCTTCCTGCAGTTAAGCACTAAGCAGAGTCATCCACTGTGACTCTGGCAGCAACTACCTCAGCCCTTTTCCTTTTAAATTTCTTTTTCTTTTTCATGATGACAGTGGTGAGGCCCTGCCTCCCCTGATTTCACATCCTTGCATAAAGGAGTTTCAGTTCTGGAACTATAGGTTAGGAATCAGAACAGGGAAATTACATGATGAATAAGTTGCAATGAAAGAAAATGTGGGATGGATTGTGGGATTGTGACCGAGAGATTATCCAGGGTTGGATCTGCAATGATAAAATATGGTTCTTAGGAATTTCTGAGATGAATATGAGGTTGATATTTTCCATCAAGGTTTTAAGACAACTAATTTACTGTTGCCCTCATGAATCTTTGACTAAAAATGTATGGAAGACATCTGTATTTATTTGGAATAAAGTTCAATTTATTTAACTCTACCACTACTGCTTGGACCTAGTTTTTAAAGCTATGTTCCTAAAAAAAGGGAAGTAATACTGAGTCTTGGCCTTCTTGCAATCTTGCAATAGATTGCACAAGTTAATGATGCCCTAAAAGAAGGCTTTCCATTTTCTGTCCTGTCATCTGTTATTTTGCCAGTTTGATTTTTATATATTTGTCAAGGTCTCCATTATTAACTAACTGTAGGAGTGTATCTGAAGGAGTGTGATCTATAACACATTTATTAATCTCTTTTCTCCATCTCCATTCTAGGATCATGGGTATCAGAATGACTAGCTGGGTACAGAAAATGATTAATGGCTCCTTGATGGATTAGTCCTGATTGTCTTGAAGACAGTCATGAAATTGGTTCATAAGCCCTTTGTGAATTTGGATAATTATACAAATTATATACTTTCCCCCTTTAGAGGCAAGATACTTGAATAGATGACCATGCAACTCTAAACATTCCTAGATAACATGATGAGTTTTTCCCATGTATTGCACTGTAACAGACACTATTGATGACCTTCCCCAATATTCTTCAGAAGATGTTGTCTGGCTAAAGGTAAAATGAGCAGGAAATGGGTCTTTTTTGCTATGACAGGTAATTTGGTATTTGTCTTTTCTGCCATAAGGAAGACCTTATTTTAGCCAGTTAGACCTTTCAGGATTTTTTATTGGGGCTTTCTATTACAGAACCTAAAGACAAGATGTTATTTTCCATGTATAATTTACATAAAATAGCAGTAGCACTTATACACTGCTTCACAGTGCTTTACAGCACTCTCAAAGAGGTTTACAAAGTCAGCATATTGCCACCAACAATCTGGGTCCTCATTTTAGCCACCTGGAAAGAGTGGAAGGCTGAGTCCACCTTGAACAGGTATTGAACCTCCGAGCTGCTGGCAGCAGCAGTCAGCAGAAGTGACCTGCAGAACTGCATTCTAACCACTGCGCCACCACATCTCTTAAACAAGAATGCAGCCTCACCATTTAAAGAATGCCCTCTGATAATGAATACCTTCTTGTCCTCATTCATCATTACATTTAACAGAGCATCCATGGATGTGTAGAACCTCATACTGTAAGTTTCTGAAATTAGCAGTGAAAAATGCCTGACTCTTTGTCCCTTAAAATATGGAAATTCATCACTCAGCACCCAAAATCAGACAGCCAATTGCTAGGACAATTATGCCAAGGTGTAGATATAATAATTAGCTACAAGGGAATACCATTCAGAAAGGATGTTCTCTCTTTCACAGGTTGCTTGCGTTGTCACTGGCGATGGAAACGACACTGCTTGCTTTTATCAAGACTGATAAAAGGGAATTAGGCCACAAATCTGGATTTCACAGATAACAAACATTGAAATGGTCTGCCTGGTCAACAAGTGCACAGAATGTTATTTTCTGACTGCTGCACTACTTGCTATAATATATAAAAAAGTGAGAGATAATAGAAGTAACCCCTGAAGCATTTCTTAAAGCTTTCAAGCAGCTTTCAATCTAAAGTGCAATATATTTTATAAACAGCAACAAGCCTACAATTGTATTTGCAGTCTTGTGTAAAATCTCTAGGGTTGCCAGACATCAGAGTGCTTCCTTAAAAAACCTAAAACACATCACTTCCTTTAATAAGTGTTTAAAAAGCCTATGAATACTTCTAATGTGCAATTTTTAAAGTTGGATGGCGGCCTAGCTGCATTTTAAGAGATCCATTTAAATCTTAGCAGGGTGCAATACATTTTCAAAACTGACACTGCAAGTGTCTACCAAAATATCCACAGTTAATTACAAGTAGTCCCCAACTTAGAACTTGTCACTTAGTTTGAAGTTACAATGGACCTATTTTGGGGGGCTACTTACAACCCAGAGTCCAAGTTCTAATGGTCAGGGCTCTTCTGCAATCAAACTTTGACATCAGGACTGCATTTATAGCCATTTGCAGCATCCTGCAGTCATACAATACAATAGCAGAGATGGAAGGGACCTTGGAGGTCTTCTAGTCCAACCCCATGCCTAGGCAGGAAACCCTATACCGTTCCAGACAAATAATGATGTCACCACAATTTACAGCACTTATTTCCAGTTCTCAATAAAATCACACCATAGCAAATAATAGATTCACTTAAAAATTGCACTGTTTATTTTGCAACTGCCACAAAAAGGTGGTAAAATTGAATCAGTTTTTAGGCTCCACTGCAGTGGTAACTCAAGGACTACTGGTATGCATCTATCTGTATTTATATCAACTATATATGTGTACATCTGTACTGTTTATCTGGATGTGGAGGGGGGAAAACATTTTGGTTCCACAGAGAGGCTCTCATAGCTCTTTTTGACCATTCTTAAAAGCCGCTGTGTCACTTCCTGAAACTATGGCTATAACTCAACTCTGGGAAAGCACACATAGATTTAAGAAGTTGCCAATAGCCGCTCCAAGTCATTTTCTCTCTCTCTTTGAAATAGAAGATGGGCACAGTGATAAAGGATGTTAAGAGAGTTAGTGTTCACAGTCACAACACAATCATAAACCGATAGTTGTGGCGTTTGTGTGTGGAAAGGATAGGTGGAAAGAAGACATTCAAAAGATGAGGCTGAGTCCTTGTTCAAAGGTTTGAATACAGTATTGCTTCTATAGGTAACTGTTCTGACCCCCCACTCTGATCTTCAAATCACCCAGACACAGGCTTGGCTGTTTGCCACTCTTTAATCATGGAGTTATCGACTTCTTTGGCTGAAGGCCCAGACAAGACTCACATGCAAGAATAGTTGGCAGCAACCCAAAATCCAACAGACACAGATACAAGACAGACAGAGTATTTCAATACTGTTTCAAACGGTTGTGTCCCCTCCCAACTTCTCCACTTATATACTCTCTTGGGAGGGGCCAGGCCACAACCACCTGGGCTTAATTATCGTCTCTGAGTCTGCTCTGGAGCTGCTGCTTCCGTTTCTCCGCCCTTTTTAATCTTGCGTCAGGGACAAACTGCCTTGAATCCTCCTCACTGCTCCATGTCTCAGGCGCTTCCTGGTGGCCAACCAGCCTCTCTGGTCCCTGCTCTGAGTCTGAACCCTGCCTAGGGTCCTCCACATCTTCCTGGCAGACTCATATGGTTCCTCGCTATCCGAGTCCATCAGCAGCTCAACTGGATCCTGCTGGGCCACAACAGGTAACACTTCTTGAAACATTGAAGTTTCTCAGATCCTTTGATTATGGCTTCTTTTTAGTAAATATTATTTATCTGAAATCCTTGGGTTTTTTGGTGAGGTTGCCTAAATGGTTCACTATTGCCTGTGGTATAGAGCAGATTGTAGGATTTGGATATGAGATGGAGTTATTTATTATATAGAAATTGCTGAATCACTTCACAAACCATACTATTTCAAAGATATCTAACATTCAATATTCATATTAAACATTCAATATTATATTTCAAATTAGCAATCATCTTTCTGGTCAGAAAGGCATTTTAATAGAAACTTTAATTACAGGGAATGGATTGCTTCATAACTTTGCAATTAAATTTTTTTTTCTTTGCCATGACAAGAAACATCCTTTAATAAATCTTTTCAGATTAGAACTTTTAATGCATTTTATTTCTGAAGCACTGACGCATCAACGCAAGCAATCATTGAGTTCTCCATGAATCCCATGGATTTTAAAAGAAGAATGGAGGTCTCGCACAATCTGGTGTGAGAGAAGTTCCCTGAGGATGAGTTCCAGCAGTAGTCTGAAAGCTTGGGTGACTAAACCTCTGGTCCGAGTGACTGACCCAGATTGGCTCCTGGAAACAGGTTTGTTCTTGACAGTAAGTCAGTTGTATATATGTTCACGTGGTGAATGATAAATGCTCTGTTATTTCTACAAAAAAAGATTTTGGTCTAGCATTTTTATAACTGGAATGGAAATTACAATGCTAAGATGGGAACTTGGCTGAAAAGAAAGTCCACTGTCTATTCTGCATAATAGTGGTGTTGTTGCTACCACATCTCTCACCATTACCTTAGCAGTCACAAAAACCAAGATTGGACTGGCACGGGAGACTAGTTTCTCTTACGTGCACACTGTTTGGGCATTTATATCATGGTAATTAGCAGGTTGTATATGCGGAGATCAAAAAGTGAGTGATTTAAGTTGTACATATCAAATTCAAAGGGACATTCAACACCTTGCAGTAGGCCAGCAGGCATATTAGGTTGCATTATGTATTTTAAAATAATTGCTAAATAGAATTTTATTCGTCTCTCTCTCTCTCTCTCTCCCTCCTTCCCTCCCTCCCTCCTTCCCTCCCTACACACACACACACACACACACACATCTTCATGAAGCACTTGTGATAAAATTAAGAGAAAAGTAAAAAATAATGCAACAGAATCACCTTTTTTTAACAATTATAAACTGCACATACACAGTGACCTTTACAAAGTTCAGAAATCTAGGATGAATGAATTGATGACTGTGTCTTCCCATAAGTTAGATAATGGAAAATCACAAACTATGAGGAGAAAAGAGAGAATGGTATAAGCTTTTCTTATTTTGAAGAGGAGAAGTTTCCTTCAAATAAAAAAGTCCTTCCTGCTCACAATTGTATATCTCTCTCTTTCTCCCTCCCTCTCTCTCTCTCCCCTCTCCCTCCCTCCCCCCCTCTCATCATGTTGGCTTTGGCCCCCAAACACTAATAACTTTGTTGTTATATAGTTGTTTTGACATGTCAAGAAGAGGCAGAATCAGTATAATGGTAAAGTTCTTTGGAATAACAATCATTTGAGTGACTTCTTTTATTGGTCTAGCTAGGTCAGTGATGGTGAACCTTTTTCACCTCAGGTACCAAAAGCATGTGCGTGCATGCTATCGTGCTCACTCGTGTGCCCACCCCATAATTTAATACCCCCATGACCCCTGTGCATGCATGTGTGAAACCTCCCCTGCTGCCCCGCACATGCGCACACGGCTTTCTTGGAGCCGGGAGGGCAAAGACAGCCACCCCTGCCTCCCTGGAGGCCCTCCAGAGGCCAGAAATGGCCCATTTCCTGACTTCTGGTGGGACAGTAGGTCCGTTTCTCACCCTCCCCAGGCTCCAGAGGCTTTATAGGAGCCTGGGGAGGGCAAAAAAAGGCCCGTTATGCAAACAGGAAGTTTTGGAACAGACTTCCGGGTTGCCCTTGGGGGCGTTTTTCTCCCTCCAGAGGCTTCAGGAGGCTTCCCTGAAGCCTGCGGAGGGCAAAAATGGACAAAAATCAAGGCTGAAAATCAGCTGGCCAGTGCATGCATGCACTGAAGCTGACAAGGCAATGCCTTGTGTGCCCTCAGAAATGGCTCTGTGTGCCACCTGTGGCATGCGTGCCATAGGATTGCCATCACGGGTCTAGGTTCTTCTGTAGAAGAATGGTTAAACAATGTGATGGCTAAACTTATCAATTGTCATGATAGGCCTGTACAAGTAGTTGTACAAATAGAACTGCCCAGAACTGTTTCAAGATGGGCAGCTCTACAAATCTTTTAAGGAAACAAATAAAAGTACATATAACTATAGTCAACACTATAAAACATATTGTAGAATATTAAAAACACTTTTAATATGGTATTTTATTTCTAACATTCATGGCTTTTCTTTAAGGATTTCAGATCTAAGATACATGTTTTAAGATGTCACAAGACATTTCTGTGTACTTCCTGCCATAAACTAACTTTACTTAAATCCTCAAAACTGTCACAATGGACAGAAGACCAGATGGGCAAAATATATTGAAATCACACAAATCATAAGAAATTCTTCTTGACCATCAAGTCAGTGTTGGCATTGCATGAGTACCATTGGACTGAGATGAGTAGGATCAACTTCCCCATCTGGTCCATGCAATAATTCAGCCAAAATGGCACTTCTATCAACAATCAATCATTGCAAACAAAAGTAAGTTAGTTTCACAGATGCCAAATTAGAAATTAATTAGAATTTCTCTACTCAAGTTGGTAGACAGCTAAAGAATGATGATACAGAGTTGAGGAAAACAATATAATTCATTTTTGTCCCTCTTAGCCAAACCAAAAATAAAAGCTTCAGTAAATTTTCTTTTTGCAATCATACAGTAGATAATTTTGTTCTCACTCTCCTTTCATGCTTGAGACGTGCCTTTTGTTATGTAACACTGTTTCACACTCTATTGTTGATTACATTAAAGGAATCTTTCCATGCTAGACATATCCCAGTTATCTTTAGAATGATGTTAAAAGGGGTGGAAACAGCTGAGCATGGCACACCACACTGTTACCATAGAGACAAGAAACTGTCTTATCTTTCTCTTCTATAATTCCCAAACGGCAAATTTTTTGTTTAATGCAACACCATACAATTTATAAAAGGTTAGCCTACTCAAATGTATCTGGCAGCACTGATTTCCTAATAAACTTAGCTATAATAACCAATGTAAAAGTCTGCTGGCAGGGGTCAGAGAGCACAGAAAGTAAAATGAAAATATTTGCCTGTAACTGTTTTACTTCGAAAGTCTTAAAAATATATGGCATCATCTTGGGTTACTATGCTATTCAGTGCAAGATGCCATTATCATTTATTAGTTTTCATATGGCTTTTGTGTTACTTTAATTTTTGATTGGAGCCCTCCAGAGTTTTTGATAAGATGGGTGGCTATATAAATGTTCTAAGCAAGTTAATAAATAAATGATTTATAAAACCTGTAACATGACAATTTTAAACAGCACTTAACCCATTTAAAAATAATTAAACTCTGGTAAAAGTCAATACAGGCAATATTTATATGATATAACAATAACAGTGATACTAGAAGTCTAGGGAAGAAAAACCAGCTTCCTCAAACCACAAGACCAGAACCAACCAACTTGCTGTTTAAACCGTCAAGTCAGCCACAAATGAACTACAATTTTATACAGCAACTAATTGAATGGGCCAGGACAGAGCTATGAGTTAATGATGACCTCATTAGCATCCAGCGTAACATCCCACCCCCGACCTTAGCTGTTATTAGCATTGGGGAAAACATTCCCACTGGCACTTTTTAGGATTTATCATTCAAACAAAACAGCAATTGTGGAAGAAAGGTCAAAGGAGGTCTTCCTTCCGGTTGGTCTTCCAGAAACTTTTGAAATTGGAATTATACTGGAGACCTTATGGTGACTAAAGTGCCTGATTAATTTACTTATGGTTTTGTGCATTGAATTTTATTTATTTTATTTTTAATCATATCATAAATGCTTTATTGTATGATTACTGTAAACCTGCTGAGAGTGGCAGGGGGTATACATTTGAAAAATCAATTGCTTGTGGTAGGGATCTCATCTCTTCTCCAATATCATACTCCAGAACCAATCTGCATATCACATCATCATTTTATTTATTTCAAAAGAGCTACATTTACATAATTGCTGGCCTAATTATCAAGAGAGATCTATAAAGCACAGCAGTTCTTACTGTTGACTGCCTATGATGGAATCAGACATTTGGGAAACGCATTGAGATGATTATTGAAGAGTTCACTTGAAGATGTGGATGGCTGGGATTGTTTTCCAGATCATTTATCCCAATTCTTCTATTACCAGAATATGTGGGCTGGGAAATTATAGCCATCGCATAAAAAGAGATCAGGAAATGCATCCTTGCTCAGTCATGAACTACTGACCTTTTTGGGCTACAGGTAGTCCTCAGCTTACAACTATTTATTTAGCAATTGTTCAACAATGGCACTGAAAAAAGTGATTACACTGGTCCTTGCACTTAGAATAGTTGCAGCATCCCCATGAATGGAATGATGAACATTGGTGACTCCCTGGCTTTTGACAAACAAAGACAATGGGAGAAAACACATTTGCTTAACAACTCACAGGATTCATTGCAATTGACTCTCTACAGTTTTCTTGGCAAGACTTCAGAAGTGGGTTGTCACTGCCTTTTTCACTGAGCTTAGAGTAACCGGCCCAAATTCACCCAGCTGGTTTTGTGTCTAAAACAAGAGTAGAACTCCTGGTTTCCAGCCTGGCACTTAAACCATTGCAAATATCTGGCTTTCTGTTACACTAGACTAGCCATGTTTACACGCCACAATTATATCAAATTGATGACACGTACATCATAATGTTCCCATACAAATAATGCAAGGGTCATTTGTTTGTGAGATGTAAGGCTTAGATAAATTAGATAAATAAAATTAATGCATAAAATAAGTACACCCCTGACACATAACACATGTGCAAGTTGCATAATTTACCCATGATATCATGACACACATGCCATCACTGATGCATGAAGGCATTGTTTCTTTGGTTATTAAGCTATGTCAGAATGTGCCTTCTAATTTCCCCAGAATATTCTTTTTCTTGGGAAAAAACCCTCTTCTGCGTTAATTTTGAAACAGCTGTTAAATGATTGTTTCTTTTTGTGTAATGGCCAGTTTCTCTATCTCATAGACCACATCCACATAGTTGCTTTGCAGTGCTCTCCTTCCTTCCAATGCTGCACCCCTTGAAACTATGGCTTTCTGGTGGACAGTTATGTGTAACCACTGAATAATTCTGTTGAATTGCTGGAGGCTGAGAAAGGAGTTTAACAATGGGAATTTGGGTGGAAGTTGTCAACTACCTAAGAAACCCAAGCACTTTACATCAGGAGAGGAAGTAGCCACTTGTGCCATCTAGAGAATGCTGGGAGTTGAAATCCACACATCTTAAAGTTTCCAAGTGTGAAGAGCAGTGCTAGATCTAATAACAAAATAAAAAGTGGCTGCAGAAAGATGGCCTTTGATCTATCTCACAACCAAAGGAAGTTTCAGAGGAAAGAAAACAACTCAGGGACTTATGGAGTGGAGCAATTCCCCAGGATTGAACCAATTTGCACCACAAATTTGCCAACAAGGACACCTCATTTTGGGTGGTCTTCTCCATGTGCATCAATGCCGAACACATTGCCTATTTGCAACTTCTGGAGGTGGAATAAAAGCAAAAATAGACTTCCAAAGTAGAGCACTTGCTCCCCCTCAGCAATGGGAGAAAATGAAGCCTGCTCAGTGGCACACAGATATGACTATTGAAAAATAGATGTCCTCGTGCCAGGCAAAGAGACTGTGTGGATTCACACAGAGATGGCATAGGCTAAAGTGAATCTACTTACAAGCCTAGTCTCTAGATACTTTCCCCTATTCCTGACTTCAAAGTGATAAACTAAAGATTAGGAAGCTCTGTGGGACAGCTGTTTTAGAATGTGTCAGTGGAGTTATCAATTATCAACTACAGATCTTCCAATTAATATTTTGTTTAAAAATCTACATGTTGCTGTAACTCTTGGCTGATGCCTACTGACTATAAGTAAAAGTATGCATGCCTGATTTCATTTTCATATTATGAAAGAGAATAATTTTTTGAAGAAATGAGTATAATAAAATGCTAATGATATACAATGGCTGTTTCATTCAAAGACTGTGACATCTATTTTTCTTTCCACTTTAAAGAAAATAAATTAAAAAAAACCAGAATATAAGCATAATTGTTAGTTAATGCAAGTTCAGAATAAAGGTGCATTTTACCATTCCAAATTGAGAGCAAACATTCTGAAGATTTCAGCTTTCTATATTCAAATACATTTTTCCTTAATTGTTCTTCTCAGTGGATAAATGAAGGACGTGCTTAACTGAACAAAACAACAATTGTGCTGCCAATTTGTTCAGTCTTGATTTACACATTTAGAAGTTGGTATTGTGAAGATATTGAAGGCAGAACATGAGGTCTTTACTAATGGATTGCACTGGATTTTAGAACAAAAGGTGAAGTGAGCAATCAAATTAAACAAAATAGTTAACTCTAAATAGAGTTGGATGTCTAGTTGGATTCCAATAGAGTTATACTTAAACTGAAAGGTTTTTTAATGTTTCAAGAGGAAGTATTTTCATATTTCTGAAACATTAATAATAATAAATGAATTACTATACTAGCAGAGAAAGAAAATGGAAACATAATTATCTTATACATTGTAAATATTCTGAATTTCACACTGTATATATTAGGAATCATAATGTATAATGTATAAATATCTTAATGCATTTTCATTATGGATTTTTTTCAAAGACTCTTTGATAACAACATCTTATACATGTTGCTAGTCCTCTAGGATCAGTGCTACAAGGAAGTCATTAATATTTATCTTAATACTCATTTTCCAAAACTGAGATGCTCATTGATTTGAATGATCTTGTAAATGCGAATTAACACATGCTTAGTATAGATTTAGTAGAAACTCTCATCCAGGTAACAAACTATAATGAATACATGATAGCTTATGCCAATGTTATTCAACTTTAAGATTCATGGGCATCAACTCCCAGAATTCCCCAGCCACCATGCTGCCAAGGTTGAGAAACAAGGCTTATCCATTCCAAAAATGTTTATTAACTCTATTATCTCTCATAGGGATTTAGAGTAATGTGAAACTTTAACTGCATTGCCTAATGTTAATTTAATATATTCCCTAATTCATCTTCTATTTTGTAGTGAAAGTAGAAACAAGTCAATAATAGGAAAGGAAAAACTAAACTCAGTATTCTAACTTTTAAATTCATCTTTAAATATGAAAGGTAATGATTGTTCATTAGCATAAAATAATAGGATGAGCACAGTGGTGAAATTCAGCCAGTTCTATCAGGTTGGGGTGAACTGGTAGTGCTGGTGGTGGGAAGCTCTGCCCACTCAACGGGACATCATCAAGTCCCGTTTTTGATACTCTGCACATGCACGGAAGGTCCACGCTCATATTTGCGAACCAGTAGCAAAGGTAAATTGATTTCATCCCTGGATGAGCTGTGGGTGCATGTGTCTTCCAAACCTCCTTTGGTTTTTGAAGGTATCATGATCTTCACCACAAAGGGGGCAGTAGGATATCTATAATTTTCTTTCTGCTTTTTAAGGAATTGCTAATCTGAGGTAATTCCTTTTGTCTTTTTTTCTCCAGACACAAGTCTTCAAGCTTTCTAGGATGCAGTTAGCTAGAGTGCTAATCTACAATGTATTTAATCCCCAATTCCAGCTGTGCTGCCTCATTTTGTCAGAGGGTGATGCTCCTGGGAGAATTGAGCAAAGAATGTACAGAGTATTTGCCAAGAGAACATATTCCCAACAGAGTCTAATGGCGACAGGTAGAACCAGCTTTAACCAGGTTTAAAATTGACAATGAAGATATTGATGGTGGTGGATAGGTCCTGCTCTTTAAGATCAACCATCAATAGTAAAGGCTCGAGCAGTCAAGAAATATGCTGTACATTAGCACCCTTCTGAAACTTTCAAAAAAATCATTTGCATCATTAGCCACTAGATCACAAATTAAACTTAGGTTAAACATGTGTTTAGTCATCATCTTTTTCAACGCAATGCTAGCAGGATTTTGTTTCCTAACTTGCCTCTTTAGCGAAACCGATAAGAACTTCTCTCTCTCAAATATTTAATAGACCTTGCAAGTTATTATAAACTCCACCAACTGAGAATTGAAGTTACAACATCAATTGTTGTGAAGGGAATGTTAAAATTACATGAGGTGGGGATGTTATTTCTAGACCAATAGTTCACCACTTCAATGACAATACGGCAGAAATAATCCACTGAGGGACAATCCCTTTATTTCAAAATGGTTCATTTACTTTCTTGTTAGCTCCATATTCCCCATAGATCCCAGTAGATTAAAAAAGCAAAAGCAAAAAAGAAAAGCAAAAAAAAAAAAGACCAGGATTTTTTTCATGCAACTCGTAGTGAAGAAGCAAGAGGAGGAGGAAAGAAGGAGGAATAGCAATAGCAGTTAGCAATAACAGTTAGACTTATATACCGCTTCATAGGGCTTTCAGCCCTCTCTAAGCGGTTTACAGAGTCAGCATATCGCCCCCACAGTCCGGGTCCTCATTTCACCCACCTCGGAAGGATGGAAGGCTGAGTCAACCTTGAGCCGGTGGGATTAGAACCGCTGAACTGCAGATAACAGTCAGCTGAAGTGGCCTGCAGTACTGCACCCTAACCACTGCGCCACCTCGGCTCTTGCAAGAAATGACAGAATGAAGTTGTTTCTGTTAAAATCAAAACTGATTAGAATGGCCCTTCCTAATTACTCTTTGGACAAGGAGAGAATTTCAGATAGTCCTCAAATGCTCCATACTGTTGCTCCTTGCAGCAGTCTGCAGCACACTGTAACAGCTCACTGTAAAACACTGCCAAAGAGGCACTAAGTGTTGTTAACCTAATATTGTGAAACCTCTTCTCCTGTAACATTGTACTGCAAACTAGGGCATACAAAACCTTTTCCAGACCAATTCTTGAGTACAGCTCGTCTGACTGGAATCCACACTGTATATCGGACATTAATACAATCAAACGGGTCCAAAGCCAATGTGTTGCCAATGTTTTTACTACTGGTTCGGGCGCACCCGCACATGTGCTTGTGTATGTGCACAATGCTTCTGTGCATGCGCAGAAACATTCGGCCAAGGGGACAGAGACGCCTGCTGCCACTACTACTGATTTACCCAATCCGGGCTGAACTGGAAGCAACCCACCTCTGGTCCAGAGGTATTTCACAGGAAGAGTTCTTCACTCCTCTACTTGCAATAGAATCCTTTACACCACCAGACTTGAAATTTTGAGCTTGGACAACCTGGAACTAGGCCGCCTACAGTCTGACCTAAGCACAGTACACAAAATTATCTGCCACAATGTCCTACCTGTCAACGACTACTTCAGCTTCAACCTCAATAATACACGACTTCAGCAACAGAGTGGTCAATGCCTGGAATACTCTAACTGACTCCGTTTACATCCTCTAACCCCCACAGTTTCAACCTTAAATTGTCTACTGTGGACCTCACCCCATTCCTATGTCTGTAAAGGGGGCATGCATAAGCTCACCAGCATGCCTACCATCTGCGCCCTACTGTCCCCATTTAGTTGTACTCATTTCCTTGTTCATGTCCATGTACTTAGACCAGTTATTTTGTACATGTTCAACAAACTAAATAAAATAAACATTAGTGTTTTGGGATGCAAACTCCTCCAACTTCGACTATTATAGAGGTAATCACATGTGCTGATGATCAATTGATCAAGGGCACTTGATTAGCAGCATCTTGTTGCTACCTAGCCTCTTTGTACCTATGGAAGTGGTAAAGGTATACTTAATTTTTCTCCATTTTAGAGAAAAAACTGATTTTTCAAAACGTTGCCTTTCTTTTTATAAAATAAATGATGACATGGTGTAATACACCATGCATTGTTCATCTCAGGTTGTATTTACTTACTTTTAAAAACTGTAAGGACTAGATGATTTTTATTATGTCCTGATATGTAAAACCATAGAACTCAAAGAGGGCGTACTTACTTTTTTATATGACTGTATATTTAAATCTCTTACTCTGGGGAACCCTATAATTCCAGCTGTTCCAGGAATGTCTCAGAGGACATTCCTTCTAACGGACTTTGATTCCACACATATTCTGCCACATGTAATTGTCTTTATAACAACACCAATGCAAAATAATTGCTAGCTTAGTTAATGAGATGAAACTTTCATTGGGACCTTATTAAACCTATGTACATGCTGAGAGTCTTTAATTGTTGACAGTATGTCAGCTCCCATCATCATTACCATGATCATCATCATGTAAATAATAAGAAAATTCAAGTCAAAGTGAAGGAAGGAAAAAAGTACAATCCTCTGAGTGGCATGATAGGATGGTACAAATAGGTCCCAAACAGGCTCTACACTCTGTAGAGAGGAAACTGGAGAAGCTAGAACTGAAAGCTTTAGCCATTTGGGGAGAAGGTATTTTATTTATTTTTGGGTAGGGGGAAGTTTGGAGTCAATGGGTTTAAAAAAAGAAAAGAAAATAGACCTGTTAAGCCTAATCATAAACATATGGTTTTACTCTTTAAACTATATTTTAGAAAACACTCTAAAAATTACTGTTATTCCTCCTTCATAGTTTGTATATGTATATCCTGTTATTGTTCTCTAATCTGTATTGAGCTCCATCTACTGGCAAAAGACAAAACCTTTCATTGTTTAGAATATGGGTGTCAAACTTGTGGCATCAAGTCATCACATGATGTTTGTGACATTTTTTCCCTTTCCAGAGCCGGGGTGGGCATGGTTTGCACATGAGAATATTTTTACCCCCTCTTCTTTGTGGCAACCCCTCAAATACTGGAATACTGCTATCATGTTACCCTGATTCTTCTTTTCTTTAGACTTGCCAAACCCAAATCCTGCAGCCATTCTTCATATGTACAGTATTAGTCTCCAGGCCTTTGATAATCTTAGTTGCTCTTCTCTGAAAATCAGAGAAGTGTCAACATCTTTTTCGTAGTATGGTGACCAAAATTGGTTTCAGTAATCCAGCTGTGGTCTTACTAGGTTTTTATAAAGGGGTAGTAATGCCTCATGTGATCATAATTCTATGCATCTGTTTATAGAACCCAGAACTGAATTAGCTTTTTTGGCTGCTGATGCACATTGCTGGCTCATATTCAAGTTATCATCCACTAGGACTCCAAGATCCCTTTCACAGTTACTGTTTTTGATCCAAGTCTCTCCTAATCTGTACTTATACCTTTGATTTTTCCTGCCTAAATGTGAAACTTTGCTTTTCTCCATATTAAAATTCATTTTGTTAGATAAGGCCCATTGTTCAAGTTTGTCAAGATTGTTTGGATTTTATCACAAGCACTAGTGATAACCAAAGATAAGCTGATCAAAGAAGCAGATGGAGGGTTTTGAGCTTATACAAGATATGCAATAAGCAATAAGTTGTGAAGCGAAGTCTATACAAAACTTACTAAGGAAATAACCAGAATACTAATGCCACAAATGGTAAGAGACATAAGACTACTCTATTCCTGGAAGACACAGTTGATGTAATGAAAGCTTATAATAAACAAGTCAATTTAGTTAAATTTAGAGTATCATGTATAAAATGAAGTAATAATGGATAGTTAAATAATTGATTGATAATTATAATAATGCATATATGTGTTATATATATATATATATATATATATATATATATATATATATATATATATATATATATATATATATATGTAGTATTTGTGCTGATAAATAAATAAATATATTCAGCACAAATACTACACAAATGTACAAAGGCAACAGTAAAATATTGGGCTTTCTGTCTGGATGGTCTCTTGTGACGAGCCGATGGACAGAGAATGGAAGCAGTTAGCTTCCTCCCATAATTGGGGCATACCAGGGGTTGTGACTTTATATATATATATATATATATATATATATATATATATATATATATATGTATATGTATATGTATATGTATATGTATATGTATATGTATATGTATATGTCTATGTCTATGTCTATGTCTATGTCTATGTCTATGTCTATGTCTATGTCTATGTCTATGTCTATGTCTATGTCTATGTCTATGTCTATGTCTATGTCTATGTCTATGTCTATGTCTATGTCTATGTCTATGTATATGTATATGTATATGTATATGTATATGTATATGTATATGTATGTATACATACACACACACACATATACACACACATATTACACATATATAAATATATACATTATTATAATTATCAATCAATTATCAAATTTCCTCTTATCAAACATACATATATATATATATAGCAATAGTTAGACTTATATACCGCTTCATAGGGCTTTCAGCCCTCTCTAAGCGGTTTACAGAGTCAGCATATTGCCCCCAACAACAATCCGGGTCCTCATTTTACCCACCTCGGAAGGATGGAAGGCTGAGTCAACCTTGAGCCTGGTGGGATTTGAACAGCCGAACTGCTGAACTGCAGTCAGCTGAAGTAGCCTGCAGTGCTGCATATAACCACTGCACCACCTCGGCTATATATATTGGTTTGATAAGAGGAAATTTGATATAAATTGCAAATGGTGACTACGAAAGGAGGTTTAGAAACTCTGTTATTAAATATAACCAATTTTTATATAGAACTTGTTATAAAGATGTAACGTTACTGGATGATATTGGGAAGAGCTAATGGAATGCCATTATGTGATCTTGTTTTAAATTTGGAATATTTTATAGCCAAGGTGGCGCAGTGGTTAAATGCAGCACTGCATGCTACTGCTAGATCAGCAGTTCAGCGGTTCAAATCCCACCGGCTCAGGGTTGACTCAGCCTTCCATCCTTCCGAGGTGGGTAAAATGAGGACCCAGATTGTTGGGGGCAATATGCTGACTCTCTGTAAACCGCTTAGAGAGGGCTGAAAGCCCTATGAAGCGGTATATAAGTCTACTGCTATATAAAAGGACGTAAAAACAATTATAGTCAAATGACGGTTGAGGTATGATGATAGTAGTATAGATAAATATACTTCATTTAAAATATATGATTTGATATGAATTGTAGGTGATGACAGTGGAAGGGATGCACGGAAGTTTTTGGGATGTGGACAAGGCCATTCGAGCTGTAAGTGCCTCCACTTGTATTCTGGACCCGTGTCCCTCCTGGCTGGTTGCCAACAGCAGGGAGGTGACACATGGCTGGATCCAGGCGGTTGTGACCGCCTCCCTTCGGGAGGGGCACTTCCCCGCCGTACTTAAAACGGCGGTGGTGAGACCCCTCCTGAAGAAACCATCCTTGGATCCAGCCGTTCTTAATAACTACCGTCCAGTCTCCAACCTTCCCTTTGTTGGGAAGGTTGTTGAGAAGGTGGTGGCCTTCCAGCTTCAACGGGCCTTGGAGGAAGCTAGTTATCTTGACCCCTTCCAGTCCGGCTTCAGACCTGGTTACAGCACAGAAACCGCTTTGGTCGCATTGACCGATGATCTCTGGAGGGCCAGAGATGGAGGCTATGCATCCATCCTGGTTCTCCTTGACCTCTCAGCGGCTTTCGATACCATCGACCATGGTATCCTTCTGCGACGACTGCGGGAGGTGGGAGTGGGAGGCACTGTTTTACGGTGGTTCTCCTCCTACCTCTCGGACAGGTCGCAGTCGGTGTTGGTCGGGGGTCAGAGATCGACCACGAGGCCCCTATCATATGGGGTGCCGCAGGGGTCGGTCCTGTCCCCCGTACTATTAACATCTACATGAAACCGCTGGGGCGAGATCATTCGGAGGCACGGGATAAAATACCACCAATATGCGGACGATACGCAGCTGTATCTGTCCGCCCCGTGCCAACTCAATGAAGCGGTGGACGTGATGAACCAGGGTCTAGAGGCCGTTAAGAACTGGATGAGCGCTAACAAACTGGTACTCAACCCGGACAAGACCGAGTGGCTGTTGTGCTTCCCTCCCAATAATTTGGCCAATGTACCAACGCTTAGGCTGGGGGGTCAAATTTTATACCCCTCAGATAGGGTCCGCAACTTAGGAGTCCTCCTGGACCCACAGCTGACTTTTGACCACCAGCTGTCAGCTGTGACCAGGGGGGCATTCGCCCAGGTTCGCCTGGTCCGCCAGTTGCGGCCCTACCTAGACCGGGAGGCTCTCACAACAGTCACTCGAGCCCTTGTGATCTCTAGGCTGGAATACTGCAATGGGCTCTACATGGGGTTGCCCTTGAAGTGCATCCGGCGGCTACAGCTAGTCCAGAATGCAGCCGCGCGAGTGATAGTGGGCGCACCGTGGTTCGCCCACATTACACCCATCCTCCGCGAGCTGCACTGGCTACCTGTTGGTCTCCGGGTGCGCTTCAGGGTACTGATGACCACCTTTAAAGCACTCCATGGTAGTGGATCTGGGTACTTGAGAGACCGCCTTCTGCCGATTACCTCCCTAAATCGACCAATTAGATCGCACAGACTGGGCCTCCTCCGAATCCCATCTGCCAGTCAATGCCGACTGGCGACCACACGGAGGAGAGCCTTTTCTGTGGCAGCTCCGACCCTGTGGAACGACCTCCCCGTTGAGATCCGTACCCTCACCACCATCCAGACCTTCCGCGCAGCCCTCAAGATCTGGCTCTCCCAGCAGGCCTGGGGATAGGTTCCTAATTTACCCGCCCGAGTGTTTGATTGCTGAACGAAAGTTGTGTTTTTACTATTTTTTCTTTGTTCACATTCTGTTTTGTTTTGTTTTGTTTTGTTTTTTTTGACGCTGCACCCCCTTCCCTTGTGGTTGTAAGCCGCCCTGAGTCCCCTTAGGGAAAAGGGCGGCCTATAAATCCCAATAAACTCTAAACTCTAAACTCTAAACTCTTTATAATCAATCAACACACTTTCCACATTTTTTTTCTTTTGTGTATATGTGTGTTTTGTCTGTTTGTGTTTATTCAAAAATAAAAAAAACTTTATTAAAAAAAAGATCGTTTGGATCCTCAGCTTGTCTTCAGAGGTATTGGCTATTCCTGCCAGTTTAGGGTCATTTGCAAATTTGATGAGTTCACCTTCTATTCCCTCATCTAAATCATTTATGAAGATATTTAAGAATACTGGGACTAAGATGGAGCTAATTGTTATGCTCACCAAAAACTCAACACTGTTTATTTTGTATTTGGGTTCTTACTGTATGTATTTCTATTTCCCCCCAGTTTTACACCCTGTTCCTTTAATAAAGTGTCAAGATCTATGTACACAGTTTGGTTTATTGAAGGATATGTGGGTTTAACTACGTGTCAAGCTGCACCCAGGGTAACATGTAGTGAGGACAAAACAGTCACAATGCCGAATATTGAATTGCCACTGAATTTGGTCAATTGAATTGACCACCTCTAGGAGTCACAAAAAAGGCAGCAGATGCCAAACGTTGCTTCCCCATCCTAGACAGATGTTATCCAAAAAAAGACAACTGAATCAGAAATCAGTAATAAACTTAGCTATCATAAGTAGCTCTTGATTTGTATCTTCATTTGGGAAACCTGCTCCTGGATTTCAGATGGTAACATGCTAAACCAAAATTAAACTTGCAAGTAAAGCTTCCTGCTGAGCGTAAGTGTGAGATGTAAAGGGAACAGCATGGAGGGTACTGTTAATTGCCTCAGCTGGACATGTGTTGATTAATTAGACCTTCTTTTGGAAATGCTCTTCATTTTTCTGCTGAGGCTGTCAAGCTGCTCAGTTATTAAACCTCAATGCCTCCCTCATGGTATCTCTTAGGATGGCCAGAGATGCTCCTATAGTTTGGAATACAAAAAACAGGTGTGTATTGGTGGGGTGATTGTTATTAACTGCAGTGAATAGGGAATTGCAGATTATTTTAGTCAGATTTCTTTTGTATACATCTGAGTGACAAGTCAAAAAAACTGGAAAATTTAAATAGCACTGGTGCCTCTCACAAGAGCTCAGATGTTCTTTGTGTGTCTCTCTGTGCATTTGAGATTTTTTTTTGAAACAGATGGACAATTTTCACCAATTTAATTTGACTATCAAAACCAGATTTATAAATTTCTGCTCCCACCCACAATTAACAGGTTAAAAAAAACCAAGATCAGAAAATATGTAACAATTCTAAAAGTATCAGAAAATAACAAATTGTGTTGTTGTGTTTTCCTCTTGATCATACAGAAGAACAACTGGATGGGTATCATCAAGGTAAAACAGGTTTGGCGTGAACAAGTGTGTGTTTAATTAAACATTTTCAAAGTCATTTTAATTAAGTGATTTAAATCTTGACTTTAATGTTTATTATATGGAACTAAAGGTCCTTTTGCAAATATAATGATATATTTTCTTCTTCTCCCCAAAATAAAAAGGTTGCATTATGCATTATAATACAAAATTCTGTCTCGATTTTCACCTTCCACTCATGATTCGTTGGAATGCCAGACACTATTAATGTGCAAATGTGCTATTTTATGTACAAAAAAGGCTGTCATCAGTTTTGCCTAAAGCAAACCTGAAAGTTCATGGGAAGTCAGTTTCATCTACTGCGGGAAAGAGAATTGCTCATAGAGAACTCTAATTGTTTTATTATGTTCACGTGTGCCAATTGTGCCATAATGTGTACACATATATGCTAGGATCTCTATGTGTGCATGCCTGCCTACCGGTACAACATATAATTGTGAGAGGAATGCATGATGTATTTTGTCATCTCAAAACAAATTGCATGGAAAAAGGGAAATCATTTGTGCTCTTCCTTAGTAGATTAATTGCTAATAGGATTGCAACTTTACCACAATTTGAAGTGGAAAAAAAAATTAGGAATGGCAATATTAACAATTTTGTCAGTTGGATGCCAAGTCTAATAACAGCCAATGCTCAATCTTTTAAACAACAAACAAAACACAACCATGTCAGGCACCAACGTTGTATTTTAATTTTCAGAAAATATTGAAATTTCAAAAATAAGAACTAGAATAATTATTATTTGGAGCTGAAATAATATTTCATTTTTCCTTCTAATGGTATCCTTAAAACTGCACAATTAGGGTATAAAACTTTTATAACACCTGTGATCTAATTTAATGATGATTGGGGGTTATAATTGGAGATGAAAATATTTCATGTATCACAATCCCAGGATAACTACTATGTGTACGCACACACACTTTTATGTTTTATGCAATATAGTTTTAGCAAATCAGTTTCCTGGTGCACGTTAGGAGATTATGTCTAGGAATTTATCCACCATCATTAGTCAATAGAATTAGCAAATTATCCTTGCCACAACTAGGCTGCTACATTATGCATAATAATGTGCTAATTTTGTTTTATCCCGAGGCAATATTGTAATCATTGATAAATCATAGTTTAATTAACTAAGGGAAAATGGAGAACTTAAACAGAAAAGTAGCACTAGCTTATAAAAATTTCTTCTCTTAGACATTGAGACATTGAGACTGAAATACATTACCCTGACTGATTTTAAGTCTGTAGACCCTAGATTTCAAGAGGTAGGTTGATCCATTGCACTTGGGGCATAAATGCTTACAACATGCAACATTGTGGATGTTTAATTTCAACAAGGCTTTGAAGCAAAGCGATCTTTTAAAGTTGATTCACAAAATGACACGATCATCCTGCTTCTAAAAAGCAGGACAAAAAAGAAACATGCTGCTTCTCTTTTATTTCTGAAGCTTCTTCCGCACTTGGCAGTTCCTTAATGGCCCCAGGTCATGGTGACTATTATATCAGCACATCATGACCTCAATTAAATGAACTGCATCCTTACAAGGGAGCAAACAGTGACGATTCTATAGTGCAAAATGCCTGGTAAGCAGGGCTGCCTTGAATGGGCCTAGCCTGGAGAGAGGGAAGGCACTGCGTCTAAAAAGAGGATGGTAAATGTGTAACTCTATGCCCTGTGATGAAGCAGCAGCAAGCGACTTTCAAGGCCTACCTTTGAGGCCTTGGGAGAACTTTGAGTGTTGCACTCAAATGATATAGAAATGGGGTTAGAAAAAAATTATTGAAGCTTCATTATTATACAGAGAAGATTGCCATCCTGTTCTGAATTTGTCAACTCTCTCTTCTTGTCACATTAAAAATGTGACATTTGAGAGATCTCCAAGGGCATTCCCAAGCCTTCATGGAACACCTGCTGTTATGGCTTTCCTGACACACTTTAAACAGACCTTTAGCAGAATGTATACACGCGCGACGTATTACACCAAAATCAAGTCAATGAGTATTTAAGAAAAGAGCACAGAAATATTTT
This sequence comes from Thamnophis elegans, assembly GCF_009769535.1. Classification (NCBI taxonomy): domain Eukaryota; kingdom Metazoa; phylum Chordata; class Lepidosauria; order Squamata; family Natricidae; genus Thamnophis; species Thamnophis elegans. The sequence continues at coordinate 89,960,427 of NC_045541.1, forward strand.
ATAAAAATCTCTTGACAAGGGTGAACCAACAAGCACTACCACTCCTTATTTTGGAAATTCTGCTCTTTCTGATTTTCTTTTTTTTGGGGTGGTGGTGGTGGTGGTAGTGTTCATTCT